>NC_134352.1:76892341-77574841 GCF_964195595.1 Calonectris borealis | reverse complement strand
TGCCAGCAGGGCAGCTAGCAGCTCTGTGCTGCTGCTGCTAGAATCTCTGTCTGCCGGGGGTTATGTGACTGGCTCGTGCTGGCCTTGCTGGGTACCAGCAGCTGAACCCTGCTGGGCCCTTGGCGGCTTGCCTGGGTATTGAAAAACATCTGTGCTGTCTTCCCCTTGCCGTGCTCGTGTACTGTTAGAGCAGCCTTAGCTGTACGTGGAGTGAGGAGAGGAGAGACCTGGCCACAGCCTTAACCTCCTAACAGCCAGTGGGGCAGGGAAGGCAGTGCAGCCTCATCTCACAGTCTTGGGTTGTCCTCCCTATGCAGGGGGCAGGTGGAGAGCCTGGCTTCCTGCTGGGATGCCAAATATCACCAGCAATAGGTTCACCAAGCAAGGTTTCCAGCCCCGCACCATCCATGGGCGGTGCGGACAAGCTGAATTCAGGGCTGATCTGAGCTTTAGCTGCCACCCCTTCACAAGCACATGCACAGATGTGATAATCTGGAGTCAGATTAGGTCCTTGAGGTTTGTATTGTGTCTCCTTCCCTAGGCTGATGGCCAGGGACTGACGTTCATAAATATCTGCTCTCACTTCAACTATTATCCTTAACTATCCTTAGCTTAAGCTTTGACTTTAAACAAGTTTCTGATGCATCATGTGAAGAAGTCGTCAGCATCCAGAATCTGTGAATGTGTTAGCTCTGACTCTGCTCTTGTGGTTACCTTTTTCAGGACTATCTTACTGAGTGTAATCTCTTTGCTTAATGAGCCCAACACATTCTCTCCTGCCAATGTGGATGCGTCGGTCATGTTCAGGAAATGGAGGGACAGTAAAGGAAAAGACAAGGAGTACGCTGAAATCATAAGGTAAGTTTTGCCATGTGTGATGCTTTGAATCCTATAAAACAGGCTGCCTGCAGAATTTGCTGAAACCAGCTTCTCGCTGTGGTTGCTTCTTTGGAAATGAATTTTACCATTTTATTCCAAGTCCACGCTTCTGGTCCCTTGAGGTTTTTCAGCACACAGAAGCAGTGCAAATTTCTGGAGCAGGAGGACTGGGCTGATCTGTCTTTAAATTGTTCTTTTTTCGGCATAATCTGGCATGATGCTCTGCAAAACCTATTGGCTGCTTGTAAATCCCAGTCAAAGTCCCGACTTGCCTTTGAGCACTGCCGGCATTGCTTGGGATGTGATTCAAACTGACTGCATCCTACTAATTCTGTGCTTAATGCGCTCATGAATCATAATCTTGTCCCTCCAATTCGAAGGAATATCAGTAGGATTTGGCAAGCGTTTGCAAAGCTGGGTTTGATTAGCTGGAAGCACTGTTCAGTCTTGACTGTCCTTTGCTCAGAAGTTCATGGTTCATCAGGTGCTGCAGGGAGATGATGTAAACTTGAGCCGGGGTTGCTGTAGAGCAGCGGATGGGCAACCCGTACTGCAGCGGGACCGCTGTCAGGCTTGGCTGGTGAAAGACCACGTCTGCATTGACTCTGCTAGCTGGGCATGCAGGATATACCCCTGCTTGGAGCTACGCGGGGCAGTCAGTCTGTGCAAAGAGCCTTGCTGGGAGGTTATCTTAGTCCTCTCCGGCTCCCTTGGCTTCAGCGGAGCTGGATGTGCTCCATAAACAGAGTACGGCAGACTGACGAGCAGGGAGGTGGGGGTGAAGGGACAGGCTGCCATCTGCTCCTCTGCCTGCTGAGGGGCAGCGCGGGCCAGCAACAGTTCACAGCCCAGAGGCGGCAGCCAGAGCCTGTCCTGGGGCGATGGGAAACACTTGTCTCCTGCCAGCCCCAGGCAGCGCCGGGGTTACGGCTCTGTCTTGGGGTGCAGCATCGTGCTCCGACTGCTCTTACCTTCCAGTGGGAGCTCAGAGCTGCTAAACGCTCGTGGGAATCGCAGTTTTGAGCATGCCGGGGTAGAGTCATCAGTGGTGGAGTCAATAAGTCATCTTGAGAAATCCCTGACCATTTCTTCTGTGGCAAACGTAATGAAATTTGCTCTGAGCTCTGGCAGGTCTCTAATGTGGAGCCCCGTAGAATAACTGATTTCATGTGTTGCTGAGAGCGTGCGTGCTGCAAACACCCTTGGAGTGCTCCCAAGCCCGGGGCTGCAGGAGCTACATCTGTTTCTCGTGGTGCTTCAGTGACACCAGCTCTCCTGACTCTGAGCTGCCGGCAGGGCCGGGCTGGGGCTGGGGCTGGCCGGGAGGTGGGGAGTTGAGCCACGCTGCCGCTGGCACACGGCCCTGCTCACGTTGCTGTGTCCTCATCCCCGCAGGAAACAGGTTTTGGCTACCAAAGCCGAGGCAGAGAAGGATGGCGTGAAGGTCCCCACTACACTGGCAGAGTACTGCATCAAAACTAAAGTGCCTTCCAATGACAACAGTTCAGATTTGCTTTACGACGACTTGTACGATGACGACATTGATGACGAAGATGAGGAGGAGGAGGATGCCGACTGTTACGATGACGATGATTCTGGCAACGAGGAGTCGTGACCTGCTCCCTCTATGCCCCTGTACTGCCCTGCCGACTCAGGCCAGAAGGGAGCAGCGGTAACCTAGCAGCAGTCCAGCAAAAAAGTGTGGGGGGGGGATCAAAAAAAACTTTGTCTCCTGCTGTCTCCTGTTGTATGGATCTGTTTGCTCCTTTTTTATGGACCTCTTAGAGACCCTCCACAGAATGTCTGAATTCTTGCATTCTTAACCCTTTCATCACTGTATTATGATTTCTTTTTAAAAAAGAAACTCCCCTTTTCACTTCTACGAAACGCTCACAGCGAAACAGGTTTGCTCGCGTTTAGATTCTTGAATTAAATACAGTCTTGCATTGAGATGTTTAATGTATTTAAAGCTGGAACAAACCCATTGGAAGCTGGGTTTTCGGGAGCTCAAGTGCTGCATTTACTGGGAAGGAAAAAAAAAAATCCACACAAAGCAAATTGCCAAGGTTTAGCTGCTCCATTTACAATAATAGCGTGTGTACATTCGTTTAGCCTTGTGGTGGTGGCTTTTCCTTTATAAGGTGTGGGGCGGAGAGTGTAAAGCTACTGTGTGTTGAGCTTGATGGGATGTCACTGAAAGGTACAGTATTCCTTTTCAGCCTGCTCAAGTTAGGAAATAGCTGGCCCCTGGAGCCCCAGAGGGCATAGTCAGCTTTGTCTCTGAAAAAGGCTTGTGATATGAACCCTAAAATAAACACTTAACACTTCACGTCTGTACAACTGAGCCCTGGGTTGCTATTTATTTTTTTTTTTTTTTCAGACTAGGTTGGGGTTGAAAAAGTTCAGTTTAGCCATGCTGCTGAGATCTGCTGCCAGCTGCCCCTCTCCGGCGGGAGGAGAACAGATGTGCATCCCGCTGCCCAGCAGGCCAGCGTTCATCCTGAACTTCTTTTTGGCAGTGGGAGAGACCGATAGCCTCCCGCCCCACGCTTGCTAGCAGCCCTTGCTTCCCGCAGCCCAAATCCACTGCTGGCCTGAGCCTTCTTTCCGTTGCTTACGTAGGTCACGTGTTGGTAAATGCAGCTCTGCTGCAGCCCTGCGGGGTCGGCAGAAGTCAAAGCTCCCTTTGGTGCCTGCCTGGGGTGGCCAGGCTGTCCCTGTGCCCGCGGTGGCTGGGGCACGGGGCAGAGGGGATGCATGTGCCCCTGGCTGGCTGGGGCATGGGTGAGCGTGGGCAGCCCCGCAGGAGAGGGGTACACAGCGCTTTCAGGCTGGAAGAGAAGGCCAGGGATGGGGTTTGACAGGCTATTTAGCAGCATGCTTCAGCCGCTGCACTGAGCTTGGCCTTCTGCATGTTTTTGGGAGCTCTCGGCAGAGCTTAGGGCCCTCCCGTGTGGGCAGGGGGGGATCCTGCATGCTCGTCTCTGCAGAACCCTCTTCCTCGGTCCCTCAGCACCCTTGCTCTGTTGCAGTGTGCTCTTCTTGTGCGGCTGTGGTCCAGTGGCCTGAACTCACCTTTCGCGTGATCCCTTGATCAGCAGCCGGCCCTGCCCTCCTGCGCTGAGCCCTGGCACCTCCAGGAGCAGATCTGAGGTGCTGGCCCGGCTTGGGCGAGACCCTCCGTTCCCACGGGTGCAGAGGCAGTTACCCTGATAAGAGCTGTGGGCTCGGGCATTTGTCTATGCCTCCCCTTCCTATATCTCAGGGTTTTCAATGGTGTGTCACCAGCTGCGGTCCCTCGAGGGGTGCTTTGGCGGGAGTAAACTTTGTTCTGCCATCAGCTCGGTGGCCGTGTCCCAGGGCGAGGAGCGGGATGAGAGTGAGCAAGCTCAAAACGTGGTGCCTGGAGGGAGAGGAGGGGAAGGCAGCCCTTGGGGAGGGGAGGAAGGCTCTGTTTGAAGTGAGCAAGGCAGATGTGTTTTCAAACTGTGGCTTGGCTGGGACTTGCTGCAGCAGGGACAGTCCCTGCTGCTCTGCCCCAGGGTGTGCTGGCGGGGCATCCCTCTGCCCCCTGCGGAGTAAAGGCAGCCCAGGTGGTGATACCTTGTCCCCCAGTGCTCCGTCTTGCATGTTACCTGGGGAGGCAGCTGGACCCCTCCAGAAGGGTCCCAGGTGGGCTGCTTCAGCTCGTCCTTCCAGCAAGGACTGACTCAGCCCCTGGTGCTTTTTGGAGCCGGCAGCGCGGCTCCCCGGCATCTAGAGATGGTGTGGGGCACCCCCAGCCTCACTCCAGCCCTGCGAGGGCAGCGCCAGTGTTGGCAAATGGGCCCCTGGGCCTCCTGGCTGCAGGACTGGTCTTGGGGCTGCACTGGGTCAGGGACACCGACCTCCAGCTTTCGGGGGGCTGCTGGGGGGTGAAGGAGCAGAGTATGGCAACGCTGGCTGTGCTGATGACTTGGTTTGAAATGAGGATACTGCATCTTTCAGGATTTCCCTTGTACTTTTGACCGTCTTCACTGTATACTCTCCAGTGACTTGTATTTTCAAGCTTGGTGTTGTAAGATGCATTATCATGACTCTTCTGTTACCCTTTTTTAAAGACAAAAAGCAACCTATTTTGAGAGCTCCTACATTAACCAGACTAATTTCTCTTCCCCATTGTCCCGTGCAGTGTCATTGCTTGTTGACTTGCTGGTTTCCTTTTTTTTGAGATACAAACTGAAGTATGAGGGTTTTTTTTGAAACTATTTAAGAGATTGCGGAAAAATGTTTACCTGATCTGTGTATTCTGGTTTTTTCTTAACCTTTTTCTCCTGTCTCAGCCAATATTAGCGTTTACATTTGCAAGTACAAGCCCCTTCAAATGCAGTTTTCAACCATTCTGAAACCAGCAGGGTACACTAGATTTCTTAGTAGTTTTCTTAGCTGAAATCCCAGATGTTTTCCTTTTTTTCTTCAGTATAATTTACCAGAAAGAATTAACTGATGCATTTTTGTGTTGTCTTACCCTTCAGTAGTTATATTTTGTCTTTTCTGCACATCTGTCTACTAATAAAAATGTGAAATGAAAATATCCCTGTACTGTTACTTCCCTGTTAATTGAGCCAGTTTATTTGCATGGGTTACTTAAAGCTTTGAATAGCAGCTCTTCAGAAGTTCAGCACTGCTCCAGTATCGATGCCTATACGTATACATAAATATCTATAAGGTTATCAGAAAAATAAGCTGCTGTCTGACAGCTGCCTGCCTGAACCCAAGACTAAAGAACAAACTGATTTAGAGAAGTACTTTGGCAAAAGGCCATGGGCTTTGCTGTTAAATTTAGTCTTCCTAAGTCAGGATGGGGGAGACCCGCGGGAGGGTGGTTCATGGTCTTGTATGACTGCAGCAGGGACGCAGGACTTGGGACAAAGCTGTTGCTGCCAGGGCCTGGGGTGCTGCTGGTGGCCGGTTCCCTGGCAGGGCAGGAGCACAGTGCTCCTGAAATGGTCAGCGGGGGAGCTTGCTTGCTGGGGCAGGGGCTCTGACCTCAGGCAGAAGGCTGGCACAGGCATTGAGGTCATCGCTTCAGGGTGCTTGCCCTGCCTGGCCCATGCTGTTCCCTGCAAGCTCAAGAGTGAAGTTTGGTTTTGCAGTGCCTCACTGCTGCAGTCACGTTAAAATTAGCAGGTGAAGAGTAGAGGAGCTGCACTTGCTGCACTTGGCATCGTTTGTAGTGCAGCAGCTGCTGAGTCAAACGTGGTTGTGGCCTGAGTGCTTTGGCTTCACAGCTGTGATGGCATTTCAGAGCTGCATTCCCAGAGGAGTTTCCATGTTGGGGAAAGGGACTGAGGGATGGTGCTGTCTGGAGCAGGCTTGCTGGTGTCTCCTGCCTGGCTCCTACAGCACCGGGCTGCCCAGAGCTGCCAGCACAAGGTGTGGTGCCAAAGGCAGGACAAACTCTCCAGCCTGCCCTGGGTAAACCCAGCTGCCATTCGTGCTGGGTATTTTCTTGCCTTTCCCTCATGGCCGAGTGCAGCTGAGCAACCTTGGCTCTACCATCAGACCGTGGAACAGGGGGTTAGAGGACATCGCTGCAGAAGAGCCCTGCTGGAACCAACAGCGTAAGGAAATGGAAAAAGATCCTGTGCTGTCTCACCTGGAGAGGAGGGGAGCCTGCCTGTGGGCAGGACCCTGAGCAGTTGGGAAGGTGCTGGAGTTGCCTGTGCTGCTTTGTGCTGGGGAAGAGCAGGGTGCGGGAGGGCAACACGGCCCATCGCCTCCAGGCCTGCAAGCGCTGCCCTTCCCTGCTGGGGGTGGAAGTTGTGCAGCTGGGGACAGCGGAGAAGTCCTTGCGAGGGAGTCTCTGGCAGCTGCTCTGCAGCAACCCTAAGGCTCAGGGGGCTGCTGTGGGCTGGCACCAACTCTCATGTGTTGCCTTTTGCCACTTCCAACTGCTTCTGGCCCCTGACACACAAGCAAGGACTGACCCAGCCCTGTGGGGCAGCAGTGGATTTCTATAAACAAGGAACAAAGGTGAGAAGATGGCTTTAGGGGAAAGTGTTTTTAGGGGAAAGTGTTTTTCAAAGAACAGCTCCTGTGAGGCAGCAGCTCTGGCCGCAGGTGAATGAGGTGCCATTGCTGTAAGCCCTGGGGCTCAGCTGCTGGTGCAGTCCCTGTCCAAGCTGGCAGTAAGTCCCCAGCCTGCAGAAACATTTTTGCCCTCCTTGACACCCCAAAGCCGGTGGCAGTGGGACAGCAGCTGCCAAGGGATTGCAGCAGCTGCTGAAGTCTGACCAGTACCAAAACTTGAGCTGGGGCAGAGGAATGCCAGTGCAGTTCATGCTGCTCAGAGGTAGGGGAGGGCTGGGTGACACGCTGACCTCAAGCCAACTGGGTCTCACGACCAGCGAGCTGGTGAAAGTGTGGCTCTTCAGATAAAGAAAAGTGGTTCTCATGGTAGAAACAGATGTTTTTTTTTTCTTGTGGATCTTGAAACAGAATTGAGAAGCGCAGAGAAGCCCCGCGCCTGCTGCATGGACACATACAGCTTCACCTTTACCCACCTCCTCTGCTGCGCGGGGCCAGGATGCTCAGGAGGATGAACCAGGGCACCCTCTGGCACCCTCACCACTGACCTTCCTGCTGGTGGAGGCCATGGACCTCATGGGCAAAGCAAGGGAGGGCAGTGCTGCAGCTGTGCTCCCTCCGGACCCATCCCAGCTGCTCCGCAGGGACTCGGCCACAGCACAGTGCCAGAGGACGCCAAAGGCAGAGACGTGATGCCTATGGCAGGAGTCAGGATGCTGCCCAGGATCCCCTCCCTGCTGCAGGAGCCTGGGAGCCCTCAGCACCGAGGTGCACTCACCTTGTCATGGTGTTCGGTGTCCCCTGCAGCCCCTCCCAGCTGAGCCTTTGGTGCAGGAGCAGGTGGAAAGGGACAGGCTGTAAAAGCAAAACTGCTCCTGGAGCCTTTGAAAATGCAGACAAACACCAGTGATACGCTCAGACCTTTTATTAGGTGGAGGAAGGGCTAAAAGGAAATAAAACTCCTAAAACATTCACCGCACTGGTGCAGGACAAGAAGGACCAGGAGTTGCCTCCAAGGTCTTTGTTTTAAAAAAAAGTGGGGAGGGACAGGTGAAGTTTCCATCCAGTAGCTCTGGCTTTCCCAGGCAGGGTGGCTCAGGGCAAAAAGAGGTACAAGACACAGCTTATACTTTTATTTAAGAAACCGCTACATAGTTTTTGCCTCTAATGATGCAAAGGAGGGTCCAGGACACACTGAGCCATCCAAAGTCTCTTGCTAGAGAAACAAAAAAAAACCCACAAACAAAAAAGAAAACCCTGTCTTTTTTTTTTATTATTCAAAAATTGAAAAATAAAAAGGTGAGGTTGCAGCTCAGGGCCACAGTGACCAAACTGCCCACAAGAGTTCATCTTCCACAGCAAGAGGGAGGGGGGAGACGAAAGAAAGGGGAAGGCCCACAAAACTTTTTTTTTCTTTCTTTTTTTTTCCCTCTTTAAAGTAACAGCTATATTGGGGGCTGGGGGCAGAAATCAAACCAACAGGACACATCTTGATTCTTTTTTGGGGGGGGATCAGGCCTCCTTATTTGCCTGAATTTAGAACTGCATTAAATAAATGGGCTCCAGCTCCAAAAAAAATGGCGCAGTTTGTCTTTGACAGAGTTATAAAGCCCATAGAGCTTAAAAAAAACAAGGAAGGATGCCCTGGTGCAGATGGGAAATGAATAATTAGTTTTCCTACAAAGAAAATAAAACAGGCTGCAAGATGCAGAAAACCACATTTAGGCTCTATTACATTTACAAATACATACATAAATATATTACATACAACAGCAACTCAAAGAGGAAGCGGGCGAGTCACACAGAGGATGGATGGCTGGCTGCAGTTCTCCCCGCACAGACGTTTGGCTGAGCAGTTACTTCTTCTTCTAATAATTCCAGGAATGGGCTTCGGCTTTTTTTCGTTTTCTCTTTTCTTTTTTTTTTTTTCTCCTCCTCTCCTTTCATTCTCTCCCCCCTCCCCGGTTTCGGATTTAGTTTGTCCAGTATGGAGAAGTGCCATAGGCGGTTTTGGTAGCCTGAGACTTTTGCTGCATGGTGCTGGGTTGGTTGCGTTGGCCGGATCCACCCTAGAAATCGGAAAGGAAGGAGACATAGGCGTCAGCACTCCCAGGAAGACGAGCCCCTCTGAACGTCACCAGAACAGCTGCCACCCCCGGGGACAGCCCTGACACCCTACCAACGTAGCGATGCTCCCCCCTGAACGGATCTGTTTCTGCTCTGCAACATCTCCGTGTCTCGCAATCCAGGACGAACGGCCACAGAGACACCAAGCTGGAGCGCGGCGCCGCGCCATCCCACCATCCCCCCACCCAAGACAGGTTCAAGCACAAGGAAGCAGAGGAGCAGGACGGGAGACAGCAAAGGAGCGCTCTCAAGGTGAACGGAGGCAGTGCACCAGCCAAGGATGTCACACATTCGGAGTCAGAAGTCACTTCTGGACTCTAAGGCAGACATTTCTGGACTCTAAGACAGAACACTGTTTTTTCAGGGAACATTTATAGTGAGGAAAGAAAACGCATGGGCTGGTGAAACCAAATCAGAAATCAGAGCCGACGTGCAACCTGCAAGGGGATGCTTGATTTTTCCCCAGAGTTACAGTACAAGTGCTCACGTCCTGCTCTCCTGCCGCAGCCAGGGCACAGCAGCGCCTGCCTCAGCTTCACACCTCACAGCCCATCTCTCCACACCCCACTTCAGGGTGGCTTCTTCACATAATCGCAGGCTGGCTGAGGCTGGCAGGGACCTCTCGAGGTATCTTGTCCAACCCCTCTGCTCAAGCCAGGTCACCTAGAGCTGGTTGCCCAGGACCATGTCCAGACAGTTCCAAGGATGGAGACTCCACAACCTCACTGGGCAACCTGTGCCAGTGCTTGGTCACCATCCCAGTAAAAAAGTGCTTCCTGATGTTCAGAGGGAACCTCCTGTATTTCAGTTTGTGCCCATTGCTTCTGGTCCTGTCACTGGGCACCACTGAGAAGAGCCTGGCTCCATCCCCTTTACAGGCTCCCTTCAGGTATTTATATACACTGACGAGATCCCCCTTGAGCCTTCTCTTCTCCAGGCTGAACAGTCCGAGCTCTCCCAGCCTCTCCTCATAGGAGAGATGATCCAGTCCCTTCATCATCCTTGCGGCCCTTTGTTGGACTCTCCAGTATGTTCATGTCTCTCGTACTGGGGAGCCCAGAACTGGACACAGAACTCCAGGTCTGGTCTCACCAGTGCTGAGTAGAGGGGAAGGACCAGCTCCCTCGACCTGCTGGTCATACTTTGCCTAATGCAGCCCAGGATACCCTTGGCCTTCTCTGTGGCAAAGGCACATTGTTGGCTCATGGTCAACCTGGTGTCCACCAGGACCCCCAGGGCCTTTTCTGCCAAGCTGCTTTCCAGTTGGGTGGCCCCCAGCATATACTGGTGCATGGGGTTGTTCCTCCCCAGGGGCAGGACTTTGCACTTCCCCTTGCTGACCTTCGTGAGGCTCCCTCCCCAAGCTGGTCAACAGCATCGAGTCCGTCAGTCTGCAATCACCGTCAAGGCCCTTTCCCAATGAGCAAAGCAAAAACCAGAAGGAAGCAAAAACCCCCAAGACCCTGCTGGGATGTGGGTGAGAGCAATCTGCCCTCAGGCACGCTCTAGAGGCAGAAGGGGCCGACTCACCTGCCCGTCTTGCTGAAGATGGTGGTGCAGCATCTGGGAATGAGGCTGCTGATGCGCAGGCAGGATATGGAGAAACGGGGCTGGAGCATAACCCGGGGCAGCACCAGGGTTCAGGGGCCCAGTCGATCCGAGAGCAGAAGGCAGGCTGAAAGGAGGCGGCGTGCCAGCGTGGAATCCCTGCTTGTCAAACGTCTGCACGGGAGGCGAGGGGGACAGCGTCAGAGACTGGTGTGAGCAGCCCCACAGTGACCAGACAAGAACAAGAGCGGCCCAAACACACATCACCTGAACCTTTCACCAACCCTGTGAGCAAGCCAAGTCACATCGAATACCTGCGAGCACTTCAGCAGATGAGTTTCAGCTCCTGTTCTCACCCATATTTTTGCACTGATGCCTCCGACATTTTACTTTATTTTTATTTCCACAGCTACTGTGTTCCTTTTTTCCCTGACGTCTTTTTACTCAGTGGGACAAGGAATGGCAGCAGCTGCCTGAAATCAGTCCTTCACACGTTCTAGGGGCTCAGCCTGGAATTACTCGACCTACCCAGGGTGGCCCAACAAAAACACAAGCAGAACTTGCAATAAGATTTTCGTCCCCGTGGCCAAAGCTTGACCCCTCATGCTAAGTGTGTAGCTGAGAGCTGGCTTCCTGCCTGTAAGCACGGATCACAGCCAGACACCGATTCCCCCAGCTGAGGGTGCAAGGAGGAGAAAACAGGAGCTGGACATAAGCCCACTGCACAGCACAGCTTGTCAAAGGGCTTTCTGCTTTCCCTGGGAAGCTGTATGCTGAGCAACGGCCACAGGAGAGCGTGGGACAGGGACCCTCGGGTGTTAGGGGTGGGCGCCACTGACTGGTCTCTCTGGTGAAAAGCAAACGGCCTCTTGACTCACCTGCTTTGGGGGCTACTTTGACTACAAACATTAGCACCATGACATTTCATTTGCACCCAGGACATAGAATCATAGAATCATTAAGGTTGGAAAAGACCTGCAAGAGCATCGAGTCCAACCGTCAATCCAACACACCATGCCCACTACACCATGTCCCTAAGGGCCTCATCTACACGTCTTTTAAATACCTCCAGGGATGGTGATTCAACCCCTTCCCTGGGCAGCCTGTTCCAAGGCCTGACCACTCTTTCAGTAAAGAAATTTCTCCTAATGTCCAATCTAAACCTCCCTTGGCACAACTTGAGGCCATTTCCTCTTGTCCTATCGCTAGTTACTTGGCAGAAGAGACCAACACCCACCTCGCTACAACCTCCTTTCAGGTAGTTGTAGAGCACGATGAGGTCTCCCCTCAGCCTCCTCTTCTCCAGCCTAAACAACCCCAGTTCCCTCAGCTGCTCCTCACAAGACTTGTGCTCCAGGCCCTTCACCAGCTTCGTTGCCCTCCTCTGGACACGCTCCAGCACCTCCATGTCCTTCTTGTAGCGAGGGGCCCAAAACTGAACACAGGATTCGAGGTGCGGCCTCACCAGTGCCAAGTACAGGGGCACAATCACCTCCCTGCTCCTGCTGGCCACACTATTTCTGATACAGGCCAGGATGCCATTGGCCTTTTTGGCCACCTGAGCACACTGCCGGCTCATGTTCAGCCGGCTGTCAATCAGCACCCCCAGGTCCTTGTCCTCTGGGCAGCTTTCCAGCCACTCTTCCCCAAGCCTGTAGCATTGCATGGGGTTGTTGTGGCCGAAGTGCAGGACCTGGCACTTGGCCTTGTTGAACCTCATACAATTGGCCTCGGCCCATGGATCCAGCCTGTCCAGGTCCCTCTGCAGAGCCTTCCTACCCTCCAGCAGATCAACACTCCCGCCCAGCCTGGTGTCCTCTGCAAACTGACCGAGGGAGCACACACATAACTCGCATGGGGCAGCGTGGGCAGCGTAGAGTGCTGCGCTTATGCCAGCAGCTGCCATCAGGAGCTGACATGGCAGAAAGGGTGGCACAGAGGGCGAGACTCCACTCCAACAGCAAACAGAGCCAGCATAAGAAATGCCACGGCCTGCTGACCCTGAGACCGACTGGCCTGGGAACAGGAGGGGAGCCACTGGCCTGGCCTCAAGCCGTGAGGGAGGAGGGTCCAGCATTGCTCACCTGAGTCTTGTTATAGACTGAGCCACTGATATCAGGCACACCTGTGTTACTTGAGGTCACAGAAACACCTGGAAAACAAAAAGGCCACCGACAATGAGAAAATCAACCACCACCCAGCATGAGCCCCATGCTTTGCTCCTGGCACCTCCGGCGGCCTCAGTGGATGCACCTTCGTCTGCAGCTGCTGCACCACACGCCCTGCTGCTGCTGCCAGACCCACGGCACCCCACACAGGAACAGAAGAAAGGGCTCAATTCCTCGTTCCCGCTGCAAAGTGGGAAACCAGCCCGCTGGGATAAATCATCCATGTCCACAACCCAGCAGTTACTGCTTAGATTCAAATGCACTTCACCAGGCAGCAGCTGGCTGCACCGAACACTCATTTAAACTCGCAAAAAGCCAGCTTTCCCCTAGGATTAGGGATGCATTTGGCTCTAATGCAGCATTCGAGAGCTTTCCAGTAGTGTGCTGAGCGATGAGACTCCGCATCTGCTACACATTTGAGCCCTTGTCCTTTCACATCCTGCAGAAGGGTGAGGTCTGCAATGCTCCTCTGCCCTGAGAGAATTAGTATCACTGATTCAGGCTGGCTTCCACCTGGACCAGCTGGTGCCACAAGAGGCTCAGAAACACTCACTTACCAGCGAGGTGACTCTCAAACCAGCCACTTATTCACAGTCTTACAAAGACTGGCTCTAATAATTTCACTTGGATCAGAACAAAACCAGCTGTTCCTTTGGCCAGTGAATCAGAGGACTGGACTCAGAGAGTTTGCACTGCTCTAAGGTTGTACCCTTCCTAGGACATTGCTCCTTTTTGGATTGCTCCTCCACAGAGGAGAGCGTGATCAGCTCTTGGCTGAAGACAGTCCAGTTGGTGTTTCAAACGCACAGCAAATGCTTGGTATTCGCTTAAGCCTAAGGATGAACTAGTTAGTGCTAAGCAGTTCAGTATACGTTTCTCAGGTCCAACCAGCATGTGCAGAATAAAGCTTTCATATATAAGCTGTATAAATTCTTCAGCCTTTACAGTCACAAAGGAAACATTTCCAGGCATGAAACAACGCGACGAGTTACAGGGTGTACAGACAGTAGCTGAAACAACAGCCCAGAGATGTGTGAACTGCGCTGCTTGTCCCTAACACTCGGCTATCTCAGGTGCCTACCAAGAAACTCAAAATATAGTCATCATTTGGCAGAGGACCATTTCAGCAGCAGCATCCAACTGCTTAGGCTTCAAAAACGCGGCACTGCTGCAGAACCACTATTCTTCAGCAAAGAAAACTTTGGCAGAGGAAACAGCTCACCATTTCTCCCATGTATAATTGTGCACAAAGCTGCGCATCAGCCACACAAATCCTTATGCAACGTTCAGCCATGAGGTTTAGAAGGAACACTTGGGCCATTAAAAAAGCATTTTGTATACGGGAGATGGAGAAACAGCTTGGATCGTGACCCTGTTTAGAGCTGGCTGCTGTGTTGACTGCACAGCACTGGCAAATACTGGGAGTTTGCCCTACTAAATCCCACTGAAGAGCAACCTCAAGTCTCATGTGTTACCTTTCCCAGGTCCAGTGCCAGCAGATTTGTTTTGTGCTTGAGATGACCCACTGTAGCCTCCTTTGCTGTAATCTCCAGCTGCCGTTCCCTGCGTTAAGTCATCATAGCCTGCCGGTGTGTACAAGACAAGGTGTTACAGTGTGCAAAGCAGCTCTGCAGACGCTCACGTGAAAAGCGCAGTGGTAAGCATACCTGCTCCATAGCCGTGCTGCCCATAGCCGCTCGCTTGCTGGAAAGGAGTCGACGCGGTGTTCAGGTTGACTCCATGCTGTTTAGCAGATGCTGGAGGTACCTGGACAAAGGAAGGGAACAAAAGGCGCTGTTAACTGGGGAAGGGCAGGCAAAACGCAAGCTCCCTCTGCCATCTAGTGGGGAAGGCACCTCCACCTCACATGGGAAATTTAATCTGGAGTTGGGAGCACTGGGATGGCATGGGACATGGCACTCACGCTTCCAGCAGTAACTTGCTGTAGTGGATTTGTGCAAGTCCCAAGTTTTCTGCTAGAGCCACCCCTCTGATTGCCGTAAAACCCTGTCTCAGAACAGGTTGCGTATTTCTTTCATACACTGAATGTAAACAGCAAATTCTTACCCACAAAGCCAAGAAGGAGCAACCACAGTGCTCTCCCTCCAGAATCAAACGAAACATCAATTCCTGCCTGAGGCTGTTTCATAGAACACTGTCCTACGGGGCCCTAAAATAGACTCATCTACCCTTCTGCCTGGAGCATCATCTCTTCCCAAATAGCCTTCTTCCTCCTGAGACTACCAGCACTGCTCTCTGACTTAATGGGGTCTCCTCCATCCTTGAAAGGATTTCCTAGGCACTTTCAGCTCGGTGACTCAGCTTTGGGTCTCCCCTTGACTCTCCAGAGACTGGTAAGGGCTTTCAGGAACACCGAGTTCATGAGCTGCAGCTGTCTGCTATGTACAGTAACCTACACAGGATTCCATGAGTTCTGGCCTTTTAACTTTCATGTTTTCTTGGGGAAGGGACTGCAGCTATTTTCTCATGCTCGCACATTTTCGGAGATCCCTTGCAGACTGGGGAAGATGACTCTACTCCGTTCTCATGAGACCCCACCTGAGTACTGGATTCAGCTCTGGGGTCCCCAGTATGAGAAGGACATGGACCTGTTAGAGCAGGTCCAGAGGAGGGCCACAAAAATGATCCGAGGGCTGGAACATCTCTCCTATGAAGAAAGGCTGAGGGAGTTGGGCTTGTTCAGCCTGGAGAAGAGAAGGCTCCAGGGAGACCTTATTGCGGCCTTTCAATACTTAAAGGGGGCTTATAAGAAAGATGGAGAAAAACTTTTTATCAGGCCCTGTAGAGACAGGATAAGGGGTAATGGTTTTAAACGGAAAGAGGGTATGTTTAGATTGGACATAAGGAAGAAATTTTTTACAACGAGAGTGATGAAACACTAGAACAGGTTGCCCAGAGAAGTTGTGGGTGCCCCATCACTGGAAGTGTTCAAAGTCAGGCGGGATGAGGCTTTGAGCAGCCTGATCTAGTGAAAGACGTCCCTGCCTGTGACAGAGGGGTTGGACTAGATGATCTTTGAAGGTCCCTTCCAACCCAAACTATTCTATGATTCCAAGATGTAGAAGATTTGGGCTGGAGAGAGCAAAACCAGAGAGGCACGAAGAGAAGGTTACAGTTCAGGCTGTCACACTTACAAACATGGTTGGCCCATACTGGAATGCGCTGGGTACGCCGGGCACACCAGCGTAGTAAGGTAACCCAGTGTAGCTGTACCCCGGGGGCAGGGTTGGGTTGAGGAAGGGCTGCTGAGTTGTATGGTGAGTCTGCGTCTGGTTCTGCTGCGGCTGGGCGAGCGTGGTAGCAGGAGCAGGGGAGGCAGAATCCCCACGGCCAAATTTTGTTACGTCACCTGTGAAAGAAAGAACTGATCAGAAAACCTACCAAAGCTACTCCAAAAGTGGAGGACTCAAAGGATTCAAATCCTCTGAATACAAGTAGATAACTACAGAAGAGAGCACATCCTACACTTGAAAGCTGCAGTTGTTCATGGGGAGCGCTCTCCCGGCCTCTATTCCTGATGGCCACAGGAACATTGCCAGTTCATGGCACAGAATTCCATGCCATGGCTAATCCACTGATAAAATGGAGATACCACTACTTACCTATCTTACATGGTCTGAGCAGATCCATTACTATCAGATCATTGCAATAAAATATGCTAAAAGCGGAAGTATGGTAAATAGCCAAAGAGCAAATGGTTGTTGGGTTAAAATGTGACTTTCCTGGGGGTTAACCTGATCAGCTAAGCTTTATGAGCTGAAAGCAAGTTAGGATTTACAGGCAGTGATTTTTGTCAATGTCTGTTTATTTGTCAAGCATGACTAGTTAGATGTCCGGTTCCTCACACCACCAAAGTTCTGGAGACAGTAGCTGAAGGCCAGGAAAGCAAGGCTTGCATCGCGGGCCACCTTATTGAAGAAGTAGGAAGGGAAATTCGGTTATTAACCCAAAAGCAGCCTCCTGAGAGAAGTGATTATGAAGCAGAAAACTCCTGAACACTTGCATTTTCTGGCAGCCTACATAGCAGCATGTTCATGTGTTTTTTAAGGAGGTGACATATATCAATCACATCTATCTCATTCCCAACCAGTATTCCTTTTTGTTGGTTACCAAGAAGTATGACAACACTTAGTACCATCATTACAGGAATTATAACACCTATGGCTACAGTTTTAAGTGTAATCAGATGGCAATGGATGAAAACCACTGGCTGAAAATCCTAGATGGCACTAATGTCATCTTTGCACATTGATAACTGAAGAGCAAGAGCAAGAATGAGGAAGGGCTTCTTAGACCACATGCTTTTGGGAATGAAGTCCTTAGATTTGGGGAGGGTGAGGGAGAGTCTGCTAGATGCAGCTCCTGCTGGGAACATACAAGTGCTAAAATAGCAGTAACAAAGTATGGGGAGCTGCTGAGGGGGGTCTATTCCAGTGCCAAAAAAGGAAAGCAAGATAGCTGAATTTCGAGAAGAATGATTAAGCTATGGAATATTTTCCAAGCACCTGTATGTGCTCGGGAAGGGCACTAGATGACACTGCCGTTTACATTTGTAACAATTTTGCACTTATTCTCAAAGGCTATCCAACTTAGTCCCAGAAGAAGTCACATATGAATTACTGACCAAAACCATGAAGAAACACCAATGTCGGGGTTGAGAGGGAGATGCTCGCTTTTGTTTGACTAGTTTGGACTGATGGGTTTAACTGTTTACAGAAGGGAAAAATGATTGCTCTTTCAGCAACAGCAGGATGACCTGCATTTAGAAACCAGCACATCTCACTTACCATCCTCGTCTTTAAATTGCACTCACCTGAGTACGGGTTGTTAGCAAGGCTCCCATCTCTGCCCGTCAAGGTTGCAGGAGCAGGGAACGTAATTCCGTAGTAATCCTTGGAAAGAGACAACGTCGTTTATTAATAGTTGAAACCGTAACAGAGCTGCACAACTCTTACAAAGCCCATATTATACGGACAAGAAAATTTAAAAAGGAAGAACTAAAGGAAGTTTGGGCAGAAGCTGACCTTAACACTTATAGCAGAGCTGAAGATTTACCTGGATCCTCAACTTCAAAATAAACCTACTTTATAGACATTTTTAATATTATATACAAATACTTCATCTCTTAATGGTAAGTTAAAGGCAATGACTAAATGCTTTCCCCTCCCGACCCTCAGCTCTGAGCTGTCATCTTCCAGCAACACTGCACCTGGAAGAGCAGCAGACCATCGGGGGCCAAAGACCTGGGGCCAGGCCAGGACCATAATCACAACGTGGATGTAGTCTAAAGGTTTTACCCTTGTACCATGCCCTGTTTTCTAAAAGTGGAAACGTCAGCTAGGAAAACAGCACAAACATTTAAAAAAAAAAAAAAAAAAGGAGAAAAAGAGTTACTACCAGATGACTGGGAAATTCATTTAAACTACGTTACAGGAGACGTCAGATCAGTAGTCTCCAAAGTGGAGTGCGCAAGACAATCCATTAGGGTGCATGAAGAAAATGTTTTTGATACCATTAATAAATAAATTTTAAAAATTTAAAAATAGTGTTTGTTTAACCTTTCTCTCATCCTTTTTTGATTTTTATTTTTGTGTTTGTTTTATACATATTAGTACAGTAGTATATGTATATAATTTAGAAATAAACATATATTGGGCTGGAGTGCTCACAAATTTTTTAGTGATGGGGTGTGTGATAAAAAAAGGTGGAGACCACTGGCTCAGATCATTCTTCTAGGTCCTCTACAGGAAGGTAAGACAGTCCTCACCCTAGAAAGCTTGCACTCTGAGATGACAGGACATGCCAGCAAAACCAAAGCAGCATTTTGTCTTCAGTTTGGGAGAAAAAGAGAAAAGTTTGCCGTTCCCTGTCTGGGTGAACTCCATACGTGGGGCTGGTACTCTACTAAGCGTTCTTCTTCCTAATTCTCATGGTTTGCTCCTCACCACCGCCAATCCATCAAGAGTTAATGCTTTAACCACTAACGTATCCATTTCCACACATTCTCCAACACTGGAAAAACATCCACCTTCTTCATACCCCTCTCTGCAAATTCCCCAGTACCTCAAATGCCTTCTCAGAGCTGACAGCACATTCCATCTTGCTTCATTTCTGTGCATGTTCTGAGACCCCCTGTCTCCTACACCCAATCCTCCAACACTGAACATGAAATAACCCGGCAAAGATTTAGTATTGCAGGTGCTTTCTGTAACTTGAAACGGTGCCATATTTCATTATCCTTTCCTTCCCAGGTAATTCCACCTTATCAACTCTGGCATGAATCACTTCACAAAACACAGCCAAATTCACATGAAAAGCCTTAGTAGTTTACTCATAACAGCACTGCCGTCTCCTTCCGAGGAAAATGCTACAAAAAGCAGATTTGAAGAAGAGATCTGGAACTGACACACTAGCATTTTCCCCTATATAAACTGGACAAAATATAACCAAATCCGCATGAGAACAGGGTCTAAGGATTGCAATTATTCCCACTGCCTCTCAGGTGGGGGAAAACCACATCAGCACTGCATATCCCTATCCCACACACCTGTGCACACATTCAAAACAAAAAATCATTAGAAAATACGAGTGCAAGCCAGTTACCTTTGCACTTCATGCCCACCCATAGGAAAACATCAGAAGAGATACTCTGCTTTTCACAGAACATGGGTATTTTCTGACCTACAGAAGGCATGCAGGAGAAGGTGCCTAAAGTCAAAACTGAAACATCAGGAATAGACTCAAAATGTGAGACAGAAAAGGTCTGAAAAATGATAAGTGATCTGACGTAATAGATTTAAGCTCCACCAAGCAGCTCACTAGGTACCACGCACACCAGCTAAGGCATTTGTAAGATCTCTACTAGACAGGCAGCCTGCAACGGAGGAACAGAAAAGACAGCATATCCCAATGTAATGCACACACACACAAAAATAATAATAAACACAGTGAGAATTTACAGCACCAACATACACATTAATTAATGGAGTTAAATTAAAAAAGAACTCCCTCCCAAACCTCAGGAGAAACCCCTGTTCTTGCCGTATCAGCAGCCACCAGTACCTCTCGCTGCTGGAAACTTCCCAGGAAGCAGTGACAACTTGCACTTGGGACTCTGCTTACTTTCACTTTTTAGATGTAAGCGGACCAGCATGACAAAGCCAAATATTCCCACCCGCCCCTGCCTCCCAAACACCTAATGTTGCCTAATTTCTACAACAAATTCAAAGCACAATAAAAAACCCAAAACCTAGAAATCGCAATCGTTGCACAAATAATTGATGAAAAATCCTTCACGACATTTATGCATTTATTTCTAAATATCAACACACTGAAGACAAATAACTCTGGGGGCGGGGAGATCAGATGACCTCAAAAATATTCTGCAAGATATTTGCAGAGAGGAAAAACTCTTCCACCAGCAAAGCTGTAGATACTATAGAGAAAGAAGAAAAGAAAAAAAAAAAAAAGACTGACAAACTAAAAATATTTGTCAATAAGAAATAAGGGAAAACATGCATTAAGTCATATATACAAATAATATCAGAGCAGGAAATAAGAAAAATAGATGTTGGTAGGCAGAGAAACTTAAAAATAGAAACCAAGAAAGACAACTCACAAAATAGATGAAAAGGCAACCCTGAAACACTTCCCCAGCACAGCTGCCCCAAAAAGCCCCTGCCGCCACGCTTTCATCCCCCGCTGAATCATAACAGCACCCCAACAGTAGCCCCGGGAAAGAACCAGCTCCCCTTCCCTACAACCACCTCCTGCTCACACTTTGACAAGCACGATAAAAGCCCTCAGGAGAAAGGTAAACGGAAAGCAAAACTGAAAATGGAAACAGGGAAATTCTGTCTAGATGATGATGATGAAAGGAAAGCTGCGGCACCACATAAAGCCGGCCACCCGGCAGCACCCCAAGCACAGCGCCCACCCGCACCGCCACCCGGCCTGACCAGGCTCCTGCCCACCACCCCCCACGCAGCGCCCACCGCCCCACCATGCCTGCGCCCGCAACCCCACAGCCCCGCCTGCGCCACGGCGCCACGGCGCTCCCGCTCCTCCTGACGGCTCTCGCCACCGCCCTCGCCTGCCAACACCTGCGTCCCCGCGACGCCACCTTCCCCTGGGACAGCCTCCAGCTCCTCCACGCCATGGCGCCCAGCCCGCCACAGCCCTGCCACCACCAGCACGCGCCCTTCCCCTTCCCCGACACCCTCCTCCGCACCAGCCACCCACAGCAAGCCGCCGCCGCCGCCCTCCGCATCCTCCAGCACCTCTTCGCCACCCTCAGCAGCCCGAGCACCCCCCAACACTGGGACGCCCAGGCACGGCACCACCTCCTCAACAACCTCCACCATTACGAACACGACCTGGAGCAATGTGCGCCAGCCAACGGGATGCTCTTCAAAAGGCAAGGGCCCCGCAACCTGCTGCTCAACATCAACAAATACTTCCGGCGCCTCCAGGACTTCCTCCACACCCACAACCACACCGCCTGCGCCTGGGACCACGTCCGCCTCGAAGCTCGCCTCTGCTTCCAACGCATGGACACACTCATACGGCGAATGAACAGCCAAGCTGCTCCTGCCCTTCATCAGACCCACCCGCGTCAAACGCCGATCCCCAGCCAGCGCCGGCGGCCACAGACCGAGCAGAGGCAGGAGCAGCCCGGGCTGGGATTGCTCAGCCCTGCTCACACCTCTTCCAGCCAGGAGCCGGCACCGACAGGGAAACGGGCATGACCGCGGCAAGGCCAGCGCCAGGCTGCGGTACAGCCCGCACACCTGCACCGCTGGAAAGGAAGGAGGAGGAAATTGCTGTGCTGCACACTCATGGACAGCCGCGAGGTGATGGAGAGAGGGGTGGTATTTATTACCCACGGCGTTTATCTGGCCCATCCAGACTGCGACCTCCCCTGATGGAGAGGAAGGTCCCCGTGGACACTGCGGGAGTCTGACGCCAACGACTATTTATTGATTTATTTATTCATTTAGCTGGCCAATAATTTCCATATTTATATATTTATTTATTTATTCACTTCTTGGAAATAAAGACTTTTTGCAAAAACAAAAAAGAAGAAAAAAGAAAAGAGGTGGTCATCGTGCATATACTTGACAGGCAAAGACAGGGACTCTGCAGGCAGGCAGGGATGAGCCTCGCTCCTGTAGCCCATCCCACTGATGCCTCCTGCCCCAGTCGAAGGCTCCGGACAGCAGGCCACTCTCAGGGACCCACCATGGTCCTTCAAGTCCACAGGCATCTCCCACTAATGCGGGACCCTCGGAGCATACACTTGCCCGGACAACATGATGCCTGCCCTGCGTGCTCCTCCTGTCCCACCACCCGTCCTCTCCCTTCCCAACCCTCTCCCACTGCCAAGACATGAAAGCCACCTCCAAGCCACCACCCCATCACAAACAACCATTCAGCAATGCCACAGCACTGCTTGGGACCAAGCAGGGTGGCATGGACAAGGTGCACCTCGAAGAGGCAAGGAGGGCACCCACCAAGGCCTGCGGAGATTTGGACAAGGAAAAGCATCCCAGTGCTACCAACCCCATCCAAGAAACACCAGAAAAAAACACAAAAAACACAGGAGATGCCCAGGACTGCTCATTGCTCTCCTACAACCACCACAACTGGCCCAGGACGCTCCTGCCTGTGCTCACACACCAGTGGCCATGGGGACCTCCCTCACTACATAGAGCACATAGGCCTAGGCCTTCTTTAGCCCAACATATCCTTAGCAAACAAAAAAAATACATCCCCCAAACACCACCACCCAACATGGTCCAAACCAACCAGTACAGACCAGCACAGCATTCCCCATGAAGGAAACTGCCCACGCACCACAGCACCAGCTGCTCCTTCACTCTCCAACCACCACCCCAAAAATATCCGCACCGGGTGCTTTGCCCTCCCCAGGTAAGCCCGAGCAAGACAACACAAAAGTTCAGCAGCTCTGGCCTCCTCCCGCCTGGGACAAAGAGTTGTTCTCCATGCTCAGTCACACCACCTCCACCACCACATCACTGCAAGGACACTGCTCTGTGCAAACACAAATGGGCACTTCCCATGCAGCTGGAGAGCGAGAAAACAAGTGGGACCAAATATATTCAGGTACACAGCAGGACCCCTCAAGATGCATCTTCCAGACTGTACTACAGTCCTCCTGATGTTCCTTCTAACCAGGAATACCCTGTGACGCCAGGCAGGGGGGATGTCATTGGCTGTGTCTTCTCCAAGGTGGCTGGAGAAAGCAAGCAATCCTCAGACATAAAAACAGAAGAGGACAGGTAATGACAGAAGCTGGAACACAGGGAACTCAAACATGACAGAATAAACACATTACTATTATCTTTACCATGAAGGTGATACAACACCAAAAGAGAGATCAGGGAGGTTGCGGGACGTCCACTCCTGGAGATATATCCAAAAGCATCATTGGACAAAGCCATCAGCAGCCTCCTCTGACACCACCTACCCTCAGCACCAGATTGCATTCGGGACCTCCAGAGCAAAACAGATCATTGAAAAAGAATTTTAAAAATGGAAAGAATTGATACATGAACGGCGATAAAAAAAAAACAAACAGAGAGAGAAACTGAGAAGTTCCAGTAGTATGAGAGCATAACATAAGACACATGCACTTCACCAGGAAAACACTGGAAATTGGAAAAATGGAATTGTTTGTGGAGGACCTTTCCTCCGCGCAGCACAATGAGACAGTGGTCATGAAAAATCCCACACCTGGCAAAAAAACCAAAAATCACCCTATATAAAAATACTTCTAGCTGTGTCTCCTTCATTGTTCAATAAGTAAGAGCTTAGAAAAGACTTCTTATCCACCACCATGATGAGGTTCAGACTAAGGCAAGGGAAGCAAAGAGACTGTAGAAGCTTCATCAATAAACATTCATTGAAAAAGTCCTTAGACCCAGGGCCACCTACTCAAAAGCCACGACGACTTAGAGAGCACCTCAGATTCCTGAGGAATACATCATTTTACAAACCTCCCAAAAGCTAAAAAGAAATGATATATTCATACGAAAAAAACGATGACAAACATACCGAAAGTAAAAAACCCACAACCAATACTGGAGCATTACATAATGAAAAGAGACTTGGGCAGGAAGGGACATTTAGCGGAAGAAGACAAGCGTGAGTGCAAGCCGGGGAGGGAAAGGAGAAACCACAAAAAAAACACATCAGCACCACAACTACCCCATGTGTCACTCCACTGCCGATTTCACATCTCCCATTCAAAAACTAGAGCCAATGTCCCCCAAAAACCTCACCAGTAAAGTACCACCACTGCCCTCCCCAAGAACGGCCACCCCACCAACGCACTTCCCCAAGACCACCACAGCCACCAGCCAAAACTGAAAACCACAGCGGAAACTCGCTGCCACCAGAAGGCGAGGAAGGGAAAGCTGCGGCACCACATAAAGCCGGCCACCCGGCAGCACCCCAAGCACAGCGCCCACCCGCACCGCCACCCGGCCTGACCAGGCTCCTGCCCACCACCCCCCACGCAGCGCCCACCGCCCCACCATGCCTGCGCCCGCAACCCCACAGCCCCGCCTGCGCCACGGCGCCACGGCGCTCCCGCTCCTCCTGACGGCTCTCGCCACCGCCCTCGCCTGCCAACACCTGCGTCCCCGCGACGCCACCTTCCCCTGGGACAGCCTCCAGCTCCTCCACGCCATGGCGCCCAGCCCGCCACAGCCCTGCCACCACCAGCACGCGCCCTTCCCCTTCCCCGACACCCTCCTCCGCACCAGCCACCCACAGCAAGCCGCCGCCGCCGCCCTCCGCATCCTCCAGCACCTCTTCGCCACCCTCAGCAGCCCGAGCACCCCCCAACACTGGGACGCCCAGGCACGGCACGACCTCCTCAACAACCTCCACCACCACATCCAGCAGCTCCAGCAGTGCCTGCCGGCCAACGGCACGCTCTTCCAAGGCCAAGGGCCCCGCAACCTGCTGCTCAACATCAACAAATACTTCCGGCGCCTCCAGGACTTCCTCCACGCCCACAACCACACCGCCTGCGCCTGGGACCACGTCCGCCTCGAAGCTCGCCTCTGCTTCCAACACCTCCACAACCTCACCCGCACCATGCGCAATTAGCCCGACGACCCCCACCAACCCGCACGGCCCCACCCGCCCCCACCACCACCTCGGGACCACCGCCCCATCCCCGCCTCTGTCCTCCCCCACGCCAAGACCCGCTGCAAGAACGGCCCTGCACCCTCAGCCTCCACTCACTGCTCCTCCAGTTCAAGAACTTTATTTATTTATTTTGACAATGGCCTTTATCTATTTATTCACCTATTTATTCCACAGGAAATAAAGACCTCTTGCAAAACCCTTGCCACTGCCTCTCGTCTCAGAAGCACAGCAACGAGCCTTTGGGCTGGGGGGAAGCCACCTCCACTCAACACCTACGCCAAGCCCCGCTCCAAACGGGGCTCCCCACATCCCGTGCCCGCTCTTCCCTTTGGCACCTCCCCAAGGAGGCGCTTGCCTCAACCTCTTTGGAAAACCTCTGACAGGGTTTAGCCATCGCCATCGGAATCTCCTCTCCGGCCCTTGTCTCCCCAACATTTCCCACCTGCCAGCCCGCTTTACACCGACTCAGGAGCAGCTCCGCAGTCCTCAGCACAAGGACCACACGCACCTCTTGGAGCGGGTCCAGACGAGGGCCACAAACACCATCAGAGGGCTGGAACGCCTCTCCTACCACAAAAGGCCCAGACAGTTGGGCTTCTTCACCCTGGAGAAGAGAAGGCTCCGGGGACACCTTATGGTGGCCTTTCCGTACCCCAAGGGGGCTCATAAGAAACATGGGCACAGACTTTTTAGTGGGGGCCTCTTGCGGCAGGACAAGGGGGAATGGTTTTCAACTGAAAGAGGCTAGATTCAGACCGGGGAGAAGGAAGACGTTTTTTACCATGAGGGTGCTGAAACACTGGCACAGGTTGCCCAGAGAGCTGGTAGATGCCCCATCCCTGGAAACACTCAAGGTCAGGTTGGACGGGGCTCTCAGCCACCTGAGCTAGTTGAAGGCGGCCCTGCTCATTGCTGGGGGGTGCACCAGATGACCTTTGAGGGTCCCTCCCAACCCAAACCATTCCATCATCCTATGAAGGAGAGGCACGGCAGAGATCGCTCTGATTAGGCCCGCTTCCGCTACTCTTGCCACTTCAGGCTTTTTTCACGACAAATCTCCCCTGGCGCTGCTTGAAAACGCCTCGCGGCATCAACTACTCTAGGGCAACACGGACAAGGTCCGGCCACGGACCTCCAACAGCAGCCTGCCGCCTGCAGGGACGGCACCTAGGTACGCCAAATCATCGTGCACGTGCCAGCACCCCAAGCACAGCACTCCCCCCAACACCAACGTTGCCTCACAAGACCAGGCCTCCAGCCCGCCACCACCCTGCCACCACCACCACACACGCGGTTCCCCTGCCCCAAAAGCTCTGAGAAAACACGTGCCAGCGTCTCTCACACCAGCCCAACATGCTCCTCGCTCTTGGAAGGCACCGGAAAACCTCAGCCAGTGCAACCTCCACCTCCTCCTCCCACTAGAGCTCTACAATGAGATCCCTGGCTCAGCTCCACCTCCAGAGGACCCTCGCACACCCCTCCTCTAGGGGCGCACGCCATCCCAAACGCAAGACCCTTCGCTTGCCGGGGACACCTTCTTCTTTGCCCTCCAGCCACCGCGGCCAAGCAGCCACAGACGACACAACAAGACCCCGGCTACAGGGCCACGCGCAGCGGACCGCAGCCAGGGACCCAACGCAGCCGCACCAGCAACACCCTTCCCTTTTTCCTCTTCCTCTTCCCGCGAGCCCTTCCTCCTGCCTTTCCTCCCCATTCTCCTCCGCTTCGAACACGGGAGCTGGGGCTGCTCCGTCCAGGAGCACGTCCAACGCTCAAGTGCCTACACCCAGAGCCACCTCCTCGCCAGCCGCCGCCACCCCCAGGCCCTCGCTCCAGGAGGGGGCTCCCCAGGCCCTGCCAAGTGACATCACTTCACCACCCTTCCCAACACGAAAACAGAAGACCAGCTAACAGGAAAAGAGAGGCGAGCCAAAAGCGAAAGGAAAACAGACCACGACCAACACCAGGGCATGCCAGACGGAAAAGACACCGGGGCACCAGGGGAAACTTCAGCTGCAGAAAAGAGGCACCACAGCTCGCCCTGCAGGCAACAGGGAAACCCTAACGCCCCTCCCCGGCACAGCTGCCCCCAAGGGCTCTGCCCCAGCGCTTTCGCATCCCCCGCTCCACCGCCACAGCCAACCTCCCCCCGCACAGCCACCCTCCCCAACCACGGCCACCCCACCAACGCACTTCCCCAAGACCACCACAGCCACCAGCCAAAACTGAAAACCACAGCGGAAACTCGCTGCCACCAGAAGGCGAGGAAGGGAAAGCTGCGGCACCACATAAAGCCGGCCACCCGGCAGCACCCCAAGCACAGCGCCCACCCGCACCGCCACCCGGCCTGACCAGGCTCCTGCCCACCACCCCCCACGCAGCGCCCACCGCCCCACCATGCCTGCGCCCGCAACCCCACAGCCCCGCCTGCGCCACGGCGCCACGGCGCTCCCGCTCCTCCTGACGGCTCTCGCCACCGCCCTCGCCTGCCAACACCTGCGTCCCCGCGACGCCACCTTCCCCTGGGACAGCCTCCAGCTCCTCCACGCCATGGCGCCCAGCCCGCCACAGCCCTGCCACCACCAGCACGCGCCCTTCCCCTTCCCCGACACCCTCCTCCGCACCAGCCACCCACAGCAAGCCGCCGCCGCCGCCCTCCGCATCCTCCAGCACCTCTTCGCCACCCTCAGCAGCCTGAGCACCCCCCAACACTGGGACGCCCAGGCACGGCACAACCTCCTCAACAACCTCCACCACCACATCCAGCAGCTCCAGCAGTGCCTGCCGGCCAACGGCACGCTCTTCCAAGGCCAAGGGCCCCGCAACCTGCTGCTCAACATCAACAAATACTTCCGGCGCCTCCAGGACTTCCTCCACGCCCACAACCACACCGCCTGCGCCTGGGACCACGTCCGCCTCGAAGCTCGCCTCTGCTTCCAACACCTCCACAACCTCACCCGCACCATGCGCAATTAGCCCGACGACCCCCACCAACCCGCACGGCCCCACCCGCACCCACCACCACCTCGGGACCACGGCCCCATCCCCGCCTCTGTCCTCCCCCACGCCAAGACCCGCTGCAAGAACGGCCCTGCACCCTCAGCCTCCACTCACTGCTCCTCTAGTTCAAGAACTTTATTTATTTATTTTGACAATGGCCTTTATCTATTTATTCACCTATTTATTCCACAGGAAATAAAGACCTCTTGCAAAACCCTTGCCACTGCCTCTCGTCTCAGAAGCACAGCAACGAGCCTTTGGGCTGGGGGGAAGTCACCTCCACTCAACACCTACGCCAAGCCCCGCTCCAAACGGGGCTCCCCACATCCCGTGCCCGCTCTTCCCTTTGGCACCTCCCCAAGGAGGCGCTTGCCTCAACCTCTTTGGAAAACCTCTGACAGGGTTTAGCCATCGCCATCGGAATCTCCTCTCCGGCCCTTGTCTCCCCAACATTTCCCACCTGCCAGCCCGCTTTACACCGACTCAGGAGCAGCTCCGCAGTCCTCAGCACAAGGACCACACGCACCTCTTGGAGCGGGTCCAGACGAGGGCCACAAACACCATCAGAGGGCTGGAACGCCTCTCCTACCACAAAAGGCCCAGACAGTTGGGCTTCTTCACCCTGGAGAAGAGAAGGCTCCGGGGACACCTTATGGCGGCCTTTCCGTACCCCAAGGGGGCTCATAAGAAACATGGGCACAGACTTTTTAGTGGGGGCCTCTTGCGGCAGGACAAGGGGGAATGGTTTTCAACTGAAAGAGGCTAGATTCAGACCGGGGAGAAGGAAGACGTTTTTTACCATAAGGGTGCTGAAACACTGGCACAGGTTGCCCAGAGAGCTGGTAGATGCCCCATCCCTGGAAACACTCAAGGTCAGGTTGGACGGGGCTCTCAGCCACCTGAGCTAGTTGAAGGCGGCCCTGCTCATTGCTGGGGGGTGCACCAGATGACCTTTGAGGGTTCCTCCCAACCCAAACAATTCCATGATCCTATGAAGGAGAGGCACGGCAGAGATCGCTCTGATCAGGCCCGCTTCCGCTACTCTTGCCACTTCAGGCTTTTTTCACGACAAATCTCCCCTGGCGCTGCTTGAAAACGCCTCGCGGCACCAACTACTCTAGGGCAACACGGACAAGGTCCGGCCACGGACCTCCAACAGCAGCCTACCGCCTGCAGGGACGGCACCTAGGTACGCCAAATCATCGTGCACGTGCCAGCACCCCAAGCGCAGCACTCCCCCCAACACCAACGTTGCCTCACAAGACCAGGCCTCAAGCCCGCCACCGCCCTGCCACCACCACCACACACGCGGTTCCCCTGCCCCAAAAGCTCTGAGAAAACACGTGCCAGCGTCTCTCACACCAGCCCAACATGCTCCTCGCTCTTGGAAGGCACCGGAAAACCTCAGCCAGTGCAACCTCCACCTCCTCCTCCCACTAGAGCTCTACAATGAGATCCCTGGCTCAGCTCCACCTCCAGAGGACCCTCGCACACCCCTCCTCTAGGGGCGCAGGCCATCCCAAACGCAAGACCCTTCGCTTGCCGGGGACACCTTCTTCTTTGCCCTCCAGCCACCACGGGCAAGCAGCCACAGACGACACAACAAGACCCCGGCTACAGGGCCACATGCAGCAGACCGCAGCCAGGGACCCAACGCAGCTGCACCAGCAGCAGCAAAACCCTTCCCTTTTTCCTCTTCCTCTTCCCGCGAGCCCTTCCTCCTGCCTTTCCTCCCCATTCTCCTCCGCTTCAAACACGGGAGCTGGGGCTGCTCCGTCCAGGAGCACGTCCAACGCTCAAGTGCCTACACCCAGAGCCACCTCCTCGCCAGCCGCCGCCACCCCCAGGCCCTCGCTCCAGGAGGGGGCTCCCCAGGCCCTGCCAAGTGACATCACTTCACCACCCTTCCCAACACGAAAACAGAAGACCAGCTAACAGGAAAACAGAGGCGAGCCAAAAGCGAAAGGAAAACAGACCACGACCAACACCAGGGCATGCCAGACGGAAAAGACACCGGGGCACCAGGGGAAACTTCAGCTGCAGAAAAGAGGCACCACAGCTCGCCCTGCAGGCAACAGGGAAACCCTAACGCCCCACCCGGCACAGCTGCCCCCAAGGGCTCTGTCCCAGCGCTTTCGCATCCCCCGCTCCACCGCCACAGCCACCCTCCCCAACCACGGCCACCCCACCAACGCACTTCCCCAAGACCACCACAGCCACCAGCCAAAACTGAAAACCACAGCGGAAACTCGCTGCCACCAGAAGGCGAGGAAGGGAAAGCTGCGGCACCACATAAAGCCGGCCACCCGGCAGCACCCCAAGCACAGCGCCCACCCGCACCGCCACCCGGCCTGACCAGGCTCCTGCCCACCACCCCCCACGCAGCGCCCACCGCCCCACCATGCCTGCGCCCGCAACCCCACAGCCCCGCCTGCGCCACGGCGCCACGGCGCTCCCGCTCCTCCTGACGGCTCTCGCCACCGCCCTCGCCTGCCAACACCTGCGTCCCCGCGACGCCACCTTCCCCTGGGACAGCCTCCAGCTCTTCCACGCCATGGCGCCCAGCCCGCCACAGCCCTGCCACCACCAGCACGCGCCCTTCCCCTTCCCCGACACCCTCCTCCGCACCAGCCACCCACAGCAAGCCGCCGCCGCCGCCCTCCGCATCCTCCAGCACCTCTTCGCCACCCTCAGCAGCCCGAGCACCCCCCAACACTGGGACGCCCAGGCACGGCACGACCTCCTCAACAACCTCCACCACCACATCCAGCAGCTCCAGCAGTGCCTGCCGGCCAACGGCACGCTCTTCCAAGGCCAAGGGCCCCGCAACCTGCTGCTCAACATCAACAAATACTTCCGGCGCCTCCAGGACTTCCTCCACGCCCACAACCACACCGCCTGCGCCTGGGACCACGTCCGCCTCGAAGCTCGCCTCTGCTTCCAACACCTCCACAACCTCACCCGCACCATGCGCAATTAGCCCGACGACCCCCACCAACCCGCACGGCCCCACCCGCCCCCACCACCACCTCGGGACCACCGCCCCATCCCCGCCTCTGTCCTCCCCCACGCCAAGACCCGCTGCAAGAACGGCCCTGCACCCTCAGCCTCCACCCACTGCTCCTCTAGTTCAAGAACTTTATTTATTTATTTTGACAATGGCCTTTATCTATTTATTCACCTATTTATTCCACAGGAAATAAAGACCTCTTGCAAAACCCTTGCCACTGCCTCTCGTCTCAGAAGCACAGCAACGAGCCTTTGGGCTGGGGGGAAGCCACCTCCACTCAACACCTACGCCAAGCCCCGCTCCAAACGGGGCTCCCCACATCCCGTGCCCGCTCTTCCCTTTGGCACCTCCCCAAGGAGGCGCTTCCCTCAACCTCTTTGGAAAACCTCTGACAGGGTTTAGCCATCGCCATCGGAATCTCCTTTCCGGCCCTTGTCTCCCCAACATTTCCCACCTGCCAGCCCGCTTTACACCGACTCAGGAGCAGCTCCGCAGTCCTCACCACAAGGACCACACGCACCTCTTGGAGCGGGTCCAGACGAGGGCCACAAACACCATCAGAGGGCTGGAACGCCTCTCCTACCACGAAAGGCTCAGACAGTTGGGCTTCTTCACCCTGGAGAACAGAAGGCTCCGGGGACACCTTATGGCGGCCTTTCCGTACCCCAAGGGGGCTCATAAGAAACATGGGCACAGACTTTTTAGTGGGGGCCTCTTGCGGCAGGACAAGGGGGAATGGTTTTCAACTGAAAGAGGCTAGATTCAGACCAGGGAGAAGGAAGACGTTTTTTACCATGAGGGTGCTGAAACACTGGCACAGGTTGCCCAGAGAGCTGGTAGATGCCCCATCCCTGGAAACACTCAAGGTCAGGTTGGACGGGGCTCTCAGCCACCTGAGCTAGTTGAAGGCGGCCCTGCTCATTGCTGGGGGGTGCACCAGATGACCTTTGAGGGTTCCTCCCAACCCAAACAATTCCATGATCCTATGAAGGAGAGGCACGGCAGAGATCGCTCTGATTAGGCCCGCTTCCGCTACTCTTGCCACTTCAGGCTTTTTTCACGACAAATCTCCTCTGGCGCTGCTTGAAAACGCCTCGCGGCACCAACTACTCTAGGGCAACACGGACAAGGTCCGGCCACGGAACTCCAACAGCAGCCTACCGCCTGCAGGGACGGCACCTAGGTACGCCAAATCATCGTGCACGTGCCAGCACCCCAAGCACAGCACTTCCCCCAACACCAACGTTGCCTCACAAGACCAGGCCTCCAGACCGCCACCGCCCTGCCACCACCACCACACACGCGGTTCCCCTGCCCCAAAAGCTCTGAGAAAACACGTGCCAGCGTCTCTCACACCAGCCCAACATGCTCCTCGCTCTTGGAAGGCACCGGAAAACCTCAGCCAGTGCAACCTCCACCTCCTCCTCCCACTAGAGCTCTACAATGAGATCCCTGGCTCAGCTCCACCTCCAGAGGACCCCCTCCTCTAGGGGCGCAGGGGCTCAGGCCATCCCAAACGCAAGACCCTTCGCTTGCCGGGGACACCTTCTTCTTTGCCCTCCAGCCACCGCGGGCAAGCAACCACAGAAGACACAACAAGACCCCGGCTACAGGGCCACACGCAGCGGACCGCAGCCAGGGACCCAACGCAGCCGCACCAGCAGCAGCAAAACCCTTCCCTTTTTCCTCTTCCTCTTCCCGCGAGCCCTTCCTCCTGCCTTTCCTCCCCATTCTCCTCCGCTTCAAACACGGGAGCTGGGGCTGCTCCGTCCAGGAGCACGTCCAACGCTCAAGTGCCTACACCCAGAGCCACCTCCTCGCCAGCCGCCGCCACCCCCAGGCCCTCGCTCCAGGAGGGGGCTCCCCAGGCCCTGCCAAGTGACATCACTTCACCACCCTTCCCAACACGAAAACAGAAGACCAGCTAACAGGAAAAGAGAGGCGAGCCAAAAGCGAAAGGAAAACAGACCACGACCAACACCAGGGCATGCCAGACGGAAAAGACACCGGGGCACCAGGGGAAACTTCAGCTGCAGAAAAGAGGCACCACAGCTCGCCCTGCAGGCAACAGGGAAACCCTAACGCCCCTCCCCGGCACAGCTGCCCCCAAGGGCTCTGCCCCAGCGCTTTCGCATCCCCCGCTCCACCGCCACAGCCAACCTCCCCCCGCACAGCCACCCTCCCCAACCACGGCCACCCCACCAACGCACTTCCACAAGACCACCACAGCCACCAGCCAAAACTGAAAACCACAGCGGAAACTCGCTGCCACCAGAAGGCGAGGAAGGGAAAGCTGCGGCACCACATAAAGCCGGCCACCCGGCAGCACCCCAAGCACAGCGCCCACCCGCACCGCCACCCGGCCTGACCAGGCTCCTGCCCACCACCCCCCACGCAGCGCCCACCGTCCCACCATGCCTGCGCCCGCAACCCCACAGCCCCGCCTGCGCCACGGCGCCACGGCGCTCCCGCTCCTCCTGACGGCTCTCGCCACCGCCCTCGCCTGCCAACACCTGCGTCCCCGCGACGCCACCTTCCCCTGGGACAGCCTCCAGCTCCTCCACGCCATGGCGCCCAGCCCGCCACAGCCCTGCCACCACCAGCACGCGCCCTTCCCCTTCCCCGACACCCTCCTCCGCACCAGCCACCCACAGCAAGCCGCCGCCGCCGCCCTCCGCATCCTCCAGCACCTCTTCGCCACCCTCAGCAGCCCGAGCACCCCCCAACACTGGGACGCCCAGGCACGGCACAACCTCCTCAACAACCTCCACCACCACATCCAGCAGCTCCAGCAGTGCCTGCCGGCCAACGGCACGCTCTTCCAAGGCCAAGGGCCCCGCAACCTGCTGCTCAACATCAACAAATACTTCCGGCGCCTCCAGGACTTCCTCCACGCCCACAACCACACCGCCTGCGCCTGGGACCACGTCCGCCTCGAAGCTCGCCTCTGCTTCCAACACCTCCACAACCTCACCCGCACCATGCGCAATTAGCCCGACGACCCCCACCAACCCGCACGGCCCCACCCGTCCCCACCACCACCTCGGGACCACCGCCCCATCCCCGCCTCTGTCCTCCCCCACGCCAAGACCCGCTGCAAGAACGGCCCTGCACCCTCAGCCTCCACTCACTGCTCCTCTAGTTCAAGAACTTTATTTATTTATTTTGACAATGGCCTTTATCTATTTATTCACCTATTTATTCCACAGGAAATAAAGACCTCTTGCAAAACCCTTGCCACTGCCTCTCGTCTCAGAAGCACAGCAACGAGCCTTTGGGGTGGGGGGAAGCCACCTCCACTCAACACCTACGCCAAGCCCCGCTCCAAACGGGGCTCCCCACATCCCGTGCCCGCTCTTCCCTTTGGCACCTCCCCAAGGAGGCGCTTCCCTCAACCTCTTTGGAAATCCTCTGACAGGGTTTAGCCATCGCCATCGGAATCTCCTCTCCGGCCCTTGTCTCCCCAACATTTCCCACCTGCCAGCCCGCTTTACACCGACTCAGGAGCAGCTCCGCAGTCCTCAGCACAAGGACCACACGCACCTCTTGGAGCGGGTCCAGACGAGGGCCACAAACACCATCAGAGGGCTGGAACGCCTCTCCTACCACGAAAGGCTCAGACAGTTGGGCTTCTTCACCCTGGAGAACAGAAGGCTCCGGGGACACCTTATGGCGGCCTTTCCGTACCCCAAGGGGGCTCATAAGAAAGATGGGCACAGACTTTTTAGTGGGGGCCTCTTACGGCAGGACAAGGGGGAATGGTTTTCAACTGAAAGAGGCTAGATTCAGACCGGGGAGAAGGAAGACGTTTTTTACCATGAGGGTGCTGAAACACTGGCACAGGTTGCCCAGAGAGCTGGTAGATGCCCCATCCCTGGAAACACTCAAGGTCAGGTTGGACGGGGCTCTCAGCCACCTGAGCTAGTTGAAGGCGGTCCTGCTCATTGCTGGGGGGTGCACCAGATGACCTTTGAGGGTCCCTCCCAACCCAAACCATTCCATCATCCTATGAAGGAGAGGCACGTCAGAGATCGCTCTGATTAGGCCCGCTTCCGCTACTCTTGCCACTTCAGGCTTTTTTCACGACAAATCTCCTCTGGCGCTGCTTGAAAACGCCTCGCGGCACCAACTACTCTAGGGCAACACGGACAAGGTCCGGCCACGGACCTCCAACAGCAGCCTGCCGCCTGCAGGGATGGCACCTAGGTACGCCAAATCATCGTGCACGTGCCAGCACCCCAAGCACAGCACTCCCCCCAACACCAACATTGCCTCACAAGACCAGGCCTCCAGCCCGCCACCACCCTGCCACCACCACCACACACGCGGTTCCCCTGCCCCAAAAGCTCTGAGAAAACACGTGCCAGCGTCTCTCACACAAGCCCAACATGCTCCTCGCTCTTGGAAGGCACCGGAAAACCTCAGCCAGTGCAACCTCCACCTCCTCCTCCCACTAGAGCTCTACAATGAGATCCCTGGCTCAGCTCCACCTCCAGAGGACCCTCGCACACCCCTCCTCTAGGGGCGCACGCCATCCCAAACGCAAGACCCTTCGCTTGTCGGGGACACCTTCTTCTTTGCCCTCCAGCCACCGCGGGCAAGCAGCCACAGACGACACAACAAGACCCCGGCTACAGGGCCACGCGCAGCGGACTGCAGCCAGGGACCCAACGCAGCCGCAGCAGCAACACCCTTCCCTTTTTCCTCTTCCTCTTCCCGCGAGCCCTTCCTCCTGCCTTTCCTCCCCATTCTCCTCCGCGTCAAACACGGGAGCTGGGGCTGCTCCGTCCAGGAGCACGTCCAACGCTCAAGTGCCTACACCCAGAGCCACCTCCTCGCCAGCCGCCGCCACCCCCAGGCCCTCGCTCCAGGAGGGGGCTCCCCAGGCCCTGCCAAGTGACATCACTTCACCACCCTTCCCAACACGAAAACAGAAGACCAGCTAACAGGAAAACAGAGGCAAGCCAAAAGCGAAAGGAAAACAGACCACGACCAACACCAGGGCATGCCAGACGGAAAAGACACCGGGGCACCAGGGGAAACTTCAGCTGCAGAAAAGAGGCACCACAGCTCGCCCTGCAGGCAACAGGGAAACCCTAACGCCCCTCCCCGGCACAGCTGCCCCCAAGGGCTCTGCCCCAGCGCTTTCGCATCCCCCGCTCCACCGCCACAGCCAACCTCCCCCCGCACAGCCACCCTCCCCAACCACGGCCACCCCACCAACGCACTTCCCCAAGACCACCACAGCCACCAGCCAAAACTGAAAACCACAGCGGAAACTCGCTGCCACCAGAAAGCGAGGAAGGGAAAGCTGCGGCACCACATAAAGCCGGCCACCCGGCAGCACCCCAAGCACAGCGCCCACCCGCACCGCCACCCGGCCTGACCAGGCTCCTGCCCACCACCCCCCACGCAGCGCCCACCGCCCCACCATGCCTGCGCCCGCAACCCCACAGCCCCGCCTGCGCCACGGCGCCACGGCGCTCCCGCTCCTCCTGACGGCTCTCGCCACCGCCCTCGCCTGCCAACACCTGCGTCCCCGCGACGCCACCTTCCCCTGGGACAGCCTCCAGCTCCTCCACGCCATGGCGCCCAGCCCGCCACAGCCCTGCCACCACCAGCACGCGCCCTTCCCCTTCCCCGACACCCTCCTCCGCACCAGCCACCCACAGCAAGCCGCCGCCGCCGCCCTCCGCATCCTCCAGCACCTCTTCGCCACCCTCAGCAGCCCGAGCACCCCCCAACACTGGGACGCCCAGGCACGGCACCACCTCCTCAACAGCCTCCACCACCACATCCAGCAGCTCCAGCAGTGCCTGCCGGCCAACGGCACGCTCTTCCAAGGCCAAGGGCCCCGCAACCTGCTGCTCAACATCAACAAATACTTCCGGCGCCTCCAGGACTTCCTCCACGCCCACAACCACACCGCCTGCGCCTGGGACCACGTCCGCCTCGAAGCTCGCCTCTGCTTCCAACACCTCCACAACCTCACCCGCACCATGCGCAATTAGCCCGACGACCCCCACCAACCCGCACGGCCCCACCCGCCCCCACCACCACCTCGGGACCACCGCCCCATCCCCGCCTCTGTCCTCCCCCACGCCAAGACCCGCTGCAAGAACGGCCCTGCACCCTCAGCCTCCACTCACTGCTCCTCTAGTTCAAGAACTTTATTTATTTATTTTGACAATGGCCTTTATCTATTTATTCACCTATTTATTCCACAGGAAATAAAGACCTCTTGCAAAACCCTTGCCACTGCCTCTCGTCTCAGAAGCACAGCAACGAGCCTTTGGGCTGGGGGGAAGCCACCTCCACTCAACACCTACGCCAAGCCCCGCTCCAAACGGGGCTCCCCACATCCCGCGCCCGCTCTTCCCTTTGGCACCTCCCCAAGGAGGCGCTTGCCTCAACCTCTTTGGAAAACCTCTGACAGGGTTTAGCCATCGCCATCGGAATCTCCTCTCCGGCCCTTGTCTCCCCAACATTTCCCACCTGCCAGCCCGCTTTACACCGACTCAGGAGCAGCTCCGCAGTCCTCAGCACAAGGACCACACGCACCTCTTGGAGCGGGTCCAAACGAGGGCCACAAACACCATCAGAGGGCTGGAACGCCTCTCCTACCACAAAAGGCCCAGACAGTTGGGCTTCTTCACCCTGGAGAAGAGAAGGCTCCGGGGACACCTTATGGCGGCCTTTCCGTACCCCAAGGGGGCTCATAAGAAACATGGGCACAGACTTTTTAGTGGGGGCCTCTTGCGGCAGGACAGGGGCGAATGGTTTTCAACTGAAAGAGGCTAGATTCAGACCAGGGAGAAGGAAGACGTTTTTTACCATGAGGGTGCTGAAACACTGGCACAGGTTGCCCAGAGAGCTGGTAGATGCCCCATCCCTGGAAACACTCAAGGTCAGGTTGGACGGGGCTCTCAGCCACCTGAGCTAGTTGAAGGCGGCCCTGCTCATTGCTGGGGGGTGCACCAGATGACCTTTGAGGGTCCCTCCCAACCCAAACCATTCCATCATCCTATGAAGGAGAGGCACGGCAGAGATCGCTCTGATTAGGCCCGCTTCCGCTACTCTTGCCACTTCAGGCTTTTTTCACGACAAATCTCCCCTGGCGCTGCTTGAAAACGCCTCGCGGCACCAACTACTCTAGGGCAACACGGACAAGGTCCGGCCACGGACCTCCAACAGCAGCCTACCGCCTGCAGGGACGGCACCTAGGTACGCCAAATCATCGTGCACGTGCCAGCACCCCAAGCACAGCACTCCCCCCAACACCAACGTTGCCTCACAAGACCAGGCCTCCAGCCCGCCACCGCCCTGCCACCACCACCACACACGCGGTTCCCCTGCCCCAAAAGCTCTGAGAAAACACGTGCCAGCGTCTCTCACACAAGCCCAACATGCTCCTCGCTCTTGGAAGGCACCGGAAAACCTCAGCCAGTGCAACCTCCACCTCATCCTCCCACTAGAGCTCTACAATGAGATCCCTGGCTCAGCTCCATCTCCAGAGGACCCTCGCACACCCCTCCTCTAGGGGCGCAGGCCATCCCAAACGCAAGACCCTTCGCTTGTCGGGGACACCTTCTTCTTTGCCCTCCAGCCACCGCGGGCAAGCAGCCACAGACGACACAACAAGACCCCGGCTACAGGGCCACACGCAGCGGACCGCAGCCAGGGACCCAACGCAGCCGCACCAGCAGCAGCAAAACCCTTCCCTTTTTCCTCTTCCTCTTCCCGCGAGCCCTTCCTCCTGCCTTGCCTCCCCATTCTCATCCGCGTCAAACACGGGAGCTGGGGCTGCTCCGTCCAGGAGCACGTCCAACGCTCAAGTGCCTACACCCAGAGCCACCTCCTCGCCAGCCGCCGCCACCCCCAGGCCCTCGCTCCAGGAGGGGGCTCCCCAGGCCCTGCCAAGTGACATCACTTCACCACCCTTCCCAACACGAAAACAGAAGACCAGCTAACAGGAAAACAGAGGCGAGCCAAAAGCGAAAGGAAAACAGACCACGACCAACACCAGGGCATGCCAGACGGAAAAGACACCGGGGCACCAGGGGAAACTTCAGCTGCAGAAAAGAGGCACCACAGCTCGCCCTGCAGGCAACAGGGAAACCCTAACGCCCCTCCCCGGCACAGCTGCCCCCAAGGGCTCTGCCCCAGCGCTTTCGCATCCCCCGCTCCACCGCCACAGCCAACCTCCCCCCGCACAGCCACCCTCCCCAACCACGGCCACCCCACCAACGCACTTCCCCAAGACCACCACAGCCACCAGCCAAAACTGAAAACCACAGCGGAAACTCGCTGCCACCAGAAGGCGAGGAAGGGAAAGCTGCGGCACCACATAAAGCCGGCCACCCGGCAGCACCCCAAGCACAGCGCCCACCCGCACCGCCACCCGGCCTGAACAGGCTCCTGCCCACCACCCCCCACGCAGCGCCCACCGCCCCACCATGCCTGCGCCCGCAACCCCACAGCCCCGCCTGCGCCACGGCGCCACGGCGCTCCCGCTCCTCCTGACGGCTCTCGCCACCGCCCTCGCCTGCCAACACCTGCGTCCCCGCGACGCCACCTTCCCCTGGGACAGCCTCCAGCTCCTCCACGCCATGGCGCCCAGCCCGCCACAGCCCTGCCACCACCAGCACGCGCCCTTCCCCTTCCCCGACACCCTCCTCCGCACCAGCCACCCACAGCAAGCCGCCGCCGCCGCCCTCCGCATCCTCCAGCACCTCTTCGCCACCCTCAGCAGCCCGAGCACCCCCCAACACTGGGACGCCCAGGCACGGCACAACCTCCTCAACAACCTCCACCACCACATCCAGCAGCTCCAGCAGTGCCTGCCGGCCAACGGCACGCTCTTCCAAGGCCAAGGGCCCCGCAACCTGCTGCTCAACATCAACAAATACTTCCGGCGCCTCCAGGACTTCCTCCACGCCCACAACCACACCGCCTGCGCCTGGGACCACGTCCGCCTCGAAGCTCGCCTCTGCTTCCAACACCTCCACAACCTCACCCGCACCATGCGCAATTAGCCCGACGACCCCCACCAACCCGCACGGCCCCACCCGTCCCCACCACCACCTCGGGACCACCGCCCCATCCCCGCCTCTGTCCTCCCCCACGCCAAGACCCGCTGCAAGAACGGCCCTGCACCCTCAGCCTCCACTCACTGCTCCTCTAGTTCAAGAACTTTATTTATTTATTTTGACAATGGCCTTTATCTATTTATTCACCTATTTATTCCACAGGAAATAAAGACCTCTTGCAAAACCCTTGCCACTGCCTCTCGTCTCAGAAGCACAGCAACGAGCCTTTGGGGTGGGGGGAAGCCACCTCCACTCAACACCTACGCCAAGCCCCGCTCCAAACGGGGCTCCCCACATCCCGTGCCCGCTCTTCCCTTTGGCACCTCCCCAAGGAGGCGCTTCCCTCAACCTCTTTGGAAATCCTCTGACAGGGTTTAGCCATCGCCATCGGAATCTCCTCTCCGGCCCTTGTCTCCCCAACATTTCCCACCTGCCAGCCCGCTTTACACCGACTCAGGAGCAGCTCCGCAGTCCTCAGCACAAGGACCACACGCACCTCTTGGAGCGGGTCCAGACGAGGGCCACAAACACCATCAGAGGGCTGGAACGCCTCTCCTACCACGAAAGGCTCAGACAGTTGGGCTTCTTCACCCTGGAGAACAGAAGGCTCCGGGGACACCTTATGGCGGCCTTTCCGTACCCCAAGGGGGCTCATAAGAAAGATGGGCACAGACTTTTTAGTGGGGGCCTCTTACGGCAGGACAAGGGGGAATGGTTTTCAACTGAAAGAGGCTAGATTCAGACCGGGGAGAAGGAAGACGTTTTTTACCATGAGGGTGCTGAAACACTGGCACAGGTTGCCCAGAGAGCTGGTAGATGCCCCATCCCTGGAAACACTCAAGGTCAGGTTGGACGGGGCTCTCAGCCACCTGAGCTAGTTGAAGGCGGTCCTGCTCATTGCTGGGGGGTGCACCAGATGACCTTTGAGGGTCCCTCCCAACCCAAACCATTCCATCATCCTATGAAGGAGAGGCACGTCAGAGATCGCTCTGATTAGGCCCGCTTCCGCTACTCTTGCCACTTCAGGCTTTTTTCACGACAAATCTCCTCTGGCGCTGCTTGAAAACGCCTCGCGGCACCAACTACTCTAGGGCAACACGGACAAGGTCCGGCCACGGACCTCCAACAGCAGCCTGCCGCCTGCAGGGATGGCACCTAGGTACGCCAAATCATCGTGCACGTGCCAGCACCCCAAGCACAGCACTCCCCCCAACACCAACATTGCCTCACAAGACCAGGCCTCCAGCCCGCCACCACCCTGCCACCACCACCACACACGCGGTTCCCCTGCCCCAAAAGCTCTGAGAAAACACGTGCCAGCGTCTCTCACACAAGCCCAACATGCTCCTCGCTCTTGGAAGGCACCGGAAAACCTCAGCCAGTGCAACCTCCACCTCCTCCTCCCACTAGAGCTCTACAATGAGATCCCTGGCTCAGCTCCACCTCCAGAGGACCCTCGCACACCCCTCCTCTAGGGGCGCACGCCATCCCAAACGCAAGACCCTTCGCTTGTCGGGGACACCTTCTTCTTTGCCCTCCAGCCACCGCGGGCAAGCAGCCACAGACGACACAACAAGACCCCGGCTACAGGGCCACGCGCAGCGGACTGCAGCCAGGGACCCAACGCAGCCGCAGCAGCAACACCCTTCCCTTTTTCCTCTTCCTCTTCCCGCGAGCCCTTCCTCCTGCCTTTCCTCCCCATTCTCCTCCGCGTCAAACACGGGAGCTGGGGCTGCTCCGTCCAGGAGCACGTCCAACGCTCAAGTGCCTACACCCAGAGCCACCTCCTCGCCAGCCGCCGCCACCCCCAGGCCCTCGCTCCAGGAGGGGGCTCCCCAGGCCCTGCCAAGTGACATCACTTCACCACCCTTCCCAACACGAAAACAGAAGACCAGCTAACAGGAAAACAGAGGCGAGCCAAAAGCGAAAGGAAAACAGACCACGACCAACACCAGGGCATGCCAGACGGAAAAGACACCGGGGCACCAGGGGAAACTTCAGCTGCAGAAAAGAGGCACCACAGCTCGCCCTGCAGGCAACAGGGAAACCCTAACGCCCCTCCCCGGCACAGCTGCCCCCAAGGGCTCTGCCCCAGCGCTTTCGCATCCCCCGCTCCACCGCCACAGCCAACCTCCCCCCGCACAGCCACCCTCCCCAACCACGGCCACCCCACCAACGCACTTCCCCAAGACCACCACAGCCACCAGCCAAAACTGAAAACCACAGCGGAAACTCGCTGCCACCAGAAAGCGAGGAAGGGAAAGCTGCGGCACCACATAAAGCCGGCCACCCGGCAGCACCCCAAGCACAGCGCCCACCCGCACCGCCACCCGGCCTGACCAGGCTCCTGCCCACCACCCCCCACGCAGCGCCCACCGCCCCACCATGCCTGCGCCCGCAACCCCACAGCCCCGCCTGCGCCACGGCGCCACGGCGCTCCCGCTCCTCCTGACGGCTCTCGCCACCGCCCTCGCCTGCCAACACCTGCGTCCCCGCGACGCCACCTTCCCCTGGGACAGCCTCCAGCTCCTCCACGCCATGGCGCCCAGCCCGCCACAGCCCTGCCACCACCAGCACGCGCCCTTCCCCTTCCCCGACACCCTCCTCCGCACCAGCCACCCACAGCAAGCCGCCGCCGCCGCCCTCCGCATCCTCCAGCACCTCTTCGCCACCCTCAGCAGCCCGAGCACCCCCCAACACTGGGACGCCCAGGCACGGCACCACCTCCTCAACAGCCTCCACCACCACATCCAGCAGCTCCAGCAGTGCCTGCCGGCCAACGGCACGCTCTTCCAAGGCCAAGGGCCCCGCAACCTGCTGCTCAACATCAACAAATACTTCCGGCGCCTCCAGGACTTCCTCCACGCCCACAACCACACCGCCTGCGCCTGGGACCACGTCCGCCTCGAAGCTCGCCTCTGCTTCCAACACCTCCACAACCTCACCCGCACCATGCGCAATTAGCCCGACGACCCCCACCAACCCGCACGGCCCCACCCGCCCCCACCACCACCTCGGGACCACCGCCCCATCCCCGCCTCTGTCCTCCCCCACGCCAAGACCCGCTGCAAGAACGGCCCTGCACCCTCAGCCTCCACTCACTGCTCCTCTAGTTCAAGAACTTTATTTATTTATTTTGACAATGGCCTTTATCTATTTATTCACCTATTTATTCCACAGGAAATAAAGACCTCTTGCAAAACCCTTGCCACTGCCTCTCGTCTCAGAAGCACAGCAACGAGCCTTTGGGCTGGGGGGAAGCCACCTCCACTCAACACCTACGCCAAGCCCCGCTCCAAACGGGGCTCCCCACATCCCGCGCCCGCTCTTCCCTTTGGCACCTCCCCAAGGAGGCGCTTGCCTCAACCTCTTTGGAAAACCTCTGACAGGGTTTAGCCATCGCCATCGGAATCTCCTCTCCGGCCCTTGTCTCCCCAACATTTCCCACCTGCCAGCCCGCTTTACACCGACTCAGGAGCAGCTCCGCAGTCCTCAGCACAAGGACCACACGCACCTCTTGGAGCGGGTCCAAACGAGGGCCACAAACACCATCAGAGGGCTGGAACGCCTCTCCTACCACAAAAGGCCCAGACAGTTGGGCTTCTTCACCCTGGAGAAGAGAAGGCTCCGGGGACACCTTATGGCGGCCTTTCCGTACCCCAAGGGGGCTCATAAGAAACATGGGCACAGACTTTTTAGTGGGGGCCTCTTGCGGCAGGACAGGGGCGAATGGTTTTCAACTGAAAGAGGCTAGATTCAGACCAGGGAGAAGGAAGACGTTTTTTACCATGAGGGTGCTGAAACACTGGCACAGGTTGCCCAGAGAGCTGGTAGATGCCCCATCCCTGGAAACACTCAAGGTCAGGTTGGACGGGGCTCTCAGCCACCTGAGCTAGTTGAAGGCGGCCCTGCTCATTGCTGGGGGGTGCACCAGATGACCTTTGAGGGTCCCTCCCAACCCAAACCATTCCATCATCCTATGAAGGAGAGGCACGGCAGAGATCGCTCTGATTAGGCCCGCTTCCGCTACTCTTGCCACTTCAGGCTTTTTTCACGACAAATCTCCCCTGGCGCTGCTTGAAAACGCCTCGCGGCACCAACTACTCTAGGGCAACACGGACAAGGTCCGGCCACGGACCTCCAACAGCAGCCTACCGCCTGCAGGGACGGCACCTAGGTACGCCAAATCATCGTGCACGTGCCAGCACCCCAAGCACAGCACTCCCCCCAACACCAACGTTGCCTCACAAGACCAGGCCTCCAGCCCGCCACCGCCCTGCCACCACCACCACACACGCGGTTCCCCTGCCCCAAAAGCTCTGAGAAAACACGTGCCAGCGTCTCTCACACAAGCCCAACATGCTCCTCGCTCTTGGAAGGCACCGGAAAACCTCAGCCAGTGCAACCTCCACCTCATCCTCCCACTAGAGCTCTACAATGAGATCCCTGGCTCAGCTCCATCTCCAGAGGACCCTCGCACACCCCTCCTCTAGGGGCGCAGGCCATCCCAAACGCAAGACCCTTCGCTTGTCGGGGACACCTTCTTCTTTGCCCTCCAGCCACCGCGGGCAAGCAGCCACAGACGACACAACAAGACCCCGGCTACAGGGCCACACGCAGCGGACCGCAGCCAGGGACCCAACGCAGCCGCACCAGCAGCAGCAAAACCCTTCCCTTTTTCCTCTTCCTCTTCCCGCGAGCCCTTCCTCCTGCCTTGCCTCCCCATTCTCATCCGCGTCAAACACGGGAGCTGGGGCTGCTCCGTCCAGGAGCACGTCCAACGCTCAAGTGCCTACACCCAGAGCCACCTCCTCGCCAGCCGCCGCCACCCCCAGGCCCTCGCTCCAGGAGGGGGCTCCCCAGGCCCTGCCAAGTGACATCACTTCACCACCCTTCCCAACACGAAAACAGAAGACCAGCTAACAGGAAAACAGAGGCGAGCCAAAAGCGAAAGGAAAACAGACCACGACCAACACCAGGGCATGCCAGACGGAAAAGACACCGGGGCACCAGGGGAAACTTCAGCTGCAGAAAAGAGGCACCACAGCTCGCCCTGCAGGCAACAGGGAAACCCTAACGCCCCTCCCCGGCACAGCTGCCCCCAAGGGCTCTGCCCCAGCGCTTTCGCATCCCCCGCTCCACCGCCACAGCCAACCTCCCCCCGCACAGCCACCCTCCCCAACCACGGCCACCCCACCAACGCACTTCCCCAAGACCACCACAGCCACCAGCCAAAACTGAAAACCACAGCGGAAACTCGCTGCCACCAGAAGGCGAGGAAGGGAAAGCTGCGGCACCACATAAAGCCGGCCACCCGGCAGCACCCCAAGCACAGCGCCCACCCGCACCGCCACCCGGCCTGAACAGGCTCCTGCCCACCACCCCCCACGCAGCGCCCACCGCCCCACCATGCCTGCGCCCGCAACCCCACAGCCCCGCCTGCGCCACGGCGCCACGGCGCTCCCGCTCCTCCTGACGGCTCTCGCCACCGCCCTCGCCTGCCAACACCTGCGTCCCCGCGACGCCACCTTCCCCTGGGACAGCCTCCAGCTCCTCCACGCCATGGCGCCCAGCCCGCCACAGCCCTGCCACCACCAGCACGCGCCCTTCCCCTTCCCCGACACCCTCCTCCGCACCAGCCACCCACAGCAAGCCGCCGCCGCCGCCCTCCGCATCCTCCAGCACCTCTTCGCCACCCTCAGCAGCCCGAGCACCCCCCAACACTGGGACGCCCAGGCACGGCACCACCTCCTCAACAACCTCCACCACCACATCCAGCAGCTCCAGCAGTGCCTGCCGGCCAACGGCACGCTCTTCCAAGGCCAAGGGCCCCGCAACCTGCTGCTCAACATCAACAAATACTTCCGGCGCCTCCAGGACTTCCTCCACGCCCACAACCACACCGCCTGCGCCTGGGACCACGTCCGCCTCGAAGCTCGCCTCTGCTTCCAACACCTCCACAACCTCACCCGCACCATGCGCAATTAGCCCGACGACCCCCACCAACCCGCACGGCCCCACCCGCCCCCACCACCACCTCGGGACCACCGCCCCACCCCCGCCTCTGTCCTCCCCCACGCCAAGACCTGCTGCAAGAACGGCCCTGCACCCTCAGCCTCCACTCACTGCTCCTCTAGTTCAAGAACTTTATTTATTTATTTTGACAATGGCCTTTATCTATTTATTCACCTATTTATTCCACAGGAAATAAAGACCTCTTGCAAAACCCTTGCCACTGCCTCTCGTCTCAGAAGCACAGCAACGAGCCTTTGGGCTGGGGGGAAGCCACCTCCACTCAACACCTACGCCAAGCCCCGCTCCAAACGGGGCTCCCCACATCCCGCGCCCGCTCTTCCCTTTGGCACCTCCCCAAGGAGGCGCTTGCCTCAACCTCTTTGGAAAACCTCTGACAGGGTTTAGCCATCGCCATCGGAATCTCCTCTCCGGCCCTTGTCTCCCCAACATTTCCCACCTGCCAGCCCGCTTTACACCGACTCAGGAGCAGCTCCGCAGTCCTCAGCACAAGGACCACACGCACCTCTTGGAGCGGGTCCAAACGAGGGCCACAAACACCATCAGAGGGCTGGAACGCCTCTCCTACCACAAAAGGCCCAGACAGTTGGGCTTCTTCACCCTGGAGAAGAGAAGGCTCCGGGGACACCTTATGGCGGCCTTTCCGTACCCCAAGGGGGCTTATAAGAAAGATGGGCACAGACTTTTTAGTGGGGGCCTCTTACGGCAGGACAAGGGGGAATGGTTTTCAACTGAAAGAGGCTAGATTCAGACCAGGGAGAAGGAAGACGTTTTTTACCATGAGGGTGCTGAAACACTGGCACAGGTTGCCCAGAGAGCTGGTAGATGCCCCATCCCTGGAAACACTCAAGGTCAGGTTGGACGGGGCTCTCAGCCACCTGAGCTAGTTGAAGGCGGCCCTGCTCATTGCTGGGGGGTGCACCAGATGACCTTTGAGGGTCCCTCCCAACCCAAACCATTCCATCACCCTATGAAGGAGAGGCACGGCAGAGATCGCTCTGGTCAGGCCCGCTTCCGCTACTCTTGCCACTTCAGGCTTTTTTCACGACAAATCTCCCCTGGCGCTGCTTGAAAACGCCTCGCGGCACCAACTACTCTAGGGCAACACGGACAAGGTCCGGCCACGGACCTCCAACAGCAGCCTACCGCCTGCAGGGACGGCACCTAGGTACGCCAAATCATCGTGCACGTGCCAGCACCCCAAGCACAGCACTCCCCCCAACACCAACGTTGCCTCACAAGACCAGGCCTCCAGCCCGCCACCGCCCTGCCACCACCACCACACACGCGGTTCCCCTGCCCCAAAAGCTCTGAGAAAACATGTGCCAGCGTCTCTCACACAAGCCCAACATGCTCCTCGCTCTTGGAAGGCACCGGAAAACCTCAGCCAGTGCAACCTCCACCTCCTCCTCCCACTAGAGCTCTACAATGAGATCCCTGGCTCAGCTCCACCTCCAGAGGACCCTCGCACACCCCTCCTCTAGGGGCGCAGGGGCTCAGGCCATCCCAAACGCAAGACCCTTCGCTTGTGGGGGACACCTTCTTTGCCCTCCAGCCACTGCGGGCAAGCAGCCACAGACGACACAACAAGACCCCGGCTACAGGGCCACACGCAGCGGACCGCAGCCAGGGACCCAACGCAGCCGCACCAGCAGCAGCAAAACCCTTCCCTTTTTCCTCTTCCTCTTCCCGCGAGCCCTTCCTCCTGCCTTTCCTCCCCATTCTCATCCGCGTCAAACACGGGAGCTGGGGCTGCTCCGTCCAGGAGCACGTCCAACGCTCAAGTGCCTACACCCAGAGCCACCTCCTCGCCAGCCGCCGCCACCCCCAGGCCCTCGCTCCAGGAGGGGGCTCCCCAGGCCCTGCCAAGTGACATCACTTCACCACCCTTCCCAACACGAAAACAGAAGACCAGCTAACAGGAAAACAGAGGCGAGCCAAAAGCGAAAGGAAAACAGACCACGACCAACACCAGGGCATGCCAGACGGAAAAGACACCGGGGCACCAGGGGAAACTTCAGCTGCAGAAAAGAGGCACCACAGCTCGCCCTGCAGGCAACAGGGAAACCCTAACGCCCCTCCCCGGCACAGCTGCCCCCAAGGGCTCTGCCCCAGCGCTTTCGCATCCCCCGCTCCACCGCCACAGCCAACCTCCCCCCGCACAGCCACCCTCCCCAACCACGGCCACCCCACCAACGCACTTCCCCAAGACCACCACAGCCACCAGCCAAAACTGAAAACCACAGCGGAAACTCGCTGCCACCAGAAGGCGAGGAAGGGAAAGCTGCGGCACCACATAAAGCCGGCCACCCGGCAGCACCCCAAGCACAGCGCCCACCCGCACCGCCACCCGGCCTGACCAGGCTCCTGCCCACCACCCCCCACGCAGCGCCCACCGCCCCACCATGCCTGCGCCCGCAACCCCACAGCCCCGCCTGCGCCACGGCGCCACGGCGCTCCCGCTCCTCCTGACGGCTCTCGCCACCGCCCTCGCCTGCCAACACCTGCGTCCCCGCGACGCCACCTTCCCCTGGGACAGCCTCCAGCTCCTCCACGCCATGGCGCCCAGCCCGCCACAGCCCTGCCACCACCAGCACGCGCCCTTCCCCTTCCCCGACACCCTCCTCCGCACCAGCCACCCACAGCAAGCCGCCGCCGCCGCCCTCCGCATCCTCCAGCACCTCTTCGCCACCCTCAGCAGCCCGAGCACCCCCCAACACTGGGACGCCCAGGCACGGCACGACCTCCTCAACAGCCTCCACCACCACATCCAGCAGCTCCAGCAGTGCCTGCCGGCCAACGGCACGCTCTTCCAAGGCCAAGGGCCCCGCAACCTGCTGCTCAACATCAACAAATACTTCCGGCGCCTCCAGGACTTCCTCCACGCCCACAACCACACCGCCTGCGCCTGGGACCACATCTGCCTCGAAGCTCGCCTCTGCTTCCAACACCTCCACAACCTCACCCGCACCATGCGCAATTAGCCCGACGACCCCCACCAACCCGCACGGCCCCACCCGCCCCCACCACCACCTCGGGACCACCGCCCCACCCCCGCCTCTGTCCTCCCCCACGCCAAGACCCGCTGCAAGAACGGCCCTGCACCCTCAGCCTCCACTCACTGCTCCTCTAGTTCAAGAACTTTATTTATTTATTTTGACAATGGCCTTTATCTATTTATTCACCTATTTATTCCACAGGAAATAAAGACCTCTTGCAAAACCCTTGCCACTGCCTCTCGTCTCAGAAGCACAGCAACGAGCCTTTGGGCTGGGGGGAAGCCACCTCCACTCAACACCTACGCCAAGCCCCGCTCCAAACGGGGCTCCCCACATCCCGCGCCCGCTCTTCCCTTTGGCACCTCCCCAAGGAGGCGCTTGCCTCAACCTCTTTGGAAAACCTCTGACAGGGTTTAGCCATCGCCATCGGAATCTCCTCTCCGGCCCTTGTCTCCCCAACATTTCCCACCTGCCAGCCCGCTTTACACCGACTCAGGAGCAGCTCCGCAGTCCTCACCACAAGGACCACACGCACCTCTTGGAGCGGGTCCAAACGAGGGCCACAAACACCATCAGAGGGCTGGAACGCCTCTCCTACCACAAAAGGCCCAGACAGTTGGGCTTCTTCACCCTGGAGAAGAGAAGGCTCCGGGGACACCTTATGGCGGCCTTTCCGTACCCCAAGGGGGCTTATAAGAAAGATGGGCACAGACTTTTTAGTGGGGGCCTCTTACGGCAGGACAAGGGGGAATGGTTTTCAACTGAAAGAGGCTAGATTCAGACCAGGGAGAAGGAAGACGTTTTTTACCATGAGGGTGCTGAAACACTGGCACAGGTTGCCCAGAGAGCTGGTAGATGCCCCATCCCTGGAAACACTCAAGGTCAGGTTGGACGGGGCTCTCAGCCACCTGAGCTAGTTGAAGGCGGCCCTGCTCATTGCTGGGGGGTGCACCAGATGACCTTTGAGGGTCCCTCCCAACCCAAACCATTCCATCACCCTATGAAGGAGAGGCACGGCAGAGATCGCTCTGGTCAGGCCCGCTTCCGCTACTCTTGCCACTTCAGGCTTTTTTCACGACAAATCTCCCCTGGCGCTGCTTGAAAACGCCTCGCGGCACCAACTACTCTAGGGCAACACGGACAAGGTCCGGCCACGGACCTCCAACAGCAGCCTACCGCCTGCAGGGACGGCACCTAGGTACGCCAAATCATCGTGCACGTGCCAGCACCCCAAGCACAGCACTCCCCCCAACACCAACGTTGCCTCACAAGACCAGGCCTCCAGCCCGCCACCGCCCTGCCACCACCACCACACACGCGGTTCCCCTGCCCCAAAAGCTCTGAGAAAACATGTGCCAGCGTCTCTCACACAAGCCCAACATGCTCCTCGCTCTTGGAAGGCACCGGAAAACCTCAGCCAGTGCAACCTCCACCTCCTCCTCCCACTAGAGCTCTACAATGAGATCCCTGGCTCAGCTCCACCTCCAGAGGACCCTCGCACACCCCTCCTCTAGGGGCGCAGGGGCTCAGGCCATCCCAAACGCAAGACCCTTCGCTTGTGGGGGACACCTTCTTTGCCCTCCAGCCACTGCGGGCAAGCAGCCACAGACGACACAACAAGACCCCGGCTACAGGGCCACACGCAGCGGACCGCAGCCAGGGACCCAACGCAGCCGCACCAGCAGCAGCAAAACCCTTCCCTTTTTCCTCTTCCTCTTCCCGCGAGCCCTTCCTCCTGCCTTTCCTCCCCATTCTCATCCGCGTCAAACACGGGAGCTGGGGCTGCTCCGTCCAGGAGCACGTCCAACGCTCAAGTGCCTACACCCAGAGCCACCTCCTCGCCAGCCGCCGCCACCCCCAGGCCCTCGCTCCAGGAGGGGGCTCCCCAGGCCCTGCCAAGTGACATCACTTCACCACCCTTCCCAACACGAAAACAGAAGACCAGCTAACAGGAAAACAGAGGCGAGCCAAAAGCGAAAGGAAAACAGACCACGACCAACACCAGGGCATGCCAGACGGAAAAGACACCGGGGCACCAGGGGAAACTTCAGCTGCAGAAAAGAGGCACCACAGCTCGCCCTGCAGGCAACAGGGAAACCCTAACGCCCCTCCCCGGCACAGCTGCCCCCAAGGGCTCTGCCCCAGCGCTTTCGCATCCCCCGCTCCACCGCCACAGCCAACCTCCCCCCGCACAGCCACCCTCCCCAACCACGGCCACCCCACCAACGCACTTCCCCAAGACCACCACAGCCACCAGCCAAAACTGAAAACCACAGCGGAAACTCGCTGCCACCAGAAGGCGAGGAAGGGAAAGCTGCGGCACCACATAAAGCCGGCCACCCGGCAGCACCCCAAGCACAGCGCCCACCCGCACCGCCACCCGGCCTGAACAGGCTCCTGCCCACCACCCCCCACGCAGCGCCCACCGCCCCACCATGCCTGCGCCCGCAACCCCACAGCCCCGCCTGCGCCACGGCGCCACGGCGCTCCCGCTCCTCCTGACGGCTCTCGCCACCGCCCTCGCCTGCCAACACCTGCGTCCCCGCGACGCCACCTTCCCCTGGGACAGCCTCCAGCTCCTCCACGCCATGGCGCCCAGCCCGCCACAGCCCTGCCACCACCAGCACGCGCCCTTCCCCTTCCCCGACACCCTCCTCCGCACCAGCCACCCACAGCAAGCCGCCGCCGCCGCCCTCCGCATCCTCCAGCACCTCTTCGCCACCCTCAGCAGCCCGAGCACCCCCCAACACTGGGACGCCCAGGCACGGCACCACCTCCTCAACAACCTCCACCACCACATCCAGCAGCTCCAGCAGTGCCTGCCGGCCAACGGCACGCTCTTCCAAGGCCAAGGGCCCCGCAACCTGCTGCTCAACATCAACAAATACTTCCGGCGCCTCCAGGACTTCCTCCACGCCCACAACCACACCGCCTGCGCCTGGGACCACGTCCGCCTCGAAGCTCGCCTCTGCTTCCAACACCTCCACAACCTCACCCGCACCATGCGCAATTAGCCCGACGACCCCCACCAACCCGCACGGCCCCACCCGCCCCCACCACCACCTCGGGACCACCGCCCCACCCCCGCCTCTGTCCTCCCCCACGCCAAGACCCGCTGCAAGAACGGCCCTGCACCCTCAGCCTCCACTCACTGCTCCTCTAGTTCAAGAACTTTATTTATTTATTTTGACAATGGCCTTTATCTATTTATTCACCTATTTATTCCACAGGAAATAAAGACCTCTTGCAAAACCCTTGCCACTGCCTCTCGTCTCAGAAGCACAGCAACGAGCCTTTGGGCTGGGGGGAAGCCACCTCCACTCAACACCTACGCCAAGCCCCGCTCCAAACGGGGCTCCCCACATCCCGCGCCCGCTCTTCCCTTTGGCACCTCCCCAAGGAGGCGCTTGCCTCAACCTCTTTGGAAAACCTCTGACAGGGTTTAGCCATCGCCATCGGAATCTCCTCTCCGGCCCTTGTCTCCCCAACATTTCCCACCTGCCAGCCCGCTTTACACCGACTCAGGAGCAGCTCCGCAGTCCTCAGCACAAGGACCACACGCACCTCTTGGAGCGGGTCCAAACGAGGGCCACAAACACCATCAGAGGGCTGGAACGCCTCTCCTACCACAAAAGGCCCAGACAGTTGGGCTTCTTCACCCTGGAGAAGAGAAGGCTCCGGGGACACCTTATGGCGGCCTTTCCGTACCCCAAGGGGGCTTATAAGAAAGATGGGCACAGACTTTTTAGTGGGGGCCTCTTACGGCAGGACAAGGGGGAATGGTTTTCAACTGAAAGAGGCTAGATTCAGACCAGGGAGAAGGAAGACGTTTTTTACCATGAGGGTGCTGAAACACTGGCACAGGTTGCCCAGAGAGCTGGTAGATGCCCCATCCCTGGAAACACTCAAGGTCAGGTTGGACGGGGCTCTCAGCCACCTGAGCTAGTTGAAGGCGGCCCTGCTCATTGCTGGGGGGTGCACCAGATGACCTTTGAGGGTCCCTCCCAACCCAAACCATTCCATCACCCTATGAAGGAGAGGCACGGCAGAGATCGCTCTGGTCAGGCCCGCTTCCGCTACTCTTGCCACTTCAGGCTTTTTTCACGACAAATCTCCCCTGGCGCTGCTTGAAAACGCCTCGCGGCACCAACTACTCTAGGGCAACACGGACAAGGTCCGGCCACGGACCTCCAACAGCAGCCTACCGCCTGCAGGGACGGCACCTAGGTACGCCAAATCATCGTGCACGTGCCAGCACCCCAAGCACAGCACTCCCCCCAACACCAACGTTGCCTCACAAGACCAGGCCTCCAGCCCGCCACCGCCCTGCCACCACCACCACACACGCGGTTCCCCTGCCCCAAAAGCTCTGAGAAAACATGTGCCAGCGTCTCTCACACAAGCCCAACATGCTCCTCGCTCTTGGAAGGCACCGGAAAACCTCAGCCAGTGCAACCTCCACCTCCTCCTCCCACTAGAGCTCTACAATGAGATCCCTGGCTCAGCTCCACCTCCAGAGGACCCTCGCACACCCCTCCTCTAGGGGCGCAGGGGCTCAGGCCATCCCAAACGCAAGACCCTTCGCTTGTGGGGGACACCTTCTTTGCCCTCCAGCCACTGCGGGCAAGCAGCCACAGACGACACAACAAGACCCCGGCTACAGGGCCACACGCAGCGGACCGCAGCCAGGGACCCAACGCAGCCGCACCAGCAGCAGCAAAACCCTTCCCTTTTTCCTCTTCCTCTTCCCGCGAGCCCTTCCTCCTGCCTTGCCTCCCCATTCTCATCCGCGTCAAACACGGGAGCTGGGGCTGCTCCGTCCAGGAGCACGTCCAACGCTCAAGTGCCTACACCCAGAGCCACCTCCTCGCCAGCCGCCGCCACCCCCAGGCCCTCGCTCCAGGAGGGGGCTCCCCAGGCCCTGCCAAGTGACATCACTTCACCACCCTTCCCAACACGAAAACAGAAGACCAGCTAACAGGAAAACAGAGGCGAGCCAAAAGCGAAAGGAAAACAGACCACGACCAACACCAGGGCATGCCAGACGGAAAAGACACCGGGGCACCAGGGGAAACTTCAGCTGCAGAAAAGAGGCACCACAGCTCGCCCTGCAGGCAACAGGGAAACCCTAACGCCCCTCCCCGGCACAGCTGCCCCCAAGGGCTCTGCCCCAGCGCTTTCGCATCCCCCGCTCCACCGCCACAGCCAACCTCCCCCCGCACAGCCACCCTCCCCAACCACGGCCACCCCACCAACGCACTTCCCCAAGACCACCACAGCCACCAGCCAAAACTGAAAACCACAGCGGAAACTCGCTGCCACCAGAAGGCGAGGAAGGGAAAGCTGCGGCACCACATAAAGCCGGCCACCCGGCAGCACCCCAAGCACAGCGCCCACCCGCACCGCCACCCGGCCTGACCAGGCTCCTGCCCACCACCCCCCACGCAGCGCCCACCGCCCCACCATGCCTGCGCCCGCAACCCCACAGCCCCGCCTGCGCCACGGCGCCACGGCGCTCCCGCTCCTCCTGACGGCTCTCGCCACCGCCCTCGCCTGCCAACACCTGCGTCCCCGCGACGCCACCTTCCCCTGGGACAGCCTCCAGCTCCTCCACGCCATGGCGCCCAGCCCGCCACAGCCCTGCCACCACCAGCACGCGCCCTTCCCCTTCCCCGACACCCTCCTCCGCACCAGCCACCCACAGCAAGCCGCCGCCGCCGCCCTCCGCATCCTCCAGCACCTCTTCGCCACCCTCAGCAGCCCGAGCACCCCCCAACACTGGGACGCCCAGGCACGGCACGACCTCCTCAACAGCCTCCACCACCACATCCAGCAGCTCCAGCAGTGCCTGCCGGCCAACGGCACGCTCTTCCAAGGCCAAGGGCCCCGCAACCTGCTGCTCAACATCAACAAATACTTCCGGCGCCTCCAGGACTTCCTCCACGCCCACAACCACACCGCCTGCGCCTGGGACCACGTCCGCCTCGAAGCTCGCCTCTGCTTCCAACACCTCCACAACCTCACCCGCACCATGCGCAATTAGCCCGACGACCCCCACCAACCCGCACGGCCCCACCCGCCCCCACCACCACCTCGGGACCACCGCCCCACCCCCGCCTCTGTCCTCCCCCACGCCAAGACCCGCTGCAAGAACGGCCCTGCACCCTCAGCCTCCACTCACTGCTCCTCTAGTTCAAGAACTTTATTTATTTATTTTGACAATGGCCTTTATCTATTTATTCACCTATTTATTCCACAGGAAATAAAGACCTCTTGCAAAACCCTTGCCACTGCCTCTCGTCTCAGAAGCACAGCAACGAGCCTTTGGGCTGGGGGGAAGCCACCTCCACTCAACACCTACGCCAAGCCCCGCTCCAAACGGGGCTCCCCACATCCCGCGCCCGCTCTTCCCTTTGGCACCTCCCCAAGGAGGCGCTTGCCTCAACCTCTTTGGAAAACCTCTGACAGGGTTTAGCCATCGCCATCGGAATCTCCTCTCCGGCCCTTGTCTCCCCAACATTTCCCACCTGCCAGCCCGCTTTACACCGACTCAGGAGCAGCTCCGCAGTCCTCAGCACAAGGACCACACGCACCTCTTGGAGCGGGTCCAAACGAGGGCCACAAACACCATCAGAGGGCTGGAACGCCTCTCCTACCACAAAAGGCCCAGACAGTTGGGCTTCTTCACCCTGGAGAAGAGAAGGCTCCGGGGACACCTTATGGCGGCCTTTCCGTACCCCAAGGGGGCTTATAAGAAAGATGGGCACAGACTTTTTAGTGGGGGCCTCTTACGGCAGGACAAGGGGGAATGGTTTTCAACTGAAAGAGGCTAGATTCAGACCAGGGAGAAGGAAGACGTTTTTTACCATGAGGGTGCTGAAACACTGGCACAGGTTGCCCAGAGAGCTGGTAGATGCCCCATCCCTGGAAACACTCAAGGTCAGGTTGGACGGGGCTCTCAGCCACCTGAGCTAGTTGAAGGCGGCCCTGCTCATTGCTGGGGGGTGCACCAGATGACCTTTGAGGGTCCCTCCCAACCCAAACCATTCCATCACCCTATGAAGGAGAGGCACGGCAGAGATCGCTCTGGTCAGGCCCGCTTCCGCTACTCTTGCCACTTCAGGCTTTTTTCACGACAAATCTCCCCTGGCGCTGCTTGAAAACGCCTCGCGGCACCAACTACTCTAGGGCAACACGGACAAGGTCCGGCCACGGACCTCCAACAGCAGCCTACCGCCTGCAGGGACGGCACCTAGGTACGCCAAATCATCGTGCACGTGCCAGCACCCCAAGCACAGCACTCCCCCCAACACCAACGTTGCCTCACAAGACCAGGCCTCCAGCCCGCCACCGCCCTGCCACCACCACCACACACGCGGTTCCCCTGCCCCAAAAGCTCTGAGAAAACATGTGCCAGCGTCTCTCACACAAGCCCAACATGCTCCTCGCTCTTGGAAGGCACCGGAAAACCTCAGCCAGTGCAACCTCCACCTCCTCCTCCCACTAGAGCTCTACAATGAGATCCCTGGCTCAGCTCCACCTCCAGAGGACCCTCGCACACCCCTCCTCTAGGGGCGCAGGGGCTCAGGCCATCCCAAACGCAAGACCCTTCGCTTGTGGGGGACACCTTCTTTGCCCTCCAGCCACTGCGGGCAAGCAGCCACAGACGACACAACAAGACCCCGGCTACAGGGCCACACGCAGCGGACCGCAGCCAGGGACCCAACGCAGCCGCACCAGCAGCAGCAAAACCCTTCCCTTTTTCCTCTTCCTCTTCCCGCGAGCCCTTCCTCCTGCCTTTCCTCCCCATTCTCATCCGCGTCAAACACGGGAGCTGGGGCTGCTCCGTCCAGGAGCACGTCCAACGCTCAAGTGCCTACACCCAGAGCCACCTCCTCGCCAGCCGCCACCACCCCCAGGCCCTCGCTCCAGGAGGGGGCTCCCCAGGCCCTGCCAAGTGACATCACTTCACCACCCTTCCCAACACGAAAACAGAAGACCAGCTAACAGGAAAACAGAGGCGAGCCAAAAGCGAAAGGAAAACAGACCACGACCAACACCAGGGCATGCCAGACGGAAAAGACACCGGGGCACCAGGGGAAACTTCAGCTGCAGAAAAGAGGCACCACAGCTCGCCCTGCAGGCAACAGGGAAACCCTAACGCCCCTCCCCGGCACAGCTGCCCCCAAGGGCTCTGCCCCAGCGCTTTCGCATCCCCCGCTCCACCGCCACAGCCAACCTCCCCCCGCACAGCCACCCTCCCCAACCACGGCCACCCCACCAACGCACTTCCCCAAGACCACCACAGCCACCAGCCAAAACTGAAAACCACAGCGGAAACTCGCTGCCACCAGAAGGCGAGGAAGGGAAAGCTGCGGCACCACATAAAGCCGGCCACCCGGCAGCACCCCAAGCACAGCGCCCACCCGCACCGCCACCCGGCCTGACCAGGCTCCTGCCCACCACCCCCCACGCAGCGCCCACCGCCCCACCATGCCTGCGCCCGCAACCCCACAGCCCCGCCTGCGCCACGGCGCCACGGCGCTCCCGCTCCTCCTGACGGCTCTCGCCACCGCCCTCGCCTGCCAACACCTGCGTCCCCGCGACGCCACCTTCCCCTGGGACAGCCTCCAGCTCCTCCACGCCATGGCGCCCAGCCCGCCACAGCCCTGCCACCACCAGCACGCGCCCTTCCCCTTCCCCGACACCCTCCTCCGCACCAGCCACCCACAGCAAGCCGCCGCCGCCGCCCTCCGCATCCTCCAGCACCTCTTCGCCACCCTCAGCAGCCCGAGCACCCCCCAACACTGGGACGCCCAGGCACGGCACGACCTCCTCAACAGCCTCCACCACCACATCCAGCAGCTCCAGCAGTGCCTGCCGGCCAACGGCACGCTCTTCCAAGGCCAAGGGCCCCGCAACCTGCTGCTCAACATCAACAAATACTTCCGGCGCCTCCAGGACTTCCTCCACGCCCACAACCACACCGCCTGCGCCTGGGACCACGTCTGCCTCGAAGCTCGCCTCTGCTTCCAACACCTCCACAACCTCACCCGCACCATGCGCAATTAGCCCGACGACCCCCACCAACCCGCACGGCCCCACCCGCCCCCACCACCACCTCGGGACCACCGCCCCACCCCCGCCTCTGTCCTCCCCCACGCCAAGACCCGCTGCAAGAACGGCCCTGCACCCTCAGCCTCCACTCACTGCTCCTCTAGTTCAAGAACTTTATTTATTTATTTTGACAATGGCCTTTATCTATTTATTCACCTATTTATTCCACAGGAAATAAAGACCTCTTGCAAAACCCTTGCCACTGCCTCTCGTCTCAGAAGCACAGCAACGAGCCTTTGGGCTGGGGGGAAGCCACCTCCACTCAACACCTACGCCAAGCCCCGCTCCAAACGGGGCTCCCCACATCCCGCGCCCGCTCTTCCCTTTGGCACCTCCCCAAGGAGGCGCTTGCCTCAACCTCTTTGGAAAACCTCTGACAGGGTTTAGCCATCGCCATCGGAATCTCCTCTCCGGCCCTTGTCTCCCCAACATTTCCCACCTGCCAGCCCGCTTTACACCGACTCAGGAGCAGCTCCGCAGTCCTCACCACAAGGACCACACGCACCTCTTGGAGCGGGTCCAAACGAGGGCCACAAACACCATCAGAGGGCTGGAACGCCTCTCCTACCACAAAAGGCCCAGACAGTTGGGCTTCTTCACCCTGGAGAAGAGAAGGCTCCGGGGACACCTTATGGCGGCCTTTCCGTACCCCAAGGGGGCTTATAAGAAAGATGGGCACAGACTTTTTAGTGGGGGCCTCTTACGGCAGGACAAGGGGGAATGGTTTTCAACTGAAAGAGGCTAGATTCAGACCAGGGAGAAGGAAGACGTTTTTTACCATGAGGGTGCTGAAACACTGGCACAGGTTGCCCAGAGAGCTGGTAGATGCCCCATCCCTGGAAACACTCAAGGTCAGGTTGGACGGGGCTCTCAGCCACCTGAGCTAGTTGAAGGCGGCCCTGCTCATTGCTGGGGGGTGCACCAGATGACCTTTGAGGGTCCCTCCCAACCCAAACCATTCCATCACCCTATGAAGGAGAGGCACGGCAGAGATCGCTCTGGTCAGGCCCGCTTCCGCTACTCTTGCCACTTCAGGCTTTTTTCACGACAAATCTCCCCTGGCGCTGCTTGAAAACGCCTCGCGGCACCAACTACTCTAGGGCAACACGGACAAGGTCCGGCCACGGACCTCCAACAGCAGCCTACCGCCTGCAGGGACGGCACCTAGGTACGCCAAATCATCGTGCACGTGCCAGCACCCCAAGCACAGCACTCCCCCCAACACCAACGTTGCCTCACAAGACCAGGCCTCCAGCCCGCCACCGCCCTGCCACCACCACCACACACGCGGTTCCCCTGCCCCAAAAGCTCTGAGAAAACATGTGCCAGCGTCTCTCACACAAGCCCAACATGCTCCTCGCTCTTGGAAGGCACCGGAAAACCTCAGCCAGTGCAACCTCCACCTCCTCCTCCCACTAGAGCTCTACAATGAGATCCCTGGCTCAGCTCCACCTCCAGAGGACCCTCGCACACCCCTCCTCTAGGGGCGCAGGGGCTCAGGCCATCCCAAACGCAAGACCCTTCGCTTGTGGGGGACACCTTCTTTGCCCTCCAGCCACTGCGGGCAAGCAGCCACAGACGACACAACAAGACCCCGGCTACAGGGCCACACGCAGCGGACCGCAGCCAGGGACCCAACGCAGCCGCACCAGCAGCAGCAAAACCCTTCCCTTTTTCCTCTTCCTCTTCCCGCGAGCCCTTCCTCCTGCCTTTCCTCCCCATTCTCATCCGCGTCAAACACGGGAGCTGGGGCTGCTCCGTCCAGGAGCACGTCCAACGCTCAAGTGCCTACACCCAGAGCCACCTCCTCGCCAGCCGCCGCCACCCCCAGGCCCTCGCTCCAGGAGGGGGCTCCCCAGGCCCTGCCAAGTGACATCACTTCACCACCCTTCCCAACACGAAAACAGAAGACCAGCTAACAGGAAAACAGAGGCGAGCCAAAAGCGAAAGGAAAACAGACCACGACCAACACCAGGGCATGCCAGACGGAAAAGACACCGGGGCACCAGGGGAAACTTCAGCTGCAGAAAAGAGGCACCACAGCTCGCCCTGCAGGCAACAGGGAAACCCTAACGCCCCTCCCCGGCACAGCTGCCCCCAAGGGCTCTGCCCCAGCGCTTTCGCATCCCCCGCTCCACCGCCACAGCCAACCTCCCCCCGCACAGCCACCCTCCCCAACCACGGCCACCCCACCAACGCACTTCCCCAAGACCACCACAGCCACCAGCCAAAACTGAAAACCACAGCGGAAACTCGCTGCCACCAGAAGGCGAGGAAGGGAAAGCTGCGGCACCACATAAAGCCGGCCACCCGGCAGCACCCCAAGCACAGCGCCCACCCGCACCGCCACCCGGCCTGACCAGGCTCCTGCCCACCACCCCCCACGCAGCGCCCACCGCCCCACCATGCCTGCGCCCGCAACCCCACAGCCCCGCCTGCGCCACGGCGCCACGGCGCTCCCGCTCCTCCTGACGGCTCTCGCCACCGCCCTCGCCTGCCAACACCTGCGTCCCCGCGACGCCACCTTCCCCTGGGACAGCCTCCAGCTCCTCCACGCCATGGCGCCCAGCCCGCCACAGCCCTGCCACCACCAGCACGCGCCCTTCCCCTTCCCCGACACCCTCCTCCGCACCAGCCACCCACAGCAAGCCGCCGCCGCCGCCCTCCGCATCCTCCAGCACCTCTTCGCCACCCTCAGCAGCCCGAGCACCCCCCAACACTGGGACGCCCAGGCACGGCACGACCTCCTCAACAGCCTCCACCACCACATCCAGCAGCTCCAGCAGTGCCTGCCGGCCAACGGCACGCTCTTCCAAGGCCAAGGGCCCCGCAACCTGCTGCTCAACATCAGCAAATACTTCCGGCGCCTCCAGGACTTCCTCCACGCCCACAACCACACCGCCTGCGCCTGGGACCACGTCTGCCTCGAAGCTCGCCTCTGCTTCCAACACCTCCACAACCTCACCCGCACCATGCGCAATTAGCCCGACGACCCCCACCAACCCGCACGGCCCCACCCGCCCCCACCACCACCTCGGGACCACCGCCCCACCCCCGCCTCTGTCCTCCCCCACGCCAAGACCCGCTGCAAGAACGGCCCTGCACCCTCAGCCTCCACTCACTGCTCCTCTAGTTCAAGAACTTTATTTATTTATTTTGACAATGGCCTTTATCTATTTATTCACCTATTTATTCCACAGGAAATAAAGACCTCTTGCAAAACCCTTGCCACTGCCTCTCGTCTCAGAAGCACAGCAACGAGCCTTTGGGCTGGAGGGAAGCCACCTCCACTCAACACCTACGCCAAGCCCCGCTCCAAACGGGGCTCCCCACATCCCGCGCCCGCTCTTCCCTTTGGCACCTCCCCAAGGAGGCGCTTGCCTCAACCTCTTTGGAAAACCTCTGACAGGGTTTAGCCATCGCCATCGGAATCTCCTCTCCGGCCCTTGTCTCCCCAACATTTCCCACCTGCCAGCCCGCTTTACACCGACTCAGGAGCAGCTCCGCAGTCCTCAGCACAAGGACCACACGCACCTCTTGGAGCGGGTCCAAACGAGGGCCACAAACACCATCAGAGGGCTGGAACGCCTCTCCTACCACAAAAGGCCCAGACAGTTGGGCTTCTTCACCCTGGAGAAGAGAAGGCTCCGGGGACACCTTATGGCGGCCTTTCCGTACCCCAAGGGGGCTTATAAGAAAGATGGGCACAGACTTTTTAGTGGGGGCCTCTTACGGCAGGACAAGGGGGAATGGTTTTCAACTGAAAGAGGCTAGATTCAGACCAGGGAGAAGGAAGACGTTTTTTACCATGAGGGTGCTGAAACACTGGCACAGGTTGCCCAGAGAGCTGGTAGATGCCCCATCCCTGGAAACACTCAAGGTCAGGTTGGACGGGGCTCTCAGCCACCTGAGCTAGTTGAAGGCGGCCCTGCTCATTGCTGGGGGGTGCACCAGATGACCTTTGAGGGTCCCTCCCAACCCAAACCATTCCATCACCCTATGAAGGAGAGGCACGGCAGAGATCGCTCTGGTCAGGCCCGCTTCCGCTACTCTTGCCACTTCAGGCTTTTTTCACGACAAATCTCCCCTGGCGCTGCTTGAAAACGCCTCGCGGCACCAACTACTCTAGGGCAACACGGACAAGGTCCGGCCACGGACCTCCAACAGCAGCCTACCGCCTGCAGGGACGGCACCTAGGTACGCCAAATCATCGTGCACGTGCCAGCACCCCAAGCACAGCACTCCCCCCAACACCAACGTTGCCTCACAAGACCAGGCCTCCAGCCCGCCACCGCCCTGCCACCACCACCACACACGCGGTTCCCCTGCCCCAAAAGCTCTGAGAAAACATGTGCCAGCGTCTCTCACACAAGCCCAACATGCTCCTCGCTCTTGGAAGGCACCGGAAAACCTCAGCCAGTGCAACCTCCACCTCCTCCTCCCACTAGAGCTCTACAATGAGATCCCTGGCTCAGCTCCACCTCCAGAGGACCCTCGCACACCCCTCCTCTAGGGGCGCAGGGGCTCAGGCCATCCCAAACGCAAGACCCTTCGCTTGTGGGGGACACCTTCTTTGCCCTCCAGCCACTGCGGGCAAGCAGCCACAGACGACACAACAAGACCCCGGCTACAGGGCCACACGCAGCGGACCGCAGCCAGGGACCCAACGCAGCCGCACCAGCAGCAGCAAAACCCTTCCCTTTTTCCTCTTCCTCTTCCCGCGAGCCCTTCCTCCTGCCTTGCCTCCCCATTCTCATCCGCGTCAAACACGGGAGCTGGGGCTGCTCCGTCCAGGAGCACGTCCAACGCTCAAGTGCCTACACCCAGAGCCACCTCCTCGCCAGCCGCCGCCACCCCCAGGCCCTCGCTCCAGGAGGGGGCTCCCCAGGCCCTGCCAAGTGACATCACTTCACCACCCTTCCCAACACGAAAACAGAAGACCAGCTAACAGGAAAACAGAGGCGAGCCAAAAGCGAAAGGAAAACAGACCACGACCAACACCAGGGCATGCCAGACGGAAAAGACACCGGGGCACCAGGGGAAACTTCAGCTGCAGAAAAGAGGCACCACAGCTCGCCCTGCAGGCAACAGGGAAACCCTAACGCCCCTCCCCGGCACAGCTGCCCCCAAGGGCTCTGCCCCAGCGCTTTCGCATCCCCCGCTCCACCGCCACAGCCAACCTCCCCCCGCACAGCCACCCTCCCCAACCACGGCCACCCCACCAACGCACTTCCCCAAGACCACCACAGCCACCAGCCAAAACTGAAAACCACAGCGGAAACTCGCTGCCACCAGAAGGCGAGGAAGGGAAAGCTGCGGCACCACATAAAGCCGGCCACCCGGCAGCACCCCAAGCACAGCGCCCACCCGCACCGCCACCCGGCCTGACCAGGCTCCTGCCCACCACCCCCCACGCAGCGCCCACCGCCCCACCATGCCTGCGCCCGCAACCCCACAGCCCCGCCTGCGCCACGGCGCCACGGCGCTCCCGCTCCTCCTGACGGCTCTCGCCACCGCCCTCGCCTGCCAACACCTGCGTCCCCGCGACGCCACCTTCCCCTGGGACAGCCTCCAGCTCCTCCACGCCATGGCGCCCAGCCCGCCACAGCCCTGCCACCACCAGCACGCGCCCTTCCCCTTCCCCGACACCCTCCTCCGCACCAGCCACCCACAGCAAGCCGCCGCCGCCGCCCTCCGCATCCTCCAGCACCTCTTCGCCACCCTCAGCAGCCCGAGCACCCCCCAACACTGGGACGCCCAGGCACGGCACGACCTCCTCAACAGCCTCCACCACCACATCCAGCAGCTCCAGCAGTGCCTGCCGGCCAACGGCACGCTCTTCCAAGGCCAAGGGCCCCGCAACCTGCTGCTCAACATCAACAAATACTTCCGGCGCCTCCAGGACTTCCTCCACGCCCACAACCACACCGCCTGCGCCTGGGACCACGTCTGCCTCGAAGCTCGCCTCTGCTTCCAACACCTCCACAACCTCACCCGCACCATGCGCAATTAGCCCGACGACCCCCACCAACCCGCACGGCCCCACCCGCCCCCACCACCACCTCGGGACCACCGCCCCACCCCCGCCTCTGTCCTCCCCCACGCCAAGACCCGCTGCAAGAACGGCCCTGCACCCTCAGCCTCCACTCACTGCTCCTCTAGTTCAAGAACTTTATTTATTTATTTTGACAATGGCCTTTATCTATTTATTCACCTATTTATTCCACAGGAAATAAAGACCTCTTGCAAAACCCTTGCCACTGCCTCTCGTCTCAGAAGCACAGCAACGAGCCTTTGGGCTGGAGGGAAGCCACCTCCACTCAACACCTACGCCAAGCCCCGCTCCAAACGGGGCTCCCCACATCCCGCGCCCGCTCTTCCCTTTGGCACCTCCCCAAGGAGGCGCTTGCCTCAACCTCTTTGGAAAACCTCTGACAGGGTTTAGCCATCGCCATCGGAATCTCCTCTCCGGCCCTTGTCTCCCCAACATTTCCCACCTGCCAGCCCGCTTTACACCGACTCAGGAGCAGCTCCGCAGTCCTCAGCACAAGGACCACACGCACCTCTTGGAGCGGGTCCAAACGAGGGCCACAAACACCATCAGAGGGCTGGAACGCCTCTCCTACCACAAAAGGCCCAGACAGTTGGGCTTCTTCACCCTGGAGAAGAGAAGGCTCCGGGGACACCTTATGGCGGCCTTTCCGTACCCCAAGGGGGCTTATAAGAAAGATGGGCACAGACTTTTTAGTGGGGGCCTCTTACGGCAGGACAAGGGGGAATGGTTTTCAACTGAAAGAGGCTAGATTCAGACCAGGGAGAAGGAAGACGTTTTTTACCATGAGGGTGCTGAAACACTGGCACAGGTTGCCCAGAGAGCTGGTAGATGCCCCATCCCTGGAAACACTCAAGGTCAGGTTGGACGGGGCTCTCAGCCACCTGAGCTAGTTGAAGGCGGCCCTGCTCATTGCTGGGGGGTGCACCAGATGACCTTTGAGGGTCCCTCCCAACCCAAACCATTCCATCACCCTATGAAGGAGAGGCACGGCAGAGATCGCTCTGGTCAGGCCCGCTTCCGCTACTCTTGCCACTTCAGGCTTTTTTCACGACAAATCTCCCCTGGCGCTGCTTGAAAACGCCTCGCGGCACCAACTACTCTAGGGCAACACGGACAAGGTCCGGCCACGGACCTCCAACAGCAGCCTACCGCCTGCAGGGACGGCACCTAGGTACGCCAAATCATCGTGCACGTGCCAGCACCCCAAGCACAGCACTCCCCCCAACACCAACGTTGCCTCACAAGACCAGGCCTCCAGCCCGCCACCGCCCTGCCACCACCACCACACACGCGGTTCCCCTGCCCCAAAAGCTCTGAGAAAACATGTGCCAGCGTCTCTCACACAAGCCCAACATGCTCCTCGCTCTTGGAAGGCACCGGAAAACCTCAGCCAGTGCAACCTCCACCTCCTCCTCCCACTAGAGCTCTACAATGAGATCCCTGGCTCAGCTCCACCTCCAGAGGACCCTCGCACACCCCTCCTCTAGGGGCGCAGGGGCTCAGGCCATCCCAAACGCAAGACCCTTCGCTTGTGGGGGACACCTTCTTTGCCCTCCAGCCACTGCGGGCAAGCAGCCACAGACGACACAACAAGACCCCGGCTACAGGGCCACACGCAGCGGACCGCAGCCAGGGACCCAACGCAGCCGCACCAGCAGCAGCAAAACCCTTCCCTTTTTCCTCTTCCTCTTCCCGCGAGCCCTTCCTCCTGCCTTTCCTCCCCATTCTCATCCGCGTCAAACACGGGAGCTGGGGCTGCTCCGTCCAGGAGCACGTCCAACGCTCAAGTGCCTACACCCAGAGCCACCTCCTCGCCAGCCGCCGCCACCCCCAGGCCCTCGCTCCAGGAGGGGGCTCCCCAGGCCCTGCCAAGTGACATCACTTCACCACCCTTCCCAACACGAAAACAGAAGACCAGCTAACAGGAAAACAGAGGCGAGCCAAAAGCGAAAGGAAAACAGACCACGACCAACACCAGGGCATGCCAGACGGAAAAGACACCGGGGCACCAGGGGAAACTTCAGCTGCAGAAAAGAGGCACCACAGCTCGCCCTGCAGGCAACAGGGAAACCCTAACGCCCCTCCCCGGCACAGCTGCCCCCAAGGGCTCTGCCCCAGCGCTTTCGCATCCCCCGCTCCACCGCCACAGCCAACCTCCCCCCGCACAGCCACCCTCCCCAACCACGGCCACCCCACCAACGCACTTCCCCAAGACCACCACAGCCACCAGCCAAAACTGAAAACCACAGCGGAAACTCGCTGCCACCAGAAGGCGAGGAAGGGAAAGCTGCGGCACCACATAAAGCCGGCCACCCGGCAGCACCCCAAGCACAGCGCCCACCCGCACCGCCACCCGGCCTGACCAGGCTCCTGCCCACCACCCCCCACGCAGCGCCCACCGCCCCACCATGCCTGCGCCCGCAACCCCACAGCCCCGCCTGCGCCACGGCGCCACGGCGCTCCCGCTCCTCCTGACGGCTCTCGCCACCGCCCTCGCCTGCCAACACCTGCGTCCCCGCGACGCCACCTTCCCCTGGGACAGCCTCCAGCTCCTCCACGCCATGGCGCCCAGCCCGCCACAGCCCTGCCACCACCAGCACGCGCCCTTCCCCTTCCCCGACACCCTCCTCCGCACCAGCCACCCACAGCAAGCCGCCGCCGCCGCCCTCCGCATCCTCCAGCACCTCTTCGCCACCCTCAGCAGCCCGAGCACCCCCCAACACTGGGACGCCCAGGCACGGCACCACCTCCTCAACAACCTCCACCACCACATCCAGCAGCTCCAGCAGTGCCTGCCGGCCAACGGCACGCTCTTCCAAGGCCAAGGGCCCCGCAACCTGCTGCTCAACATCAACAAATACTTCCGGCGCCTCCAGGACTTCCTCCACGCCCACAACCACACCGCCTGCGCCTGGGACCACGTCCGCCTCGAAGCTCGCCTCTGCTTCCAACACCTCCACAACCTCACCCGCACCATGCGCAATTAGCCCGACGACCCCCACCAACCTGCACGGCCCCACCCGCCCCCACCACCACCTCGGGACCACCGCCCCACCCCCGCCTCTGTCCTCCCCCACGCCAAGACCCGCTGCAAGAACGGCCCTGCACCCTCAGCCTCCACTCACTGCTCCTCTAGTTCAAGAACTTTATTTATTTATTTTGACAATGGCCTTTATCTGTTTATTCACCTATTTATTCCACAGGAAATAAAGACCTCTTGCAAAACCCTTGCCACTGCCTCTCGTCTCAGAAGCACAGCAACGAGCCTTTGGGCTGGGGGGAAGCCACCTCCACTCAACACCTACGCCAAGCCCCGCTCCAAACGGGGCTCCCCACATCCCGTGCCCGCTCTTCCCTTTGGCACCTCCCCAAGGAGGCGCTTCCCTCAACCTCTTTGGAAATCCTCTGACAGGGTTTAGCCATCGCCATCGGAATCTCCTCTCCGGCCCTTGTCTCCCCAACATTTCCCACCTGCCAGCCCGCTTTACACCGACTCAGGAGCAGCTCCGCAGTCCTCACCACAAGGACCACACGCACCTCTTGGAGCGGGTCCAGACGAGGGCCACAAACACCATCAGAGGGCTGGAACGCCTCTCCTACCACAAAAGGCCCAGACAGTTGGGCTTCTTCACCCTGGAGAAGAGAAGGCTCCGGGGACACCTTACGGCGGCCTTTCCGTACCCCAAGGGGGCTTATAAGAAAGATGGGCACAGACTTTTTAGTGGGGGCCTCTTACGGCAGGACAGGGGCGAATGGTTTTCAACTAAAAGAGGCTAGATTCAGACCGGGGAGAAGGAAGACGTTTTGTACCATGAGGGTGCTGAAACACTGGCACAGGTTGCCCAGAGAGCTGGTAGATGCCCCATCCCTGGAAACACTCAAGGTCAGGTTGGACGGGGCTCTCAGCCACCTGAGCTACTTGAAGGCGGCCCTGCTCATTGCTGGGGGGTGCACCAGATGACCTTTGAGGGTCCCTCCCAACCCAAACCATTCCATCATCCTATGAAGGAGAGGCACGGCAGAGATCGCTCTGATTAGGCCCGCTTCCGCTACTCTTGCCACTTCAGGCTTTTTTCACGACAAATCTCCCCTGGCGCTGCTTGAAAACGCCTCGCGGCACCAACTACTCTAGGGCAACACGGACAAGGTCCGGCCACGGACCTCCAACAGCAGCCTACCGCCTGCAGGGACGGCACCTAGGTACGCCAAATCATCGTGCACGTGCCAGCACCCCAAGCACAGCACTCCCCCCAACACCAACGTTGCCTCACAAGACCAGGCCTCCAGCCCGCCACCGCCCTGCCACCACCACCACACACGCGGTTCCCCTGCCCCAAAAGCTCTGAGAAAACACGTGCCAGCGTCTCTCACACAAGCCCAACATGCTCCTCGCTCTTGGAAGGCACCGGAAAACCTCAGCCAGTGCAACCTCCACCTCCTCCTCCCACTAGAGCTCTACAATGAGATCCCTGGCTCAGCTCCACCTCCAGAGGACCCTCGCACACCCCTCCTCTAGGGGCGCAGGGGCTCAGGCCATCCCAAACGCAAGACCCTTCGCTTGCCGGGGACACCTTCTTCTTTGCCCTCCAGCCACCGCGGGCAAGCAGCCACAGACGACACAACAAGACCCCGGCTACAGGCCACACGCAGCGGACCGCAGCCAGGGACCCAACGCAGCCGCACCAGCAGCAGCAAAACCCTTCCCTTTTTCCTCTTCCTCTTCCCGCGAGCCCTTCCTCCTGCCTTTCCTCCCCATTCTCATCCACGTCAAACACGGGAGCTGGGGCTGCTCCGTCCAGGAGCACGTCCAACGCTCAAGTGCCTACACCCAGAGCCACCTCCTCGCCAGCCGCCGCCACCCCCAGGCCCTCGCTCCAGGAGGGGGCTCCCCAGGCCCTGCCAAGTGACATCACTTCACCACCCTTCCCAACACGAAAACAGAAGACCAGCTAACAGGAAAACAGAGGCGAGCCAAAAGCGAAAGGAAAACAGACCACGACCAACACCAGGGCATGCCAGACGGAAAAGACACCGGGGCACCAGGGGAAACTTCAGCTGCAGAAAAGAGGCACCACAGCTCGCCCTGCAGGCAACAGGGAAACCCTAACGCCCCTCCCCGGCACAGCTGCCCCCAAGGGCTCTGCCCCAGTGCTTTCGCATCCCCCGCTCCACCGCCACAGCCAACCTCCCCAACCACGGCCACCCCACCAACGCACTTCCCCAAGACCACCACAGCCACCAGCCAAAACTGAAAACCACAGCGGAAACTCGCTGCCACCAGAAGGCGAGGAAGGGAAAGCTGCGGCACCACATAAAGCCGGCCACCCGGCAGCACCCCAAGCACAGCGCCCACCCGCACCGCCACCCGGCCTGACCAGGCTCCTGCCCACCACCCCCCACGCAGCACCCACCGCCCCACCATGCCTGCGCCCGCAACCCCACAGCCCCGCCTGCGCCACGGCGCTCCCGCTCCTCCTGACGGCTCTCGCCACCGCCCTCGCCTGCCAACACCTGCGTCCCCGCGACGCCACCTTCCCCTGGGACAGCCTCCAGCTCCTCCACGCCATGGCGCCCAGCCCGCCACAGCCCTGCCACCACCAGCACGCGCCCTTCCCCTTCCCCGACACCCTCCTCCGCACCAGCCACCCACAGCAAGCCGCCGCCGCCGCCCTCCGCATCCTCCAGCACCTCTTCGCCACCCTCAGCAGCCCGAGCACCCCCCAACACTGGGACGCCCAGGCACGGCACCACCTCCTCAACAACCTCCACCACCACATCCAGCAGCTCCAGCAGTGCCTGCCGGCCAACGGCACGCTCTTCCAAGGCCAAGGGCCCCGCAACCTGCTGCTCAACATCAACAAATACTTCCGGCGCCTCCAGGACTTCCTCCACGCCCACAACCACACCGCCTGCGCCTGGGACCACGTCCGCCTCGAAGCTCGCCTCTGCTTCCAACACCTCCACAACCTCACCCGCACCATGCGCAATTAGCCCGACGACCCCCACCAACCCGCACGGCCCCACCCGCCCCCACCACCACCTCGGGACCACCGCCCCACCCCCGCCTCTGTCCTCCCCCACGCCAAGACCCGCTGCAAGAACGGCCCTGCACCCTCAGCCTCCACTCACTGCTCCTCTAGTTCAAGAACTTTATTTATTTATTTTGACAATGGCCTTTATCTATTTATTCACCTATTTATTCCACAGGAAATAAAGACCTCTTGCAAAACCCTTGCCACTGCCTCTCGTCTCAGAAGCACAGCAACGAGCCTTTGGGCTGGGGGGAAGCCACCTCCACTCAACACCTACGCCAAGCCCCGCTCCAAACGGGGCTCCCCACATCCCGCGCCCGCTCTTCCCTTTGGCACCTCTCCAAGGAGGCGCTTGCCTCAACCTCTTTGGAAAACCTCTGACAGGGTTTAGCCATCGCCATCGGAATCTCCTCTCCGGCCCTTGTCTCCCCAACATTTCCCACCTGCCAGCCCGCTTTACACCGACTCAGGAGCAGCTCCGCAGTCCTCACCACAAGGACCACACGCACCTCTTGGAGCGGGTCCAGACGAGGGCCACAAACACCATCAGAGGGCTGGAACGCCTCTCCTACCACAAAAGGCCCAGACAGTTGGGCTTCTTCACCCTGGAGAAGAGAAGGCTCCGGGGACACCTTACGGCGGCCTTTCCGTACCCCAAGGGGGCTTATAAGAAAGATGGGCACAGACTTTTTAGTGGGGGCCTCTTACGGCAGGACAGGGGCGAATGGTTTTCAACTAAAAGAGGCTAGATTCAGACCAGGGAGAAGGAAGACGTTTTGTACCATGAGGGTGCTGAAACACTGGCACAGGTTGCCCAGAGAGCTGGTAGATGCCCCATCCCTGGAAACACTCAAGGTCAGGTTGGACGGGGCTCTCAGCCACCTGAGCTAGTTGAAGGCGGCCCTGCTCATTGCTGGGGGGTGCACCAGATGACCTTTGAGGGCCCCTCCCAACCCAAACCATTCCATCATCCTATGAAGGAGAGGCACGGCAGAGATCGCTCTGATCAGGCCCGCTTCCGCTACTCTTGCCACTTCAGGCTTTTTTCACGACAAATCTCCCCCGGCGCTGCTTGAAAACGCCTCGCGGCACCAACTACTCTAGGGCAACACGGACAAGGTCCGGCCACGGACCTCCAACAGCAGCCTGCCGCCTGCAGGGACGGCACCTAGGTACGCCAAATCATCGTGCACGTGCCAGCACCCCAAGCACAGCACTCCCCCCAACACCAACGTTGCCTCACAAGACCAGGCCTCCAGCCCGCCACCACCCTGCCACCACCACCACACACGCGGTTCCCCTGCCCCAAAAGCTCTGAGAAAACACGTGCCAGCGTCTCTCACACCAGCCCAACATGCTCCTCGCTCTTGGAAGGCACCGGAAAACCTCAGCCAGTGCAACCTCCACCTCCTCCTCCCACTAGAGCTCTACAATGAGATCCCTGGCTCAGCTCCACCTCCAGAGGACCCTCGCACACCCCTCCTCTAGGGGCGCAGGGGCTCAGGCCATCCCAAACGCAAGACCCTTCGCTTGTCGGGGACACCTTCTTCTTTGCCCTCCAGCCACCGCGGGCAAGCAGCCACAGACGACACAACAAGACCCCGGCTACAGGGCCACGCGCAGCGGACCGCAGCCAGGGACCCAACGCAGCCGCACCAGCAGCAGCAAAACCCTTCCCTTTTTCCTCTTCCTCTTCCCGCGAGCCCTTCCTCCTGCCTTTCCTCCCCATTCTCATCCGCGTCAAACACGGGAGCTGGGGCTGCTCCGTCCAGGAGCACGTCCAACGCTCAAGTGCCTACACCCAGAGCCACCTCCTCGCCAGCCGCCGCCACCCCCAGGCCCTCGCTCCAGGAGGGGGCTCCCCAGGCCCTGCCAAGTGACATCACTTCACCACCCTTCCCAACACGAAAACAGAAGACCAGCTAACAGGAAAACAGAGGCGAGCCAAAAGCGAAAGGAAAACAGACCACGACCAACACCAGGGCATGCCAGACGGAAAAGACACCGGGGCACCAGGGGAAACTTCAGCTGCAGAAAAGAGGCACCACAGCTCGCCCTGCAGGCAACAGGGAAACCCTAACGCCCCTCCCCGGCACAGCTGCCCCCAAGGGCTCTGCCCCAGCGCTTTCGCATCCCCCGCTCCACCGCCACAGCCAACCTCCCCCCGCACAGCCACCCTCCCCAACCACGGCCACCCCACCAACGCACTTCCCCAAGACCACCACAGCCACCAGCCAAAACTGAAAACCACAGCGGAAACTCGCTGCCACCAGAAGGCGAGGAAGGGAAAGCTGCGGCACCACATAAAGCCGGCCACCCGGCAGCACCCCAAGCACAGCGCCCACCCGCACCGCCACCCGGCCTGACCAGGCTCCTGCCCACCACCCCCCACGCAGCACCCACCGCCCCACCATGCCTGCGCCCGCAACCCCACAGCCCCGCCTGCGCCACGGCGCTCCCGCTCCTCCTGACGGCTCTCGCCACCGCCCTCGCCTGCCAACACCTGCGTCCCCGCGACGCCACCTTCCCCTGGGACAGCCTCCAGCTCCTCCACGCCATGGCGCCCAGCCCGCCACAGCCCTGCCACCACCAGCACGCGCCCTTCCCCTTCCCCGACACCCTCCTCCGCACCAGCCACCCACAGCAAGCCGCCGCCGCCGCCCTCCGCATCCTCCAGCACCTCTTCGCCACCCTCAGCAGCCCGAGCACCCCCCAACACTGGGACGCCCAGGCACGGCACCACCTCCTCAACAACCTCCACCACCACATCCAGCAGCTCCAGCAGTGCCTACCGGCCAACGGCACGCTCTTCCAAGGCCAAGGGCCCCGCAACCCGCTGCTCAACATCAACAAATACTTCCGGCGCCTCCAGGACTTCCTCCACGCCCACAACCACACCGCCTGCGCCTGGGACCACGTCCACCTCGAAGCTCGCCTCTGCTTCCAACACCTCCACAACCTCACCCGCACCATGCGCAATTAGCCCGACGACCCCCACCAACCCGCACGGCCCCACCCGCCCCCACCACCACCTCGGGACCACCGCCCCACCCCCGCCTCTGTCCTCCCCCACGCCAAGACCCGCTGCAAGAACGGCCCTGCACCCTCAGCCTCCACTCACTGCTCCTCTAGTTCAAGAACTTTATTTATTTATTTTGACAATGGCCTTTATCTATTTATTCACCTATTTATTCCACAGGAAATAAAGACCTCTTGCAAAACCCTTGCCACTGCCTCTCGTCTCAGAAGCACAGCAACGAGCCTTTGGGCTGGGGGGAAGCCACCTCCACTCAACACCTACGCCAAGCCCCGCTCCAAACGGGGCTCCCCACATCCCGCGCCCGCTCTTCCCTTTGGCACCTCCCCAAGGAGGCGCTTGCCTCAACCTCTTTGGAAAACCTCTGACAGGGTTTAGCCATCGCCATCGGAATCTCCTCTCCGGCCCTTGTCTCCCCAACATTTCCCACCTGCCAGCCCGCTTTACACCGACTCAGGAGCAGCTCCGCAGTCCTCACCACAAGGACCACACGCACCTCTTGGAGCGGGTCCAGACGAGGGCCACAAACACCATCAGAGGGCTGGAACGCCTCTCCTACCACAAAAGGCCCAGACAGTTGGGCTTCTTCACCCTGGAGAAGAGAAGGCTCCGGGGACACCTTACGGCGGCCTTTCCGTACCCCAAGGGGGCTTATAAGAAAGATGGGCACAGACTTTTTAGTGGGGGCCTCTTACGGCAGGACAGGGGCGAATGGTTTTCAACTAAAAGAGGCTAGATTCAGACCAGGGAGAAGGAAGACGTTTTGTACCATGAGGGTGCTGAAACACTGGCACAGGTTGCCCAGAGAGCTGGTAGATGCCCCATCCCTGGAAACACTCAAGGTCAGGTTGGACGGGGCTCTCAGCCACCTGAGCTAGTTGAAGGCGGCCCTGCTCATTGCTGGGGGGTGCACCAGATGACCTTTGAGGGCCCCTCCCAACCCAAACCATTCCATCATCCTATGAAGGAGAGGCACGGCAGAGATCGCTCTGATCAGGCCCGCTTCCGCTACTCTTGCCACTTCAGGCTTTTTTCACGACAAATCTCCCCCGGCGCTGCTTGAAAACGCCTCGCGGCACCAACTACTCTAGGGCAACACGGACAAGGTCCGGCCACGGACCTCCAACAGCAGCCTGCCGCCTGCAGGGACGGCACCTAGGTACGCCAAATCATCGTGCACGTGCCAGCACCCCAAGCACAGCACTCCCCCCAACACCAACGTTGCCTCACAAGACCAGGCCTCCAGCCCGCCACCACCCTGCCACCACCACCACACACGCGGTTCCCCTGCCCCAAAAGCTCTGAGAAAACACGTGCCAGCGTCTCTCACACCAGCCCAACATGCTCCTCGCTCTTGGAAGGCACCGGAAAACCTCAGCCAGTGCAACCTCCACTTCCTCCTCCCACTAGAGCTCTACAATGAGATCCCTGGCTCAGCTCCACCTCCAGAGGACCCTCGCACACCCCTCCTCTAGGGGCGCAGGGGCTCAGGCCATCCCAAACGCAAGACCCTTCGCTTGCCGGGGACACCTTCTTCTTTGCCCTCCAGCCACCGCGGGCAAGCAGCCACAGACGACACAACAAGACCCCGGCTACAGGGCCACGCGCAGCGGACTGCAGCCAGGGACCCAACGCAGCCGCACCAGCAACACCCTTCCCTTTTTCCTCTTCCTCTTCCCGCGAGCCCTTCCTCCTGCCTTTCCTCCCCATTCTCATCCGCGTCAAACACGGGAGCTGGGGCTGCTCCGTCCAGGAGCACGTCCAACGCTCAAGTGCCTACACCCAGAGCCACCTCCTCGCCAGCCGCCGCCACCCCCAGGCCCTCGCTCCAGGAGGGGGCTCCCCAGGCCCTGCCAAGTGACATCACTTCACCACCCTTCCCAACACGAAAACAGAAGACCAGCTAACAGGAAAACAGAGGCGAGCCAAAAGCGAAAGGAAAACAGACCACGACCAACACCAGGGCATGCCAGACGGAAAAGACACCGGGGCACCAGGGGAAACTTCAGCTGCAGAAAAGAGGCACCACAGCTCGCCCTGCAGGCAACAGGGAAACCCTAACGCCCCTCCCCGGCACAGCTGCCCCCAAGGGCTCTGCCCCAGCGCTTTCGCATCCCCCGCTCCACCGCCACAGCCAACCTCCCCAACCACGGCCACCCCACCAACGCACTTCCCCAAGACCACCACAGCCACCAGCCAAAACTGAAAACCACAGCGGAAACTCGCTGCCACCAGAAGGCGAGGAAGGGAAAGCTGCGGCACCACATAAAGCCGGCCACCCGGCAGCACCCCAAGCACAGCGCCCACCCGCACCGCCACCCGGCCTGACCAGGCTCCTGCCCACCACCCCCCACGCAGCGCCCACCGCCCCACCATGCCTGCGCCCGCAACCCCACAGCCCCGCCTGCGCCACGGCGCCACGGCGCTCCCGCTCCTCCTGACGGCTCTCGCCACCGCCCTCGCCTGCCAACACCTGCGTCCCCGCGACGCCACCTTCCCCTGGGACAGCCTCCAGCTCCTCCACGCCATGGCGCCCAGCCCGCCACAGCCCTGCCACCACCAGCACGCGCCCTTCCCCTTCCCCGACACCCTCCTCCGCACCAGCCACCCACAGCAAGCCGCCGCCGCCGCCCTCCGCATCCTCCAGCACCTCTTCGCCACCCTCAGCAGCCCGAGCACCCCCCAACACTGGGACGCCCAGGCACGGCACCACCTCCTCAACAACCTCCACCACCACATCCAGCAGCTCCAGCAGTGCCTGCCGGCCAACGGCACGCTCTTCCAAGGCCAAGGGCCCCGCAACCTGCTGCTCAACATCAACAAATACTTCCGGCGCCTCCAGGACTTCCTCCACGCCCACAACCACACCGCCTGCGCCTGGGACCACGTCCGCCTCGAAGCTCGCCTCTGCTTCCAACACCTCCACAACCTCACCCGCACCATGCGCAATTAGCCCGACGACCCCCACCAACCTGCACGGCCCCACCCGCCCCCACCACCACCTCGGGACCACCGCCCCATCCCCGCCTCTGTCCTCCCCCACGCCAAGACCCGCTGCAAGAACGGCCCTGCACCCTCAGCCTCCACTCACTGCTCCTCTAGTTCAAGAACTTTATTTATTTATTTTGACAATGGCCTTTATCTGTTTATTCACCTATTTATTCCACAGGAAATAAAGACCTCTTGCAAAACCCTTGCCACTGCCTCTCGTCTCAGAAGCACAGCAACGAGCCTTTGGGCTGGGGGGAAGCCACCTCCACTCAACACCTACGCCAAGCCCCGCTCCAAACGGGGCTCCCCACATCCCGTGCCCGCTCTTCCCTTTGGCACCTCCCCAAGGAGGCGCTTCCCTCAACCTCTTTGGAAATCCTCTGACAGGGTTTAGCCATCGCCATCGGAATCTCCTCTCCGGCCCTTGTCTCCCCAACATTTCCCACCTGCCAGCCCGCTTTACACCGACTCAGGAGCAGCTCCGCAGTCCTCACCACAAGGACCACACGCACCTCTTGGAGCGGGTCCAGACGAGGGCCACAAACACCATCAGAGGGCTGGAACGCCTCTCCTACCACAAAAGGCCCAGACAGTTGGGCTTCTTCACCCTGGAGAAGAGAAGGCTCCGGGGACACCTTACGGCGGCCTTTCCGTACCCCAAGGGGGCTTATAAGAAAGATGGGCACAGACTTTTTAGTGGGGGCCTCTTACGGCAGGACAGGGGCGAATGGTTTTCAACTAAAAGAGGCTAGATTCAGACCGGGGAGAAGGAAGACGTTTTGTACCATGAGGGTGCTGAAACACTGGCACAGGTTGCCCAGAGAGCTGGTAGATGCCCCATCCCTGGAAACACTCAAGGTCAGGTTGGACGGGGCTCTCAGCCACCTGAGCTACTTGAAGGCGGCCCTGCTCATTGCTGGGGGGTGCACCAGATGACCTTTGAGGGTCCCTCCCAACCCAAACCATTCCATCATCCTATGAAGGAGAGGCACGGCAGAGATCGCTCTGATTAGGCCCGCTTCCGCTACTCTTGCCACTTCAGGCTTTTTTCACGACAAATCTCCCCCGGCGCTGCTTGAAAACGCCTCGCGGCACCAACTACTCTAGGGCAACACGGACAAGGTCCGGCCACGGACCTCCAACAGCAGCCTACCGCCTGCAGGGACGGCACCTAGGTACGCCAAATCATCGTGCACGTGCCAGCACCCCAAGCACAGCACTCCCCCCAACACCAACGTTGCCTCACAAGACCAGGCCTCCAGCCCGCCACCGCCCTGCCACCACCACCACACACGCGGTTCCCCTGCCCCAAAAGCTCTGAGAAAACACGTGCCAGCGTCTCTCACACAAGCCCAACATGCTCCTCGCTCTTGGAAGGCACCGGAAAACCTCAGCCAGTGCAACCTCCACCTCCTCCTCCCACTAGAGCTCTACAATGAGATCCCTGGCTCAGCTCCACCTCCAGAGGACCCTCGCACACCCCTCCTCTAGGGGCGCAGGGGCTCAGGCCATCCCAAACGCAAGACCCTTCGCTTGTCGGGGACACCTTCTTCTTTGCCCTCCAGCCACCGCGGGCAAGCAGCCACAGACGACACAACAAGACCCCGGCTACAGGGCCACGCGCAGCGGACCGCAGCCAGGGACCCAACGCAGCCGCACCAGCAGCAGCAAAACCCTTCCCTTTTTCCTCTTCCTCTTCCCGCGAGCCCTTCCTCCTGCCTTTCCTCCCCATTCTCATCCGCGTCAAACACGGGAGCTGGGGCTGCTCCGTCCAGGAGCACGTCCAACGCTCAAGTGCCTACACCCAGAGCCACCTCCTCGCCAGCCGCCGCCACCCCCAGGCCCTCGCTCCAGGAGGGGGCTCCCCAGGCCCTGCCAAGTGACATCACTTCACCACCCTTCCCAACACGAAAACAGAAGACCAGCTAACAGGAAAACAGAGGCGAGCCAAAAGCGAAAGGAAAACAGACCACGACCAACACCAGGGCATGCCAGACGGAAAAGACACCGGGGCACCAGGGGAAACTTCAGCTGCAGAAAAGAGGCACCACAGCTCGCCCTGCAGGCAACAGGGAAACCCTAACGCCCCTCCCCGGCACAGCTGCCCCCAAGGGCTCTGCCCCAGCGCTTTCGCATCCCCCGCTCCACCGCCACAGCCAACCTCCCCCCGCACAGCCACCCTCCCCAACCACGGCCACCCCACCAACGCACTTCCCCAAGACCACCACAGCCACCAGCCAAAACTGAAAACCACAGCGGAAACTCGCTGCCACCAGAAGGCGAGGAAGGGAAAGCTGCGGCACCACATAAAGCCGGCCACCCGGCAGCACCCCAAGCACAGCGCCCACCCGCACCGCCACCCGGCCTGACCAGGCTCCTGCCCACCACCCCCCACGCAGCACCCACCGCCCCACCATGCCTGCGCCCGCAACCCCACAGCCCCGCCTGCGCCACGGCGCTCCCGCTCCTCCTGACGGCTCTCGCCACCGCCCTCGCCTGCCAACACCTGCGTCCCCGCGACGCCACCTTCCCCTGGGACAGCCTCCAGCTCCTCCACGCCATGGCGCCCAGCCCGCCACAGCCCTGCCACCACCAGCACGCGCCCTTCCCCTTCCCCGACACCCTCCTCCGCACCAGCCACCCACAGCAAGCCGCCGCCGCCGCCCTCCGCATCCTCCAGCACCTCTTCGCCACCCTCAGCAGCCCGAGCACCCCCCAACACTGGGACGCCCAGGCACGGCACCACCTCCTCAACAACCTCCACCACCACATCCAGCAGCTCCAGCAGTGCCTGCCGGCCAACGGCACGCTCTTCCAAGGCCAAGGGCCCCGCAACCTGCTGCTCAACATCAACAAATACTTCCGGCGCCTCCAGGACTTCCTCCACGCCCACAACCACACCGCCTGCGCCTGGGACCACGTCCGCCTCGAAGCTCGCCTCTGCTTCCAACACCTCCACAACCTCACCCGCACCATGCGCAATTAGCCCGACGACCCCCACCAACCCGCACGGCCCCACCCGCCCCCACCACCACCTCGGGACCACCGCCCCACCCCCGCCTCTGTCCTCCCCCACGCCAAGACCCGCTGCAAGAACGGCCCTGCACCCTCAGCCTCCACTCACTGCTCCTCTAGTTCAAGAACTTTATTTATTTATTTTGACAATGGCCTTTATCTATTTATTCACCTATTTATTCCACAGGAAATAAAGACCTCTTGCAAAACCCTTGCCACTGCCTCTCGTCTCAGAAGCACAGCAACGAGCCTTTGGGCTGGGGGGAAGCCACCTCCACTCAACACCTACGCCAAGCCCCGCTCCAAACGGGGCTCCCCACATCCCGCGCCCGCTCTTCCCTTTGGCACCTCTCCAAGGAGGCGCTTGCCTCAACCTCTTTGGAAAACCTCTGACAGGGTTTAGCCATCGCCATCGGAATCTCCTCTCCGGCCCTTGTCTCCCCAACATTTCCCACCTGCCAGCCCGCTTTACACCGACTCAGGAGCAGCTCCGCAGTCCTCACCACAAGGACCACACGCACCTCTTGGAGCGGGTCCAGACGAGGGCCACAAACACCATCAGAGGGCTGGAACGCCTCTCCTACCACAAAAGGCCCAGACAGTTGGGCTTCTTCACCCTGGAGAAGAGAAGGCTCCGGGGACACCTTACGGCGGCCTTTCCGTACCCCAAGGGGGCTTATAAGAAAGATGGGCACAGACTTTTTAGTGGGGGCCTCTTACGGCAGGACAGGGGCGAATGGTTTTCAACTAAAAGAGGCTAGATTCAGACCAGGGAGAAGGAAGACGTTTTGTACCATGAGGGTGCTGAAACACTGGCACAGGTTGCCCAGAGAGCTGGTAGATGCCCCATCCCTGGAAACACTCAAGGTCAGGTTGGACGGGGCTCTCAGCCACCTGAGCTAGTTGAAGGCGGCCCTGCTCATTGCTGGGGGGTGCACCAGATGACCTTTGAGGGCCCCTCCCAACCCAAACCATTCCATCATCCTATGAAGGAGAGGCACGGCAGAGATCGCTCTGATCAGGCCCGCTTCCGCTACTCTTGCCACTTCAGGCTTTTTTCACGACAAATCTCCCCCGGCGCTGCTTGAAAACGCCTCGCGGCACCAACTACTCTAGGGCAACACGGACAAGGTCCGGCCACGGACCTCCAACAGCAGCCTGCCGCCTGCAGGGACGGCACCTAGGTACGCCAAATCATCGTGCACGTGCCAGCACCCCAAGCACAGCACTCCCCCCAACACCAACGTTGCCTCACAAGACCAGGCCTCCAGCCCGCCACCACCCTGCCACCACCACCACACACGCGGTTCCCCTGCCCCAAAAGCTCTGAGAAAACACGTGCCAGCGTCTCTCACACCAGCCCAACATGCTCCTCGCTCTTGGAAGGCACCGGAAAACCTCAGCCAGTGCAACCTCCACCTCCTCCTCCCACTAGAGCTCTACAATGAGATCCCTGGCTCAGCTCCACCTCCAGAGGACCCTCGCACACCCCTCCTCTAGGGGCGCAGGGGCTCAGGCCATCCCAAACGCAAGACCCTTCGCTTGTCGGGGACACCTTCTTCTTTGCCCTCCAGCCACCGCGGGCAAGCAGCCACAGACGACACAACAAGACCCCGGCTACAGGGCCACGCGCAGCGGACCGCAGCCAGGGACCCAACGCAGCCGCACCAGCAGCAGCAAAACCCTTCCCTTTTTCCTCTTCCTCTTCCCGCGAGCCCTTCCTCCTGCCTTTCCTCCCCATTCTCATCCGCGTCAAACACGGGAGCTGGGGCTGCTCCGTCCAGGAGCACGTCCAACGCTCAAGTGCCTACACCCAGAGCCACCTCCTCGCCAGCCGCCGCCACCCCCAGGCCCTCGCTCCAGGAGGGGGCTCCCCAGGCCCTGCCAAGTGACATCACTTCACCACCCTTCCCAACACGAAAACAGAAGACCAGCTAACAGGAAAACAGAGGCGAGCCAAAAGCGAAAGGAAAACAGACCACGACCAACACCAGGGCATGCCAGACGGAAAAGACACCGGGGCACCAGGGGAAACTTCAGCTGCAGAAAAGAGGCACCACAGCTCGCCCTGCAGGCAACAGGGAAACCCTAACGCCCCTCCCCGGCACAGCTGCCCCCAAGGGCTCTGCCCCAGCGCTTTCGCATCCCCCGCTCCACCGCCACAGCCAACCTCCCCCCGCACAGCCACCCTCCCCAACCACGGCCACCCCACCAACGCACTTCCCCAAGACCACCACAGCCACCAGCCAAAACTGAAAACCACAGCGGAAACTCGCTGCCACCAGAAGGCGAGGAAGGGAAAGCTGCGGCACCACATAAAGCCGGCCACCCGGCACCACCCCAAGCACAGCGCCCACCCGCACCGCCACCCGGCCTGACCAGGCTCCTGCCCACCACCCCCCACGCAGCGCCCACCGCCCCACCATGCCTGCGCCCGCAACCCCACAGCCCCGCCTGCGCCACGGCGCCACGGCGCTCCCGCTCCTCCTGACGGCTCTCGCCACCGCCCTCGCCTGCCAACACCTGCGTCCCCGCGACGCCACCTTCCCCTGGGACAGCCTCCAGCTCCTCCACGCCATGGCGCCCAGCCCGCCACAGCCCTGCCACCACCAGCACGCGCCCTTCCCCTTCCCCGACACCCTCCTCCGCACCAGCCACCCACAGCAAGCCGCCGCCGCCGCCCTCCGCATCCTCCAGCACCTCTTCGCCACCCTCAGCAGCCCGAGCACCCCCCAACACTGGGACGCCCAGGCACGGCACCACCTCCTCAACAACCTCCACCACCACATCCAGCAGCTCCAGCAGTGCCTACCGGCCAACGGCACGCTCTTCCAAGGCCAAGGGCCCCGCAACCTGCTGCTCAACATCAACAAATACTTCCGGCGCCTCCAGGACTTCCTCCACGCCCACAACCACACCGCCTGCGCCTGGGACCACGTCCACCTCGAAGCTCGCCTCTGCTTCCAACACCTCCACAACCTCACCCGCACCATGCGCAATTAGCCCGACGACCCCCACCAACCCGCACGGCCCCACCCGCCCCCACCACCACCTCGGGACCACCGCCCCACCCCCGCCTCTGTCCTCCCCCACGCCAAGACCCGCTGCAAGAACGGCCCTGCACCCTCAGCCTCCACTCACTGCTCCTCTAGTTCAAGAACTTTATTTATTTATTTTGACAATGGCCTTTATCTATTTATTCACCTATTTATTCCACAGGAAATAAAGACCTCTTGCAAAACCCTTGCCACTGCCTCTCGTCTCAGAAGCACAGCAACGAGCCTTTGGGCTGGGGGGAAGCCACCTCCACTCAACACCTACGCCAAGCCCCGCTCCAAACGGGGCTCCCCACATCCCGCGCCCGCTCTTCCCTTTGGCACCTCCCCAAGGAGGCGCTTGCCTCAACCTCTTTGGAAAACCTCTGACAGGGTTTAGCCATCGCCATCGGAATCTCCTCTCCGGCCCTTGTCTCCCCAACATTTCCCACCTGCCAGCCCGCTTTACACCGACTCAGGAGCAGCTCCGCAGTCCTCACCACAAGGACCACACGCACCTCTTGGAGCGGGTCCAGACGAGGGCCACAAACACCATCAGAGGGCTGGAACGCCTCTCCTACCACAAAAGGCCCAGACAGTTGGGCTTCTTCACCCTGGAGAAGAGAAGGCTCCGGGGACACCTTACGGCGGCCTTTCCGTACCCCAAGGGGGCTTATAAGAAAGATGGGCACAGACTTTTTAGTGGGGGCCTCTTACGGCAGGACAGGGGCGAATGGTTTTCAACTAAAAGAGGCTAGATTCAGACCAGGGAGAAGGAAGACGTTTTGTACCATGAGGGTGCTGAAACACTGGCACAGGTTGCCCAGAGAGCTGGTAGATGCCCCATCCCTGGAAACACTCAAGGTCAGGTTGGACGGGGCTCTCAGCCACCTGAGCTAGTTGAAGGCGGCCCTGCTCATTGCTGGGGGGTGCACCAGATGACCTTTGAGGGCCCCTCCCAACCCAAACCATTCCATCATCCTATGAAGGAGAGGCACGGCAGAGATCGCTCTGATCAGGCCCGCTTCCGCTACTCTTGCCACTTCAGGCTTTTTTCACGACAAATCTCCCCCGGCGCTGCTTGAAAACGCCTCGCGGCACCAACTACTCTAGGGCAACACGGACAAGGTCCGGCCACGGACCTCCAACAGCAGCCTGCCGCCTGCAGGGACGGCACCTAGGTACGCCAAATCATCGTGCACGTGCCAGCACCCCAAGCACAGCACTCCCCCCAACACCAACGTTGCCTCACAAGACCAGGCCTCCAGCCCGCCACCACCCTGCCACCACCACCACACACGCGGTTCCCCTGCCCCAAAAGCTCTGAGAAAACACGTGCCAGCGTCTCTCACACCAGCCCAACATGCTCCTCGCTCTTGGAAGGCACCGGAAAACCTCAGCCAGTGCAACCTCCACTTCCTCCTCCCACTAGAGCTCTACAATGAGATCCCTGGCTCAGCTCCACCTCCAGAGGACCCTCGCACACCCCTCCTCTAGGGGCGCAGGGGCTCAGGCCATCCCAAACGCAAGACCCTTCGCTTGCCGGGGACACCTTCTTCTTTGCCCTCCAGCCACCGCGGGCAAGCAGCCACAGACGACACAACAAGACCCCGGCTACAGGGCCACGCGCAGCGGACTGCAGCCAGGGACCCAACGCAGCCGCACCAGCAACACCCTTCCCTTTTTCCTCTTCCTCTTCCCGCGAGCCCTTCCTCCTGCCTTTCCTCCCCATTCTCATCCGCGTCAAACACGGGAGCTGGGGCTGCTCCGTCCAGGAGCACGTCCAACGCTCAAGTGCCTACACCCAGAGCCACCTCCTCGCCAGCCGCCGCCACCCCCAGGCCCTCGCTCCAGGAGGGGGCTCCCCAGGCCCTGCCAAGTGACATCACTTCACCACCCTTCCCAACACGAAAACAGAAGACCAGCTAACAGGAAAACAGAGGCGAGCCAAAAGCGAAAGGAAAACAGACCACGACCAACACCAGGGCATGCCAGACGGAAAAGACACCGGGGCACCAGGGGAAACTTCAGCTGCAGAAAAGAGGCACCACAGCTCGCCCTGCAGGCAACAGGGAAACCCTAACGCCCCTCCCCGGCACAGCTGCCCCCAAGGGCTCTGCCCCAGCGCTTTCGCATCCCCCGCTCCACCGCCACAGCCAACCTCCCCAACCACGGCCACCCCACCAACGCACTTCCCCAAGACCACCACAGCCACCAGCCAAAACTGAAAACCACAGCGGAAACTCGCTGCCACCAGAAGGCGAGGAAGGGAAAGCTGCGGCACCACATAAAGCCGGCCACCCGGCAGCACCCCAAGCACAGCGCCCACCCGCACCGCCACCCGGCCTGACCAGGCTCCTGCCCACCACCCCCCACGCAGCGCCCACCGCCCCACCATGCCTGCGCCCGCAACCCCACAGCCCCGCCTGCGCCACGGCGCCACGGCGCTCCCGCTCCTCCTGACGGCTCTCGCCACCGCCCTCGCCTGCCAACACCTGCGTCCCCGCGACGCCACCTTCCCCTGGGACAGCCTCCAGCTCCTCCACGCCATGGCGCCCAGCCCGCCACAGCCCTGCCACCACCAGCACGCGCCCTTCCCCTTCCCCGACACCCTCCTCCGCACCAGCCACCCACAGCAAGCCGCCGCCGCCGCCCTCCGCATCCTCCAGCACCTCTTCGCCACCCTCAGCAGCCCGAGCACCCCCCAACACTGGGACGCCCAGGCACGGCACCACCTCCTCAACAACCTCCACCACCACATCCAGCAGCTCCAGCAGTGCCTGCCGGCCAACGGCACGCTCTTCCAAGGCCAAGGGCCCCGCAACCTGCTGCTCAACATCAACAAATACTTCCGGCGCCTCCAGGACTTCCTCCACGCCCACAACCACACCGCCTGCGCCTGGGACCACGTCCGCCTCGAAGCTCGCCTCTGCTTCCAACACCTCCACAACCTCACCCGCACCATGCGCAATTAGCCCGACGACCCCCACCAACCCGCACGGCCCCACCCGCCCCCACCACCACCTCGGGACCACCGCCCCACCCCCGCCTCTGTCCTCCCCCACGCCAAGACCCGCTGCAAGAACGGCCCTGCACCCTCAGCCTCCACTCACTGCTCCTCTAGTTCAAGAACTTTATTTATTTATTTTGACAATGGCCTTTATCTATTTATTCACCTATTTATTCCACAGGAAATAAAGACCTCTTGCAAAACCCTTGCCACTGCCTCTCGTCTCAGAAGCACAGCAACGAGCCTTTGGGCTGGGGGGAAGCCACCTCCACTCAACACCTACGCCAAGCCCCGCTCCAAACGGGGCTCCCCACATCCCGCGCCCGCTCTTCCCTTTGGCACCTCTCCAAGGAGGCGCTTGCCTCAACCTCTTTGGAAAACCTCTGACAGGGTTTAGCCATCGCCATCGGAATCTCCTCTCCGGCCCTTGTCTCCCCAACATTTCCCACCTGCCAGCCCGCTTTACACCGACTCAGGAGCAGCTCCGCAGTCCTCACCACAAGGACCACACGCACCTCTTGGAGCGGGTCCAGACGAGGGCCACAAACACCATCAGAGGGCTGGAACGCCTCTCCTACCACAAAAGGCCCAGACAGTTGGGCTTCTTCACCCTGGAGAAGAGAAGGCTCCGGGGACACCTTACGGCGGCCTTTCCGTACCCCAAGGGGGCTTATAAGAAAGATGGGCACAGACTTTTTAGTGGGGGCCTCTTACGGCAGGACAGGGGCGAATGGTTTTCAACTAAAAGAGGCTAGATTCAGACCAGGGAGAAGGAAGACGTTTTGTACCATGAGGGTGCTGAAACACTGGCACAGGTTGCCCAGAGAGCTGGTAGATGCCCCATCCCTGGAAACACTCAAGGTCAGGTTGGACGGGGCTCTCAGCCACCTGAGCTAGTTGAAGGCGGCCCTGCTCATTGCTGGGGGGTGCACCAGATGACCTTTGAGGGCCCCTCCCAACCCAAACCATTCCATCATCCTATGAAGGAGAGGCACGGCAGAGATCGCTCTGATCAGGCCCGCTTCCGCTACTCTTGCCACTTCAGGCTTTTTTCACGACAAATCTCCCCCGGCGCTGCTTGAAAACGCCTCGCGGCACCAACTACTCTAGGGCAACACGGACAAGGTCCGGCCACGGACCTCCAACAGCAGCCTGCCGCCTGCAGGGACGGCACCTAGGTACGCCAAATCATCGTGCACGTGCCAGCACCCCAAGCACAGCACTCCCCCCAACACCAACGTTGCCTCACAAGACCAGGCCTCCAGCCCGCCACCACCCTGCCACCACCACCACACACGCGGTTCCCCTGCCCCAAAAGCTCTGAGAAAACACGTGCCAGCGTCTCTCACACCAGCCCAACATGCTCCTCGCTCTTGGAAGGCACCGGAAAACCTCAGCCAGTGCAACCTCCACCTCCTCCTCCCACTAGAGCTCTACAATGAGATCCCTGGCTCAGCTCCACCTCCAGAGGACCCTCGCACACCCCTCCTCTAGGGGCGCAGGGGCTCAGGCCATCCCAAACGCAAGACCCTTCGCTTGTCGGGGACACCTTCTTCTTTGCCCTCCAGCCACCGCGGGCAAGCAGCCACAGACGACACAACAAGACCCCGGCTACAGGGCCACGCGCAGCGGACCGCAGCCAGGGACCCAACGCAGCCGCACCAGCAGCAGCAAAACCCTTCCCTTTTTCCTCTTCCTCTTCCCGCGAGCCCTTCCTCCTGCCTTTCCTCCCCATTCTCATCCGCGTCAAACACGGGAGCTGGGGCTGCTCCGTCCAGGAGCACGTCCAACGCTCAAGTGCCTACACCCAGAGCCACCTCCTCGCCAGCCGCCGCCACCCCCAGGCCCTCGCTCCAGGAGGGGGCTCCCCAGGCCCTGCCAAGTGACATCACTTCACCACCCTTCCCAACACGAAAACAGAAGACCAGCTAACAGGAAAACAGAGGCGAGCCAAAAGCGAAAGGAAAACAGACCACGACCAACACCAGGGCATGCCAGACGGAAAAGACACCGGGGCACCAGGGGAAACTTCAGCTGCAGAAAAGAGGCACCACAGCTCGCCCTGCAGGCAACAGGGAAACCCTAACGCCCCTCCCCGGCACAGCTGCCCCCAAGGGCTCTGCCCCAGCGCTTTCGCATCCCCCGCTCCACCGCCACAGCCAACCTCCCCCCGCACAGCCACCCTCCCCAACCACGGCCACCCCACCAACGCACTTCCCCAAGACCACCACAGCCACCAGCCAAAACTGAAAACCACAGCGGAAACTCGCTGCCACCAGAAGGCGAGGAAGGGAAAGCTGCGGCACCACATAAAGCCGGCCACCCGGCAGCACCCCAAGCACAGCGCCCACCCGCACCGCCACCCGGCCTGAACAGGCTCCTGCCCACCACCCCCCACGCAGCACCCACCGCCCCACCATGCCTGCGCCCGCAACCCCACAGCCCCGCCTGCGCCACGGCGCTCCCGCTCCTCCTGACGGCTCTCGCCACCGCCCTCGCCTGCCAACACCTGCGTCCCCGCGACGCCACCTTCCCCTGGGACAGCCTCCAGCTCCTCCACGCCATGGCGCCCAGCCCGCCACAGCCCTGCCACCACCAGCACGCGCCCTTCCCCTTCCCCGACACCCTCCTCCGCACCAGCCACCCACAGCAAGCCGCCGCCGCCGCCCTCCGCATCCTCCAGCACCTCTTCGCCACCCTCAGCAGCCCGAGCACCCCCCAACACTGGGACGCCCAGGCACGGCACCACCTCCTCAACAACCTCCACCACCACATCCAGCAGCTCCAGCAGTGCCTACCGGCCAACGGCACGCTATTCCAAGGCCAAGGGCCCCGCAACCCGCTGCTCAACATCAACAAATACTTCCGGCGCCTCCAGGACTTCCTCCACGCCCACAACCACACCGCCTGCGCCTGGGACCACGTCCACCTCGAAGCTCGCCTCTGCTTCCAACACCTCCACAACCTCACCCGCACCATGCGCAATTAGCCCGACGACCCCCACCAACCCGCACGGCCCCACCCGCCCCCACCACCACCTCGGGACCACCGCCCCACCCCCGCCTCTGTCCTCCCCCACGCCAAGACCCGCTGCAAGAACGGCCCTGCACCCTCAGCCTCCACTCACTGCTCCTCTAGTTCAAGAACTTTATTTATTTATTTTGACAATGGCCTTTATCTATTTATTCACCTATTTATTCCACAGGAAATAAAGACCTCTTGCAAAACCCTTGCCACTGCCTCTCGTCTCAGAAGCACAGCAACGAGCCTTTGGGCTGGGGGGAAGCCACCTCCACTCAACACCTACGCCAAGCCCCGCTCCAAACGGGGCTCCCCACATCCCGCGCCCGCTCTTCCCTTTGGCACCTCCCCAAGGAGGCGCTTGCCTCAACCTCTTTGGAAAACCTCTGACAGGGTTTAGCCATCGCCATCGGAATCTCCTCTCCGGCCCTTGTCTCCCCAACATTTCCCACCTGCCAGCCCGCTTTACACCGACTCAGGAGCAGCTCCGCAGTCCTCACCACAAGGACCACACGCACCTCTTGGAGCGGGTCCAGACGAGGGCCACAAACACCATCAGAGGGCTGGAACGCCTCTCCTACCACAAAAGGCCCAGACAGTTGGGCTTCTTCACCCTGGAGAAGAGAAGGCTCCGGGGACACCTTACGGCGGCCTTTCCGTACCCCAAGGGGGCTTATAAGAAAGATGGGCACAGACTTTTTAGTGGGGGCCTCTTACGGCAGGACAGGGGCGAATGGTTTTCAACTAAAAGAGGCTAGATTCAGACCAGGGAGAAGGAAGACGTTTTGTACCATGAGGGTGCTGAAACACTGGCACAGGTTGCCCAGAGAGCTGGTAGATGCCCCATCCCTGGAAACACTCAAGGTCAGGTTGGACGGGGCTCTCAGCCACCTGAGCTAGTTGAAGGCGGCCCTGCTCATTGCTGGGGGGTGCACCAGATGACCTTTGAGGGCCCCTCCCAACCCAAACCATTCCATCATCCTATGAAGGAGAGGCACGGCAGAGATCGCTCTGATCAGGCCCGCTTCCGCTACTCTTGCCACTTCAGGCTTTTTTCACGACAAATCTCCCCCGGCGCTGCTTGAAAACGCCTCGCGGCACCAACTACTCTAGGGCAACACGGACAAGGTCCGGCCACGGACCTCCAACAGCAGCCTGCCGCCTGCAGGGACGGCACCTAGGTACGCCAAATCATCGTGCACGTGCCAGCACCCCAAGCACAGCACTCCCCCCAACACCAACGTTGCCTCACAAGACCAGGCCTCCAGCCCGCCACCACCCTGCCACCACCACCACACACGCGGTTCCCCTGCCCCAAAAGCTCTGAGAAAACACGTGCCAGCGTCTCTCACACCAGCCCAACATGCTCCTCGCTCTTGGAAGGCACCGGAAAACCTCAGCCAGTGCAACCTCCACTTCCTCCTCCCACTAGAGCTCTACAATGAGATCCCTGGCTCAGCTCCACCTCCAGAGGACCCTCGCACACCCCTCCTCTAGGGGCGCAGGGGCTCAGGCCATCCCAAACGCAAGACCCTTCGCTTGCCGGGGACACCTTCTTCTTTGCCCTCCAGCCACCGCGGGCAAGCAGCCACAGACGACACAACAAGACCCCGGCTACAGGGCCACGCGCAGCGGACCGCAGCCAGGGACCCAACGCAGCCGCACCAGCAGCAGCAAAACCCTTCCCTTTTTCCTCTTCCTCTTCCCGCGAGCCCTTCCTCCTGCCTTTCCTCCCCATTCTCATCCGCGTCAAACACGGGAGCTGGGGCTGCTCCGTCCAGGAGCACGTCCAACGCTCAAGTGCCTACACCCAGAGCCACCTCCTCGCCAGCCGCCGCCACCCCCAGGCCCTCGCTCCAGGAGGGGGCTCCCCAGGCCCTGCCAAGTGACATCACTTCACCACCCTTCCCAACACGAAAACAGAAGACCAGCTAACAGGAAAACAGAGGCGAGCCAAAAGCGAAAGGAAAACAGACCACGACCAACACCAGGGCATGCCAGACGGAAAAGACACCGGGGCACCAGGGGAAACTTCAGCTGCAGAAAAGAGGCACCACAGCTCGCCCTGCAGGCAACAGGGAAACCCTAACGCCCCTCCCCGGCACAGCTGCCCCCAAGGGCTCTGCCCCAGCGCTTTCGCATCCCCCGCTCCACCGCCACAGCCAACCTCCCCCCGCACAGCCACCCTCCCCAATCACGGCCACCCCACCAACGCACTTCCCCAAGACCACCACAGCCACCAGCCAAAACTGAAAACCACAGCGGAAACTCGCTGCCACCAGAAGGCGAGGAAGGGAAAGCTGCGGCACCACATAAAGCCGGCCACCCGGCAGCACCCCAAGCACAGCGCCCACCCGCACCGCCACCCGGCCTGACCAGGCTCCTGCCCACCACCCCCCACGCAGCGCCCACCGCCCCACCATGCCTGCGCCCGCAACCCCACAGCCCCGCCTGCGCCACGGCGCCACGGCGCTCCCGCTCCTCCTGACGGCTCTCGCCACCGCCCTCGCCTGCCAACACCTGCGTCCCCGCGACGCCACCTTCCCCTGGGACAGCCTCCAGCTCCTCCACGCCATGGCGCCCAGCCCGCCACAGCCCTGCCACCACCAGCACGCGCCCTTCCCCTTCCCCGACACCCTCCTCCGCACCAGCCACCCACAGCAAGCCGCCGCCACCGCCCTCCGCATCCTCCAGCACCTCTTCGCCACCCTCAGCAGCCCGAGCACCCCCCAACACTGGGACGCCCAGGCACGGCACCACCTCCTCAACAACCTCCACCACCACATCCAGCAGCTCCAGCAGTGCCTGCCGGCCAACGGCACGCTCTTCCAAGGCCAAGGGCCCCGCAACCTGCTGCTCAACATCAACAAATACTTCCGGCGCCTCCAGGACTTCCTCCACGCCCACAACCACACCGCCTGCGCCTGGGACCACGTCCGCCTCGAAGCTCGCCTCTGCTTCCAACACCTCCACAACCTCACCCGCACCATGCGCAATTAGCCCGACGACCCCCACCAACCCGCACGGCCCCACCCGCCCCCACCACCACCTCGGGACCACCGCCCCACCCCCGCCTCTGTCCTCCCCCACGCCAAGACCCGCTGCAAGAACGGCCCTGCACCCTCAGCCTCCACTCACTGCTCCTCTAGTTCAAGAACTTTATTTATTTATTTTGACAATGGCCTTTATCTATTTATTCACCTATTTATTCCACAGGAAATAAAGACCTCTTGCAAAACCCTTGCCACTGCCTCTCGTCTCAGAAGCACAGCAACGAGCCTTTGGGCTGGGGGGAAGCCACCTCCACTCAACACCTACGCCAAGCCCCGCTCCAAACGGGGCTCCCCACATCCCGTGCCCGCTCTTCCCTTTGGCACCTCCCCAAGGAGGCGCTTGCCTCAACCTCTTTGGAAAACCTCTGACAGGGTTTAGCCATCGCCATCGGAATCTCCTCTCCGGCCCTTGTCTCCCCAACATTTCCCACCTGCCAGCCCGCTTTACACCGACTCAGGAGCAGCTCCGCAGTCCTCACCACAAGGACCACACGCACCTCTTGGAGCGGGTCCAGACGAGGGCCACAAACACCATCAGAGGGCTGGAACGCCTCTCCTACCACAAAAGGCCCAGACAGTTGGGCTTCTTCACCCTGGAGAAGAGAAGGCTCCGGGGACACCTTACGGCGGCCTTTCCGTACCCCAAGGGGGCTTATAAGAAAGATGGGCACAGACTTTTTAGTGGGGGCCTCTTACGGCAGGACAGGGGCGAATGGTTTTCAACTAAAAGAGGCTAGATTCAGACCAGGGAGAAGGAAGACGTTTTGTACCATGAGGGTGCTGAAACACTGGCACAGGTTGCCCAGAGAGCTGGTAGATGCCCCATCCCTGGAAACACTCAAGGTCAGGTTGGACGGGGCTCTCAGCCACCTGAGCTAGTTGAAGGCGGCCCTGCTCATTGCTGGGGGGTGCACCAGATGACCTTTGAGGGCCCCTCCCAACCCAAACCATTCCATCATCCTATGAAGGAGAGGCACGGCAGAGATCGCTCTGATCAGGCCCGCTTCCGCTACTCTTGCCACTTCAGGCTTTTTTCACGACAAATCTCCCCCGGCGCTGCTTGAAAACGCCTCGCGGCACCAACTACTCTAGGGCAACACGGACAAGGTCCGGCCACGGACCTCCAACAGCAGCCTGCCGCCTGCAGGGACGGCACCTAGGTACGCCAAACCATCGTGCACGTGCCAGCACCCCAAGCACAGCACTCCCCCCAACACCAACGTTGCCTCACAAGACCAGGCCTCCAGCCCGCCACCACCCTGCCACCACCACCACACACGCGGTTCCCCTGCCCCAAAAGCTCTGAGAAAACACGTGCCAGCGTCTCTCACACCAGCCCAACATGCTCCTCGCTCTTGGAAGGCACCGGAAAACCTCAGCCAGTGCAACCTCCACTTCCTCCTCCCACTAGAGCTCTACAATGAGATCCCTGGCTCAGCTCCACCTCCAGAGGACCCTCGCACACCCCTCCTCTAGGGGCGCAGGGGCTCAGGCCATCCCAAACGCAAGACCCTTCGCTTGCCGGGGACACCTTCTTCTTTGCCCTCCAGCCACCGCGGGCAAGCAGCCACAGACGACACAACAAGACCCCGGCTACAGGGCCACGCGCAGCGGACTGCAGCCAGGGACCCAACGCAGCCGCACCAGCAACACCCTTCCCTTTTTCCTCTTCCTCTTCCCGCGAGCCCTTCCTCCTGCCTTTCCTCCCCATTCTCCTCCGCTTCAAACACGGGAGCTGGGGCTGCTCCGTCCAGGAGCACGTCCAACGCTCAAGTGCCTACACCCAGAGCCACCTCCTCGCCAGCCGCCGCCACCCCCAGGCCCTCGCTCCAGGAGGGGGCTCCCCAGGCCCTGCCAAGTGACATCACTTCACCACCCTTCCCAACACGAAAACAGAAGACCAGCTAACAGGAAAACAGAGGCGAGCCAAAAGCGAAAGGAAAACAGACCACGACCAACACCAGGGCATGCCAGACGGAAAAGACACCGGGGCACCAGGGGAAACTTCAGCTGCAGAAAAGAGGCACCACAGCTCGCCCTGCAGGCAACAGGGAAACCCTAACGCCCCTCCCCGGCACAGCTGCCCCCAAGGGCTCTGCCCCAGCGCTTTCGCATCCCCCGCTCCACCGCCACAGCCAACCTCCCCAACCACGGCCACCCCACCAACGCACTTCCCCAAGACCACCACAGCCACCAGCCAAAACTGAAAACCACAGCGGAAACTCGCTGCCACCAGAAGGCGAGGAAGGGAAAGCTGCGGCACCACATAAAGCCGGCCACCCGGCAGCACCCCAAGCACAGCGCCCACCCGCACCGCCACCCGGCCTGACCAGGCTCCTGCCCACCACCCCCCACGCAGCGCCCACCGCCCCACCATGCCTGCGCCCGCAACCCCACAGCCCCGCCTGCGCCACGGCGCCACGGCGCTCCCGCTCCTCCTGACGGCTCTCGCCACCGCCCTCGCCTGCCAACACCTGCGTCCCCGCGACGCCACCTTCCCCTGGGACAGCCTCCAGCTCCTCCACGCCATGGCGCCCAGCCCGCCACAGCCCTGCCACCACCAGCACGCGCCCTTCCCCTTCCCCGACACCCTCCTCCGCACCAGCCACCCACAGCAAGCCGCCGCCGCCGCCCTCCGCATCCTCCAGCACCTCTTCGCCACCCTCAGCAGCCCGAGCACCCCCCAACACTGGGACGCCCAGGCACGGCACCACCTCCTCAACAACCTCCACCACCACATCCAGCAGCTCCAGCAGTGCCTGCCGGCCAACGGCACGCTCTTCCAAGGCCAAGGGCCCCGCAACCTGCTGCTCAACATCAACAAATACTTCCGGCGCCTCCAGGACTTCCTCCACGCCCACAACCACACCGCCTGCGCCTGGGACCACGTCCGCCTCGAAGCTCGCCTCTGCTTCCAACACCTCCACAACCTCACCCGCACCATGCGCAATTAGCCCGACGACCCCCACCAACCCGCACGGCCCCACCCGCCCCCACCACCACCTCGGGACCACCGCCCCACCCCCGCCTCTGTCCTCCCCCACGCCAAGACCCGCTGCAAGAACGGCCCTGCACCCTCAGCCTCCACTCACTGCTCCTCTAGTTCAAGAACTTTATTTATTTATTTTGACAATGGCCTTTATCTATTTATTCACCTATTTATTCCACAGGAAATAAAGACCTCTTGCAAAACCCTTGCCACTGCCTCTCGTCTCAGAAGCACAGCAACGAGCCTTTGGGCTGGGGGGAAGCCACCTCCACTCAACACCTACGCCAAGCCCCGCTCCAAACGGGGCTCCCCACATCCCGCGCCCGCTCTTCCCTTTGGCACCTCTCCAAGGAGGCGCTTGCCTCAACCTCTTTGGAAAACCTCTGACAGGGTTTAGCCATCGCCATCGGAATCTCCTCTCCGGCCCTTGTCTCCCCAACATTTCCCACCTGCCAGCCCGCTTTACACCGACTCAGGAGCAGCTCCGCAGTCCTCACCACAAGGACCACACGCACCTCTTGGAGCGGGTCCAGACGAGGGCCACAAACACCATCAGAGGGCTGGAACGCCTCTCCTACCACAAAAGGCCCAGACAGTTGGGCTTCTTCACCCTGGAGAAGAGAAGGCTCCGGGGACACCTTACGGCGGCCTTTCCGTACCCCAAGGGGGCTTATAAGAAAGATGGGCACAGACTTTTTAGTGGGGGCCTCTTACGGCAGGACAGGGGCGAATGGTTTTCAACTAAAAGAGGCTAGATTCAGACCAGGGAGAAGGAAGACGTTTTGTACCATGAGGGTGCTGAAACACTGGCACAGGTTGCCCAGAGAGCTGGTAGATGCCCCATCCCTGGAAACACTCAAGGTCAGGTTGGACGGGGCTCTCAGCCACCTGAGCTAGTTGAAGGCGGCCCTGCTCATTGCTGGGGGGTGCACCAGATGACCTTTGAGGGCCCCTCCCAACCCAAACCATTCCATCATCCTATGAAGGAGAGGCACGGCAGAGATCGCTCTGATCAGGCCCGCTTCCGCTACTCTTGCCACTTCAGGCTTTTTTCACGACAAATCTCCCCCGGCGCTGCTTGAAAACGCCTCGCGGCACCAACTACTCTAGGGCAACACGGACAAGGTCCGGCCACGGACCTCCAACAGCAGCCTGCCGCCTGCAGGGACGGCACCTAGGTACGCCAAATCATCGTGCACGTGCCAGCACCCCAAGCACAGCACTCCCCCCAACACCAACGTTGCCTCACAAGACCAGGCCTCCAGCCCGCCACCACCCTGCCACCACCACCACACACGCGGTTCCCCTGCCCCAAAAGCTCTGAGAAAACACGTGCCAGCGTCTCTCACACCAGCCCAACATGCTCCTCGCTCTTGGAAGGCACCGGAAAACCTCAGCCAGTGCAACCTCCACCTCCTCCTCCCACTAGAGCTCTACAATGAGATCCCTGGCTCAGCTCCACCTCCAGAGGACCCTCGCACACCCCTCCTCTAGGGGCGCAGGGGCTCAGGCCATCCCAAACGCAAGACCCTTCGCTTGTCGGGGACACCTTCTTCTTTGCCCTCCAGCCACCGCGGGCAAGCAGCCACAGACGACACAACAAGACCCCGGCTACAGGGCCACGCGCAGCGGACCGCAGCCAGGGACCCAACGCAGCCGCACCAGCAGCAGCAAAACCCTTCCCTTTTTCCTCTTCCTCTTCCCGCGAGCCCTTCCTCCTGCCTTTCCTCCCCATTCTCATCCGCGTCAAACACGGGAGCTGGGGCTGCTCCGTCCAGGAGCACGTCCAACGCTCAAGTGCCTACACCCAGAGCCACCTCCTCGCCAGCCGCCGCCACCCCCAGGCCCTCGCTCCAGGAGGGGGCTCCCCAGGCCCTGCCAAGTGACATCACTTCACCACCCTTCCCAACACGAAAACAGAAGACCAGCTAACAGGAAAACAGAGGCGAGCCAAAAGCGAAAGGAAAACAGACCACGACCAACACCAGGGCATGCCAGACGGAAAAGACACCGGGGCACCAGGGGAAACTTCAGCTGCAGAAAAGAGGCACCACAGCTCGCCCTGCAGGCAACAGGGAAACCCTAACGCCCCTCCCCGGCACAGCTGCCCCCAAGGGCTCTGCCCCAGCGCTTTCGCATCCCCCGCTCCACCGCCACAGCCAACCTCCCCCCGCACAGCCACCCTCCCCAACCACGGCCACCCCACCAACGCACTTCCCCAAGACCACCACAGCCACCAGCCAAAACTGAAAACCACAGCGGAAACTCGCTGCCACCAGAAGGCGAGGAAGGGAAAGCTGCGGCACCACATAAAGCCGGCCACCCGGCAGCACCCCAAGCACAGCGCCCACCCGCACCGCCACCCGGCCTGAACAGGCTCCTGCCCACCACCCCCCACGCAGCACCCACCGCCCCACCATGCCTGCGCCCGCAACCCCACAGCCCCGCCTGCGCCACGGCGCTCCCGCTCCTCCTGACGGCTCTCGCCACCGCCCTCGCCTGCCAACACCTGCGTCCCCGCGACGCCACCTTCCCCTGGGACAGCCTCCAGCTCCTCCACGCCATGGCGCCCAGCCCGCCACAGCCCTGCCACCACCAGCACGCGCCCTTCCCCTTCCCCGACACCCTCCTCCGCACCAGCCACCCACAGCAAGCCGCCGCCGCCGCCCTCCGCATCCTCCAGCACCTCTTCGCCACCCTCAGCAGCCCGAGCACCCCCCAACACTGGGACGCCCAGGCACGGCACCACCTCCTCAACAACCTCCACCACCACATCCAGCAGCTCCAGCAGTGCCTACCGGCCAACGGCACGCTATTCCAAGGCCAAGGGCCCCGCAACCCGCTGCTCAACATCAACAAATACTTCCGGCGCCTCCAGGACTTCCTCCACGCCCACAACCACACCGCCTGCGCCTGGGACCACGTCCACCTCGAAGCTCGCCTCTGCTTCCAACACCTCCACAACCTCACCCGCACCATGCGCAATTAGCCCGACGACCCCCACCAACCCGCACGGCCCCACCCGCCCCCACCACCACCTCGGGACCACCGCCCCACCCCCGCCTCTGTCCTCCCCCACGCCAAGACCCGCTGCAAGAACGGCCCTGCACCCTCAGCCTCCACTCACTGCTCCTCTAGTTCAAGAACTTTATTTATTTATTTTGACAATGGCCTTTATCTATTTATTCACCTATTTATTCCACAGGAAATAAAGACCTCTTGCAAAACCCTTGCCACTGCCTCTCGTCTCAGAAGCACAGCAACGAGCCTTTGGGCTGGGGGGAAGCCACCTCCACTCAACACCTACGCCAAGCCCCGCTCCAAACGGGGCTCCCCACATCCCGCGCCCGCTCTTCCCTTTGGCACCTCCCCAAGGAGGCGCTTGCCTCAACCTCTTTGGAAAACCTCTGACAGGGTTTAGCCATCGCCATCGGAATCTCCTCTCCGGCCCTTGTCTCCCCAACATTTCCCACCTGCCAGCCCGCTTTACACCGACTCAGGAGCAGCTCCGCAGTCCTCACCACAAGGACCACACGCACCTCTTGGAGCGGGTCCAGACGAGGGCCACAAACACCATCAGAGGGCTGGAACGCCTCTCCTACCACAAAAGGCCCAGACAGTTGGGCTTCTTCACCCTGGAGAAGAGAAGGCTCCGGGGACACCTTACGGCGGCCTTTCCGTACCCCAAGGGGGCTTATAAGAAAGATGGGCACAGACTTTTTAGTGGGGGCCTCTTACGGCAGGACAGGGGCGAATGGTTTTCAACTAAAAGAGGCTAGATTCAGACCAGGGAGAAGGAAGACGTTTTGTACCATGAGGGTGCTGAAACACTGGCACAGGTTGCCCAGAGAGCTGGTAGATGCCCCATCCCTGGAAACACTCAAGGTCAGGTTGGACGGGGCTCTCAGCCACCTGAGCTAGTTGAAGGCGGCCCTGCTCATTGCTGGGGGGTGCACCAGATGACCTTTGAGGGCCCCTCCCAACCCAAACCATTCCATCATCCTATGAAGGAGAGGCACGGCAGAGATCGCTCTGATCAGGCCCGCTTCCGCTACTCTTGCCACTTCAGGCTTTTTTCACGACAAATCTCCCCCGGCGCTGCTTGAAAACGCCTCGCGGCACCAACTACTCTAGGGCAACACGGACAAGGTCCGGCCACGGACCTCCAACAGCAGCCTGCCGCCTGCAGGGACGGCACCTAGGTACGCCAAATCATCGTGCACGTGCCAGCACCCCAAGCACAGCACTCCCCCCAACACCAACGTTGCCTCACAAGACCAGGCCTCCAGCCCGCCACCACCCTGCCACCACCACCACACACGCGGTTCCCCTGCCCCAAAAGCTCTGAGAAAACACGTGCCAGCGTCTCTCACACCAGCCCAACATGCTCCTCGCTCTTGGAAGGCACCGGAAAACCTCAGCCAGTGCAACCTCCACTTCCTCCTCCCACTAGAGCTCTACAATGAGATCCCTGGCTCAGCTCCACCTCCAGAGGACCCTCGCACACCCCTCCTCTAGGGGCGCAGGGGCTCAGGCCATCCCAAACGCAAGACCCTTCGCTTGCCGGGGACACCTTCTTCTTTGCCCTCCAGCCACCGCGGGCAAGCAGCCACAGACGACACAACAAGACCCCGGCTACAGGGCCACGCGCAGCGGACCGCAGCCAGGGACCCAACGCAGCCGCACCAGCAGCAGCAAAACCCTTCCCTTTTTCCTCTTCCTCTTCCCGCGAGCCCTTCCTCCTGCCTTTCCTCCCCATTCTCATCCGCGTCAAACACGGGAGCTGGGGCTGCTCCGTCCAGGAGCACGTCCAACGCTCAAGTGCCTACACCCAGAGCCACCTCCTCGCCAGCCGCCGCCACCCCCAGGCCCTCGCTCCAGGAGGGGGCTCCCCAGGCCCTGCCAAGTGACATCACTTCACCACCCTTCCCAACACGAAAACAGAAGACCAGCTAACAGGAAAACAGAGGCGAGCCAAAAGCGAAAGGAAAACAGACCACGACCAACACCAGGGCATGCCAGACGGAAAAGACACCGGGGCACCAGGGGAAACTTCAGCTGCAGAAAAGAGGCACCACAGCTCGCCCTGCAGGCAACAGGGAAACCCTAACGCCCCTCCCCGGCACAGCTGCCCCCAAGGGCTCTGCCCCAGCGCTTTCGCATCCCCCGCTCCACCGCCACAGCCAACCTCCCCCCGCACAGCCACCCTCCCCAATCACGGCCACCCCACCAACGCACTTCCCCAAGACCACCACAGCCACCAGCCAAAACTGAAAACCACAGCGGAAACTCGCTGCCACCAGAAGGCGAGGAAGGGAAAGCTGCGGCACCACATAAAGCCGGCCACCCGGCAGCACCCCAAGCACAGCGCCCACCCGCACCGCCACCCGGCCTGACCAGGCTCCTGCCCACCACCCCCCACGCAGCGCCCACCGCCCCACCATGCCTGCGCCCGCAACCCCACAGCCCCGCCTGCGCCACGGCGCCACGGCGCTCCCGCTCCTCCTGACGGCTCTCGCCACCGCCCTCGCCTGCCAACACCTGCGTCCCCGCGACGCCACCTTCCCCTGGGACAGCCTCCAGCTCCTCCACGCCATGGCGCCCAGCCCGCCACAGCCCTGCCACCACCAGCACGCGCCCTTCCCCTTCCCCGACACCCTCCTCCGCACCAGCCACCCACAGCAAGCCGCCGCCACCGCCCTCCGCATCCTCCAGCACCTCTTCGCCACCCTCAGCAGCCCGAGCACCCCCCAACACTGGGACGCCCAGGCACGGCACCACCTCCTCAACAACCTCCACCACCACATCCAGCAGCTCCAGCAGTGCCTGCCGGCCAACGGCACGCTCTTCCAAGGCCAAGGGCCCCGCAACCTGCTGCTCAACATCAACAAATACTTCCGGCGCCTCCAGGACTTCCTCCACGCCCACAACCACACCGCCTGCGCCTGGGACCACGTCCGCCTCGAAGCTCGCCTCTGCTTCCAACACCTCCACAACCTCACCCGCACCATGCGCAATTAGCCCGACGACCCCCACCAACCCGCACGGCCCCACCCGCCCCCACCACCACCTCGGGACCACCGCCCCACCCCCGCCTCTGTCCTCCCCCACGCCAAGACCCGCTGCAAGAACGGCCCTGCACCCTCAGCCTCCACTCACTGCTCCTCTAGTTCAAGAACTTTATTTATTTATTTTGACAATGGCCTTTATCTATTTATTCACCTATTTATTCCACAGGAAATAAAGACCTCTTGCAAAACCCTTGCCACTGCCTCTCGTCTCAGAAGCACAGCAACGAGCCTTTGGGCTGGGGGGAAGCCACCTCCACTCAACACCTACGCCAAGCCCCGCTCCAAACGGGGCTCCCCACATCCCGTGCCCGCTCTTCCCTTTGGCACCTCCCCAAGGAGGCGCTTGCCTCAACCTCTTTGGAAAACCTCTGACAGGGTTTAGCCATCGCCATCGGAATCTCCTCTCCGGCCCTTGTCTCCCCAACATTTCCCACCTGCCAGCCCGCTTTACACCGACTCAGGAGCAGCTCCGCAGTCCTCACCACAAGGACCACACGCACCTCTTGGAGCGGGTCCAGACGAGGGCCACAAACACCATCAGAGGGCTGGAACGCCTCTCCTACCACAAAAGGCCCAGACAGTTGGGCTTCTTCACCCTGGAGAAGAGAAGGCTCCGGGGACACCTTACGGCGGCCTTTCCGTACCCCAAGGGGGCTTATAAGAAAGATGGGCACAGACTTTTTAGTGGGGGCCTCTTACGGCAGGACAGGGGCGAATGGTTTTCAACTAAAAGAGGCTAGATTCAGACCAGGGAGAAGGAAGACGTTTTGTACCATGAGGGTGCTGAAACACTGGCACAGGTTGCCCAGAGAGCTGGTAGATGCCCCATCCCTGGAAACACTCAAGGTCAGGTTGGACGGGGCTCTCAGCCACCTGAGCTAGTTGAAGGCGGCCCTGCTCATTGCTGGGGGGTGCACCAGATGACCTTTGAGGGCCCCTCCCAACCCAAACCATTCCATCATCCTATGAAGGAGAGGCACGGCAGAGATCGCTCTGATCAGGCCCGCTTCCGCTACTCTTGCCACTTCAGGCTTTTTTCACGACAAATCTCCCCCGGCGCTGCTTGAAAACGCCTCGCGGCACCAACTACTCTAGGGCAACACGGACAAGGTCCGGCCACGGACCTCCAACAGCAGCCTGCCGCCTGCAGGGACGGCACCTAGGTACGCCAAACCATCGTGCACGTGCCAGCACCCCAAGCACAGCACTCCCCCCAACACCAACGTTGCCTCACAAGACCAGGCCTCCAGCCCGCCACCACCCTGCCACCACCACCACACACGCGGTTCCCCTGCCCCAAAAGCTCTGAGAAAACACGTGCCAGCGTCTCTCACACCAGCCCAACATGCTCCTCGCTCTTGGAAGGCACCGGAAAACCTCAGCCAGTGCAACCTCCACTTCCTCCTCCCACTAGAGCTCTACAATGAGATCCCTGGCTCAGCTCCACCTCCAGAGGACCCTCGCACACCCCTCCTCTAGGGGCGCAGGGGCTCAGGCCATCCCAAACGCAAGACCCTTCGCTTGCCGGGGACACCTTCTTCTTTGCCCTCCAGCCACCGCGGGCAAGCAGCCACAGACGACACAACAAGACCCCGGCTACAGGGCCACGCGCAGCGGACTGCAGCCAGGGACCCAACGCAGCCGCACCAGCAACACCCTTCCCTTTTTCCTCTTCCTCTTCCCGCGAGCCCTTCCTCCTGCCTTTCCTCCCCATTCTCCTCCGCTTCAAACACGGGAGCTGGGGCTGCTCCGTCCAGGAGCACGTCCAACGCTCAAGTGCCTACACCCAGAGCCACCTCCTCGCCAGCCGCCGCCACCCCCAGGCCCTCGCTCCAGGAGGGGGCTCCCCAGGCCCTGCCAAGTGACATCACTTCACCACCCTTCCCAACACGAAAACAGAAGACCAGCTAACAGGAAAACAGAGGCGAGCCAAAAGCGAAAGGAAAACAGACCACGACCAACACCAGGGCATGCCAGACGGAAAAGACACCGGGGCACCAGGGGAAACTTCAGCTGCAGAAAAGAGGCACCACAGCTCGCCCTGCAGGCAACAGGGAAACCCTAACGCCCCTCCCCGGCACAGCTGCCCCCAAGGGCTCTGCCCCAGCGCTTTCGCATCCCCCGCTCCACCGCCACAGCCAACCTCCCCAACCACGGCCACCCCACCAACGCACTTCCCCAAGACCACCACAGCCACCAGCCAAAACTGAAAACCACAGCGGAAACTCGCTGCCACCAGAAGGCGAGGAAGGGAAAGCTGCGGCACCACATAAAGCCGGCCACCCGGCAGCACCCCAAGCACAGCGCCCACCCGCACCGCCACCCGGCCTGACCAGGCTCCTGCCCACCACCCCCCACGCAGCGCCCACCGCCCCACCATGCCTGCGCCCGCAACCCCACAGCCCCGCCTGCGCCACGGCGCCACGGCGCTCCCGCTCCTCCTGACGGCTCTCGCCACCGCCCTCGCCTGCCAACACCTGCGTCCCCGCGACGCCACCTTCCCCTGGGACAGCCTCCAGCTCCTCCACGCCATGGCGCCCAGCCCGCCACAGCCCTGCCACCACCAGCACGCGCCGTTCCCCTTCCCCGACACCCTCCTCCGCACCAGCCACCCACAGCAAGCCGCCGCCGCCGCCCTCCGCATCCTCCAGCACCTCTTCGCCACCCTCAGCAGCCCGAGCACCCCCCAACACTGGGACGCCCAGGCACGGCACCACCTCCTCAACAACCTCCACCACCACATCCAGCAGCTCCAGCAGTGCCTGCCGGCCAACGGCACGCTCTTCCAAGGCCAAGGGCCCCGCAACCTGCTGCTCAACATCAACAAATACTTCCGGCGCCTCCAGGACTTCCTCCACGCCCACAACCACACCGCCTGCGCCTGGGACCACGTCCGCCTCGAAGCTCGCCTCTGCTTCCAACACCTCCACAACCTCACCCGCACCATGCGCAATTAGCCCGACGACCCCCACCAACCCGCACGGCCCCACCCGCCCCCACCACCACCTCGGGACCACCGCCCCACCCCCGCCTCTGTCCTCCCCCACGCCAAGACCCGCTGCAAGAACGGCCCTGCACCCTCAGCCTCCACTCACTGCTCCTCTAGTTCAAGAGCTTTATTTATTTATTTTGACAATGGCCTTTATCTATTTATTCACCTATTTATTCCACAGGAAATAAAGACCTCTTGCAAAACCCTTGCCACTGCCTCTCGTCTCAGAAGCACAGCAACGAGCCTTTGGGCTGGGGGGAAGCCACCTCCACTCAACACCTACGCCAAGCCCCGCTCCAAACGGGGCTCCCCACATCCCGCGCCCGCTCTTCCCTTTGGCACCTCCCCAAGGAGGCGCTTGCCTCAACCTCTTTGGAAAACCTCTGACAGGGTTTAGCCATCGCCATCGGAATCTCCTCTCCGGCCCTTGTCTCCCCAACATTTCCCACCTGCCAGCCCGCTTTACACCGACTCAGGAGCAGCTCCGCAGTCCTCACCACAAGGACCACACGCACCTCTTGGAGCGGGTCCAGACGAGGGCCACAAACACCATCAGAGGGCTGGAACGCCTCTCCTACCACAAAAGGCCCAGACAGTTGGGCTTCTTCACCCTGGAGAAGAGAAGGCTCCGGGGACACCTTACGGCGGCCTTTCCGTACCCCAAGGGGGCTTATAAGAAAGATGGGCACAGACTTTTTAGTGGGGGCCTCTTACGGCAGGACAGGGGCGAATGGTTTTCAACTAAAAGAGGCTAGATTCAGACCAGGGAGAAGGAAGACGTTTTGTACCATGAGGGTGCTGAAACACTGGCACAGGTTGCCCAGAGAGCTGGTAGATGCCCCATCCCTGGAAACACTCAAGGTCAGGTTGGACGGGGCTCTCAGCCACCTGAGCTAGTTGAAGGCGGCCCTGCTCATTGCTGGGGGGTGCACCAGATGACCTTTGAGGGCCCCTCCCAACCCAAACCATTCCATCATCCTATGAAGGAGAGGCACGGCAGAGATCGCTCTGATCAGGCCCGCTTCCGCTACTCTTGCCACTTCAGGCTTTTTTCACGACAAATCTCCCCCGGCGCTGCTTGAAAACGCCTCGCGGCACCAACTACTCTAGGGCAACACGGACAAGGTCCGGCCACGGACCTCCAACAGCAGCCTACCGCCTGCAGGGACGGCACCTAGGTACGCCAAATCATCGTGCACGTGCCAGCACCCCAAGCACAGCACTCCCCCCAACACCAACGTTGCCTCACAAGACCAGGCCTCCAGCCCGCCACCACCCTGCCACCACCACCACACACGCGGTTCCCCTGCCCCAAAAGCTCTGAGAAAACACGTGCCAGCGTCTCTCACACCAGCCCAACATGCTCCTCGCTCTTGGAAGGCACCGGAAAACCTCAGCCAGTGCAACCTCCACTTCCTCCTCCCACTAGAGCTCTACAATGAGATCCCTGGCTCAGCTCCACCTCCAGAGGACCCTCGCACACCCCTCCTCTAGGGGCGCAGGGGCTCAGGCCATCCCAAACGCAAGACCCTTCGCTTGCCGGGGACACCTTCTTCTTTGCCCTCCAGCCACCGCGGGCAAGCAGCCACAGACGACACAACAAGACCCCGGCTACAGGGCCACGCGCAGCGGACTGCAGCCAGGGACCCAACGCAGCCGCACCAGCAACACCCTTCCCTTTTTCCTCTTCCTCTTCCCGCGAGCCCTTCCTCCTGCCTTTCCTCCCCATTCTCATCCGCGTCAAACACGGGAGCTGGGGCTGCTCCGTCCAGGAGCACGTCCAACGCTCAAGTGCCTACACCCAGAGCCACCTCCTCGCCAGCCGCCGCCACCCCCAGGCCCTCGCTCCAGGAGGGGGCTCCCCAGGCCCTGCCAAGTGACATCACTTCACCACCCTTCCCAACACGAAAACAGAAGACCAGCTAACAGGAAAACAGAGGCGAGCCAAAAGCGAAAGGAAAACAGACCACGACCAACACCAGGGCATGCCAGACGGAAAAGACACCGGGGCACCAGGGGAAACTTCAGCTGCAGAAAAGAGGCACCACAGCTCGCCCTGCAGGCAACAGGGAAACCCTAACGCCCCTCCCCGGCACAGCTGCCCCCAAGGGCTCTGCCCCAGCGCTTTCGCATCCCCCGCTCCACCGCCACAGCCAACCTCCCCCCGCACAGCCACCCTCCCCAACCACGGCCACCCCACCAACGCACTTCCCCAAGACCACCACAGCCACCAGCCAAAACTGAAAACCACAGCGGAAACTCGCTGCCACCAGAAGGCGAGGAAGGGAAAGCTGCGGCACCACATAAAGCCGGCCACCCGGCAGCACCCCAAGCACAGCGCCCACCCGCACCGCCACCCGGCCTGACCAGGCTCCTGCCCACCACCCCCCACGCAGCGCCCACCGCCCCACCATGCCTGCGCCCGCAACCCCACAGCCCCGCCTGCGCCACGGCGCCACGGCGCTCCCGCTCCTCCTGACGGCTCTCGCCACCGCCCTCGCCTGCCAACACCTGCGTCCCCGCGACGCCACCTTCCCCTGGGACAGCCTCCAGCTCCTCCACGCCATGGCGCCCAGCCCGCCACAGCCCTGCCACCACCAGCACGCGCCCTTCCCCTTCCCCGACACCCTCCTCCGCACCAGCCACCCACAGCAAGCCGCCGCCGCCGCCCTCCGCATCCTCCAGCACCTCTTCGCCACCCTCAGCAGCCCGAGCACCCCCCAACACTGGGACGCCCAGGCACGGCACCACCTCCTCAACAGCCTCCACCACCACATCCAGCAGCTCCAGCAGTGCCTGCCGGCCAACGGCACGCTCTTCCAAGGCCAAGGGCCCCGCAACCTGCTGCTCAACATCAACAAATACTTCCGGCGCCTCCAGGACTTCCTCCACGCCCACAACCACACCGCCTGCGCCTGGGACCACGTCCGCCTCGAAGCTCGCCTCTGCTTCCAACACCTCCACAACCTCACCCGCACCATGCGCAATTAGCCCGACGACCCCCACCAACCCGCACGGCCCCACCCGCCCCCACCACCACCTCGGGACCACCGCCCCACCCCCGCCTCTGTCCTCCCCCACGCCAAGACCCGCTGCAAGAACGGCCCTGCACCCTCAGCCTCCACTCACTGCTCCTCTAGTTCAAGAACTTTATTTATTTATTTTGACAATGGCCTTTATCTATTTATTCACCTATTTATTCCACAGGAAATAAAGACCTCTTGCAAAACCCTTGCCACTGCCTCTCGTCTCAGAAGCACAGCAACGAGCCTTTGGGCTGGGGGGAAGCCACCTCCACTCAACACCTACGCCAAGCCCCGCTCCAAACGGGGCTCCCCACATCCCGCGCCCGCTCTTCCCTTTGGCACCTCCCCAAGGAGGCGCTTGCCTCAACCTCTTTGGAAAACCTCTGACAGGGTTTAGCCATCGCCATCGGAATCTCCTCTCCGGCCCTTGTCTCCCCAACATTTCCCACCTGCCAGCCCGCTTTACACCGACTCAGGAGCAGCTCCGCAGTCCTCACCACAAGGACCACACGCACCTCTTGGAGCGGGTCCAGACGAGGGCCACAAACACCATCAGAGGGCTGGAACGCCTCTCCTACCACAAAAGGCCCAGACAGTTGGGCTTCTTCACCCTGGAGAAGAGAAGGCTCCGGGGACACCTTACGGCGGCCTTTCCGTACCCCAAGGGGGCTTATAAGAAAGATGGGCACAGACTTTTTAGTGGGGGCCTCTTACGGCAGGACAGGGGCGAATGGTTTTCAACTAAAAGAGGCTAGATTCAGACCAGGGAGAAGGAAGACGTTTTGTACCATGAGGGTGCTGAAACACTGGCACAGGTTGCCCAGAGAGCTGGTAGATGCCCCATCCCTGGAAACACTCAAGGTCAGGTTGGACGGGGCTCTCAGCCACCTGAGCTAGTTGAAGGCGGCCCTGCTCATTGCTGGGGGGTGCACCAGATGACCTTTGAGGGCCCCTCCCAACCCAAACCATTCCATCATCCTATGAAGGAGAGGCACGGCAGAGATCGCTCTGATCAGGCCCGCTTCCGCTACTCTTGCCACTTCAGGCTTTTTTCACGACAAATCTCCCCCGGCGCTGCTTGAAAACGCCTCGCGGCACCAACTACTCTAGGGCCACGGACCTCCAACAGCAGCCTGCCGCCTGCAGGGACGGCACCTAGGTACGCCAAATCATCGTGCACGTGCCAGCACCCCAAGCACAGCACTCCCCCCAACACCAACGTTGCCTCACAAGACCAGGCCTCCAGCCCGCCACCGCCCTGCCACCACCACCACACACGCGGTTCCCCTGCCCCAAAAGCTCTGAGAAAACACGTGCCAGCGTCTCTCACACCAGCCCAACATGCTCCTCGCTCTTGGAAGGCACCGGAAAACCTCAGCCAGTGCAACCTCCACCTCCTCCTCCCACTAGAGCTCTACAATGAGATCCCTGGCTCAGCTCCACCTCCAGAGGACCCTCGCACACCCCTCCTCTAGGGGCGCAGGCCATCCCAAACGCAAGACCCTTCGCTTGTCGGGGACACCTTCTTCTTTGCCCTCCAGCCACCGCGGGCAAGCAGCCACAGACGACACAACAAGACCCCGGCTACAGGGCCACACGCAGCGGACCGCAGCCAGGGACCCAACGCAGCCGCACCAGCAGCAGCAAAACCCTTCCCTTTTTCCTCTTCCTCTTCCCGCGAGCCCTTCCTCCTGCCTTTCCTCCCCATTCTCATCCACGTCAAACACGGGAGCTGGGGCTGCTCCGTCCAGGAGCACGTCCAACGCTCAAGTGCCTACACCCAGAGCCACCTCCTCGCCAGCCGCCGCCACCCCCAGGCCCTCGCTCCAGGAGGGGGCTCCCCAGGCCCTGCCAAGTGACATCACTTCACCACCCTTCCCAACACGAAAACAGAAGACCAGCTAACAGGAAAACAGAGGCGAGCCAAAAGCGAAAGGAAAACAGACCACGACCAACACCAGGGCATGCCAGACGGAAAAGACACCGGGGCACCAGGGGAAACTTCAGCTGCAGAAAAGAGGCACCACAGCTCGCCCTGCAGGCAACAGGGAAACCCTAACGCCCCTCCCCGGCACAGCTGCCCCCAAGGGCTCTGCCCCAGCGCTTTCGCATCCCCCGCTCCACCGCCACAGCCAACCTCCCCCCGCACAGCCACCCTCCCCAACCACGGCCACCCCACCAACGCACTTCCCCAAGACCACCACAGCCACCAGCCAAAACTGAAAACCACAGCGGAAACTCGCTGCCACCAGAAGGCGAGGAAGGGAAAGCTGCGGCACCACATAAAGCCGGCCACCCGGCAGCACCCCAAGCACAGCGCCCACCCGCACCGCCACCCGGCCTGACCAGGCTCCTGCCCACCACCCCCCACGCAGCGCCCACCGCCCCACCATGCCTGCGCCCGCAACCCCACAGCCCCGCCTGCGCCACGGCGCCACGGCGCTCCCGCTCCTCCTGACGGCTCTCGCCACCGCCCTCGCCTGCCAACACCTGCGTCCCCGCGACGCCACCTTCCCCTGGGACAGCCTCCAGCTCCTCCACGCCATGGCGCCCAGCCCGCCACAGCCCTGCCACCACCAGCACGCGCCCTTCCCCTTCCCCGACACCCTCCTCCGCACCAGCCACCCACAGCAAGCCGCCGCCGCCGCCCTCCGCATCCTCCAGCACCTCTTCGCCACCCTCAGCAGCCCGAGCACCCCCCAACACTGGGACGCCCAGGCACGGCACGACCTCCTCAACAACCTCCACCATTACGAACACGACCTGGAGCAATGTGCGCCAGCCAACGGGATGCTCTTCAAAAGGCAAGGGCCCCGCAACCTGCTGCTCAACATCAACAAATACTTCCGGCGCCTCCAGGACTTCCTCCACACCCACAACCACACCGCCTGCGCCTGGGACCACGTCCGCCTCGAAACTCGCCTCTGCTTCCAACGCATGGACACACTCATACGGCGAATGAACAGCCAAGCTGCTCCTGCCCTTCATCAGACCCACCCGCGTCAAACGCCGATCCCCAGACAGCGCCGGCGGCCACAGACCGAGCAGAGGCAGGAGCAGCCCGGGCTGGGATTGCTCAGCCCTGCTCACACCTCTTCCAGCCAGGAGCCGGCACCGACAGGGAAATGGGCATGACCGCGGCAAGGCCAGCGCCAGGCTGCGGTACAGCCCGCACACCCGCACCGCTGGAAAGGAAGGAGGAGGAAATTGCTGTGCTGCACACTCATGGACAGCCGCGAGGTGATGGAGAGAGGGGTGGTATTTATTACCCACGGCGTTTATCTGGCCCATCCAGACTGCGACCTCCCCTGATGGAGAGGAAGGTCCCCGCGGACACTGCGGGAGTCTGACGCCAACGACTATTTATTGATTTATTTATTCATTTAGCTGGCCAATAATTTCCATATTTATATATTTATTTATTTATTCACTTGTTGGAAATAAAGACTTTTTGCAAAAACAAAAAAGAAGAAAAAAGAAAAGAGGTGGTCATCGTGCATATACTTGACAGGCAAAGACAGGGACTCTGCAGGCAGGCAGGGATGAGCCTCGCTCCTGTAGCCCATCCCACTGATGCCTCCTGCCCCAGTCGAAGGCTCCGGACAGCAGGCCACTCTCAGGGACCCACCATGGTCCTTCAAGTCCACAGGCATCTCCCACTAATGCGGGACCCTCGGAGCATACACTTGCCCGGACAACATGATGCCTGCCCTGCGTGCTCCTCCTGTCCCACCACCCGTCCTCTCCCTTCCCAACCCTCTCCCACTGCCAAGACATGAAAGCCACCTCCAAGCCACCACCCCATCACAAACAACCATTCAGCAATGCCACAGCACTGCTTGGGACCAAGCAGGGTGGCATGGACAAGGTGCACCTCGAAGAGGCAAGGAGGGCACCCACCAAGGCCTGCGGAGATTTGGACAAGGAAAAGCATCCCAGTGCTACCAACCCCATCCAAGAAACACCAGAAAAAACCACAAAAAACACAGGAGATGCCCAGGACTGCTCATTGCTCTCCTACAACCACCACAACTGGCCCAGGACGCTCCTGCCTGTGCTCACACACCAGTGGCCATGGGGACCTCCCTCACTACATAGAGCACATAGGCCTAGGCCTTCTTTAGCCCAACATATCCTTAGCAAACAAAAAAAATACATCCCCCAAACACCACCACCCAACATGGTCCAAACCAACCAGTACAGACCAGCACAGCATTCCCCATGAAGGAAACTGCCCACGCACCACAGCACCAGCTGCTCCTTCACTCTCCAACCACCACCCCAAAAATATCTGCACCGGGTGCTTTGCCCTCCCCAGGTAAGCCCGAGCAAGACAACACAAAAGTTCAGCAGCTCTGGCCTCCTCCCGCCTGGGACAAAGAGTTGTTCTCCATGCTCAGTCACACCACCTCCACCACCACATCACTGCAAGGACACTGCTCTGTGCAAACACAAATGGGCACTTCCCATGCAGCTGGAGAGCGAGAAAACAAGTGGGACCAAATATATTCAGGTACACAGCAGGACCCCTCAAGATGCATCTTCCAGACTGTACTACAGTCCTCCTGATGTTCCTTCTAACCAGGAATACCCTGTGACGCCAGGCAGGGGGGATGTCATTGGCTGTGTCTTCTCCAAGGTGGCTGGAGAAAGCAAGCAATCCTCAGACATAAAAACAGAAGAGGACAGGTAATGACAGAAGCTGGAACACACGGAACTCAAACATGACAGAATAAACACATTACTATTATCTTTACCATGAAGGTGATACAAGACCAAAAGAGAGATCAGGGAGGTTGTGGGACGTCCACTCCTGGAGATATATCCAAAAGCATCATTGGACAAAGCCATCAGCAGCCTCCTCTGACACCACCTACCCTCAGCACCAGATTGCATTCGGGACCTCCAGAGCAAAACAGATCATTGAAAAAGAATTTTAAAAATGGAAAGAATTGATGCATGAACAGTGATTAAAAAAAAAAACAGAGAGAGAAACTGAGAAGTTCCAGTAGTATGAGAGCATAACATAAGACACATGCACTTCACCAGGAAAACACTGGAAATTGGAAAAATGGAATTGTTTGTGGAGGACCTTTCCTCCGCGCAGCACAATGAGACAGTGGTCATGAAAAATCCCACACCTGGCAAAAAAACCAAAAATCACCCTATATAAAAATACTTCTAGCTGTGTCTCCTTCATTGTTCAATAAGTAAGAGCTTAGAAAAGACTTCTTATCCACCACCATGATGAGGTTCAGACTAAGGCAAGGGAAGCAAAGAGACTGTAGAAGCTTCATCAATAAACATTCATTGAAAAAGTCCTTAGACCCAGGGCCACCTACTCAAAAGCCACGACGACTTAGAGAGCACCTCAGATTCCTGAGGAATACATCATTTTACAAACCTCCCAAAAGCTAAAAAGAAATGATATATTCATACGAAAAAAACGATGACAAACATACCGAAAGTAAAAAACCCACAACCAATACTGGAGCATTACATAATGAAAAGAGACTTGGGCAGGAAGGGACATTTAGCGGAACAAGACAAGCGTGAGTGCAAGCCGGGGAGGGAAAGGAGAAACCACAAAAAAAACACATCAGCACCACAACTACCCCATGTGTCACTCCACTGCCGATTTCACATCTCCCATTCAAAAACTAGAGCCAATGTCCCCCAAAAACCTCACCAGTAAAGTACCACCACTGCCCTCCCCAAGAACGGCCACCCCACCAACGCACTTCCCCAAGACCACCACAGCCACCAGCCAAAACTGAAAACCACAGCGGAAACTCGCTGCCACCAGAAGGCGAGGAAGGGAAAGCTGCGGCACCACATAAAGCCGGCCACCCGGCAGCACCCCAAGCACAGCGCCCACCCGCACCGCCACCCGGCCTGACCAGGCTCCTGCCCACCACCCCCCACGCAGCGCCCACCGCCCCACCATGCCTGCGCCCGCAACCCCACAGCCCCGCCTGCGCCACGGCGCCACGGCGCTCCCGCTCCTCCTGACGGCTCTCGCCACCGCCCTCGCCTGCCAACACCTGCGTCCCCGCGACGCCACCTTCCCCTGGGACAGCCTCCAGCTCCTCCACGCCATGGCGCCCAGCCCGCCACAGCCCTGCCACCACCAGCACGCGCCCTTCCCCTTCCCCGACACCCTCCTCCGCACCAGCCACCCACAGCAAGCCGCCGCCGCCGCCCTCCGCATCCTCCAGCACCTCTTCGCCACCCTCAGCAGCCCGAGCACCCCCCAACACTGGGACGCCCAGGCACGGCACCACCTCCTCAACAACCTCCACCACCACATCCAGCAGCTCCAGCAGTGCCTGCCGGCCAACGGCACGCTCTTCCAAGGCCAAGGGCCCCGCAACCTGCTGCTCAACATCAACAAATACTTCCGGCGCCTCCAGGACTTCCTCCACGCCCACAACCACACCGCCTGCGCCTGGGACCACGTCCGCCTCGAAGCTCGCCTCTGCTTCCAACACCTCCACAACCTCACCCGCACCATGCGCAATTAGCCCGACGACCCCCACCAACCTGCACGGCCCCACCCGCACCCACCACCACCTCGGGACCACCGCCCCACCCCCGCCTCTGTCCTCCCCCACGCCAAGACCCGCTGCAAGAACGGCCCTGCACCCTCAGCCTCCACTCACTGCTCCTCTAGTTCAAGAACTTTATTTATTTATTTTGACAATGGCCTTTATCTATTTATTCACCTATTTATTCCACAGGAAATAAAGACCTCTTGCAAAACCCTTGCCACTGCCTCTCGTCTCAGAAGCACAGCAACGAGCCTTTGGGCTGGGGGGAAGCCACCTCCACTCAACACCTACGCCAAGCCCCGCTCCAAACGGGGCTCCCCACATCCCGTGCCCGCTCTTCCCTTTGGCACCTCCCCAAGGAGGCGCTTGCCTCAACCTCTTTGGAAAACCTCTGACAGGGTTTAGCCATCGCCATCGGAATCTCCTCTCCGGCCCTTGTCTCCCCAACATTTCCCACCTGCCAGCCCGCTTTACACCGACTCAGGAGCAGCTCCGCAGTCCTCACCACAAGGACCACACGCACCTCTTGGAGCGGGTCCAGACGAGGGCCACAAACACCATCAGAGGGCTGGAACGCCTCTCCTACCACAAAAGGCCCAGACAGTTGGGCTTCTTCACCCTGGAGAAGAGAAGGCTCCGGGGACACCTTATGGCGGCCTTTCCGTACCCCAAGGGGGCTTATAAGAAACATGGGCACAGACTTTTTAGTGGGGGCCTCTTGCGGCAGGACAAGGGGGAATGGTTTTCAACTGAAAGAGGCTAGATTCAGACCAGGGAGAAGGAAGACGTTTTTTACCATGAGGGTGCTGAAACACTGGCACAGGTTGCCCAGAGAGCTGGTAGATGCCCCATCCCTGGAAACACTCAAGGTCAGGTTGGACGGGGCTCTCAGCCACCTGAGCTAGTTGAAGGCGGCCCTGCTCATTGCTGGGGGGTGCACCAGATGACCTTTGAGGGTCCCTCCCAACCCAAACCATTCCATCATCCTATGAAGGAGAGGCACGGCAGAGATCGCTCTGATTAGGCCCGCTTCCGCTACTCTTGCCACTTCAGGCTTTTTTCACGACAAATCTCCTCTGGCGCTGCTTGAAAACGCCTCGCGGCACCAACTACTCTAGGGCAACACGGACAAGGTCCGGCCACGGACCTCCAACAGCAGCCTACCGCCTGCAGGGACGGCACCTAGGTACGCCAAATCATCGTGCACGTGCCAGCACCCCAAGCACAGCACTCCCCCCAACACCAACGTTGCCTCACAAGACCAGGCCTCCAGACCGCCACCGCCCTGCCACCACCACCACACACGCGGTTCCCCTGCCCCAAAAGCTCTGAGAAAACACGTGCCAGCGTCTCTCACACAAGCCCAACATGCTCCTCGCTCTTGGAAGGCACCGGAAAACCTCAGCCAGTGCAACCTCCACCTCCTCCTCCCACTAGAGCTCTACAATGAGATCCCTGGCTCAGCTCCACCTCCAGAGGACCCTCGCACACCCCTCCTCTAGGGGCGCACGCCATCCCAAACGCAAGACCCTTCGCTTGTCGGGGACACCTTCTTCTTTGCCCTCCAGCCACCGCGGGCAAGCAACCACAGAAGACACAACAAGACCCCGGCTACAGGGCCACACGCAGCGGACCGCAGCCAGGGACCCAACGCAGCCGCACCAGCAGCAGCAAAACCCTTCCCTTTTTCCTCTTCCTCTTCCCGCGAGCCCTTCCTCCTGCCTTTCCTCCCCATTCTCCTCCGCTTCAAACACGGGAGCTGGGGCTGCTCCGTCCAGGAGCACGTCCAACGCTCAAGTGCCTACACCCAGAGCCACCTCCTCGCCAGCCGCCGCCACCCCCAGGCCCTCGCTCCAGGAGGGGGCTCCCCAGGCCCTGCCAAGTGACATCACTTCACCACCCTTCCCAACACGAAAACAGAAGACCAGCTAACAGGAAAACAGAGGCGAGCCAAAAGCGAAAGGAAAACAGACCACGACCAACACCAGGGCATGCCAGACGGAAAAGACACCGGGGCACCAGGGGAAACTTCAGCTGCAGAAAAGAGGCACCACAGCTCGCCCTGCAGGCAACAGGGAAACCCTAACGCCCCTCCCCGGCACAGCTGCCCCCAAGGGCTCTGCCCCAGCGCTTTCGCATCCCCCGCTCCACCGCCACAGCCAACCTCCCCCCGCACAGCCACCCTCCCCAACCACGGCCACCCCACCAACGCACTTCCCCAAGACCACCACAGCCACCAGCCAAAACTGAAAACCACAGCGGAAACTCGCTGCCACCAGAAGGCGAGGAAGGGAAAGCTGCGGCACCACATAAAGCCGGCCACCCGGCAGCACCCCAAGCACAGCGCCCACCCGCACCGCCACCCGGCCTGAACAGGCTCCTGCCCACCACCCCCCACGCAGCGCCCACCGCCCCACCATGCCTGCGCCCGCAACCCCACAGCCCCGCCTGCGCCACGGCGCCACGGCGCTCCCGCTCCTCCTGACGGCTCTCGCCACCGCCCTCGCCTGCCAACACCTGCGTCCCCGCGACGCCACCTTCCCCTGGGACAGCCTCCAGCTCCTCCACGCCATGGCGCCCAGCCCGCCACAGCCCTGCCACCACCAGCACGCGCCCTTCCCCTTCCCCGACACCCTCCTCCGCACCAGCCACCCACAGCAAGCCGCCGCCGCCGCCCTCCGCATCCTCCAGCACCTCTTCGCCACCCTCAGCAGCCCGAGCACCCCCCAACACTGGGACGCCCAGGCACGGCACCACCTCCTCAACAGCCTCCACCACCACATCCAGCAGCTCCAGCAGTGCCTGCCGGCCAACGGCACGCTCTTCCAAGGCCAAGGGCCCCGCAACCTGCTGCTCAACATCAACAAATACTTCCGGCGCCTCCAGGACTTCCTCCACGCCCACAACCACACCGCCTGCGCCTGGGACCACGTCCGCCTCGAAGCTCGCCTCTGCTTCCAACACCTCCACAACCTCACCCGCACCATGCGCAATTAGCCCGACGACCCCCACCAACCCGCACGGCCCCACCCGCCCCCACCACCACCTCGGGACCACCGCCCCATCCCCGCCTCTGTCCTCCCCCACGCCAAGACCCGCTGCAAGAACGGCCCTGCACCCTCAGCCTCCACTCACTGCTCCTCTAGTTCAAGAACTTTATTTATTTATTTTGACAATGGCCTTTATCTATTTATTCACCTATTTATTCCACAGGAAATAAAGACCTCTTGCAAAACCCTTGCCACTGCCTCTCGTCTCAGAAGCACAGCAACGAGCCTTTGGGCTGGGGGGAAGCCACCTCCACTCAACACCTACGCCAAGCCCCGCTCCAAACGGGGCTCCCCACATCCCGTGCCCGCTCTTCCCTGTGGCACCTCCCCAAGGAGGCGCTTGCCTCAACCTCTTTGGAAAACCTCTGACAGGGTTTAGCCATCGCCATCAGAATCTCCTCTCCGGCCCTTGTCTCCCCAACATTTCCCACCTGCCAGCCCGCTTTACACCGACTCAGGAGCAGCTCCGCAGTCCTCACCACAAGGACCACACGCACCTCTTGGAGCGGGTCCAGACGAGGGCCACAAACACCATCAGAGGGCTGGAACGCCTCTCCTACCACAAAAGGCCCAGACAGTTGGGCTTCTTCACCCTGGAGAAGAGAAGGCTCCGGGGACACCTTACGGCGGCCTTTCCGTACCCCAAGGGGGCTCATAAGAAACATGGGCACAGACTTTTTAGTGGGGGCCTCTTGCGGCAGGACAAGGGGGAATGGTTTTCAACTGAAAGAGGCTAGATTCAGACCAGGGAGAAGGAAGACGTTTTGTACCATGAGGGTGCTGAAACACTGGCACAGGTTGCCCAGAGAGCTGGTAGATGCCCCATCCCTGGAAACACTCAAGGTCAGGTTGGACGGGGCTCTCAGCCACCTGAGCTAGTTGAAGGCGGCCCTGCTCATTGCTGGGGGGTGCACCAGATGACCTTTGAGGGTCCCTCCCAACCCAAACCATTCCATCACCCTATGAAGGAGAGGCACGGCAGAGATCGCTCTGATTAGGCCCGCTTCCGCTACTCTTGCCACTTCAGGCTTTTTTCACGACAAATCTCCCCTGGCGCTGCTTGAAAACGCCTCGCGGCACCAACTACTCTAGGGCAACACGGACAGCGTATGAATCATTAACATTTCCTCTTGTTCAACCTTATTCTTGGACTTAATGGATAGCTTAAGAAATTTTTTTCTCCATGTGCTTTACTGTATTTATTTTAGATTAAGTATTTTTTAGATTAAGTATTACCGATTGTTTTTTTTTCTCCATTTGCTGTCACTACATCTAAATAACGTGAATAATTCTCAGCTCCTGGCCCCTCACAACCAGACCTCCACACCAGAAGGCATGCTCTGCTCCCGCCCCTGCACGGCCCTTTGGTATAGCTGCACGGAAAAAAACACTCCTGCCCAGAAAGCGACCAAAAAATTGAGGAAACACATGGGAAGCGCAGTCTGATAAAATTTGAACAGTAGTCTTCGAAAACTTTTTGTCTCCTACCAATGTAACCATGTGTATTGGGTTTGTGTGGCAAGGTTTTGATAGCGGGTGGGCTATAGGGGTGGCTTCTATGACAAGCTGGTAGAAGCTTCCCCTATGTCCGATAGAGTCAATGCCAGCCGGCTCCCAGTGAGACCCGCAGGTGGCCAAGGCCGAGCCCATCAGCAACGGTGGTAGCGCCTCTGGGATAACATAGTTAAGAAGGGGGGAAAAAACAAAACCAACCTGCAGCAACTGCAGCCAGATGAGTGAAGTGAGAATATATGAGAGAGACAATTCTGGAAACACCAAGATCAGTAAAGAAGGAGGTGGAGGAGGTGCTCCAGACGCCAGAGCAGAGATTCCCCTGTAGCCCGTGGTAAAGACCATGGTGAGGCAGGCTGTCCCCCTGCAGCCCATGGACATCCACGGTGGAGTAGATATCCACCTGCAGCCCGTGGAGGACCCCACGCCAGAACAGGTAGATGCCGAAGGAGGCTGTGACCCCGTGGGAAGCCCTGGCAGGACCTGTGGACCCGCAGAGAGAGGAGCCCTCACTGGAACAGGTTTGCTGGCAGGAGTTGTGACCCCACGGGGGACTCATGCTGCAGCAGTCTGTTCCTGAAGGACTGCACCCTGTGGAAGGGACCCACGCTGGAGCAGTTCTTGAAGAACTGCAGCCCATGGCAAGAACCCACGTTGGAGAAGTTCCTGGAAGACTGTCTCCCATGGGAGGGACACCACGCTGGAGCAGAGGAAGAAGGTGAGGAGTCCTCCCCCTGAGGAGGAAGGAGCGGCAGAGACAACGTGCGATGAACTGACCACAACCCCCATTCCCTGTCCCCCTGCGCTGCTTGGGGGGAGGAGGTAGAGAAATCAGGAGTGAAGTTGAGCCTGGGAAGAAGGGAGGGATTGGGGGCAAGGTGTTTTTAAGATTTGTTTTTATTTCTCATTATCCTACTCTGATTTGATTGGTAATAAATTAAATTAATTTCCCCCAAGTTCAGTCTGTTTTGCCCATGATCGTAATTGCTGAGTGATCTCTCCCTGTCCTTATCTCAACCCACATGCCTTTCGTTATATTTTTTTCTCTATCTTGTCCACCCGAGGAGGGGAGTGATAGAGTGGCTTTGGTGGGCACCTGGTGTCCAGGCAGGGTCAACCCACCACACCGTGTCTCTTCTGGCCCCAGAACTGCAAATATTTTGTCATTTTGCTGCTCTGAAAATAATCCCATTCATTTCAGTTGACAATTCTTCCAAGGATGATGCCTTCCTCAGGTAGTTAAAATATTCATTAATGCACTCAACTTTATTTTTGTAATTCAGGATGTGCAGCTGGACAGGGTTTTGTCTGAGACATCCCTGTACTCACCTTTGACTATCTGTCTCTGGCTGTCCCCAGACTCCACATGGAAGACCTGGTACTGACTTGGACCTTTAATTATGGCATTCATCCAATGATACTTCTTTTCCAGATCACTGCTCATTGCTCCATTTCTGCCTCTACGGATACACTGCATCATTTAATCATGAGACTTTTCTCAGTTACATACTACCAAACTTTCTCTCCAAGATCCTTACCCTAGTTTTCTGAAAACAAAATTTACCTTTCTGCAATCTAGGCTGAGGCTCTTTGTGAATCTGTGTGGGAGCTCAGCATTTACATTCTGGATCCAGGTAAGGAAGAAAACTTCATATACTCTCCCTCGTGCAGCTCACCTGCATTTGTTGCCATGATGCATACAACAAGATCTCCACCTATGAGCACCTCCAAAACCTGCCAGGTGCACCTACTGTCTGCCGATTTGTGTACCTCCTGTTCAACCCTACCTCTTGGTAAAAGAAAACATTCACACTCAGATTTCAACTAGATTTGACAAGAAGTCATACTGTTGCTACAACAATTAAAAATTTCTCCACTCAAAAGCACAGAGCACACTTGGTCTATTTACAGAATTTGTAGATGGATGAATGCATATTGCAACAGTTGCTCTATATCAATTTATGCCACCTAGACAAACTGTTTGTGGGTATTTAAAAAAACAGAATATAGAACATAAGGATAAGCTCTTAATCACCATTAAATGAACCAATTTGTGTTGCACAAAAGAACAACACTGAAGATAACTTATTTAAAATTAAATAAACCAAGCCATTTACTTACCATTGGCAGCCTGGATTGAAGCATCTGTAGATCATCATAACCATAAATCTGCTTAAAGACAGATAAAAATACAACATCATTATAACACTTTTCTCTGACATTGACCAATTTGGGGCTTTAAACAGAGTTTGACCTATGCCCAGTCTATTTTGAAGGTGTACAGCTATATGTCGCATTGTGCCATCGTGCCGTACTGTAGTATTTTAATGCTAGTAGAGCTAAGCTTAAAATGCCTTGTCACTCTGATGATGTTTCTTGGTGACAGCAGTCCTCTGAGGAGAGTTTGACTGTCCCATCTTCAATGGGAGTAAGAGCAACAGCCGCCTTTGCTGCAATCATTATTTCTGAGAATAGCAGGATTTAAGGTTTGATGACTAGACTACAAAGCAATCTATGGTATCCCCTCGCATTCAGGGTGATACAGAAAGATGATTAGAACAAAGTTTCTGATTCAAAAAACAGATAACCGAAAATATCTTGATTCTGGTCAGACATCAAAAAGCTATGTCCAATCTTAAAAAGTATGACAGACAGGACACATGGCACATTTCAACCATTACTAGAGTAAATCTATTCCAGCAACACAAACGTGAATGAGTCTAATTTTACTCAAAGAGCCTAAAACCTGATACCGCTGAAAACCATAGCAACACGCATGTTAGTTTCAACAGCAGCCAAATTAGGTCTGTACCAACAATTCTACAGTTTACTATCAACAGTAAACCCCCACTGAATATATTTCATATATTCTTCAGCATTTGGAACAAGAATTCCAGGTGCAACATGTGCCAACAGAAATGCCTTGGCACAGACAGCAGCAAGTCCGGAGGGCCCTCTTGCACTAAGGGTCAAGCAATCAAGGACAGGAACAATTAAATTGCTTACTGGGTAGGCAGGCAGAAGTCCTCCAGGTCCCACAATATACTGGTTATGCAACAAGGGTGGTACACCTTGGGGCAGGTTTGGGGGAGCTTTGCCTGTAGAATCAAAATACAGACACTTTAGCAAGCCTTTAGAAAAGAAAAGGCTTCAGCATTGAGACAAGATAGCTCACAAGCCCTGAGAGCTACACTGTCATAGCTTGTAAAGAGCAGAACTACGCAGAAGAACTGTGCTGTTGATGAAAATGCTCAAAAATACCCTGAAGAGTTTAACCATGCCTCAAGGAAGGGAAAGCACAGGCTACTTAAGACTGAAAACAGTCCAATCAGAGAACAGTCTGATTTTGTCATTTACTTTGTCCAAGAGGATTACAAGAATTATACAGAAAATTCTCCTTTCCTCAATCCTCTCCTAAAGGCAAAATTTAGGCATTGTTCTCAATCTAAGAGAGTAAATTCTCCCCTTTCATTTTCTGCTCTGTCAACACATTTTCCCTTATCGCCAGCAATAGACTGGAAAGCACTAAATGTTGCCAGCATACTTTTTGAGGGTGACTTATTGCAGCTGAGGATAGCAAAGAGAGAAGACTGAAACAGTTTCAGTTGCCTCCATGAAGCAGTGCTAGGAAGCAAAAGAGTATAAAAAAAATGCACTTTGGCCAGTCATCAGACACTTCATTTACAAGGTATGGGAATGAGAAATGAGAAATCTTTCTGTAAGCGAGTTTGATCTTAATATTTAGACCATTCACTTCCCTCCATAGGATTTCCTTTTAGCAGTTCAGGTTGATTAGAGAAGCAAGAGAGAATTTAGCATTTCTTCCACTTCAGTGCAAGAAGCCTCCCCACCTTCTCTTTCTGTGGACCCTTTTTCTAAAGTGCTATTTACTGTGGAATGACCCAGACATCAGACACTTTTCTCCTTTCTGTAGATGTGGCAGTAGGGATGTGGCATATGATAATGAGGACACTGCAGTATATTTTGATACTGCCAAATGAATTCAAGTCACAGAGAAGACTGAAATTAAAGCTAATGTGAACTCACAGCCAAGAGCTGATCACAACAGAATACAAACTGGGCGAATCTCCTAGACCAAAACTTCCGAAGTCAGAGTTGCTCTGGTGTCTATTTATAAAGCTCTTTGGGGATGGAATGTGCTATATAAATGCCACATAACACCCTAACAAATATTTCAAATACACAAAACCAGGCAACTTTATTTTATAAGCCAGCAAATAAAGCATGCTGAAAATGCTAGTCAAGAGTGTGGATTTCTTAGCATAGTTATGGCTGGTGAGATGCTCAACTGACAGCCCTGCTGACTGAAGTCCTCTGTCTATCCACGTGATCTGTTAATATTGCGAACCTGAAGACACTAAGGGAGCTGCCCGTGTGGTAGCAGCTGGTATAGACACACTGGTAACACTCAGGCCAAGGCTGTTTGTAGTGTTCATACTGCTTGCCATGCTGACAACCGAAGAGGTGGTGCTAGTGGCTGAGGTTGAAGCAGTTGAAAAGGTTGTTGAGGGCTGGAGCGAAGTTGTGTTGTCAACACTAGTGTGCTAGAAAGGAGACAAAAAGAATGAGGATCACAGAGCAAATAAACCACAGGGGAAGATGCTGGGGGGGGAATCAAAAAACCCCCCAACAATCTTTTAAGTAACAGCAGCACATGCAAAAGATATGCATTATCTATATACCAAGCAAGCAACTAAGTTGCATGCTTGTGATTTTTAAGTATGCAAAGAAAATTATTATGAGAGTTAAATTCAAACCACTATATCATCACAAAATTATACCACAGTAACTCAAATGTCACTCCATTGCATTATTTCCTGCCCTTTGCTTGTATATTCTTTTAAGCTAGTACTTGTTATGTTAAATAAACTCCTATATTCTTCCAAAAGACAGTATTTGTTTTCAAAATACAGGACACTGCTATCGTGATTTCCTCAATGCACTTGTGGAATTTAAAAGATTAAAATTGTAGTGCCTCACAACAGAGTCAATGTGGTAAACTCAAATGCAGACCAGATGTATTACAGGAACACATGAGGATAAAGGAGTTCCTGGTTTCAATCCAGCACAATACAGTGCCTTAGCTGCAAGCTGATCACACTTGCAAAACAGCGTCATCAAGACACAGAAGCCAAAACAACTCTGACAACAGAAAAGAAGGACATTTGGATAAGCGTGAATTTTTAAATTACATATTCAGTAGGGATGGAGCATTACAAACCAAAATACAGGCATAAAGAAAAGCAGTAACCTATCTGCACACCCCAACTGGGACTGTACAGCAGTACCCCATCACAGAACAAGGTAGTGTCTCTGACTTTCATTTGTGCAACCTCATCTAAAGCACTGTGTTCACTACCATTTGCCTTGTTAACTCAAATGCATTAAATACACAGGTGACAACAATGCCACATGGTAAACTCTAAAACCATCTGTTGTAAGGCATTTGTCATTGTTTTTATGACATGTATCATTCCATCACCTGCATTTTGCCAGCTAACCTCTCCAGTGGAGACTGCTAAGAGTCCACATTTTGGAGCAGTTTCAGACAGCCACTTCTAAAGATTTTTTTTTTTTTTTTAATACATTTGTTACAAGAAATTCTTTACTGCATCCCCCCTTGCTGGCACGAAAATTTCCTCTGCAGTTGTGTGACTGGCAAGTCTCTGCAATAGCTATCCCTGTTCTAGCACAAATCACAAGTGGTAAAGACTTTTTTTACCACTAGAGGGCTGGCAGTCCTTCTTCCCTGAGATACGGCTCTTGTTGCGGTTCTTAGTGTAGTGGGATACAATGAACTTTAAGAAAGCGTCCTAATCATCAGATAAACTGACTGTATGTCAAACATCTGTTGAAATGCAAATAGGACTTACTGTATGTGATGTGCTTGAAGACAACACTGAGGCAGGGGAGAGGCTGCTCTGATGATTGGAAAGGGAGCTAGAAAGAAATTGCAAAGAATTAATATAATTAATTTTTCCTAGAACTATTTTTAATATATATATATATCTGTATGTGTGTGTATATATATATATACACAAACATAAGGTAGGTAGTAGGATATTAGTTAAAGAATAAGAATTGTAAGTGTGTGCATACACATACACACACAGAGTAGGATATTAGTTAAAGAAAAAATGTCTGTAGGGGTGTGTGTATATGTACACACATAACACACACACACACATATATGTGTGTACATATACACACACCCCTACAGACATTTTTTCCTTTAACTAATATACCTTTTAATGAAAAAAATTGAAGGACAGAGACAACTATTACTAACAAGAAACATCTAAAACACCATTCATTTGTATTTATCAAATTACTATATTTTTAGAAAAACAACAGTTGTTCCAGGAATTATGTAGCAATGCCTCCAAGAGACATAAAGTCCAAAACCAGAAGAACATTCACACAACACATGGCTTGTTTCTCATTCTTTCCCTGAGCAACTGCTGCTGCCTGCCTGCCTGCCGGCACAGGTATTAATTAGGTGAGGCAGTGCTAGAAATACACTATGGTATTTCTCACATTTTAACCTGCATAACATTAGTTCACCCAATTAGAACTGCAGGGTATTTGCCCCATAACTCTGCCAAAAGACCCAACACACTCTCAAAAGACAGGACTCAAAAAAAACAGCAAATGAAGAACATCTGTGAAAGCCCAAAAATTAGCCATACTACTACTGAATCTGGCAATTTAATCAAGGCGGGTTTATACCACTACACCCCACCAAAAGCCATTTCCTCTTTGAAAAGATGAATCAGAACTACCAGTTCAGTTTTATACATACACTGTAAAATATGAAAATAAAGAATCCCCTGAAAAACATCTGCAGACAACTTCATTTTAGGAAACAACTCTGGTTTAGCACCACCTTTTTTCCCTAGCTGACCAGGTCTGTGAACTTTTGGCAGTAACAGTAGCACCGACATTCAGCTGTAATCCAAAGATCTTTAAATGTCTCCTTGAAAGGTGACTGAAACTGGTTCTTAAGCGTTTACACTGACGAAAGTTATACCTTACATTCGAGGTCAAGAATGTAACTTACAGTACAGTACGGAATAAACAGAATGAACACTGAACAAAGGCAAAACAAAACAAAGCCATAAAAAATATGTATGGTTTGGTGCTCAAAAAGCCCCTCCTCGTGTGAAATCAGAAGCAAGAGAGATCCTAACCATAACAAATATTTCAGTATTCTCTATGGAAATAGCCACAAGAAAATACAGCAGTTTTCATAACAAAGGTGCAGGCTAAATTATATGCCCCAATTTAAGGGCAAACACTCCTGGCAGCTCTTCAAGGTATGGGACCAGACTAAATCTTGGCAGTTTCACAGATTAATTTTACTTTGATTCTTTAAAACTGTTCCCCATCTGCAGGAATTACAATGACACCACTTCAGGCAGCAAGGAAAGAAATAGTTCAGTCCAACATACAGTTTTAAACCACTCCTTTGCCCACTCTCCCCAGGTCTTCTAACAAGCCTTAATTCACCATCTGACCTATGGGAGAGACACAGACAAGAGCCGCCAGCACAACCAAGTCAGACATGCTTGGAACTCAAGCATCATCTTTTCATGGCACTTGGTATCTGCCCAACAGCATCAACACTCCAACTAAAACTTCTACCAATGTACACAGCTTTTCAACAAACAAATGTGGGGAAATGATGTTTCTAATGTGAATGGAATAATTGTTATTTGACCTATTTACCATTTTATTGAACAAAAAACACTAGTGTATTAAATGAGAATCAACCATGTCGTAGCTGCAAAACAGGAAAAAAAACCCTGATATCCCATCAAATTAGTTTCTTCAATTAACAAATATAGTACAAAGGTGAGTATTAAAAATATAACTCAACCAGTATATCCTCAGGATGTCACCTGCCTGAGGATGAAGCTCAAATAACACGCACTGAGAAAATCAGACAGACAGTGCAAATAAGCTAAGCTGTGCTGAATGCACTTCCAGGAACACCAATCTGATATTTCAAAGTGTCTTAAGGAAATGTCTTAGAAAAAGAAAAAACACACACCCTCCCTGTGGAATGATTTCTATTATTTCTATATTTTCCTACGTGGAATTATTAAGAAATACAAATATAAATGAAGCTACAATATTTCAAAATTAGCCAGGAAGTAAACTGTTAAGGAATGATTTCAAACATAAACAGCAGGCACTGTGGACAAAGTAGGAAAAACAAACTGGGGGAATCAATTTAGCTAATTTAGCTGGCATGATTGAAGCAAGAGCCCCTTGAAACACAAAGTTGTTTATATATCACGAAAACTTGAGGGCAGCAGCTGTTCTATCAATAAGAGGCAGCCCAGAGCTCATACTTTGCAACCAGAAACATCCTGTTCTTTTCTAAATCTCTCTCCTAATTCTAGTTAATGTCAGAAAAGGGGACCCTGGTGTCTGACAGCCCCCATACACAATCATCCTTACGTTTGCTCTTTCCCCAAAACTGAACCCCTTTCAGTTTATCACAACTCCTACTGTACCTGCTTAACTGGGAAAGTGAGCTGCTGGCCAAATCACTGGACTGAGGCAAGCTGGGCAACGTTGCCGCGTGCTGCGGTGCTGAAGGCAGAAGCGAAGCAGTGGTGGATACCACGCTAGGCAGAGAACCAGCAGAAGGTAGTGAGGGAGAAGGCTCTGTCTTAGGCGCTGGAACTGATGAAGTAGCTGCAACATGTTAAAAAGAGGCATTCAAAGACAAATTCCAGCATACCTGACATCCCAGCCTGGATTCAGGAACTCAGTAGTATTCTCCACTTGGTTTGCAAAAGCCTGACCGTTAAGAATCAGTAACAGTATCAAGCAATCTGGCTATTAAGGAAAATTCAAACAGCAACAGAACTATCATTTTTTCCCTTTAAGCTCTTCACCTACAATAGATTTATAATTTTCACTGCTACACATGTAGTAAGCTATGATCTTCTGCACTTCACCTCCCGCTATCTGGATTACTAGCTTCTGCTCACAAGTCAATCCTAATTTTAAAATTCCTTGCATTTGGTTCTGCAAACAAAAGTCCTTTGAGCTTTTCAAGGCACTGTATAAATCTACCTTTACCTACAGCTTTGCGTCTTCATTCCAACCTACACAGCACCTTTGATGATTGAGACTGAGATCACTGGAGTGCAAGGGCACGTACAACTTATCAGTTTGGAGTACTCAGTCAAATGTGTAATGCAGTAGAATAGAAGAAGCTACAAAAAAAGACCACAACTGAGCACAGCATTAAGCATTTTTAATGGCTACAGAGTTGTTAAATATTGACTTACTTTATTTGACCTAGATAACAAAAAGTGTTTAGCTTTAATACTACTTTTTAGGCTACACAGAGTAAAACTTGTTTACCACAAATGTGCCTTTCCAAAGGATCACTATACTGTAATAAGACACTGAACAACTCTACTGCCCAACGTAATTCCCAACTGTTTCTACACTCATCTTGTCCTGCAAAGATAATATATGGAATTAGAGGCACTCACTCACCAATAAAACTCAGAAAAAGAGTTGAGCCCTGCCTTCTCTGGGCCATGCTTCCATACCACACCAGAGAACACTACCCAACAGATCATCACTAACTTGTAACGTATGCGAGGACAGTTTTAGAATGGTCACCAAACAAAAGTCAGATATACGCTTGGAAGTTAGGCATCACAGTTTCTTCATGTTATTGGTTTGGTTTCCTCACTAAATGACCCAAGTCAGGTTGCTGGATTGGGTGCTATGCAAACAGAAGTCAAGAGGTCTTGGCCTTGGCAGTAAGTATGAGGGTAACTGACAACAGAGAAGGAAATTCAAGTGACAAACGGAAACATAGTTACGAAGGCGGCAACTATATCACCTGATACCTCCTGGCAAGATTCATGTAAAAATAAGTAAATAGTATTTACAACTCTCAATACATTCAGAGCAGGGTTCCCTTCTTGAAGCAAGGGAATTGAGGGATTCTGTCCCGCAATACAAGTGACAGAATAACCATCTTCATTAAGGCCTGAACACAATGTTCAAGGCAAAGAAATCCAGGAGACAAATAGGATGGTAAGAATTATGACACGTCAGTCATGCTTTGAACTAAGGGTTTAGGAAGCATAAGATCTGGATATTAAAGGACAACAACAGCAAAGATGAGAGATGAACAACTAAGAATATTATCAGCACATACAGAAGGGAAAAGGTAAGTATTTTCAAAAGTTAATAGAGAATTTCAAAATTGTTTGGACGCATGAGATAGATACAAAGACGACGACTGATTCCAGTTTAGGTGCTTGAGATACAGAAAACAACAAAAGTGTTCTCAAAAGAGAATTGGCATAGAAAAAGTGACTAATAAAGCTGTTATAGAATAATTACAAAAATACTAGGAATTCTCAGATCTTTGTTTTCCATAGCAAAAAAGACAAGTCCTGTAGTGAATTTCATAAATTGTTTATTAATTCTGTACACAAGAGTAAGAAAGTTTTCCACTTGAAAAGTTGTCTTTATATATAACAATCTTTTAAGTGGTAACTTTTTGGGCATATACACTCCTCCTGCTCATTTAAACTGAACTTGGCATTAACAAAACACTGTTTACAGGTCTGAATACTCAACTTCTTTCTACTCAGAAGTATTTTTTAAAAAAAAAGGCTCCCCCACTAACGACCTACCTGAAGAGACGTTTAGGAGGAGGATAGACCTAAAATTGAAGTGTTGGAATTCCAAAAGATATTAATTCACACTGCAGCCCGTGAAAACTTCCACAGAGCAGCACATAAAGGTCAGAAGCGTGAATACTATACTTTAATTATTTTAACTCCAGGAAGACAGCTGTAGGGGTGCTACAAGTAAAATACCACATTAGAAACAGGCCAAGATGAAGATAACAGTAATGCCTGTATCAGAGCCAGTACTGTGTTATTGTTACTCCACTGAAAGGCAGCAAGGTACCCAGCAGAGGGAGCATATTAGTCACCCTTCTTCCCCATGCGCTTGTAGCAGGGCATACGTAGCACCGTACCCAGTGAGAGGTGCATTCAAAGAACGTGATTTTGTTTCATTACAGCAAAATGCTACTCGTAGCTTCCCAACTGAGAATTGGAAGAATTGCTAAGAAATTTTATATTAATTTTTAATTTTATACTAAATAATTTTTGGCAGGTAAATTCAAAAGGAAAAACAGCAGCAAAGCAGCTTCTCTAATTCTAAGACTGGTTAGGTTTGTAGATTTAATAGGGCTAATACTTCAGTTTTAGTCAAGAAGCAAGCAAGTGTATCCTATGCAAGTACAAAATAAACGCAAATGGGTCAGCCAAAAATTAGTCAAGGAGAACAATATAAAACCTTAAACCAGATGTCACTGCTACAGTTGTGCGCACAGCAAGTAGTAAGGAAAGATTAGAAAGTCCTGTGCACAACCAAGCTTTGTAAACTTACTGTCAAGAGTTGCCTGTGTTCTAACACCACTGTGGCCGTTCTGTAAACAAAGAAGAAATGAATGAATAAATCATCTTAGAGGTATATCAAATTTTCAGACTGAATCACACATCGAACATGCTGCATGCAAAATTCTATATTCATTCTAAATTGAAAGACAAAAAAGGCAGAAAATTAACTTTTTACTGCCTTTAACAAAACCACGTAATAGTTGTCTCAAGTGCAAGGTGTCCTGAACATACAGAATCCCATACACTGCCCATACTACACCCATCAGCAGAAGACCTTCCCATGTACTGTATATAACATAAACTTCAGGTTCACACCAATATGAAAGAAAGAATTGCATTAACATATAGGAAATGGTTGTGCTTTTGATCTAATGCAACTCACAATTTTAACTATCCAAGTTACACAGAGACGCCAATTTTTTTCCATTGAAAGATAAGACTTGAGAAGCACCAGTTGTTTTTTGGATAACGCTGGAGTACAGAAGTGGATAGTCTATGCTTGATCCTCACCAGTACATACGAGCTAGTGCAGAAGACAAGTGTGACTGAGCCATTACATAACAAAGGCCAGAAGTAAATAACTTACAAACTCTCACAAGTTCCTTAAACATTTAATAAGTTAAGTTCTCTTAAAACAAACCTACATTCCATATACAAAGAGAATAGGTGCTTTTGAATCTCCCAAGAGAGATCCTCTCTGTTCTAAATTAGACCTCTCCCTATGATTTTTAAAATAAAACATGAAACTAATTCCCTCTGGTGTTTAAATCCAACAGAAGAGTAATGCTGGAGGGGCCACACACAGTTTGGGATCCACTTGCTAGATGCCATATAAATTTAATAAACAATACATCTTTGGATAGAAACTGTCAAGTTATGGCAAAATACCATGACTAATATTTAGATACAGAGATAGTTCCTTTTTTAAAAGCTAAGCTTCAGGGAAGGAAACTCAAGTAGAATGTCAAGTGTTACTAAGAAAAATGGTCAAATAGCAATTTAAGATGTCAAAACCCATAAAATCAGAGGCTTTTATACCCCAAATACGATATAGTCAAAAATGGCTACACAATAGGAAAAGCAAAAACAAATAACAGGGTGGGCTTGCGAATCAAAAATACCACTTGGCTTGGTTAAAAGTATTAACATAGCAGGGTAATACAAGTGTTACACAGATAAGAATATTTCACCTTTTTCAAGGTCTTATTTCTGAAATTCACTCACCGTAACTGCAACAGGGGTTGATTCAGCTGGAGCCATGGAGCTTTGGTACGCTATCCTACTATGCACAGAAGTCTGGTCATAGGAGGAAGTTGTTACTGGGCTAGTGCTCTGGGATGAGCAGGTCAGACTGGAAGAGGTGATGGCAGAGGTTGTGTAGGTGGACTCCTGTACTGTATTGGATATTGGCAAAGAGGTATTCAAAGGATCACTGGAAAAAGTAAAAATTATCATCTTGGTAAACGACATCTCAAACACCTTCATGAAAATATCAGCTCCTATACAGTTATCCAGAACTACCTTAAACATGCAATCAAATCAACATTATTTATACTAGAAAATCTAGTCATGAAAAAAAAAATATGTAATTTTGCTTTGGTCCCCAGTAATCACTGCTTCAAAACCATTAGCTGCACTAAGCACCATTCACCTTCCTCCTGCCAGCCCAACCAAAACAATAGTTTACACACAAGCACTTTTCAGTCATGTTACTTCCACCTTCTCAAAGGATAAATTAATGATCATAATCTCTCTTTTTTAAACAACTAGATCCACAAAATCTGGTATATAATGAGAAACACCCAGTCTCTTTCTACAATAGAATTCTAACGTTACAGTAGCAGTCTAACAGAATGAACTATGCAAAGAGGAAAAAATACTTTAAAACATGCAGGAGTGTTTTACTTTCTAAACAGTTTAAATCATTTATAGAACTAGAAATGAATGTGAATGTTCATTTGTACTAGTATTTCTGAATTAACTTCAGGAAGCTTTTTACTGAAGCCAATTTTTGAATGAATAAGGAAGAAAAAAATGGGTTACTGGTACATTGGCATTTATTATTGGCTATTTTAGCATTTCAGTAAGAGCTTCTGCATACTGAAAGCCTGGCTTCTTTTCTCATCCCATAGGAGCATCAGATCTGTAATCTGGTGCCAATCTACTAACACACATACATGGTACAAGGGTCATCTCTCCTGGATCAAAAACAGAAAAATTAGGGTTGTGAGAAACAAACCTTCAAACAAATTTGAAAATCAGGACAATTAAACATGAGAAAGCAATTCTATAAAGGGTAGCTTATTATGAGGTTATTTACATTCATGTCATCTCCAGCTTCACATCAACCCATCCAGGAAGATTTTGATTGTCATTAAAAAAGAAATTTCTCCTTTAAGATGCCATCCACAGAAAACAAGTCATCATATTTCCTCCTCCCATTACACAGTAACTGTGCCTTGATGTTTTTGGCGCAAACTTGACCCCCTAAAGGAGACATGTAAGAATGCACAAGGGGAACTCACACGTACTTTACAGATTTTGAGTACAAGCTATTGTTGGTCGCCTGGCTGGTATTCTCACTGCTTGAAGTTGATCCAAACTCTGGGAGTGCAGGCTCTGATCCAAACTCCAGAGCTCCAAACTGAACATTTAACCCTGTCACATCCGCTGATCCAGGCATCTCCACTGCAGAGGCAGGAATCTTAAAGAAGGGAAAAAAAAAAAGCCATAATTCCTTTGCATGCCCTATCTGTATTAAAGATACCAGTAACTGACACCCTCTCCTCCCTTAACCACAGGCTTCTTCAGTTACTGCCTCAAGGCTTCGCTGCTAACTAGATCTGCAACAACCCACCAGTTTACATCACATAAACTAACTACATTCTTGTAAGCTGAAATTAATTCATTGATTCTGTGCCCTGATCTGGAGCTGAAAGAGTAAGCCATACTATTCTACAATATCAAAGTGTCATCCATATCCATCTCCCTTCAGCCAACACTCATCTTGTGGCTACTAAGACAATCCAAAAATCACTCAGCAATAGTCATTTCCACACAGAGCAATAAGATATGTGCTTGGAAAAGACAACATCACTGTATTTTGGACGTAAAAACTATCCAGCGCGGAATTTCCTGCTTTATTAACAAAAAATATACCATGGTCTTTGCTCTCCTTATCCCTAGCAACTTATATATAGAATAGAATCACAGAATCATTTAGGTTGGAAAAGACCTTTAAGATCATCGAGTCCAAGCGTTAACCTAGCACTGCCAAGTCCACCACTAAACCATGTCCCTAAGCACCACCTCTACACGTCTTTTAAATACCTCCAGGAATGGTGACTCAACCACTTCCCTGGGCAGCCTGTTCCAAGGCTTGACAACCCTTTTGGTGAAGAAATTTTTTCTAATACCCAATCTAAACGTCCCTTGGCACAACTTGAGGTCATTCCCTCTCGTCCTATCACTTGCTACTTGGGAGAAGAGACCGACCCCCACCTCGCTACAACCTCCTTTCAGGTAGTTGTAGAGAGTGATAAGGTCTCCCCTCAGCCTCCTCTTCTCCAGGCTAAACAGTCCCAGTTCCTTCAGCTGCTCCTCATAAGACTTGTGCTCCAGGCCCTTCACCAGCTTCATTGCCCTTCTCTGGACACGCTCCAGCACCTCCATGTCCTTCTTGTAGTGAGGGGCCCAAAACTGAACACAGGATTCGAGGTGCGGCCCCACCAGTGCCGAGTACAGGGGCACGATCACCTCCCTGCTCCTGCTGGCCACACTAGTTCTGATACAAGCTTTTGTATGTTTTTACATTTGCTAAGGACAAGCCACCACTCAGTTACTCACCTTGGATGCTGGAGTTATCCTCCGTTTTGGTGGTTTTATCTGTTTCTGCTGGGTTTGATGGGCAGTCACTCCCTGGTTATCCATAGATATAGTGGGGAGCTGTAACATTTTGCTAACAGCTGTAGAGGTGTCTACTGGCGATGGCTCTCGGAGTTTTACCTGGGAGGAGAAGGACTCCAGCCCAGGAGGAGGAACAGGAACTGCCTGTGTTTGTTGTTGCTGTCGCTGGGTCAGCTGGCTCAGAACTGGGGATGGTTCAGGCTGGGATTTAAAGTCTGGTCAGCGTTGGGAAAAAGAAATACCAAAATTAAAGCATTAAACTCTGCTCTTCACACTTCTACTCTTTGACAGAATCTGAGTGATGACATACTCGACAGCTATGATTTCATAGCGTGTGCAAGTCTCTTTCAGACATCACACGAGTTTCACATTGAACATTACCACTGCAATAATAAGGCCAACATTTGATATTCTCTACTTTAAATAAACAGCTGTGGGCAAGCATCATTTAGCTTTCTTCAAAAATATGAAAACAAGCCTATCTATACAGTCACATAATATTACCACACATTAGTCTTAAAATAATCCGTAACATTTTTTGAATCAAACACTGCAAGTTTCACTGCAATTAACTGTGCTGACAAAATGTGATAACTTCCAAGGGGTCGGGAGTTAAAATTTAGAGGTATTATGAGTTAGGATTTCCTGTCCCTACAAAGGAGAAGATTTTCAACAACCATGTCTTCCATGACAGATGGAAGTCATCTACCATCTCAATCTGGCTGAAAGTCAAGAGATACTGGACACTGACAGTTTTTTTTTCCAAGTCTTCCCCTTTCATATTTTTCAGATGCTGAAAGCCATGCAGTGGCTCAGAGCACTGGTCAACAATCGTAAGAGATCCACAGCATTTGCAATGTGAAGGGGTTTTTTTTATTCAGTTGGTAAAGTGCATTAGAAAGCAACTTAAAATGTACGTCAACATTTTTTCAGAATTGCTGCGTATAAAAGATTATAACTACTACCAAATTGGTTGCTTATCTATCTGGAAACATATACACACACACATGAGAGAGATACAAGAGCTATCACTCTTCACAGTGAGAATACTGCTAGGAACCACATTGCAAAAAGAAAGCTTGTGTCATTTTCACTGTTCCTACGAATTCTACTCAATTAAATGAAAAATCCCTACAATTATGAATAGACAAAATGGGTAACTTGCATCATTCTCAGCACGCTAGTGAAAGAACACTGAGATGTGATGCACATTATGAAGAAATTATACCATACTCATTCAAAATTCATGTAATGGTTAGAAGAGAAAAATTTGGGGGGAAAAAAAGGCAAAATATGATACAACCTTATACTCAGCTAGAAGCAGCATAGGGACAATTAAACTAAGTATTTTCCAGGATTTTTTGAGAAATAAAGTCACATCAAAGTTCCACTTAAAAATTCAAGCACGTTAAATCAAACAAGTCATTACATGAAGGCTCAACAACTTCTAAAGATGCAATGACATTTATGGATAGGCTTAAGCCTATCAAAACTTAGTTTGTGATATACTTGTAATGTCTATTACCAGCAAGTAAGTGTAACTCTTCCAATGTTGTAACCAATTGTATTATTAGGATTACATTTTTTAGAAAAAGTCTTTCATTTGGCCTTAATGCCAAACTTATTGGCATTAAGAAATCTTATGGGCTAATACAGAGAGAAAGAGAGAAAGCTATGTCAAAGCACTTACCAAACTGACTAAGGACTGAGGACTGAGTAATGGGTGGTTTTAGATCCCAGGATGATGTGGTAGTTGTGGTAGTGGTGGTAGAGCTACTGTTGTTTTGCTGAGAGGTAAACTGACCCAGTCCTGGAGATTTCAACTGGTCCAAGATTTGGGATCCAGTAGAGTTTGCCAATTTAGAGGATCCGAGTTCTCCAAAGCCAGAACAAAGAACTGCAGACTACCAAAAGACAAGAAAGAAGAGCAGAGTGGAGTTAAGTATTTAATAAATAATTTGAACATAACCATAGGGTCAATGCCTACAGCTGCTATTTGGCAGGAACGAACACCTCTTCAGCCCCAGACTACTAACAAATGACCAATAAAAAAATTCAGCAGTTTTAACATATCTGATTATAACTGATACAACTTCCACCACTGTGATTGCAACAATACTGATTTACTTGAATCCATGCATCTCAAAATAGCATATATTTACTAAGAGTTGAACTTATTTTCAGAGAATAAACATAAGTGCCCAATTTCAAGCCCTCACAATTGACTCAAATAGGCAGGTTTCCACAAAAAGCAGTCAGATATGTGCTTGGAAATAACACATCATAGTTTTCTGGCATAGAACTCTTCACTATAAACAAATTATTTCATCCTAAATCAGCATGCAGTAAATGCATCTGCTCTCTACTCAAAAATTGTAATACAAGCACTTCGTGTAAACTGAGAAACAACTGCTTAGCAAAACCAGAAAAGAGTAATCTTTTTGTGTGTGTGTTGCAAAATTCATTTGCAACCTGAATTTTACTAATACTGAAACATCTCATGAAATGACCACTACTGGAAAAGTTATTTAACCTGAAATATTTACTCCTGAAGAATATTTAGAAAGCATAAGGTAATTTTACCAGACTTTGAGGAGAATAAGAGTTTACAGCACTGGAGCTGCCAGTTCCTGGTGCCATCTGGGTGCTGTGCTGAGAATTTGTGAAGACTAGGGCTTGGCCAAAGGTCTGCTGCTGGGGAGCCTCAAATGAGTTGCCTTCTGTCTCTTGGGTAGATGTCACAGGCTTTTGAAGCAGTGTTACCAAATCAATGCTGTAAGGAAAATCAAAGTTTAGCTGGAATAAACATGATGATTAGGCTGCACTGAAACTGAAGAAAGCACTAACAATACTAAAGCTGCCGTACCAGCAACAGAATTACTACCGATCAACAGTCTTTTAAAATATTGCCTGTCTGTCTGCCATACAAAAAGAGGTAGAATAGAGGTTTTTGCCAGAAGGTAATATTCTGCTAGCTGAAACCTTCCACTACAGTTAGAATACAAATTATCTTTGCACTTTTTTCAAACATTACCAGATTTATAACATCATGTATCACCTAAATAACCTATATGATTAATATAGCCAAGTAACCGGAGACAAGTCATAAAAGATACATTATGTTTAACTGGATTCTGCCTGCAAGCCCATTATATATACTGATAATCCACATTCTCTGTATATCACGCTATCCCTTTAAAAAGACCAAGGGATCAAAATCCTACCTCTGTATAGGGTGGATATGAGGACAGTAAAGAATAAAGTCACACATGCAGCAATTGAGTGAATATGTGATGACATGGAAGTCACAAGAGCAGCAGAAATAAAAGCTAAGTTTCTCAGATAGTAGGCACGTATCCAAAATTACTCTACCACACATACCTGAGCAGGATGAGAAACATGAATTTTCTTATATTTAGCATGGCTTACTAACCCCTGCCACATGTTTAGCACGGCTTACTAACCCCTACCACATGTTTAGAACAGGTTTACCCAAGGAAAAGCAAAGCATTCAGACAACAAAAGAAAACTACTCCAAAAACTCTGACTTAAGTTTATCCTGAATATACTGCAGGCTTCGGCTGAAAAGCTGCTTCCAGTACTTTCATTAGCATAGATTTCTTAATGCCCAAACCTTTCTTATGGCAAGTGAGGGGGCAAAAGAAGAAAAAAAAAAAAGAAACCCAAACCAAAACACCAGAATTCGAGTTGATGAACTAAAATATTTTCTGACATAATTTGAGGGACATCCACTGGAAGAATATTTGCATTAGAACAACGAACATGCGAGCATATCACCTTTAAGAAGGAAAGGAATATAAACTGTAGACCAGCTGACACCATGCCTCCTCCACATCACATCCATGTTATAAGGAAAATCTTGCTGGAGTCTGGAGTACAGCAGTACAGCTGTATCAGGATGTTTGGGACCATTAGGCCATCTAGTTTTCAGATCTCATGCTATCCAACTACCGAAGCCTTCATCACACAACTTTAGCCCGCTCTCCTGGGACCTGAGGCTAATGCAGGCAACTAATTCCATAACACCATTGGCCAGGCATTTGGTGAAGACAAAGGCAAGCAAAGGAAGGCAGCAATTGCCATATTTTTGGTTCTCTATCTGAACTCTATATCATCAGTTAAGGCAAGTAATTGTGATGCTTACTAGGAAATTCACCTTCTTGCCAACGCAAGCTCTTCTGTTAACACATTTGTCAAAGCACTACGTTATGAACACTTTCTGCACCTACAAGGGCAGGCTTTCCATTTTCTGGACAGCAAAGCCAAAGCTTCCTTTTCAACAGCAGAAAACTTTTCTTCCCAGTTACTTTTGTTCCTGCCTGTAAACAGTCCTTGTGCAGAAGACAGGGTCTTCTCAGTATTATGCCTGTGGATTTGGTTAAGTTCGGCTCCACGTCCGTAGTCAATAATGAGTAACACAGGAACCCACAAAACCAAAGATTAGCAAGCAAGGCTTTTGCAATTTTGAAATTAGCTTGACCAATCTCTGCCCTGTGTTTTATTCAACATTTTATATGTGCAAGCTAATATTGCTTCACCAAGCAGAAGGTTTTTAAGGTATAGGGAAAACATGGAAGAAGAGCTTACCTTTGCCCAGGAGTCACATGATTCTCAGCTGGAACAGAGGAAGCAGTGAAGACTTTTGTTTCAGAAAGCTGCAAAAGAGAGGGGCAGGGGAAAAGGTATTTTAATCATACACATGCTCACACTTCACTGCTGCAACATCTGCAGAAATTCCATCTTGGTCGTGCACTTCCGAGATAAAAGTAAAGTCAAACTACCATTACAACTAGTTATGCTGCAGCACTGCTTAAAAAGACAAAAACACGTAGTCAAACTTCAGCAGTCTTCTCCACAGAATCAAATACCAATTTAATTAAAGTGTTAGGAAATTTGATCTACTAAACACACACAATGGTATACCAATGTAACTACATCAGTTTGAGCAATAGTTTCACTGAAAAATATACCAGTAGAAAGTAATTAACGTGACAGCTGGTATATCATCAGTGTAAAGATACCTTGTGCAGACATAATTTAGGACTCCATAGAGCAGCTCTGACAGATCTTGTTGCAGAAATCTAACACTTCGCACCATTCCCACTCATTTAATCTATCCCTGTGTTTTACACTTCAGCTCGTATCACCAGAGGAGGCAGGTTTGCACTCAGGTACGTACAGTGAACTAGCATTCGTGGTTCCTTCTTGGCATTTCTGATAGGGGCGGCAGTAACATCTTAAACTGATTGCTCTGCGAGCGTGAGTTTTAAAACAATAATAAAGGGACAACCATGTAATTGCTTATACTAGTATAACCAGTCAGACCATCCACAGCAGAAAACTGTACTGCTTTCACCATGCTGTTACAATTAAGATAAGATACTTGCACAGGCAGCTGGGGAGGGGTTTTAGGGGGAAAGGGGGTGATTTGGGTTTGTAGGGGGGTTGTTTGTTTGCTGTTTGGTTTTTTCTTTTTTAACATAGCTTTTCTTTTTTAACAAAATAGTAGTTAAACAGCTACAACTTCCTAGAGCTAATTCATTTCTATTGACACGAATACTTGCAAACCAGAATAGGTCTTAAGCCAGTACAGGTTAGGTTTAACAAGATAAAGATATGCACGTATAATGGTTATATTTTAAATTAAATTTGCACAAAATCACCCTTAACTACTTTGGTGTAGCTTTGTATTTAGACTAAAGAATAACTGACCTATTCAAACACAAAGAATCCCTTTAGAATGTGACATTTGAATACAGCTCTTCCCGGAAATTATGCATTTTTAATTGCATACATTGCTAGCAGCCCAGTTTAAAGGACATCATGGACATGAGCCAATTCCATCTGCCATCCCACATGCAGCTCTACTGAAAGCACGTATATCCCTGAACACAGTCATCTGATTGGGATTCTCCTATGAAACACTGTTGATTTAAGCAAGACACAGAAGGGCTGACTGGGAGCAATCACTTACCACTCAGAGGCAAAGTTCAAACGTTTCATGAACTCTCCTAGCACCCACTTATGTGCAACACACTGTGTCATGAAAAAATGAGTACCACCACGGCTCCTCCCTCCATTTCCTTCCCTTCCCTTGCTGCCAATACAACGTACTTCAATCCCATCTTTCTGGAACACAACTCTGTCCTGTGCATAACGCTGCTGGCCCGCAGCTCTATGTACTGAGCAAAACGAAGAAAGAAGATTCAGCTCAAGTATATTTCCAATTAAAAAGGCTGTTTTGCTATCGTTCAGCCCTTTCCCCACTGTACGTGTTATTTTAGAACAACACGTACTGTACTTTTTGTAGTGGCAAATTATACGGCACAAGAAGGTCAGCTAATGGCATGAGCAGCAGCCTATGGTCTGCAATCCCTTGGTTAAATATTAAATTCTCTGTAATGTCAACAGTTTCTTACGCTCACATAACCCAGGATAAGACTAACTGCGGCCAAAACACTGATGAATCCTGAAAACTAAGCAAATCAAGGAGCCTGAGGATGTTTGTGACAACGCAAAAGCATGCTTGACGTATGAGAGAGGAAATGTTCTCTTCAGGTGAACCACCATGCAAAACAAAAGTCTCCAGCTACCAGCTTGGCTACATTGAGTTTACACTACACCCTGTGGCAAACTTACCGCCACAAGCTCCAATCGAGCACCTAATTCAGAAGTCTGCTGGGATTATGGCATTTGTCAAAACACATACTTTGTGCAGCAGCAGCTGAAAAGTTTTATTACGCAGATGTATTCAGTATTTCTTGGAAGTACTATCATCAGCTCCTAACAAAGTTATTTACGCTCACCATACACTACACTCGTAAATCTTTCACTGAGGCTCTGGCATTTTCCCAGAACTGAATGAACGGTCATGAACCATTTGCAAACGTCGGCCTCACAAGGGTATTTCCTCCATCTGCAGTGAAATGCCTGTGCTTTTCAGCTCCTGTTCCTATGATAAAAATCATTCTCCAATCACCAAACAGACAATGCATTTAACAACTAGCTACCAGCTCCTATGGCCAGTTCATAGGTGAGGAGAACAGGAAAATTCTCCAGCATCCTCATAAAAACTCAACATCAACAAATCAGAAATAACAAAACCTTATTACTGTTTTGATATGATGTACTGAAGTTAAAGAAAATAAAACAAGTTCTCATGCTGCTTCCTGGTAAAGGAAACACTCCCACTAAAATACACTTTTTTCTTTTTTTTTTTTTTTTAAAGTGTTGCTGTTGTTTCAAATAAAAACCAAGACTACCAATATTGTACAGAAAACGTTTGCCTTCATCCACTTCCCAGCAATTTGTATGTATTCTATTTCTCCCCTTCTGATAGTTTCTGTAGTTAAACTCTATTTTCTTTAGCCAGGAGAATATGATTGCAATTTTAACAGGAAAAGCCAGAGCCATCTACAGTACCTCAACATTTGTCTGGTCCTTCATGGTCCATGCCCTGAACATCCCTTTAGCAAAATACAACCTCCTATTTTCACTGCAACTAGTTTCCACTCTATTTAAGAGCATGCTGACAACCTATTATACTTGCTCAATATTCACTACTAAAGATAAATACCAGACAGGACTATTAAATCACAAAAATCTAATCCTTCTCAGGTCAAACAACAATAATTTCACTCATCCGGCCTGGGACTGGATTCCTTTACAGTCCTCCTAGAAATGCCCACGTTCAATAAGGGTCCCCCTGCAAAAGATTTGTTTGCCAAAATTTGCAATGCAGATTTTAATCCACTTAATGTGTTTTGTGATAGCATGTAATTATTTTCAGAACAGAAGATGGAAATCAAATCTCCTACAAGGACATAGTCTATCTTCACAGTTAACTCGTAATTTACTTAAAGACCAAGATCAGGTTTATTTGAAGTGGACCTATTTTCCATAAAACTACACTGAATAGCATAAGCTGTATTCTTAGGCTTCTATTTTTTTTAAATCACATGAATCAATTTTTCCTTTATTTTTTCCCCCAGGCATGTTGTGGGCTAACGTGTCTGTAGCTCGCCATTTCATTCACTCCTGAACATCAATACATGAACAACTTTTTCCTAAGTTACAGGGATTTTTCCAGGGACTCTAAAATTAATAAAAACTAACATCAGGCTAGAGATTCCATCTGCTGCTCTTTTAAGATTCATGTGCAAATTACTCAGGTTTAATAATTAATTTTAAAAAATTCTATCCCTGGTCAGCAATGCTCAACACCCCTCCTGTACTACAAATGCTGTATTGTACCAGCATCAAACAGGTGAGAAACAAGGACAGAAATTTTCACTATCCTTAGCCCTTAGTCCACCTCTAGCATATACTGCAGAAATAGAGGGCAGGTTTAAAAAAGATGCCAACTTTTGATGACAGTAACTGATACAGAAAACCTAGGAATTTTAGAGTTTCTTTTAATTTTCGCAGAAGACACAGCCCTCTCATCAGGTAAGGACAGAGTTTTCGTATCTGTTACATGAAACATTCACCATTTCTAGGGATAACACTGACATGCCACCCTACAGGAGGAGGCAAAAGGGATGAGTTCCGAGACAATCTCTTACTCTTCTGAAAATAAACTTGAATTAATGGATATTCCTATAAAAGATGAAAAACTTCTTAAAAGCTAAGTTTTCCTTTCTATATTTCTTGTTACCTTGTTTGTTTTCTGAACTGCTTAAGCTTTAATACAATAACTGGAAACTTAAAATCACAAACGCGATTTTCACACGATGATCACAAATGCCAACTATTTTGCAGACATGAAGACTCCTCTTGCCTGATAAAGAACGAGAACCAAAATTGTTGTAGTACTTTAGACGACACATCATGATGAAACAACAGGAATGAAAGAATTAAGTGCTAACTTCAGCTCCTTCTTTTAATATTACGAACATGAAGTGGACTAAGTGGAACAATTATGCAGATTTCAAACAAAAAGCATCAAATGAGGAGTCTAAAGTTGATAGTAAGCTTCAGCACTTAATTACATAAAAGTCTTGTGATAATATGGCTTTAAATCCCTACACAATAGTAGGGGGAAGTATGCAGTTAACACCCATCAGCATTGAGCAGTGGAGAACTATAATTCAGAAACTTAATTTGGGATAAAACTTAAAATTTTACTATCTATGCATTGTCAACCCAGCAAAATAAATTAATATTTCTTGATTCAATTTTATTTTAAAAATAAGCTTATCTAAATATATATATTTTAAACAGGAATTACAGCAAGAAACACACTAAGAAATATCATTGCGTGCATACAGCAAAGTATTACTTCGAACATTTAGTTTTTGAAGACAACCCAGAAACTCTGAAAAGGGTAAATAATCAATCGATTTATCCAACAAGGTACACTTACATCTTCATTCCAGTCTTCTGCTGTCCATTCTTCTATTGAGTTTTTCCATGCTCCTATTGTAATTTGGGGAAGGAAAGAAAACAGTTACAAGCTAAAAGCACAATGTCATATTTCAACCCTTCTCTTTCTAAGCAATCCTGTTTTCATTGTTAGTAGAACATAAAGCAAGGAGATGGTGGTTGGAAACATGGGAAGCTCTAGAAAATTGGTCTGCAGATTTAAAGTTTTGGGAGGGTTCCCCCCCTCTTTAATTTCTGATTTCAAGAATTTCTTAGCCACTATGGTACCAGACATACAGACACAATTTGCACGAATGCATGTCTGCAACCAGTGATTAATCGCAAACATTGGAAGAACTTCCTCCTATGTCCCCAACGACAGTGAGAGGTTACTCAACCCTCCCACGGGATCTCCCAGGTTCATGCACAAATTCATACAGACCCTGAACAAAACACAACCACAACACCTGCTCTGACATTCATAATCCTATTTTCAATATATTCAAATTCCAGACCCAAGCTATGCGACTGGAGGCTCCTTTCCAATCTGTTAACACTCTCCTCAGGGCAGAACAACTCCAATCCCTTCCCCTGAGAGAGCAATTTTATTTTAAAACATATATAATTCATATAATGGCAGCAGAAGAGTCAATAAGCTTCCACTGTAGCTGCAAAACACTTCTTCCCATAACTTGTGGCAGAGTTTGTGTGGTGAACACTGGAGCACAGCGCACAGTCCACAGCATGAGACAATGGGAAAACTACAGGAAACGATCCCACAGATGCAAAAACCTGATATCTTCCATAGAAAACAGCAGGCACAGACATGCAAGAGCAACAAATGGACTGAAGGCCTTGCCCACCAGCGTAAGCATAGGGAAGGTTATCCCAGCAACAACCAGAGCCTTCATTTAAACTACATAACCATGAGCGAAGAAAACACCAGCAGTAAAAGTTCCTGCTACCATCACCTTTGATCAAGTACAAAAGCAAAAGAACTACTGCTTTAATCATCTCCTTTTACTTAACCAGGAACCCTCTGAGACACACTTATCCAGAAAACAAGCCCCCTGAAGACAGCATCAAATCTAGTTCGTACTAATGCCATCACTACATTAGTGCATTCTTTTGTACACCTTTACAAAGCAGCGTCTTGGGCAGAGGAGGGTCGAATGGCACTAACCCAGTGAGGCAAACAGGCCTACCATGAAGATACACACACGGTGGGGAGAAGAGAGGGCGTTTATACCTTGGAATCCAAAATTATTTGGCAGGTCCTGAGCAAGGTAATATCCGCTCTGTGTTGGCTCTGTGGAGCAATATAGAGTTGCCTGAAACATCTCATGCTCACGTTACCAAACAGGCCCTAACCAGGAGGTTTCTACATAATGCAAAATATTGAGGCACTTGAAAAATAACTAATAATCATATCCGAGCACAGCAAAATTACTACAATGCCTCAAATTTCTAGACTAATCCACACATTTCCACGGAAATTTTGGAAAGGAGGAAAAATCCAATGAGCAGCAGTTTTTAGAGAAACAGTTGATTTTCTTTCCCTTCTCCTGACCAGCACAGAGTCCCTTCCTTTGATATTTCTTCTTAAAAGAAATACATCCTAGTATTTGCCCTGCTTATATTTATCTCCCATCAGTCAGAGCAAGGCTTGCCTCTGTAGAAGACAAACCTCATGCTAGTGCCAGAACTCTAACAACAGAGCTCGAGAGGCTGCTAAAACAAACACAAAAAGAGCTGAGACAAATCAAGCCCAACTCTTGAGCATCCCCCACCACCTTTGGGAGACTGAGCCTGTTTGGAATAATACTTGGGACATTTTCCCGACATTCAGTTTAAACATTTATCCGTTGCTTCTACTTATGAACATGGTTCTGTGCATTTACTCTTTTTATACTGAACACAACCCTTCACCCTTTTACTAGTTTACCCAAGCTGCTAAGTTTATTACTGTTGCTTATTAACACTCTACCTTCCCAACTCAATCCTTCCAGCCTCAGTTACTTCACTGCTCTTCTCTGCATTAAATCCAGTTTGCTAACGCCTTCCTCCTATTGACGGGATTCTAAGTCTGATCTTGCCACAAGTGTATCAACTTCCTTTTAGTCCAAAATCCACCTTGGCATTATTGCAACTCCATATATCCTCTTCCCAACCTTTATCCCCATGTCTTGCAAAGCACCACAATTTAAGAGTTCTCTGTTTTCCACTGAAATTATGCTTTGTGTTTTCAAGGATCCTCGTCATAGCAACTTCAAGCTAGATGGCTATCTGTGACCCTCCTGTTTCCTTTTGTAACAAGTTTAGTTTTAGAAAGTTATAAGGCCAATAAAAAGTATACTATATGTTTTTGGTAAGTCTTCAGTTATTTTACTCCGATTCCTCACTTCCTGTCACACTATTTGATTTTTTTTTTCCTTTTTTTTGAATAATCAGCCATAGATATTAGCCCCCAAATAATTTTATTTCTGTCTTATGTTTCCTTCCAGATTACATTCACATTCTAGAATAACCTGAAGGTTTCCCTAAAATGTTCCTTTCAACTTTTACAGAAGTCCTAAAAACCCCCAACTTCACTGTAACTTCCTACAAAGCCACACAATTCCCTTCTTCCCCCTTGACAGTTACACTGTAATTTATTTTTTCTTTCTTGTTGTTCTTCAGTTTCAGAGTCATTTAAGGCTACTCATAACCAAGATAACGAAGGAAGTTCTTCTGTGAGATTTATGAAACTCTATCAAAGTAGAGGTATCAATAAACTACCAGAATACAATACCATTTTTATAACCTACTTTAAGAAGTGACTACCTCCAACATAATTTATTTATAAGAACTGCTGTGATTTGATGTTCAGGATTTCCCACTGACTTGTGCGTTACAAAAATGTAAGAGACTGAACACTCAGCATGCCTGTGAGAAAATATCAATCACGCTGTTCAAGTTTATTCCCTTTTGGATGAGGATTGGTCATTTTGTTTCCTCCCACCTGTCCCTTCTCTTTGCCTTTCAGTTGTGCCTCTATAAAAATTAGGATGCAGGAAAACCAATGCCGAATTATTTGGAATAAAATCACACTTAAAAGTTATGAACCATTAAAGAGTCACTTTTTACTCTCTTTTTATTTCAACTAACAACACTAAATTTTACATCCACAGAACCAGCTAGCTTTTCTATAGGATTACACAATGGTGCACCTAGAAACATCCTTCATTCAGGCTACTGCGATTCTTCTGGCATCTACAACAATTCAGGACAAGAGGTTCTAGAGCGCTTTCAGAGCATGTATGGGGACAACTACATTTTGGAAACAAATAGTGTATTTCTTTTTAATTGAAAATGTTGATGTTGATCCCTTCCCAGCACTGGCTTAAAGAGGAAGTACTTAGTAAATACTCAGAACTCCACAGAGAGTTTCTATTTGCATGATGTCTTCAGAAAACATTTTGATACACGAAACTGATTTTGTTTCTCCCGGTAGTTGCCCAATTATCCTCTTTTTAATGTAACTGCAGATGAAAGATATTAATTTTCCAAGTAGCTAGTATGAGCTAACTTTGTTTCCTTTCTTTTTAGATGAGAGAAGAAATGGGAATGGGTAATGAGGAACAAAGAGAGAGGTTTCCATCCTGCCCTTCCTCTGTGTATACTCTTATCTGATTTTCTTCACTAGCCCACTGAGGGCTTTATGGATTTCCATACATATACATCCCCCTCATTCACATATTCAGTAACTCCACATTGGTAATTTATTACTGGGATTGTTGATTTGTAACTAAATAACAGCACTGTATATTAAGAAAAAAAAATTGAAAACTAATATTTGTGATTAACAAGCCAAATCAACAGCTCAACTTTGTACAAACTGCTTCCAGCCCCACACCTTGTCTGCCATTTCTTCCCCCTACCCTTGCTTCCATCTTCCTTCCCGGCACACTCTCTTCTGCTTTAAAACTACTACCCCAGCTGCAGCCTCCTCTAATAACCCTCAAGATGCTTTCCATCACAAGGTTGAAAGTGCTTCCCACTTGGACAAAATGAAATGATTCAATTTTAAAGCCTACTCTTTTTAAAGAGATCTCATCTTTTCAGGTTGGGGACTTATTTCAGACATTCCTACGGCTTGTCTAAAAAAGAAACACTGTAAAATAAAACACTCCTCCTGTAGTCATACAGACAGAGACATTTTTGTTTTGTCAGCTATCGTGCCTTTTCCATTTGCACTGAAAATAGATTAAGATTAGCAGCAAAAAAAATACTTAGCATCCAAAAAGAACATTCATACTTAACTAGTTTACTTTAAATTTCCACCAACCAAATGATTTTGCAGGAACTCCCCACACTGACACTCACTCATTCATACCCCTAAGACCCATTAATCTGACAAGGCCAGGGAAAATTCCCAAACGCCTTCTCTCGCCGCCTTCTCCATACCATGCTCCCCAACTTTCCATACACGCGTTAAGTTGCATTACTGAAGTTCAGTGCAGTTCTCGGCAACATGTGCACAACCTAACAGCAAAAACACACTTGGCAGCCAAAAAGAAGTTCCGCACATCAACTAGTACGCTTTGAATTCCCACCAATCTGTTTGCTCAGCAGCAAACCCCTCACGTAGACACATTCCTACTCTTACGAGGATCTGTTTAGCCACACCAAGCTACTCTTATTCCTACGCAGAATTCTTCCATTACTGAAGACTGAGGAGATGCCTACAAGAAGGAACACAAGTTGCCATAGGGGAGACATGTTAAGGCTACCCGGAGTTAGCAAAGAGGGTCACAAAACATTTGAGCTCACTTGGGAAGTGGAAGTCAAGTGGAAGTCAAAGTCGTTCATATGCCACAGCCTTAGATTGCATTTGTTTGTTAATAACTAACCAGTGAATTTTCTGCCTCTGGTCCAGTCTCCTCATGACTTTCTTGTATGTCTTGTTTCTTTAGTTAGTTAACCTTATTGCTTTTACAATACTTGTGACAACCTACCCTGCCCTCCCCTACCACATAGCAAACAACAGTATCAGTATTCCTAGGGGAATTTTCAAGTCATTAGGTGTCCTTCTAACTCATTATCTGATAAACTTACTTGAAAAACTAACATAAGTGAAAGTAAAAGGTGCATTTCTGTTTGCGCTATAGCACCAATTCATTTCAAAAGTAGTTCCTTGGAAAGATGCCCTATTTGGCAAAAGAGCTCCCTTTCAACAGCCATTAATATACTCAGTGCCACCCTCCCACACTGGACTAGAAGGCACTCAGAGTGACAAGACAGCTGCCTAATAAGCCCTCCTAAACTCTGAGCCTGTTATTGTCTTCTCTGGTTAAGTGGAAAATGGCTTGTATGACGTTTAGAAAGCTGCATCTCAAGAGGCTTACAGAGAGCTCAACGGAGCACACCCTGGCCTCCAGTATCAGTCTTTTCCTTCCACACTTGACACAGGGGTTGATGAAAAACCATCTGAGCAGGCTTCAGCAATGAAGAGACCAGAAGTTACCCTTTGCTGGGGTTAAAAAAAAAAACAAAAAGAGTATCTTCTATCACTCTCAGTGGTTCCCAAATGTGGACAATAACGTATAAGAATTTCTTCATCCTGACACAGGGTTTCTTTTGTCATCTCCTGTCATGGAATATGGGAAGCGGCAAGGTATCCTGTTTTCCCAATCACAGACAAGCAGGTCACATTCCTCATTTCTGAATCACCACGAGACCACTGTTAAGTGGTTCTTTTCCAAACTGTCTCTCTCTTGCCTCTTTAGCTGGGAGTGCGTACTTCATACTTGAAACTTCATACAGAAGCACACAGCTGCCTCTATCTTCAGACAGGCAGACTGCTCTTTCGGCTTCCGTTCAAGTGCCTACTTGTGCTTTAGTTAATAATTCTTCTCTTCAAAGGTGGCAGATCTTGGAACTCTCCTCCATCCCAGAGACTCACATCCTTACACATTCCTGTTGTACAGGTGGGGCTTCCAAAGCCATCTCAGTGTCACTGAGTGGATTTATGTTTGTAAACAGTTTTTCTTTTCTTTTTCTTCTTCTACTTAAATATTCACACCCTATTGCTCAATGCTTGTGGATCAATCACTTTTAGTAGGACTTACACTCCTTAACTACGTTAGGTGAGCTCTTAAGCAATACTTAAGATATCTAAACAGTTCTTGACATACAAGATTCTTCCAATAACTCTTCAAATCCCTTTGTCTCTCAAGGGATTGTTAGTACTAAAACAAAAAAAAATTGCAAACTGCTTTCCTTTCATTCTAATCAGATAGTCATTCAGGCTACAGCATGTGCTCTGCCCATTAGTAGCAGTTCAGCTATAAAAATCAACTAATATCTGTGTCATGTGAGATGTATTCGCATTTTCAGAAGTTAACTGAACACTAACAGAATGGTTATTTTAACTGCAATTTGCTACAGGTCTTCATTCCAATCCTTCCACTTCTTGAAGCATCTTACCAGTTCCATCATCTGCATCATTCTGACCAGTCTCCCAAATCTCTGATTTTGTCCCAAAGCCATCAGTGGCAGAAGACTCCGTATAGTCTGCAGGGTTAAATGTCCTAGAGTTTTAAAAGTTAAGAAATGGAAGAGAACACATGGGTCATTCAATGAACACAAGTGTCATCATTTTTAGCTGACGTTGTATTAGATTTAACATCTCGATTTCCACATAATTTATCTTGATAGTTTTGGTTTCAAAAGAAAGTTTTCCTCTATGAGCAGACACAGATAAGAAAGGGAGAAGAGAGAAAAGAAGTAAGAGGAGAAAAAAGTGAGTAGACTGGGGAAAAAAAAATTACTGTAGAGAAACTGAACCAAAACAACAATTCCTGAAAAAGTAGTTAACAGCATACCTACTCCTCCCAGTCTTACAAAGCATTTGTTTATATGCACAATGATAAGCCCCTCTCAGCTGATAGTTTCTCAGCATGTGGCTGACTGATGAGAAACCAGTATCATGTCCTTTCAGAGCACCTGACCTGTGCAGGACAGGAGTTGGAACGTCAGTAAGATTATTTCAGAATGCACGCTTGACACCAATGCCAAAACACACAGATGCAGCTAAAAAGTGAAAAAGGATTATTGAAGAAAAACCTCTTTTCAGTTTATCATCTACAAGTAAGAACAAGAAGGATTATTAGAGAAGTAGAATGAGCTTTCCGTTCATCATGACATCACTGATATTACATGAAATGTCATTAAAGGCAAACACTGAGTGAAAGCAGTGGAGGCTACACTTCTATGAAACAAGTTACTCCAACAAAGCTGAGAACAAACTTTAGAGCTGCTGAGTAGCTTCTTTTGATTCTGTTTTAGGGTCCATGTATGTCCAAGCAGCTAAAGCATGAAACCTCAAAAACAGGAGAAAGTTTATAATTACTAGACTTTCTGGTTTTATATAAAACTTGCACATTCTACATTATACTGAAACAAATCTATTTTTAAATTGATCTAGGACTATAGGCACCACACAGAACTTTCAGCCTCCAAGGCACCATGTGGCTGCTACTGATAGGTACAAATGGGCTCTCCAAGTTTGAGATATTAAGACTGAGTGAACATACATTAGGTTTGTATAGGTGTGTCTAGTTAGAAATACTGGTTTAAGACAAAAATAATCCATTAATCATCTAACAGATTTGTGAATTTTTGCATCCATTTTGGTTTATCAAATATACAGCAATAGTAATATATACAGTGACAATATTGTCAATTAATATTGCCACTGAGTGATCCTTGCCAAAATCTGTGCTCTGCATGTTTCTTACCCCATGCCTTGGGCTGAAAACCTCCCCGCTCCTCTCCCTCTGCCACGTCCAAACCCTAGGAGAGAAAACACCATTTAACAGCAACAGCAGAGGAGCCGCCAATCGCTAGTCTGTCACATTAGAAAATGCTATGGTTGAAGAAGAAAACTACTGTAGATAAAGTCAAATATCATTTACTTCCCAAATTTCCTCACAGAAGAATTTGTTTCTCTAACATACGCAAGTAAGCCACAGTTCATCTAAGACTATGTGTTGCAGTAGGAATTGCCATCCTTTGCTATCTTTTCTGTATCTAGTGAAGTAGCTCCAAATGTGACGAAAAGGACTTACCTAAAGACCCATTCCAGATGAGACTGCCATGCCAAATCATTAGACATCGTTCAAAATTTTGTCTCTACTTTCTCACTCTTGCCTAAGATGCTCTAGAATCCCAGTCTGCCTGCGTACTCTGATTTCTCAAGAAATTCCGTCACTCCTTGTTTGTGAGGAGAAAGTTTAAATACTCCATTTGTTTTCTTCTCTGACCCAGCCCACCTGTCCATCCCTACCCTCCTGTGCTTTCGCCAACCTGCAACCACACATTCCTTCTGCTTCCCCCTTAATCGTAGTTACTGACTTGAAAATCACCCAATTCAAATTACTCGACTTCCTTGTTATCACACAGAAGAATATTCATTTCTATTTTAATAACAACAAATATTTGTGACCTCCGATTTCGGCTACCAGCCTCAGTTTACAAGCTTCTTGATACAGTGAACGACTTTGGTTTTGCATGTTGCATACTGCCAACAAGGCATGAAAATTTTTATATTACTTAACCATCCATAAAGCACATGTCTATGTAAACTGTTAGAAACTGTTTCTTACATGTGGCATATTTCTACGTAGATTTCTTTTTTTTCCTTTTTTAGGACCTCAATATCTGAGGCTTTTCCAGTTTGTTGGTTTTTTTGAGGAAGAGTATGAATGTTATTTTGTGTTACAAGAACAGGAGGAAGTCAAGAGCTACAGACTGATGTTTATTTTAACTACAAAATTATGTGGTAATTATAAGTCACCAAGCAACTACAAGTTTACTAGAGCACAAAAGTTATAATCCTAAATCACCAATACACTGGTTGTCCAAACATCAGAATTACCCATGATAGGCTGTTCGAATTTGGATCAAAATTACCCCTTATTTTCAGGGGACCACCTAAACTGAGTAAGAGCAGTAGCTCCAGGACGTGGTAAAACCAGTTTAGGAAGTTCCTATTTTAATGACTTTCCCTCCCCTCACCATTCATTCTTCCCCTTGCCCTAGTTCACTGTTGAAGTATTAAAAGACATTTTTAGATCTCTAAAATGTCTACTACCTACATTTTCAAGGACTTCCTAGAAGCATCAAAATAGCAGAATAGCTTTACTCGCATTTTGATGAACGAGCTTACTTATATCCTATACAAGATGACAACTGCTAGCTACAGAGGAACCATTCCCATCCAGCAACACACATTTTGGTGGGACAAGAACACAGAAAAACTGAAGTCTGACACTAGGCCAAGCCTGCTAACTCTACATTTTCCCCTCTTTGCTCTTTTTTCACAATCGGTTGGAGAGAAGACAGCCAGAGGTTAGGAAAGAGGTAACAACAGCTGCAACCTGGCAATCGCCATCCCTCTTCACCAAGCCCACGTGTGAAGCTATGCTCTTTGCTCTGCCATAAACAACAGTGCTCCAGACCCCGCTGTACCCAACTGATTGTAACGCGGGCTCTGAACCTCCTTGCTCAGCCTACCTATTCTACTGCTCTTCTCTCCTTTGCCCACCTAAAATCCCCAATCTGGGAAGCTGATCCATGGCATAACAAGGTCACAGCTCTCAGATGGGCAGTAGTCAGTGCACTCTGGATTATCTTTCTGCCCAGTAAATAACTTTTTTTAAGAGTAGAACCAGCTGAACAAGTTTACTTGGGGACACTGTAGGGGCCATCTATGTAATAAATTTACTTCCTACAGCTATCAATACAGCATTTAACACCATTTACTAATGATGCACAGAAGAGAGATCAACAGTTTTTGACAAGCTCAGCTACAAGACCAATCGGGAACTGCGAATCACAGAAACAGTCAAGCAAAAATATTTTTGAATGAGGACGACATTAGGTACAGAGAGATTAGCTAGAATAGCTAGCATGAAAGTAGAAATAGATTCTAGGAGAGGAGGCAAGTCTCCCCAGCCTCCCAAGTGCAAAAGCCTGAAAGAATAACCTTAGCATATTAACCAGAGGATGAAGTTTTAGCATGCGAGGCATATGTAAGATGCCGTACCAGCACGGGCACAATAAACTATTGGTTAGAAATCAGCAATAAGAACCTCTAACAATTTTAGAAATGGCTAGAAAGAAATCACGTTGCTCCTGAAGTTCCACGCACAGTCTTAGACTTCTAGCCAGCAAGGATTTTTTTTAATACCAGATCACTTTGAAAGTTAATCCTGAACTTGGATTTCCAGTGGCTTCCCTTAACTTCATAAAGCTGTGTCTATGCTTTCTGTCAAAACTGAAATTAAGTTTAATCAACAAATGCAACAAAAAGCATTTTAATGAAGACAAAAGGAAGTACCAAACCAGTGGGTTAGAGAAAGCACTAAATTCAAAGCTAGAAAAGACACTTACGAAAAACTAATTCAAAATATGGGACAGTGAGTACTCACCACTGAAAGACCACCCTAACTCAGACACGGAATCTCATACATTATGGTCATTAATGCAAGATGCCAGTGGGAAGGGCTGATATTCTCCTTGACACAACCAGATCACTAATATATTCTTAAATTCTCATGCTACAAAAGTTACTTCTCTCAGCTGTCAAAATTAAAACATGGCCTTAAAACAATGAGAAGGCACAGTCTTCTAACACAGAGAAGTTACTCATGAAGCAACTATGAATGCCCATCAGGTACTTGCAAACTTTGATGCTTTTTAACAGTGACTAAAAGGTCAGTGAGCAAATGGAGCTTCACACTGCAATTCAGGGTAGGGGCCCAAATTCTAAGCATGCAATCCCACAGTAATTTAAACCCATTTAAATCAGAACTACTACAACCGAGGTCTTCCTCACCAGTGATCAAAAGCTCTGCTCTCTTTCCTGCTCTGACAGTTTTGCATGTACCAGTGAGTGAGCACAAAACCACTATCAGAAAACAAAATTATTAGTCCACTTTTGCATCAGCTCTCCAAACCAGTTCCTTGCTTGTTAAATGCGAGAAAACTAGTCACCTTTACACCAGCATAAGCCACCAAAAAAACCTGTTGTCCCCAACTACCATGCTGCCTGCCCCCTTTTTTCTTTTTTGGCTTGATTAGTTTTAAACTTAGATCAATCCTCTGATACAGCTTAAATGCACCAGGAGACAGACAGGACCAATTCCTCCCAGCAGTAATGCCAGTTTATGCTTGTAACGTAAAAAGTATAGCTTTAACACTACTCTAAAAAGATGTGTATATATGGTTTAAATCGCAACAGTCAATGTTTAAAAAAAATTTTTTTTTCCTTTCGCAATTCACAATCAGCAATTCTTCCATCAACATGTTTATCTACCCACAAAAAGAGGACAAGTGACTTGGCAGTAGCTCATTAAATCTTCCAGTGAGTCTAAAGGAATAGATTTTCTTACAATCAGCATCTGGAGCACAAAAGCAAATGACGGACATCAGGCAAAGCACAAAATTACTGCCTGCCTCATATAAACCCTCATAACATTTCTTCACATTCCTTTACACTTGGATCTACAAACAACAGCCTAAAGTATCAAGGCAGCATTGCTTACTCATTTCTGTTCCAGGAAACCAGGACTGGGGAACTACGTTTAAAGTTGATTCTGATCAACATTCCTGCTACTACCCCTATCCAACATCATTTAAAGGAACGAACTATTTAAAACATGTTTCCTTTAACATTGTAACTGTTCAACTGTGTATTGTTGGGTCTTTTTTTCCTGCTCTCCAGCACATCTCCCTCAGTTGACTAGGTTCACTTATTCAATTTACATTTTTCTTTCCTGGAATGAATTCTAGGTAAGTTAACACTTATACCCAGATAGATGGCGAGATTTTCTGTTTCCACTAAAACCCACTGGGAATTCAAAACACTCATAATCACACAATCAAGTCTTCACTCTGGTACTGTCCATGCATGGAAAGAATCATTCATCTCATTCACAAAGTTTCTTCCCCCAAAACAAACGCACACTATGTGGGAGCATGAGAAAAGTGTGTAGTCACTCAGCTTGGATCCCATTAACTTAATAGCCTATTCTGTAGAAAATCGAGTTAGCTGAGCTTGCAGACCTAAATCCTTCCACTGCAACACTGGTGTCTTATTTCAAAACTCAGATTTTCACACTGACAGGTTTAAACTAGATGAAGACACTTTAAGGTTAAGAGAGAGGTCTAAGAACAGCTGAAAGGAAAAGGAAATGCAGACTGGAAGAGCAGGCAACACCCTAGATTTGTGCTTATCTCCGACTACACAGTAACTGAACAGCCCTGGTCTCTGCTCTGGAAATGCAGAGCCAGCCATCCTCCCACAGACACCAAGGTGATAGAGGCTTAAGCCTTATGAAGAGATAAGGAGGCTAAGTATAGAAAGTTTGCATTCTAGGTATTCCATGCTACCAAAACAAACAAATTATATTTAATAATTCAGATCACTTTTGTCTTATCAGTCATCATAAAACTAGAAGCATTGGATTAGTTTTATACACCGCATGTACTCTAGTAATCATTTTTAAAAACACGTGCAGAAAACTTCCAACTCTAAATTTATGTTTAAAAGAAAATAATTAACTTCTGTTAAAGCTAAGTTCTAGTTAATCAAAAAAAAAAATTTACATGACACACAGCTTCTTAACAAATGCAGAACCAACTACAGCAAAACTAAACAGACTTCAGATTGTGACCTCCAGAAGGTCTGCTCTATGTTCATGTTTTAGAAAAACCAACATCCTTACTAGTTCTGGCAAAGGAAATCCAAAATATATCCTGTGCCAACTGTGCTAAGCTTTTAAAACAAGAAAATGTTTAGACATGCAATTCTGGTTACAGAAGCTCAATTTTTTCAAGGATAGCATACTACTTATCTAAACAACATTAAAAAAAAAAAGATCAAGAATACAAGCTGGACTATAGTCAGATATTTTCAAAAAGGGTAAGCTTTCTTATACAGCCAGCAGAAAAAAACAGGAGTTTGAAAAGCTCCTTGTCATTCTGTTTATGTCCAAAATTAAAACATTATGTTTTTCCCTTCCATTTTTATTTCTGTTTTGCTAGAAGAAAATTCCCTGTCAGCATCCACATTTATGGCATGCTCATGTTGTTCTGCAAGAATGAAGAGGAAGAGAATAGAGGAACAGAAGTAAAAGCAACATATCCATTTTCACTTTGCAAACCAGAAGAATTGCTACACATGAATCTGTAACAATTTCTATGCTGAACCAAGTCCAAACCTTTATCTACCTGCTATTCCATTATCAGCTATGGTCAATTAGATATCTAAGGAAGAGTACACGAACTGAAACCACAGTGCACTTTCTCTGGACACTCTCCTGGTCTTCAACCATTTGTGGCTCAGACTTCCTTAGCTAAAGATAATTTACATACATCAAAACCCTTAGTGGTTTTTCCTTTTCTTGCTGTGATTCTTTTTTAGGATGAAATTGTCAAGTCTCTCTGCGTGTAAATTTTCAGCACCCACAACATCTTATTGAAAGGAACTCCTCAGGTTAACTACATGTATGAAGAACCACCTCTGTAAGTTCATTTTGAACTTGTAACCTACTGATTTCATTTAATATTCCCTCATTTGCATACTTGCTTGGAGTGATCAATTGATTCCCTCACAGAACCTTCTCCACAGAAATTTTACAGATCTCTACCATACACCCACTCAGCCCTCTCTTTCGCAGGTGGAGAAGTCCTAGTCTGCTTGTTCTTCGCACCCCATAAATGCAGTCTTCCCAGTACCTTCAAAAGCCTTTTATAGCTCTACCGCATCCTTTTCAACACAGGGTGGAGCATAGTGGGAGAACCAGACCTGCACTTAAAATTGAAGATGTGAGAACAGTAAAAAACAGCAGCATAAAAAAAGAAAATTGTGCCTGTAAAGTTTGTCCATTTGTATATAACACTGCAGCAGATTAAAACAAAAAAGAGGAATCGTTTCTAGAGCTGACAATCCTAAAGACACAACCACCTTCCTCCATAATTCTTTCACAAGATTCCATTCCAGACAGTTACAAATCCTTGCAATACTGACACACAAATATAATCACTTTGATGCAATTCTTATTCATCACCATTATAGTATTTTTTACATCTAAATTAAGCTCATTCAAGAAATTCAGTTCTGAAAAGATGGGAAGGCCATCTTAAAAAAAGAAATTCCTTGAATCCTTTCCAAGCCAAAGTTTACACCCTCAGTTTAGCAAGCAAAAATTAAGGGCAGAGCAGTTCCTGCTGAGATGTGTCCTGAAACACCATCCTGTGATGCATTTTTGCTTTCTGTTAATCAGTCAGTAACGCGTATCTACTTCAAATCCCTGATCTGCATACCAGCAACGAGTGGTGTTTGTACACTGTACACCTACTACCCTGTAAAGTTGCAAGGAATGTCACACAGTCATTAACAGAAGATCTACTGCACAATAAAGCTAGTGCCTACAGCACCAAAGCTGAAATACTCAGTATCAGGGTTTTTCCCTCTCAGTAAACAGCACATTATCACCCCAGTGTCAATCCCATTTCTGCCATTTTCAGTGCACATCATTTCTTAAAATAAGGTTGTTCTACAGTGAAGCAGTAATAGGACGGCCCAACAAATCTTCCCCTAGAAAGCAGCCAGTAAGATAACTCCAGCCTGAGAAAGCTTAAAATAGAGACAGCGTGTTGCTCAGATATTAGCTGACCCCTAGTTTTGTATCCAATGCCTAGATTCCTACACACACACACTGCATGAAACAGATCTAAAAAAGGGTTCTGTGATGATTACCAACGATCTATTTACTTTCAGCTGAAGTATTTTATCCCACATTTGACTATTCTGTGTATATGAAAAAAAGACTACCGAATGAAATGGCAGGAAGCTTTTTTTAATTATTTCTACTAATATCCAAAGAAAGAAGGTCATGCATCCCTGAAATTCTGAGAAATGAATTAGACAGCTTTATACAACTCCCTGCAGATTTCAAGGGCTTGCATTATAAAATTAAATTAGGTATTTCCTGCCACAGAATACACACACTTGTAATATAATGATCCTGAAGTCGTTCAACAGGTTCATCACAGACAGTTGAGAACACTTCATTAAGATACTTTGCTCACATGAATGTACAGTCTAAGTATTTGGTAGAGAGATACAGTAATACTACGTACACTAAGCCAGTGAACAGAAATTGGTTGAAGTTGTTCCTATTTCTTCAGTCAGATATGTCCGCTTGATCTGATGCTTAAGTGCTTTGGCTTGAGACATATGATATTCATCTAGAGAGCTACAGTGTTGACAACAGCAGCAGTGTATTGTTCATAAGGTTACAAAGCAAAAAATAGACCGCATTTGAAATTAACCTCTAGTTCCACCCAACAATTTAAAAAACCCTACCTTTATATATATAATTTGAATATAAAGGATTATTTTATAAAACAAATACTGAAAAACTTACATTCCATCTATTAACAGTGCTAACGTACCAAAAACTGTAGTTGTGAACTATACCACACCCTCTCCTGCAAAACTACCTCTCTGCACACACCATTTGGTATTTGCTGATTCACTTGCACAATCGAGTCATTCTCACAACCCTCTGGGAGCTATATGTCTTTGCATCTTTCCACTTCTTCAAGATGCAGATCTGGAGACAATGAAGTTGCCTGTCTTTGAATGCCTCGCTACTGGATATTCCAAAAAGAAGGGAGCCCTTTGAAGGCAGAATTTTTTGTGAGTTAGACCTTACTTATTAAATACATTAGCTCTGCTGTACAGTTTATCAATTTAACTCATTTAATACCCATTCCCCATACAATCTGCACTTATTTTCATTCCTTCTGCTCTAAGAAAAAACAAGCCTCTTTCCACTCCAACCTGTGAAAATCCAAACCAACTACACATCCCTTGATTCCACATCAAATCCATTATCAACACCTTTCCTATCTGTTCTACTGGATAGGATCAACGTTGTACCTAAGACTCCGCAGTATTCTTTTTCCACAGTTCTCATCAACTCTTCCATGCCAAATTCCTTCTCCTACCAAAAAGTCTTTAAGGTGGCTTGTATTTTCTCTGATCGGCTACCAAAAACAGAAGGCAATCAGATCCACCCCAAAGTAACTGCACAAGTACTCATCAAATCCCTCCCTGAGAGCCCTACAGATGGAATCTTGTACTCTCCTGCTGCCAAGGTACATCCTGAGGAGCCCAGTGCACTCCCACTCACAGGAGGCTGGCGTGAGTCAATCTGGGAAAACAGCTCTCCGCAGCCAGAGCACACCACACAGCTTGCTACACAGCAAATTACCATAAAGGTGATTTGTGTCAATTCTTTTAAGTTGTTCTGAGACCAAGACATGACAAGGGGTAAGGGAGGGGGAGGTACCTAAATTAAAGGTGGCTGAAGCGCTTATAGAATCAAAGGATAACCAACAAATGCTTAAAAAGAAGTGTTTAAAGAAATAAATGGGAGAGTTCCATTTCAGGACATGAAATCAGTGTCAGTCCCACACCAATGCCACCATCTCACCTCTCCCACGGCCACGTTTCCCACGGTCTGAAGGCCTGTCTCCTTGATTGTTGTCCACTCCATTCTCTTCAGCTCTGACTGTGGAGAGAGGACAGCTTAAGAGAAGCTTTAGAGACTCATACATGAGACAATATAGCCATCTGCTTAACCTGAACCCCAAAAGAAAAGGCAAGATTTTAAAGTGGGCTGGTCAACAGATCTCAGTCACCCCTCTTCTTTGGGAGTCTAGCTACAAGCAAGTTATGTTTACTTTGCACTGGACAATTAGGAAGAAAAATATCTAATAAGTGGGAAATGTCCCTCAGTAGACACACTTCTGGGGGGAGCAGGGAGGAGAAAAGAAAAAAATGCAGTGTTTTGCAGCCTACACTATTAAATCAATTACGGCCTCACCTCTTTAACAAGGTAGGAAATACAGCTGCCTCATACTGTGATGCCTTGATAACGTGCTGGGTAGCAACAGTGAAAGAATAAGGAATAACCAAGAACATGAACTCTTCTCCTGCCTGCCCATACCACATCCCTGTACAACCAGGGAAACTTAAAAGAACTCTCCTCTGTATTTAAATCAGAGGGATGATGCCTGGGTGAAGGTGAAGCATTAGAAAAGCACTGCAACTTAACTATTTTGTGGAGAACTACTGAGGAGGTACTGTGAAAGATGGCTGGCTCCTTGAAGAAAAAAAAAAATGACGCCACTTCAAGCACTGCTGAAATTTTTTTACTGCACAACTTCTCTTAATGGCAGTGACAAAATCATTAATGCTTGGACATCTAGCTGGGAAGAGAATATCAAGATTTGGTAAACATCCCAAAAAACTTTAACTCCAGTTTACAAAAAAAGACAAGCAGCACCTGGCTCTGGCAAAAATTCTGCCCCTCACTTTCATTTTGATGGATCCAATTTCCATTTTTTCTAAGCATAGCTGCAAGTTTTATTAATATTTTTCCTATCTTGACGTTACTGTTGTCTACAGATTCACAATGTCTCCATTGGCACAATATTTGAATATATTCCAATAATGAATTAGAAGAGTTGGCTAATATTGTAAATATTTTTCCTGCTTTTAAATGAAAAGCTGAACATTTGTTTTCATTTCTCTGCTCATCTATCCGTGTTGTGTATGGTCCTTACAGGCAATGTATACGGCTTTGATACTGCTGATAAAACTTAAAGGAAAAAAGCAACGTGTATCCAACAGTGATCTAATGTGATTCTACCTAACTTGGAAACATTAGTTTGCTTTTGTACAATGTATTATTGCACCTGTATAAGCTGTAGCAAATTTTTACATGTTTCAACTCACAAAGAATTTTCTCTGTTGTAGAAACTCACTGCTGATTGGCTTATGTAAGTAATATACCTTAGAGATTAATAATGATCCCAGTCTCTTCATTCCCCTTATCAGAAGATGAGAACATCTTCAGATTCTCCCACTCATAAAAGGAGATAGAGTCAAAGCTGGATAATTTTTTCATTAAAAGAAACAAAAAAGCATCTCAGCTGTGCAGCAACATACTTGCTCTCAAGTAGTCTTACAAAAAGTCAATTCTAAAACTTATATAAAGAACAGCAATTTGTACAAGATCAATTAATCACAAACGACAGAAATTTAAATTAAACCGAGTGTCTCTGAACAAGCACAGACCATCCCAAAACCAAGTCACGTAGACAGATCAAGCATACCTGTCGCACAAACAAGTTATGATCCCTTCAGCGCTGAGCTATAGCTCGGACAGACTTTACTCCATAAAGCATTCGCTTTTAACTCAGCCAGTTTCAGCTGCAAGAAAAGTGTCTGAATCTTTAAAAATGAACCCCTATACGTACACTCTCGGCCACGGCTGCCTCCTCTTCCCCGTCTGTTCGAACTTCCCCGTCCACGACTCACTTCTCTGTCCCCTCGTTTTTCTCTGTTCTCTTTGTTTTCTGAACTTTCCTTTCCAAGGCTTTTCTTCTTTCCCCCTACAGTCTCCCAAGAAGTCTATTTGGGTAGAACAGAATTAGATACAAAAGTCAAAAAGGAAGAGACAGCTCTCAATGCATACTTCCACCTCACACCTCTCCAGTTCATAGAAAAAAACCAGGTATTTGGGTAACATCACATATGTAATACCTTGCAAACTACACTAATACAAATGGAAACACAGTCTGTATGTTTGGGAAGAGATGAGAAAGAAACAAGTTTTAGAAGTTGGATTGTCATATGGAATGTGAGAATCCCAAATATTTCTGGCTATAATGGACTTTTACTAGTTCAAGGAAACCTAGATACGACCACAATGCAGAAAATCTGCAAAGAAAACAACAGCTTCCCTCTCAACTACCTCCATAAATCTGGCAAGGGAGCATGCACAGAGCTATCTTTTTCTCCCAAGGAAATAAAAAAATGCTTATAAGCATCATTGAACAAGAGACTGATGAGAATAAGTACGTGGCCTGGGGGGGGGGCGGGGGAGAAAAAAGAAAAACCATTATCCAGACATACTAGAATTCAAGCACCAAGAGTCAGAATGGCAGAACAACTTGGGAAAACTGGGGCTATGATAAGCCAGACCATCCACTCTTAACAGCTACAGCTCATCACACACAGCAAAATACAGGAAAAAGTATGTCTAAAAAGACAAGGGACCAAGGTCCAAACATCAGGCTTCAGCTTTAATATTAAACTCCATCTTTAAAATAAATTCAGGGATCATATCGGCTCTATAGGAGTATCTGTAGGAGTTGAAAATAAAATGACTAAAACACTTGCTAAGAATAGCACAGCACCTCATATATTATGCAATTCCACAGTTACTCTATTGAGCCATAGTTGCAAAGCAAAGAAGAAGAAAGGTATTATTTGCAAACCACTAAAATGGCAGATAGGTTTACATACATGTCCCCATCTCTAGGAGTTTATAGTCTAGGTAAGGTATTTAAGCAGACAATTTGCGCATGCAAATAAGGTGCATCAACTGTGAAGCACTAAAGCCATGACCTCTGACAGGCACCTACATCAAACACAAAAGGTTGGCTATCAGTGCTTTTAGGTCTTGTCCTATCTCTTCTCAATTCAGACAATAGCAACCCAGAAGCCCTCACGAGGTAGGCAATGACCAGCTAGTCCAAGCTGGCTAGAATTGAGAAAATTAATGCCATTGAGAAAGCAGGTGACAAAGCAGTTTACAAGTATAAACTCAATGTTTTAGTGTCTCCTTTGAGGGAATAAGTACTAAGAAAATGATTACTCTCTCATTTTTTGACACGGTACAGGTGAGAAAGAAGGTTGAAATCACTTTTCAATTTCATCTCCAGTATAGAAGACTACACCACCGTAAGCCAACTTAGGTGAAGCGCAGACAGCGTGGAAGTATAAAACTACACGTTTGAGCAACACCATGTTATTTGTGCAACAGAAAACTGTTTCCTCCAGCAACTGTCATATGGCTTTGCCTGCCGTAGCCTGTGTAACTGCACTGCACGCTAAAGCACCCCTAGAGCTTGAGAGACACTTCACATGAGAAAAAATAACTGACAACTGAAGAACCACGTCTATATAGTTCAGAATGCACTACTATTTCACTGATGGGCATAGTGCCAAAAAATCTTTGACCATTTTAAGAAATACCCAAAACTGGATGATCATGCAAAGCTTAAGACGAAGCAGCCTCTCCTTAGTAAGGTTTTACATGACTTGGGAAGGATCAGTAAAAGGACGACTATGAAAGCATCAGATTCATGCTTTCCCACAATATAATTCTGAGGAAAGCCTTAAGAAGTTGGGCATGTCCTTTAAGATAGAGGATGGTGCTACCTCTGGGCATGGGAATCCATCAGAGACTATCGAAGCTGCCTGTTTTTGTAAGGGAGATAACTGATTACAATTTCAGCTGGCGATGCCTGAGGCAACCCAAATGACAGTTGTGGGCCTAACCTTTGAAAATATGTAACAGAAGCCTTTTCGCTGGCTTGATCTTAGATGGAAAGAAGAATAATCTGAAAGGTCCCCTTTGTTCTATCTTCAAAGGTTTAGGAAGTAAAACATGGTTGGGCATAAAATGGATCTTACGCCTGTAGAAAGTTAAATGAATAGAAGTCTTGGGCAAAGAAACATGCTCTTCTCTACTCTCATCCACAAGCCTCTATCTATCCAAAGCCAGACTGTCACAACTGTTGCAAGTGAAAAGTCTTCATAAAGACTAAGCCACACAGCATAAAGCCTTAAAGATGACAGCATTAAACAAACAAACAAAAAAAAAAAGGAAAAGGCAAAACTGGCAGAGTACCAAAGAAATTATAAATAGACATTCTAGCTATCACTCCTTGCTCTTCTAACTCCTCAAATTGGATAGACACATCTTCTTCCAAATGAGGTTAAAAAAAAAAAACTTCTAGTGCATCAAAGCAGAGCAAAACTAGAAAAAGAGATTTGGGAATCTGCATTCAGAACTAGTAGTACCTCTGCTTCCAGCTTTACATGAAATCCATGGTTAAACTGTTCTGTAGTATAAAGGCCTTAAAACAAACCCTTCAAGTTGGAGGCCCACGAACTTCCATAAAGAATAATAAATTTCTTTACACCCTTCAATTAATACTCCTTCCTCCTTGAGCCCTTTAAGTTCTCTGTATTTGTTTTTGAGTTGCACTCTGTCTACAGAGAGCAGTGGGTTCAGAGGGACTTGTCAAAAGAGTAGAACATATATATATGTTGCTTCTAATTGATAAATGAGTTCAGAAAGTTTCTTCCATGTCATGATCACTTACAACAATTTGCTAAAGAAAGAAAGCATTTAACATTCTCTATCAACCAGAAAACTACTTTCAACTAGAAAATGGCAAATACGCGAAGTACAAGAGAACACAAAACCAGCACATTACCAAGACAGATTTAATCAAGGCGAGATGCTCTCTTCTACTCCCAAGTTGCCAGCTTGCTCAGTGTTACATATTTCTGTGTTTTAGATGACCTCAACTCTTATAAATGAAAAGGGGATAGAAAAGAAAGTCCCGTCAGTCAGAACGGTATGTGTCCTAGATTTAGGGTGTGTGTGGGGGGTGAGTTTCCTCGTTAACAATAAGCCAGAATACACATCCTGACAAATCACAGGAAATACTGTATGTTCAGCATTAAGAAAGGAAGTTCAGGTTTCTTTCCCTATTTAGATGAATTGGAATCTAGCTTACTGCCTCGAATAAACTGTAAGAAGTGCCTCCAGCAAAAACTTCAACCGCAGCAAGACATATTTTCCTGATATCTCTTACGATAAAAAATTGCTCCATGCAACATTATAAGCGACATTATTTGTTGTTATATACACATTGTTTAGTCTCCTCTTTCTGTTTTTCAATAAAGTCATGCAAATAAGCAACACATGCAAAGGAGCAACTACTTGCTGTATCCTCTTCTGCCATTAGTAGCATTGTCAATGTAATTTTCAGATGTGGAAACCTCCAACTTCAATACTGCCAATGCACACCCATAGAAGTTTCATGACTTAAAATATCTGCCTGCCCTTTAGGTTTATGAAGATTGGCCTTTGTGGCAAACACTTAGACTCAGGTCTCAGGGTTGTGGAGGTGCTGCAGAGTAACTATAAACATTGCAGCAAAAAAACCAGGCCCATGTTTGACAGAGCACTGAGTTCTGCTGCAGAGTTAAAGCTGCTGCATGTAAATGAAAGTCAGAGGATTCTGCAAGAGACCAGCTGAACATCCACAACATTTTCAAGGTTCAGCCTACTCTAAGGTATGCACACAGTAGAGAAGCTGCCCCAGTCTCCATTTCCTTCAAAAGAATTTGAATGGAGACATGGAAATGGAAAGTTCCGAAATATGACTTTCCCATAACTTCTCAGAAGTAGAAAGATGCAACAAACAGAAAAAGCGGTTTAGTATGAAAGTAAAATCTTACCGTGTCTGAACTTCCTTCCAGCAGTATATTGATTGCTCTGTTCACGTCCCCATTACAATCATGTAGTGCCACTATGCACTCATCCTGGTTTTTCCCCGTCACTTCCATAAGCTGGCAGTAAAAGTCAGACATGTTAAAATATCTAAATTATCATCATAAGAAAATAAAGAGTTAGTACCATCACAGATTTCAAGAAAGTGCATAGCTACTCTGTCAAAGCAAACTAAAATCCTAAATAAAGGTATCTTACAGGCATTTTACAGATCTGCTAGGGATTCAGACTAGAGACAGGATGAAACACCAGTTAAAGGGTAATCAGAAACCATTCTCACACCTTTTTTTTTTCTTCCCTTTATGCTTGCAGCAAATGCTGTCACCCCAGAGACAGCAGTATATGAGGGTAAAGATGTAAAAGACCAGGACAGCTCCAGTATCATCCTCTCTCCCTCCCCATCAAACATCCCTCTCTTTATCCCCCTGTGTGAGGACGTAAGGTAAGACATGGCAGAGAACAGATCCGTCTGGAAAAACATCCAGACTAAGAAAAAGGTTATTTTTCAGCCAGATCCACCCCCTCGATCCATTTCAGCATATGGCCACACAAAAGGCATAAGTGATGGCTGCTTAAGGAGACCTGGTACTGAATTATGCTCCGTGGAGTTGCGGTGCACATCCTGGGGAGTGTGGGATGGAAATAAACACAGTCTATCATGGGACACATCCAGCAACTTCACTCAAAGAAAAAAACCTACATGAGCTAGAAATACGTATGCACAATGTAAAATATTGGAGATTTCCTATGCAGAACTTAATTCTTATCCTTCCCACCAGCAGAGCTACAGGCACTATTGATGAGGGTCCTTTGGCTTCAGGAAGTACAAGACGTCACTTCTGGAGGAGGTTTTACAAAGGAAAAGAAATCAATAAGTCTGCTCCTCTGCTGCATTAATGCATTCACGCTAATTGTTCTCTCCTTCTGGGTGTACTAGGTTCTTCATGAGTTGTGATGTGTTCACTAGGACAAAATCACCAATACCCACAGCAGAACAGGGACCCAGATTCTCAGTACTGCTCAAATTAACGGTCTCAGCTATAATTGGGTAATGGAAGCTCGAGCAACTACACCTGAAACTCAGCACGGTAGAGGAAATGGTGTGAGATTTCATTTTCACAGTGTAATTCTATCATTTTAATGCATACACAGAACTGGGAAGTCAAATTATTTTTTTTTTAAATAACACTTCAATTCACCTTTAAGCTATGATTAGATTTTTACTTTTCCTGAAAAACAGCCAAGATATTTGCAAACTCAGTTTACACAGGTGACATATTTTTCCCATGTGCATGTACATGTGGACAAGCTGAATGCACTCTTTATTCTGACGATCATTAAGCATCAGGACCATACTAGAGAGATACAGTCTGGAGGAGACATCAGCACAGATGAGTTTTGGCTTAAAGGCTTATCTACAAAGGAAAATGCACTGGTGTAACTATACAGCCAGAGCTATATTACCACACAATTTCTTGTAAACAGACTTTACAGTGCAATAAGAGCACCTTTTCCTAGTTAAACTTACGTCCTTCTGAAAAAGGTTTCATCTAAATGAGAAACAGACGCTCTAGCTCCAAAATGTAAGCCAGCTTGGGAGCACCTTATTGCAGGGCATAAAAACTCTGTACCATAAGAAACATACTTGTTTCACTTTATCTTCAAAATCTGCGTCGTTCTTATCGTAGATCATCTGAGCAAGGCGAATCTGTTCTGCTGTTGCCTGAAAAATGCAAACATGCAATAAAGTACACAAAAGGTAACAATATATTTTTTAAAAGTATCTCCTAGTGTCATTATATTTTTTTCTCCAGATTCTCAAAAAGAACATACACAACAAGCACAGAGGTACTATGGGGAAGGGATTAACATCTCCTCTATGCCCCTCTTATAGTTAAAAAGAAGCAATTTCAACACGTTCTAATGTGTTTGAACCACAGTTGAAGGCCACCACATAGACAAGACAACCATATAATAAAACAGAATTTACCACAGAAGCCTACGCTTTGATATTTTTACTTTGATTTAGTATCTACCATTCCAGAGTTAGAGTTTTATCGCAACAAACTGGCAACAGTATTTCTACATTAACCACATCTCTGACGATTCCTGCTCACATCACCTTCCATGACTCTCCCAACAACCACCTGACTCTGTAGTTTTATGAGCACTTAAAAAGAGACCGAGTCATGCGTCAAGATTTTGCCCGTGAACAGCTGCACTTATTTTCTTTATAAGCAAATATAAAGGTCTCTGAAAACTGCTACAGGATCTTGCTATTTATGAAATATTTGGTGCTTCTGTAATGTTTCTGGATGACAAATCCATGCTGGCAATTTCTCCAGAAGCTGAAAGACTAAAATGAATGGATGCAGTAAAGTGCCATAAATCCAAATAGGCTACGGCTGCCCCAGAGAGAACGCAACTCAAGAACACTAACGTTGCATCATCCAGGCCACTCTTCATAGTGTGGCATTTGCAGTCTACTTGAACTGCACTCCCATGAAAATAGCAAAGATAAGTCCAGGATCATGTAGCATAGAGTTAATTTGATTTCTGTTCAAACAGAAGAGGCTTCCATCTCATGCTAGAGAAGGCTGATACTGAAGAGAGCCAGGATCTGAAATGCGTGTTGATGTGCTGCAGAAGACTTCTTCATTGGGAAGGGGACCGCCTCATCCACTGAAATTCTTGACAGAAAGAATTCATCTGGGCAGCTGATTGAATCTCACCTTTCGAAGTCCCACTTCACAGGATACCCACATGAAATTCTATGCCTCACGAGTTCAGACTTAATCAGCCTCAAACTGCTTCACTTTTGGAGTTTACCACAAATACAAGCTCTAGAGGAGGTCGCTAAGTGCAAACGCTGAGAAGAGTCTAAAAATTACTCCACCGTACACCACCAGCTGCTTATTTTCTGAGAAGTTACTGCAGCTGTCCCAGTTCCTTGAGGGAAGCGACATTTGCTGGGCTCAAGAGGCGACGTTCCAAGACAATTAGCATTTGTAACGGAGTTAAGTACTCTGTGCTACTTCACATTTTCAAAGTGTCATGCTGACATCTTCATACGTCAGTCGGTAACACAGAGGAGAGCCTGCTCTGGAATTCCCTGTGCCAGCCCTGGTGCCACCCCTCCATGAAAGCCTCCTGGTCAGTGTGGTGCTCTGTGCGAAGGAGCTCTTTTTTGGGGTCTGCTGAGAGCTCAGCAGAGAGTAAAAATAAAAGGTCTGATGGTTTCAGGAATTAAGCCTTGTTGATCCAGCTTCTCGCTCTGACTTCAGCCTCCTCAGGCCCACTGCAACTTTTAAGCTAGTGAATAGATTTTCTTTAAAGATATCCACAGTAAAAACATTCAGACAATGTAATTTCTGCAGAGACATGGTGGCATATTCAACCAGAAACAGGAAGCCATTAAAATTCATTTTTTCCGTCAACCAACTTTTTTTCAAGTCTGCATTAGAAGACAAAAATATTGTCTATTTTGATATTTCTAACAATATCAAAAGTGTGACGGTATTTTCAGTTTTCCTGTGGAAGCAGAGATCTTAGAAAAACAAGTAGGTGCCATATTGCTAATATTTATGCCAGTGGATTACACCCAGATGGAATTGAAGATTCAGAAGAAAAAAAGAACAATAAATACCCACAAGATGTGTTTACTACACAAACACCAAATTATTGTCACAAAAAGTTTTGGTTTTTTCCCCAGTGACTGGTTCTTTCTTATTTTTAAGGCACCATTGTTACAAGTAACATTGCAGTATCTTACAAAAGCGTATAACTAAGTTTTAATTGTGACTAAGAAAATAGTAGCATCTTAAGACAGCTAAAACTTTACTCAACCTTACAAGATATATTATCTTTGCGGCATAATAGAGTGAAGGAAATTTTTAACTAACAACTTCCAACTACCAGAAAACAGAAGTGTGCAAAACACAAAATTAAGTGACAGTAATAGGCCCAGATCATATAATAAAATGGTATATTTATTATCCAGAAGCAATGCGAAAGAACTGCAATGTAATTTCTTAAACAACTTAAATGATGATCAATGTGGTATTATGACAATGAAATCTCCATTTGGGAAAGCAACATTATTCTACATTCAGAAAAATGAATCAGTGGTGATCAAACAGTAAAATCCCACACATTTCTGTTGATCTGTAAAGCCTGACTAAGCAGGAAGGTCCATCTGATATCTAAACAATAAAAAAATATGGTGCACTAAAACATAATTGCTGTATATTAAATGACCATCTTTTCCACTGAATTGACCAAATCAATATAGAATCATAGAATCATTAAGGTCGGAAAAGAGCTCTAAGATCATCGAGTCCAACCATCAACTCAACACCACCATGCTCACTACACCATGTCCCTAAGGGCCTCATCTACACGTCTTTTAAATACCCCCAGGGATGGTGATTCAACCCCTTCCCTGGGCAGCCTGTTCCAAGGCCTGACCACTCTTTCAGTAAAGAAATTTCTCCTAATGTCCAACCTAAACCTCCCTTGGCGCAACTTGAGGCCATTTCCTCTTGTCCTATTGCTCGTTACTTGGGAGAAGAGACCGACACCCACCTCACTACAACCTCCTTTCTGGTAGTTGTAATTATTATGTAAGAAGTTGAGTAAGTGGACAAGATGCAGAAAAAGGTCTGTAAGACTTCATGCTAAAAATCAATGAATCACATAGGTTGGAAAGGTCCTCCAGTGATACTCCGTGCAACCTCTCCCTGAGAGCATGTCCCATCAGAGGAGCCGCTTGGGGCCAGACACGAGATCCCACAACCTCTCTAATCCATGACCATGCTCACGGTAAACAATTTTTTTCCTTTTAACAGCTGGAATTTCCAGTGTTCCAACTTGTGCCATTGCTTCTCTGAGAAGAGTCTGGCCTTACCTTTTCTATACCCTTTCATGAGGTATCTGAATCGAAGATACGACCTCGCCTTGCCACCTTAGGGCTGAACAAATCCAATTCCCTGAGCCACTCCTCATTCATCCTGTGCTCCAGCCTCTCAGCCATCTTCACAGCTTTTCGCTGGACTTGCTCCCATCTGCCAATGTCTGTCTTGTGCCAGGGAACCCAAAACTGGGCAGAGTACTCCTCAGATGTCTTGCAAATGTCAAAAAAGGGGAAACCACCGCTTCTGTCAATCTGCTCGCTACACTCCTTCAGCCTTACTTGTTATAAAACAAAAACAAATTCAACTTCATCTGTTGAAAGTCGCTTTCTAAATCCACACATTAGCATGAATCACCACTACGCAAAGTGCTGCATCGCAAGGAGATGATAAGGGCTTGAGCTCACTTAATTAATACTGTACAAAACAGAACAAGAGCCCCTCCATGTTAAAGATCAGTCTAGAAAACAATAAAAGACACAATTTCCCAAGGGAGCACCTCTAGATTGATGCACTTTCTGCCAGCAGAGAACTGAGGCAATTCTTGAATTGGGTCCAATTTTGAGAAGTACCTGACAGGAGAATAATGAGTTGCCAGGGGCAGAGACATTTTGCACTCTCTGTAACCCAGAGAAGCACACAACTACTCTGCTGCTGAGAGTCAAGACAATGGGGTAAGAGCTTAATTTCATTCTTGCAGATACTCAAAATAATTTTAGTCTGCTAACGGACGACCATCTTCATTTCACTTTGTGAGGACATTGCACAAGAATTTTGGGATTTTGTGACTTGCGGATATGCTGAATCATGCTGTAGAACACAGCATGCCTCTAATGAAGCTTTTCCCACCCACCCAAATTCCTCTACCGACCAGAAATCTTCTAGCATCATGAGGCTGGCATATGGAAGAGCTGAGATCTGAGGACACTGAGGTCACCGGACAGAAATCCTGACACAGGCATAGGTTAGAATTCCTCACTGATGGGAAACGTTGCTGAAGAACACAAAGCTCCTTTAGAGGCAAGAATACAGGAACAACTTAATGTTGTGCTGGATTACTGAGCAATTAAAGTGAGATATCAAACATACCCTTCCAAAGTAGACCATAGTTTTTCCCCCCATCTTTTCTCAGTTTTTACTGACTTCGGGAAGAAATGTATCTCATTACATGCTCACTTTCAACTCAAAGAAGATTATACAGTAGCACGTACCTGTACTACTTGTTTCTGTGGTTGTGTTGGCTGTGTGGTTGAAATTTGCGTTTTGTCCCGAGTGCCCCGGGTACGTTCACTGCCCACCGAAGTCATCATATACAGTATATACAAAACAATGTATGTACAAAATAGAAAATCTGAAAGAAAAAAAAAAAAAAGAGCATGAGTTAAGGCAGGGTACAATTGAATACCCAGATAATATACAAAGTAGCTTGAACTCTTCCTGCCTTTACCACGAACTCTATACAAGACTCCTGAGAAAGCAGCTTTAATACACTATTATTGGATTTATCGCAGTCTTTACAGTAAAGGGGGAAATGCAGTGGATAAAAAGCATTTTTGTCAGCTGATTATGATCTGTCTAGATCTGTACTTCCAGACGACATCTAAATCTCACAGCTTGTTCCAATTATTTAAACATACAGACTTTTCTATCTGCTACTTTGCTGAAATTCCAGCTCCAGCTGTATCACTCCTTACATTTCTGTAATACCTGATGTGTTGTTTTGATGCCTGGAATTTAACCACTCTCATACCCACTCAGAACGGTAACGCAAAAATCACATTCACAAACTAGGCAGTTCCTCTCTTCCCTATCATCAAACTGCTTTCCTGCACATATACGGAGGTCGTGGCCAACGCCCAGTCTACTCACTTCTCATTTATAAGAGAAATGATGATGCTTGCCTTTAAATCCAGCCTCTGTAGCCAGTATTTTTGTTTTGTTCTCCCTCATATTTACAGAAATTATTTACAAAACTCTATTACCCTGCTTTAAACATACTTTTGTTGTATGGCAACAAAGAAACCCAAAAGAAAACCCAAACCCCCGCCACACAGCACTGCTATCCCGTTTGTGGCAGTCATCTTTCATTCTCATTCATCCTCTAGCATTAAAGTTACTTTGAAAAAAGAAATTTATTATTCCCCCTGTGTTTGTACAGCATCTAACACAAGGCTAATTGATGACTACATGGTTTATAGTAGCTATGATAACTGGAAACAGATCTCTCAACTGAGCAGAATGGTCACGTTCAACTGCGTGGTTTCTGTCCCCATGACACTGGGAAGTAAAACTGCAAATTTAGGGAACTAAGGACAACCTGCAAGTGGTGCACCTGGGCAGGAGGAGATGTGCAAACAAGCAGCAAAGCAGTTTTACTGCAGCCCCAATGTATGAACATGCCTCAGCACGCCACTTGTCAGGGCAGCAGCTTTAGTGCAAGCTGGCTAGCACCGAGTTCAATGCACCATAATGCTCAGATGAAAACTGAGCAAACTGCTGTGATTGCATGGACAAGGATGTGTTCAATACCCAACTGCTCACTAGCATTCACAAGTAATGGGTACTCAACAATTAAATTTGCAATGAAATGCTTCAGTTTAAACATCGATTTACAATGCTCAGGAGCCTCATCCAGAATCAAAAAGACAATTAACACCATTATTATCTAAATCTCTTCTTCACTTTAGAAATACATTTTTGTTGGCCAAAATTGAACCCCAACATTGAGTTTCTTTATGTGCTAGTTAAAGCACTCAATAAAGTCTGAGGAGAAAGTGTATTTCCATGAACTCTTACATATTTAACAAGAAAAGGCCTGCCTTTACCAGGAACTGACTGTAGTACGAGCTGAACTGGAACACTGTGTTTCTCCAGCTTTATGAATATATCCACCAAAGCCAATCTGTCTCCCAGTCTCTTAAGGTAGTCTAACTTTGTTGTCTTCTAAGCCCCAGAACACCCAGGCCTTCAGAGCACTACACTTGACACCCTAAAAGCCAGATACAGTCAGAACAGAGGTTACTCAAGCTTGTGACAACATGTTCTATGGAAAACAAAATATTAAGTAGACATGGAGACGCTCTGAATAGCAAGTTCAACACTTATCACTGACTATCTGGTTGTGGCTGTCCACTGACATTTTAAACACGTTATGGACAGTCTCCAGTTGAGTTTGCAGTAGAAATTACTTTTGCTCTTTGTGTTAAAATCTGCTTTATAAGCCTTGCTGACTGGACTGCCAACATCCGAAAACTTACATTTATATAGACTAATAATGACCCTGGGTTGGGTTTTTTTTTCTTAAGTGTCGGTCAGCTCATCATGATTTGAACATAGCACACTGAGCAATGAAAAAAGCCTTGAACAGAGAACATTACAGAAAGCACTAACCTCTCTAAAAGACAAAATAATAGTTTCAAATACAACTGTCTGGAATTAGCCCACTGTGATTTAAGATACGTTGAGAAATTATAACTCCTTTGGGTCTCAATTTGTTCATAATTTCTGAATTAACACCATGTTTACACAGATTCTGGTACCTAGGAATTCTGACATACATTTCAATGCTATTTTCTCTAATTTCACCAAAGCTATTCAAAATATCGCAATCCATGTTTTGGACATTACAGCAGTACACAGACGTTAAAACAGAGAGTTTTCCGTTTATTTGTAAAGCACATGCTGAACTATAGCCTACACTTCTGATAGCCAAGCAACCTATGGTACCTGAAGAGGATTGTGCCTTTTCTCCCTCTCCTAATGTGTATTTTACAGTGTCTCTGTCCCACAGCTGTTTAAGCCATGGGTTTTTTTCAGAATGAAAGGATACTTTAAGGAAAAAGGCAGGCACACAAATGTTTGAAACACTCCTGAGGGATGAAGCGGCACAGCAAGATCAGCCTGCTGGTGGGAACAGAGCCAAACAACCTGAACAGTATAACGGGATCTTTAAAGATCGTCATCTTGCTGACCACGCAGCCCATGAGCAGCGCAATTTGGCAACAGGTCCAAAGCAGAAAACCAGTGAAGGAGACAGCCTCTTCCTGGCCACAGTATGGACTTGCACTTCCCCATCAAACCAACACGGACATGTTATAGTCCATTTCAGACACAATCCAGTCTTCTTAAAAACACAATTGGCAGCTTGATATAATGAGAGCTTTCAAAATAAAGCTATTTTATTTCCCCTTAATTGGCTCTCACTATCTACAGGCAGTGCCCGGAGACAGCAACCAGCCCAGCCCCAGCACACATGAGGAGCAGCTGAAGGGCTCTGCTCCACCGCTGACGGTGCACTGGCCAGGGAAACATCGCACCTCCGTGGCACAGGCACGCCTTCACCGCACCGGGCTGAGGCTTCACACCCTACTACACCTACTCTTTAGAGTATCAAAGCAGCAGGCAGAAGGGAGGCAGATAGCCACTGCCTTCAAATTACCATAGTGACTACATAGTGACTATAATTTTGAGCGTTAAGTGAGATATTATTAATTAATAAGATGGGGCTGAACAAGAACATTTCCTTGCCTGCAAAGCAGCTTCTATTCTCTCCAATTCCTCATATTAAAGTCTGTTTGGCATGCTGTTGTCATAGCAATAAGGAGGATATCACAAACTGATGAACTTTTAACTACAGATCAAATGAGGAAAGAAGATTTGAGACTGGGAGGAAGACAACTCTTAATTAAAATCTGTTTAATAAAGATCAAAAAAATATTCAGACAAGCAGATGTTTCAGTTTCCATGCCAGGGTCTGGCTCAGTGCAAAAGTCCCTCATCAGCAGTTAATACTTGACCTTGTAGACACATTGCAACTCTAGTAAGCAGCCAAAACAGCTGTATTTTGAAGAAATAGATACACATTAAATGAAACAGACCCCCATAGCACTAGCAAAAAAGGAGGAGAAAGCATTTAAGAGACTGGACTCCCCAAAACTGTTCTGTAAAGAAGGTGGTCATACTTTTTTCATGACAATAAAAAAAAGAAGCACAAGACTGCTGTAAACCTTTTTTTCACTGATGTAATCTAGTACCTCCAGAGGAAGGCTGTCTTTGCTTCTACTTTAAAAACAAACAAAAAACTCCCTTGATCAGTAGTTAAGAAAATTGTTCAACTTCAAGTATGTTTAGGTTCTCAAGCACTAAGGAATTCGAATTTCAGCACTTCCTCATAAAACAAATAGACTTAAAAATCGGAAGCAACAGAGGCATTTAAGAGGAAAATCATCCCAAATCTCAAGTTTTGTTTGTTTTAGTCTTTCTGTCTGCGTATCGAGTTTAGCCCAAGGACCTACACTACAACAGCAGATATAGTATTGTATAATAAGCTGTCACCAGACTGGTGATGGAATGGCAACAACTATTCTAGTTTCCAAAAGTGGTACTTAAGCATTGGTATCTCAACACCCAACTTTTTTTCCTAAAAACACCAAATCCCACCCCCTCTCAAAGTCTCCATACCGTAAGTCTTATTCAACACATTTAGTTGGGTTTTTGCTCTGGATTTTAGAAGAGGAAGGCAAAGAATCAAAGAGTAACTGAACGCATATCAACACAAAAAGCAGGTTTTTAAAGCTATCATAATGCTTTCTTTGATCTTTTGTTCAACTTTCCTTCGGCAAGAAATCTAGCCCTTTTAGACTCAAAGAAGTCAGAAAAGTTACAGATATACAAAATACAAATTGACTTGACAGGGTGGCAAGCCCCACAAGACACAGCAAATCTGTTGCTGAACTTCCAGGGACAGACCACGCACTGCAATACCACCTGACTTTCAAGAATCCTTCTGAAGTTAAATATTCACTTCCATCAGCTGAACAAAACATCTGCAGTTTCAATTATTTTCCTGAGGCAGTCTCAAGAAAGTTATTTTCTTGACTCTCTGGACAAGGAGCTGTGATAAAGAACACTGTGCAGAAATCTCTATGAATACCTTAAAAGTGTGATTGCTTTTTTATACTCGAATCACAAAGCTACTCAGTCACAGATTTCTCACAATGACAGGGCGGGGAGAAGGCTGCAGGACACTGCCTCATGATGGCATGACTACGGTACATGTACAATGACTCCAGATTCTACTGCTACAGCAGTAGCATGACATGAGCATGAGGAAAAAGAGCAAAGGAAAAAAATTATGTCTGCAAAGCATCGATGCAATGCATTTCCCTCAAGTCCTGTTGTCTAAAGAATCTCCTTTATTACTGCTTGAAAGGGGAAAAGAGTTTGCAAGAGTCAGATGTTCCTCAGGAGCAGTGCTGATTACTCAGTGTCTGTACTGCCCCAAGCCAACAATACTGAACCTGAGCTTATGGATCCTGGGAGGATTCATGTCTCATCTTACGGTCTTCTACAGTAAATAGGAAGAATATTGATGGCCAGGAGTAGACCTGCATCACTGGCAGAACACCACAGGAAAAAGAAATTGTATTATTTGTATGCTCTCACGTTTTACCAAGAAAAGAGGATTGCTGGGAGTGACCAGAGTACCAGCACAAACATATAAACTAACATATACACTTCCAGTTGTGTTAGCAAAGCGTACGGAATAAACAAGTGAATACTCTTACCCACCTTTCTTAAAACCCACTGAGTTGTTAGTTGAAATTATTATTCTGCCAAGTCAACCTATAATTGGCTAAGAATACACCCCAACCTACAGAAATCAATAATTTCTCACTACCACCAAAAAAAAAAGTATATTTCAATGCTTGGTATTCCTAAGCAAATGTTATACAAAGGAAGACAAAGAAATATACAAATAGGTCTTACAAATAAAAGAAAAGACAGCATTGTTTTGGAAGAGAAAGAAGTGTTCATTTTCAAAAGACTGGAGTTAGGCAAAGGCCGGCCACGTATCCAGAGCCCCCCTCAAAAGCATGATGTGGAAGGGGGACTGAACAGTGCATGTTTTCCACTAGTAGAGCAGGTTTCAATCATGAAATTTAAGTAATATCATTAACATTATTTTAAAAAATTCTTCTAATCTTACAATATCTATCTTTGCTATTATCCCAGTGTCTCTGCCTAACAGACATGTTTTACATTTTAATATATACTGATTATCCTAGCTTTAATCAAAATCTGCCAACTACACCCAATAAACATCCAGTGGACTTGCACTCATCATTTCTTTATCAATATTCAAACTTTAGAGGCAACAAGTGCCCTTATTCACACAGAAATTTCTGAAGGAGGAATCCAAATTTCCCCAAATTCAACTTTCACCAGTATTAAACAAAACAAAACAAAAAAAGAGTCAGACAATTGCACCAAAATCAGAGAAGCCTAACTGACTTCCACCTAGGGCTACATCTTTCACACAACCAAGGCAATCTTCAGACTGCTAAAAACCTGGCTAGCAAAACCCACCCAGCTCTGTTGCTGTCAGAAGACAACACTCCTGAGTGATTCTGGACAATCAAAAGGCTGTGAATGTCCTAGAGGATTCAGAGGGCTTGACCTTATGTTTCAGACATCAGTATGTACAAAGTCACTATTCTCATCTTTTGCTGCCTTTCTGCAAGAACATCATTTTAGATAGCAACGGCTGGACTTCCACATGCAGAAAGAATAAAGTCCTGCTCCCTGTCCTAACTAATTATAAGCCCCATGTTTGCAAAGACCTACAAGATGCACTAGTTACCAGCACTTACCATTGACTGTAATGAAACTTTAAGTAACAGAGACACCGTTAGACTAACTGCATGTTATTTTCTATCTAAGCACCAGTCTCAGAACTATCAGAACTACAGGATCTTTCCAGACCATAATGCAGACCAAACCACAGTTGTTGCCATGGACAAAAAAAAAAAGAAAAGGCTGCACTGGTCCACATAGAAATATAATACATAGAAAATAGGAATTCTCTTTGAGAAGCGGCAATCATGAGGATCCTGTGAGGAAGGAGCAACAGCATAGAATCATAGAATCATTAAGGTTGGAAAAGACCTCCAAGAGCATCAAGTCCAACCATCAACCCAACACACCATGCCCACTAAACCATGTCCCTAAGCGCCTCATCTACACATCTTTTAAATACCCCCAGGGATGGTGATTCAACCCCTTCCCCCAGCAGCCTGTTCCAAGGCCTGACCACTCTTTCAGTAAAGAAATTTCTCCTAATGTCCAATCTAAACCTCCCTTGGCGCAACTTGAGGCCATTTCCTCTCGTCCTATCGCTAGTTACTTGGGAGAAGAGACCAACACCCACCACGCTACAACCTCCTTTCAGGTAGTTGCAGAGCGCGATAAGGTCTCCTCTCAGCCTCCTCTTCTCCAGCCTAAACAGTTCCCTCAGCCGCTCCTCATAAGACTTGTGCTCCAGGCCCTTCACCAGCTTCGTTGCCCTTCTCTGGACATGCTCCAGCACCTCCATGTCCTTCTTGTAGTGAGGGGCCCAAAACCGAACACAGGATTCGAGGTGCGGCCTCCCAGTGCCCAGTACAGGGGCACGATCACTGCCCTGCTCCTGCTGGCCACACTATTTCTGATACAGGCCAGGATGCCGTTGGCCTTCTTGGCCACCTGAGCACACTGCCGGCTCATGTTCAGCCGGCTGTCAACCAGCACCCCCAGGTCCTTTTCCTCCGGGCAGCTTTCCAGCCACTCTTCCCCAAGCCTGTAGCGTTGCCTGGGGTTGTTGTGACCGAAGTGCAGGACTCGGCACTTGGCCTTGTTGAATCTCAACTTTTGAAATATGTTTCTCTGCTGAGGAATATTTTAAGAAAAGCTCTGGCTTGTCCTGATATTCTAAGACCTGAAGGAAAAATTAAATACATGTTCCTGTCATCTTTGATGGAAGGACCTAATTTCTTGCCCTCTGTCATAGAAAAGACTTTTCTGATGCGAACCCTCTCTAGAAGCTTCCAAAGTAAAAGAGATAATGCATTCCCATCACTGACCACACCTTATGCTGCCCTGAACTGTCAACTGACTCAGTATCTCGAGTTAGGAAGCACATGGAGACCCCGGTGGCTCAAAGGTGGCTCCTGGTGCTTGCACAGCCATGCACACACTACGTCCTCTTGCTGCAGTGGGAAAGGAACACCTCAATTTCTGAGTCCTCTGCTCTCTTATCTTCTACCCTAAGGAAATAAAAGAAAATACTAGCCAAGTCAATACACAGTATACTCGCTGTTCATTCCATCACTGCTACATTCAGTGAAGAACCATCAGTATTGCAAATCTCCTCTTCATACCCGTTTCTCTGGGTTTGTCCCCCCCAAAAAATGGAACAATCAACGACGAAAACCAGAAAAGGTAAAGCCCTCGGTGTTTTCCCTCCTAAGGTTTCCTGAGTACAGCGAAAGTACACTACAGTGTCTACAACTTCCAACAAAGCAGCAGCTAGCAAAACTACAGCCTAGTCACCCCCTGCAACAACTACTCAGATTGAATTATACACTGCATTAACTAGGAGGCTTGTAAAAAACATTAACTAGTACTTCACAAAAGGAAAGGTTTATTGCAGCTGAGGAAAAAACTGAACTAGCAGGTTTTTCAGGGTTGAGAATCATTACCCTCTGCAGACAGAACTAACACAGCCTTCCTGAAGTCACACACAAGTGGAGGATGGCTGAGCAGGCTTTGGGACAAAAACCCGTGACTAGAGTTTTAGTTCCCATTTGGGACCTGGTTGTATATTCATTCAAAGTTCAATCCATAGTGCAGGTAGAACCCAAACAGTTTATTCCATTAAAATGAAGTTTCGGCTCACATCTAATACCACACAACTGCGAGTTGTCACCAGAAATGGCATTCCTGCTCCCCTACTCCTTAACCACATAATATTGCTACTTTCCTTCAATCAGACTAACGATCGTGCAGCTGCAGAGGGAGCTGGTTCAGTAAGCTGACCCAAGAGCAAACTAAACCCTCCAAAACAAAACAGCGAGTCAGTTGAAAAAGCTTATCCAGTGCAAAACTATGTGGCTATACAACTGCTGAATCTGACACGAGGGATAGGGATCAAGTTCATGAGGAAAGGGGGAACTTGCATTTCAGCAGCCATGCACGATTATAACGTAGGTAAAATGTGAGGTTTCACACTTTTTTTTCCTGGGATCGAGTACAGCAAGACTTGATCCTAGTCAGGCCCTCTGCACGCCACAAAAAAAGAAAAAAAAAATTAAAAATGCCTTGTAGGCATTTTAAAAAATAAAAAAAACTCCCAGGAAGGGACTCTACCAGCAGAGTGACCTTGAATATGTCACTATCTTACGGCATATGTATTCTTTTGATCGCCAACAGGAAAATAGAGTCTTATATCACCTTTACTGAAGAACACTCCTTAATGCCCAGCCTCTTGGATACCTGTTAGCATTCAGTAACGTGCAGTGAGGAATACACTTATAAAAATTTGGAGGTGCTTCTGTCCAAACAAGAGGAGGCTATAATCAACCAACATTAGGACGGCCTGACTAACACAGCTTATGGTAATCTAGAATACAGTCCTTTCCTCCAGCCACAAAAGTATCTGTCTACATTCAGTTTCAGGCATTAAACTAGATACTCAAACTACCCTAAAGCAATTTAGCCACCAAAAGCAATCTTTAATGATTTTGTACACACAACTAAATATTCGATGCTTTTGCTGGTCATCTTTGAATTTCACTTTCACAGGAATAATACACTTAAGTGTCCACCCTTTCCCTATCAAAAGCCCCACCTTGAGAAGGCTTGCTCTGCCAGCTCATATAAAACTCACAGCAGTCCCTCTGAGGGGGAAAGGAGGAAATCCAGACAGACTCGTCCGGGAAGACAGGGCTGGGTGCCTTGGAAGTTCTTCAGATGACTCCCTCCACCAAAAAAATCACAAGGCAAAGCCTCTGCAGACTGTAGTAATTTGCACAGCTTTCTAGTCTATCCGAGATGAACTCGGGGGTCAGCTAGACGCATGGGTGAGCTCAGGGCACACACACAGACACACACACACACACATATATATGTAGGTGAGGAAACAGTTGCAGAGTACGAACTAAAAAAGTTATAGATGTTCTCTTCAAAGAATACATGGAAGGACATATAATCTCAGGTCACACTCCAGTTAAGCTATCAATACTCCAAAGGAAAAAAATATTTAAATAGCCAAAGCATCTCAGATAAGACTGCAATACACCACTAAAGCTGCACAGGACATATGACCTTCTTGTATTAACTGTGACCGACTTGTCTCAAAACCATTATTTCCCACACCTCTAGTGACAATGTCAGCAGGACACTTTTGAAACAGTTTAAGCTTGGGCTATGTCAGTACATAAAACATGAGCTACAAGCATACATTAAGGACACTTCAGGCTTGCAGTTTGTCAATAGTATCAACCATAAGACACAACAGTCAAGAAAAAAAACAAACCACTTTCAGTGGGTCAGCCCCCTATCAATCATTACCATTACAATCAACAGCTAGCTGTACGCACAAGATGAGTAATTCACGCAACAGCAAAAAAAGGAAAAAAAAAAGCTCTTAAATAACAAAAAAAACTTTTTAAAAAACTTATTAGGAAAGTTAATCCAGATTAAACCAGTACCAGAACAAAAAAAGATGCTGAATTGTAACAGGAGCAGGGAAAAAGGGAGCTGTCAGCTTTGGCTATTAAACTGCAGAAATGCATATTTCAGCTATTTGCTCTGATGTAACGTCTCATATCTAAACAGCCCCTAAAATTAATTGCTGCTTACACAGAAAAAACAAACCCAGTAGGAAGTTTCAAGTTGAAATCCAGGTACTCCAAATGACAGAAAGAAACAGCTAACACAAGCTAGGAGCCACGCAGCCAGGACAATACCCAGAAGGGGGAATTCGCTTTGAGTGGGGTTCTTGTAAACAAGGTGGCACACAGGAAGCAGCGCTCGACGTTGGACATCTCGCTGCCAGATCACGAACACGCTCGGCGCTTGTGCTCTCCCTGCCCCCTCCGGCTCCCTCCCGCGTCGCTGACCCACGCTCTCCTGGAACGGCTTCCAAAGGAATTCTTTGAACAGAAACAGATACAAGCAACAGGACTAAAAATAGCCAAGCAAGAGCACAGACATTTGTTACGTTCTCACATGCTCAACTGCATCAAAAAAAAGGGCACCTAGTTAACTCACACTAGAATTGACAACGAGGAACAAAGTAAAAAGTGCCACCATAAAAAAAGTTTTGGAGGGGAGGATTAATTCAGACTTGCAACACTCATCAGATCACATTACAACACTCACAACAAAAAACAAAGGTTAAATTACAAGCCACAAGTGATATAACAGCAAATGCACTAAGTAATTAGTAAGACTGTATCTATAAAATGTGCTAAAAACCTCATGATATCAGATTTTTGATTCTAGCTTCAGAGTTTTGGTAGCAACACCAAAGAGCTCAGGTATCATTCCTGCACCTGTACAGAGCCCTACTCCTTGAACTAGATACTGAGGGAAGACGACCAGTACTGATCACTGCTTGTGATACGCTCACATATTCAGAAAACCAAAGAAAACCAGGAGCCTTGCTGAAAAAACTCTTTTAAACAAAGCAAGATATTATAGAACATCCTTCTATAATTTTCCCCCAGATTATGATCTTTCTCAAGGTTCATCTTAGGCAAGAGAAGAATCCACCAAAATAAAAACCTAATTTTTTTGCAGTGACATATACAACTCTGAATATAAAGTTCCAGAAGGAGGAAAAGAAATACGTTTCTAAGGCAGTATTAAAGGTTTCCTTCCTTCACAATCTTATGCTTTTACTGTGCATAAAATCTCGATGAAAATTCACAGCCATTTGGGTCAGTTTAGCTTTCCAAAGTGAAACATTGCGAGAAGCCGAGTCCTTTTTCAAACTTACTGTCAGGTGCTTAGAGACAAGCAGCCACAGAAACAACACTAAAGCCACAAGAGACCATTTTTCTCTGCCAACTCTGGATTGCTCCTTCTACGGTCACGACTGTTGTTAGCATTTTGTCTAGCTTTAAACAAGGTGGGGTTTATTAGTTTCCTTTGATACTAATCCTCATTTTGACCTGCTTCAGTCAGAAAACTTGGTTTTACCCCAAGCTTTCCCACCTGATTTTAAGCATTATTTTCCTCATGATCACAACTTCTCAACTTGGTGTCACGTGTAAATTCACCTACTCTTGTTCCATCATTCTAGAAGTTTACGTGAGGTCAGGTCTATCTGATCTGCACCAAAAGGATACCAAACTATCCAAAGACATGAAGGATTAACAATCTTTACAACTTGAAACGTACAACATGCTAGAAAGGAGCAGGCAATTAAAGAGACCTCCACCCAGAATTCAAATCTAAAAGCAGGAATAAAGTCATCCAGGCTGTTCTTGTGTGTTTAATATTAAAAAAGCAAAATGAAATTCATCTCCCACTTCTTAGTTAGTTTCTTCACCTTTTTAAAGAAGATACCAAAGAGACAAGCTGCTCACACATGATGTCAAATTGCCCAAAGTTTTATTGCACTTAATTCAGTATTTATTTTCTCTCCAACATAAGTGGGGGGGAACTACCCATAGGCGTCTTCTAAGACCCACAGTCACTGTTCCAGGCCCCCATCTTCACCTTTTTCTGCAAGTCTGGACTGACTTAAATGTCGTTTGGCTGCCACACATTTTCTATCTCCAGTAGGAGGTTCTCACTCTCCTCTACCACTTCTTTCCAAGCCAGACTAGCTTATAATAAAATTGAAGAAAAGTGCAAAGAATCTTTTTTTTTTTAAGTTTGCAAATTCTGAATGAGCATATAAAGTTTTTCTTCAAAACTTCTTTCCTATTGATAGACCATTAAGAAATTCCTCTTCACAGAAATTTATTCACTTACTTTCTTAAAGCTTACATTCCCTTTTGAACATATTTTTGTATTCTGCTGGGTTATTCATTATTATGCTGTACTAACCTAGCAGCCCCTGATTCCACAGAGGTATGCCAGGTTTATATACTGTGCAAGGCAATATTAAAATGACTAAGAAGAAAACCTGTTTTCTGAAACATCCCAAGAAGATATCAATCACCTGTCTATTTTACCATCAGTCTAAAAGACCAAGTACTCTGCTGCAAGATGAAGTTACTCACTTTTGAAAGAAAAGGGACTTGCACTCTTCACGTCTTAAGTTTCTGAAACAGTTAGCTTATTTATATTAATTGCAGCACCTCACCCTCAGTACACATGTGAATTCCGAGACTGCACCTGGAATACACATTTTGCTAACTGCAATGTTCAACTCTAGCAACAGCATTAAAATATTACAGGTATCAGCTTTAGAGATCATACTGTACCTACAAAAACTTCACTGAACAAATGGCTTGGTAATGGCAATCTTTAAAACCATTTCAGCAGAAAATGTGTTATAAACATCAATTTTCTCAAGCAAACCAAAAAGCTATATGTACACAGAAGTCAAGCAAAGCATGAGCAAGGGATAAGCAAGATAAAATATTAAAAGTTTTAAAAATTGCATAACAAACTTAAGTAACAGCTTTTTAATCCGAATAATACTTTTCAGTCATTTACAGAATGTTATGTAAAAATTCTACCACAACAGGGGATTGTTAAGCACACTTGCTGTAAAAGCCAAGACGACACCGTAAATAAATTGAGAAACCAACGGCAGGCAAGTTTAAAATGCAGAACAGTATGATGTTTTAAATGTGTTCTCAATTTAACATACAAAGACTGTTTTTCAAGTTCAATGAGTAGTACCAAAACATGGCCTTTGGAAAACTAGTAAGAACAACTTGATTCACTAGAACAAGGTGAAAATAAAAATCATAAAAGGAAAAATGCATCTTGTCATTCTACATGCCTTCTCCGGTAAGAGCAAAAAGTCCAAGACACATACACCATTAGGAGGGCAGCATTCACCCAAAGCTGTAATCAGCAGAAAGTAAACAAAAGGCTGCTCACTGTCTCACCTTCAGGACACAAACTTCTGCAGGGGCTTTGGGTGTTTTTTTTGAAGTGATACAAGCCTCATATAAGAAGATATTGCCCTTTTCATCCCTCCATTTTCCCACATCTAAAATTTAAAAAATTATACTTATCAACCCTGATGCTGTGCTCTAGAACTCTCAGGCAGAAGGTATTAGCGTGACCTTAGTTTTCATATCCCAAAAGAACCTTGCCATGAAGTCTGAGTTTTTGAGATTTGTTGTCATGGAAGTTACTGCGAGATCGCAACTACATCACAGGAATTTCTTTGCAGGATCAAATGCAAGAGATTGATAGAATGGGATAAAACAGCTCTCAATACACTGCATTTAAACATTACTAAGTACACATGCAACTGCTGAGAGCAGCAACTTTAAGGAGTAAAATTTTTACTTCCACTTATTCATGAAAGTCCATTTGAAGAGTTACGAATACATCCAAGAAAAACATTTTGTGCTCTTTTCAGAATTTTTTGCCAGAGGAAGAAGAAAGGGAAGGAAAAAGCATGTTTAAATAGATTATCTCATTCCCAAAGCCAGAGACATAACTTCCCTTAAAACCATTCTAAGTTCTCAGATGTTATAAACACAATGAATAAAACCCAGAAAATTCCCAGAATGCAAAGCACCAAGAGTAAGGCCTTCCATATCAGAGATGATCAGTTAGACTTTAATGTATATTCTAATATGCAATCCCATCTGAGAACAAAAACCTTTGCTCAACTGAATTATCACAATTCCTATCAAATTAAAAAAGGAATAAAACAAAGAACCAAACGCAATGACATTAAATGAGGAGAAAAACTAGGATTAAACCTGGTGAGTCAAAAAAAAAAAAAAGAAGAAATCAACCTTATACACTAATGTGAATCCACAAAAGGCTGTAATTTTACTTCAGAGACAACTAAAAATAAATAAATGTTTATCTGGAACTCACTTGTCAGTAGAGATTTTAACATGACTGAAATGCAAGTTGTTGTTTAAGAGTTAGAAGTACACTGATGTCAATCTAAGATTCTTACGCTGTAAACAAGTATTTCTTCAGCTGAACTCTTCCAGAGCTCTAGTTAGATATCCAGTTGCTGTAAAAGACTTGAAAGCCTAAGTTCCAGAAATGATAACGTTTTGGTTAACCTTGAGACTCTTGGAGCTGTGATGTTTTGGGTTTAAATACAATTGGAAAATATTCAAAGCATCTTCTTTAAGATCAGCTTTTGGGGAGCTTTTTTTTTTTTTTCCCCTTTTTAACTGGTCTGAAGCTTAATAAAATCTTAATTTTATATGGTTTTTGGAAAAGTAAATTGAGGGCATCTTTCCACTTCTTTTTTTTTTCTTTTAATTAGAAATTTGGGTCATTTTAAAAATACATACAAATTCTGAAAAAGAGGGGTGGAGGCTAAACACTGCAGGTCAGCATTTCAACAAGCTTTGATATATCCCAGAAGTTGAACTGTTTGGAAGGTCAATTCACAACAAGTCCTGGAAGAGCTAAGCATACCACTTCTTCCAAGCTGGTCTTTAAGATTTCAAGAAAGCAGAGCTTCATACCTCTCTAGTCATAAATATCATGCTAGTATAAAATATGATAGAATCATAATACCCAAACATACATTTGCATAAACCAACCTAGTGTAAAGCTCTATTTTCAGTCTCTTATGTGTTGTCTTCAGCTGAATGCTTTTAGGCTTTAACTATAATAAAATAAGTAGACTTCTGATATACATTTTAGCAAAGTTTAGCACAGTGTTTGAGCTATGCTTATGTGGGTCACTTCACCTGGCAGAGAAATTGAGAAGTCTGAAGTTGAGATTTTTCAGGAAGTGTAAGAGGTGGCAACGGTCTCATTTTATTCAACAGAAGGACTAACTGAATCTCTAAACAGAGCTAACTTTCTCCACCATTAGAGTGCCAGAAGAGATAGCTTATCCCCTTCCCCTTCAACATTTCTCCCTTAAAAAAGAACAAAAAGATTATCTTAAAAAAAACTTCTCAGTATTTCACAGCATGTCCATTCATATATAAACTTCTGGGAAAAAGGGCAACTCATCAATGCTGCACCACACATACCCATAAATGCAGAACAAAAACACATTTATAGGAATACCACGAGAAGTAAGACGCATAACAATCTCGCAACTTTCCAGTTCGCGTTACTGAAGCTCCAGCCGCTACACACTAACTAAGCGACGCTATTTCAAAAGACACCAGTTGCAGTGTCAAACACTTCACTACGCAGATTTAATAGCCAAACGGGATGTGGAGAACAGAGACCCCTTCCTCCTCCACAAGTGTTTCACCAGGGCTCATCGTTCCCGATGTTATTTCATTGCTCAGTTTCAGTGCAGTTCATCAAAGCAGGAATTTTGTTTGTTTGTTTGCGAAGACACACCTAAGGTTCCCCAGCATTAATGACTTGATTTCTGCTGCTATGAGCCAGACTCTGGATAATTTGAACAAACAAATCAAAGTAGCAACCCATCATATCAGTGATCAAGAATACCAAACTCTTCCCCCTTTTTTCGCCCACCCCAAACCTGTCTTGTAACTACCCCCAAGCCACATCCTCCTCCTGCTCCTCCACAGGCAACTCATTCTGTCCCTCTCCCTCTACATACTGCGCTGGGACCTGTCTGTTGAGTCAAGGAGAGAACGTACCATCAAAAGAACATGCTCACAACTGATCCTAACTTTTCTCCAATACCATGGAGCAACTGGAAGGGGAGGAAGAGTTGCATGCCAGCTTTTCAATCAGGGTCTGTCAATAACGGGGACCTATAACCATAAAACTAGTTCCTGGACACCCACCACTCATTAACAAAGTCCTGGTGCGGAAAATGATGCAGACTTCAGTTGCTAAACTCTTTCATTTGTTGTCTTCCACATTCAGCTCCAATCCCAAACAGCTACTTGTTTTTTGCTAGGTGGAAAAGGATTTAGTTACCACAGTCTGACTCAAATGTTCAAAACCTGCTTGTTCTGGCCTGCAAGGTAAGATGCGTCACTCAATATGTTTTTGTGCTCAATTTTTGCTTAGATATTAAAATCAACTGAAAAGGGATGGTTCTGCGGTTTCTTGCCCTATGTTTTATCATATTTTATAATAGGTAGGTCATTTCATAACTAGTGAAACGCTTAGGATGCCTTCTGTTGATCAGTTATTTTAATGGATTTGTTTATTGAAAAGAAATGCAAAAGTTACACATTTTTGCTTCCCTCTCTCCCATGACTGAAGCACTCAAAAGCACTCCCTAGCAATCAACAGAATCAGCAAGGGAGATAAGTCATATAAATGAGGTAGGTTTCCTAGCAGAAACTAAATCTCACTGATGTTTCATTTCAGAGGACTGTACTAAAAGAGCTGTCCCAGCACTTTTCAGATTCAATATCCCTAACTATGAAGTAATTTTAACCATCTAACTTCATTTTAACCTTTGTCTACAGCTGTGGGCGTCCTGGGGATTTGGGGGAAGAGGGCTGGATTTGCAAGAATAGGAAAAATAGGCTGATGCAGTTCACTTCTAATTTACCAGGACCTGTGTAATTCTGCAAAGTTTTGGCTTTACTCTCATTAAAAGGTACTTCTAAAAATGATTTTGATGCACATAGTTTTATAAAATTAACTGCTCAATATGCAGAAGTACAATAAGAACTCAGCATAACCTCTCCTAAACGCTGTATGTACATTAAACCATCATTTACAATCCACACAATTCCTAGACAGAACATATACAGGACTCAGGCGATTTTATCACTATCAGACAATCAAGTGTTTGACCTGTTTCTTCCCTCACAGAACTGCTGAATTATAGACTTCAGTTCAGCTATAGCCAAGACAGCCAGACAGAAACTACTTCTTATTTGCAAGCACAGAAATTATTTGGATTTGAAATACGCACCTTACTGCATTTTCACAGGACCTTCTCTAAACACATATCCCAAACCCACCCAGTTCTGCACCTATCAAGAGTCATGAATTACTGTTACCACCACCCCTACTAAATTCAATCTTTAACCCTCCTCCTTCTCAAAGACATGTAAGAACGTATGGCCTTGAGTTTGCCTGAAGGACTACAGATTTGACTATGTCAAGTAGCTTAACCTAGAGAAGAAAGCTTTTTTTTGGGGGGTGGGGTGTCTCATCAATGTATATAAATACCAGAAGGGAAGATGCATAGACAGAGCCAGGCTCTTTTCAGTGGTGCCCAGTGACAGGACCAGAGGCAATGGACACAACCTGGAACACAGGGGGCTCCGTCTGAACATCAGGAAATGGTTTTTACTGTGAGAGTGACTGAACACTGGCACAGGTTGTGTACTGAGGTGTTGGAGTCTCCATCCTTTGAGTTATTCAAAAGATATCCACACACGGTCCTGGGCAACCTGCTGTAGGTGGCCCTGCTAGAGCAGGGAGAAACAAGATGACCTCCCGAGGTCCCTATCAACTTCAGCCAGTCTGTGATTAAGTGCAGTAAAAAGGGAAGGAAGTCCTATAACAGAAAAACTGTTATCAAAAGTGCCCCACAAGCTTCATTAGGGACAAGTCTTAAGCTTCAGCATTTCTGCTTAGACAGTCACATAAGGAAAAATCAAGTGAATGTCTATCTTCAATTAAATCAGGTAGGGTAAAAGTCACTGGGACATAAAAGTCACAGCAACACACATTACTACACCAACAGATAACATGGTAAACAATGAAAACTGGAGTACAGGTATAAAGTTGCAAGGAGTTTTATACTCGCAGTCATAATAGAGAACTATTCAATAAAGATAATAAGCGTCTTTTCCTAAGACGCAAAGAAAAGTTCCTGGGCTGCTATCTGGACATCAAGAAGCAGCAAAGAAACCCAACAGGTTGAGGATGCATATCAGAAGCCACAAGGTTTTCTCAAACACTAAAAGAAAACCCCACTTTTGCATACTCGTTAACTTGCCTTCACCAAGCTCATAACACTATTTCAATCTTTCTCTAAACTGAATTTCGAACAGCTACCCCTTGGCAATTACCCCATGTTCAAAACACTCAGAAATTCACTCAGTGGCTAATATAAGAAAGTGAAGCACAAGACCAGGAAGTGCAGTACTGCTCCCCCTCATCACATTTAGACACCCAAAGTTAACATCAGTAACTTAGGTCCCTCTTATGTCAGTCTCAAAACGGATCACAAGTCAGTGATCTGAGGAAAGTGTGACTGAAAGCTGAAATAAAAACCCAGGAAGAGAAGACATCTGTCCCTTGGGGTACAACCCATCAAAAGCATGGACCCAAACTTCTCAAATACAATATATTATGTACAGCCTGACAGCAGAACAGGGTTTGGCACCAGGATTCCTTTCAGATTCATGTTGCTGAACAACATGCAAGTTTGAAAACCAAGGAAGAATGTAAATGCAAAAAGGAAAAAAAAAAAAGAAATCAGCAATAGCCTTCAAATACAGGGAAGCATGGACAATGTGACAATACAAGATATTGGTCAAGTGTTTACCATAAAATAGCCATGATTCAGTTAACATTTAAAACCAAATAGAAATAGGAAACAAAAAAGCTTTCAGAAGCCATATGGTTCATTCTATATTATTGTATCCACCATCCTCAAAACACTTAACAAAACAAATACAGTGGAAAAAAAAATTTCCTTTTCTTTGCTCAAAAGCAATCTCAATATGGTCTCTAAAGCATCATCCTACTTCCAGGAACAGTATTTTAGTCAGAAAAAATACAACTGATATGTTCTAGATGAAACCTATGCCACACACAGTCAAACTGCAAAAAGACTTCCTCTCTCTACATCTAACCATGAAAAATATTTAGGAATATGACCATAGCTACTGAATTCAAATTTTACACCTTCAACCATAGGGCTGCCTAACAGACTAAGACAGACTTTTTTCCCCTCCTCATTAAACCAGGTTAAAAAAAGTGCAACCTGATGATTCAAATCTGGAGGTTAAGAAAGTATTTGCGTTTTCTTCAATTAACTTTGGATTCAAATACTAAATGATTCTGTAACACAAATTCCATTGAACCTGCATCTTCTGCAGATCTGGAATAAACTGTGTTTCCTGTATGATAAAGGAAAAAAACAAAACCATAAGGTTCACCATAGGTGTACTACTTTGGGCAAACCTTAAGTCTTGAGAAAGATCAAAGCTCTCTCAATATGGGAAACATTTCATTGTTTTTAATGCAAAATGCTACACTTAGCCAGGTTAAGGACTCCTCCAAGCTCATCTGTTGGAAGACTGATTTAAGAAGCTGGGCAGGGAGAGGAAAAAAAGCTTGACAAGTTTACCTTCAAAAGAAGCCACAGTATCTTGCAGTTTTCACAAAGACAGCTAGACAAAAACAAAAGAGACTTTCAAGAGAACAGAGAGTAGAAACAACTCCATCCAAGAGAACTGCGCAAAGTTTTTCACATAACCTATCTTACAAGTTTTACCATCTAGAGAGAACATAAATGAAACAATATGCTCAGTAAAATAGTTATGATGTAGTAAAAGCAAGCTGAGCAAGCCATGAGACCTTAGGCATCAGACTGTATCACCTCTAGTCTGTCTTTCGTCACTGTTGACTCTGTGCAGTACTGAGAAGCAGTGAAGGGAAAAGGGCTGGAGGTACCACACCTGTGAAACGGACTGCAGGAGCCCCAGGTGGGCGGGGAGTTCCGACAAACTGCCAGTTTAGATGGCCAAAATTAAAGAGCGTGGACTTTCATGTTAGAGCAAAACGGAGAAACCCTCTGTAAGATTTTTGTAAAATACGAACTCTAAGTAATTGCGAAGGAGCTACTTCATCCTTTCATCCCGGCTCTCACTTTAATGAACATAACCTGTTTAGGGAAGTTATATGAAAAACAGTACAAGTTGAAACTAGGTCTTCTCTGAAAAGCAAAGAGGACGCAATGGGCTACAAGTGAGCAGACTGTACCAGAAAAAAACAAAATTCAACAAAAAGCTCCAGCAGAATAACAACACTGAAGTGGATATTACTTGTATTTCCTCTAGCACCTTCCATTCAATATTTCCAAAATACACAAATACAACACTGAGTTTCTTTAATCTGCCATCTTATAAAGGGGACAAGTCACTTGGCTTCTCTTTTACGAGGCTGCTGCAAACCCAAGCGCAGAACACAGGTCTTCAGAGTGCTGCTTATGTGCTTTAACCAAATAAGAGACAAAGATAAATGAAAAGATTAATGAAAGATATAAAGTTGTATTCCTATTCTTTCATGAAGAACTATTCCAAGTACTGGTACTAAACATTACTGAAATTGCAAGTAAACATTACTATTAATAGTAATACTACCAATACTAATTATTAACAGAGTATTAACAGTCTATGATACATACATTTCTCAAGCACTATTAACCGGCATACTATTCTGCTATGATCAGGATCACTAGGGGGACACCAGCAACAAATACAAAACATACCAAAAAAATGGCATTCTATGAGGAAGGCATCACATAGAAGTCCATGGAAGAAATATAAAACATCAAAAATCTGCTTCTGAGTTCTAAAACCACAGCTTAAAAATTGGAAGAACAACAACAACAAAAAAAAAAGCTTCTGGTAACAGACAAGATTTTTTTTACTGGGTTTTCCCTTAGCTTCCTTAGATTTTAGTGGCAAGTCTGTAAGTCCAAAGTCCTCTCGAATGGTCAAATTCTTTTGCAAGTCATGGCACCAGGTGCTTTTTGGAGGACTGGCCAAAATAAGTGAAACAGCCTAAATTTCTGAATTTCCATGCCTTTGTTTTTATTACTATAAACACTTTTTTAAATCAATACGCTGATAAAACTGCAAGTAGAACAAAGCAGAGTAGAGCTTGCCCAATTCCCACTCCTCCCTCCCTCCTTTAAGTTACCAAGATTGTTGAGGTTATAAACACAAAAGCTGGCTCATTTTCCAGACTCTGCATCAAAATTGGTTTACACCAGTTAATCCAGTTTCTCCATGTAACCCTCCAGGAGTCCCAAAACACCATTAATGCTGCAAAGTGATTTAGCCTTGCTTGTTTTCAAGTTACCTAGTGTAAGGTTAAAAATAAATTCTTTAAACAAGTTAGGTCAAACCACCACAGAGAGATTGGGCCCAGGTATAAATACTGAGTCAGCCAGGTAGGAATCCAAACCCAGATTCCACTAGACAACGTGATATAACCACGGGAATTGCTAAAAGGGCCTGGTAAATATTAAAAAAGCAAAGGCTTAGAAGGCTGAGTCGCTGCCGTTTGTTGTGAAGGGCTCCGTTTCAATGGCAAGCGCTGCTCCTCCAGGCCTGCACATCCGCCCCCTCCCTTCCCCTCACACACATCCAGCTCCAATTTCTCTCCTTGAAAAAAACAGCTGCTCTCACGCCAGGTCGGCCCCTCCATTTCACCAGCCACCACTGTCCCAGACGCTATCGCCTTGATCTGCTGCTGTACTATAAGCATTCAGCATTTAGTCAAATCGAGATGACTAGGGACCGACTGCTGCTTGGTAGCTAGAGATGAAGCGGGCTGGCCCTGGTGAGCTTCCCCTTACACAGCTCCACACCAAACCCGAAGCTTCTGTTCCACAACACTGCACCTTCCTTGAACACAACCAAGAGGGCTCTGCACGTTCATGCTCCTGATGTTAACACACCTACAAGAGAGAAGCTTCAAACCAGGCTCACCCTGAGCAGCTCCCAGGTGGCATTCAACAGCACTGCAGACATTTCAGCACATATTTTTAAACCTATTTCACATCACAGAGTTCAGATCCTTGCCATCAGGCTCAAAGGTGCACCCGGTCCCTTCCTACCTCCAGTTTCTTGCAAAAGGGTTTCTACCAGTTCACTTTCCAGCTGTAATTTTCTTCACCAACAAGAGCAAACACAAACATAGAAGAGCTTTATTTTTTGTTTTTAAATGCAACATAAGCCAGCCCAATAGCAAAGCCCTGCCCTGACTTCCAGTTCTCAGCAACCATACATAACCAGGGGTGAGGAAGGACTAGGTAGAGGTTAACAGAGAGAACGGTTCATTCATCGCCATGTCCTCAAGTAACCTACTGTTGCTGCCGAGATGTTATTGTCAGTGAATTCTGTGGCTGTGACCGTGACACGGCTGTCCTACCCACCCCCCCACCACCAGCGAGGGAGCATCCGGGAAGGAGATGGGGAAAGACAACATGGAAGTAAAGCCTTACACAAGGCACACATCAATAGTTATTCACCCACTTGTTCCCTTCCCGTGCTACCAGCCCTCCTTTGGCCTGACTGGAGATTAGGAAGGGGCCCAAAGGCACATCCCCCTCCACCAGCCCAGCTTGTCCTCTGAGGGGTCCAGCTGCACCCCCCTTTCCCCAGAGCCAGCAGCACAAACCCGTCAGGAGAGAAACCCCCGGTGTAAGGAGAGAAGAAACAAGGAGAATAGGGTGCAGGACCCCCTCCTCAGAACGGAACAAGGTGGAAAGCTAACCCACCTCTCTCGGCACCCACCGGGGGTCGGGTGGGCTCCCCCTCTCCACACGAGCCCGGGCTGGAGCAGGGCGGGAGCTGCCCGCAACCGCGGCCTACTCAGCGGCCCCTACCCGCGCCTCTAAGGAGGGGGGGCAGGGGGCGGCAATCTAGGGCAGGGCGAAGCTTCCCCCGGGCGGCCGCCAGGAAAAGTAGGGCAGAGCCGCCTCCCCTCACACGCCGCCACCCCCCCTAACCCCTCCGCGGCCGGGAAGGGGCGGCAGGCCCGGCGGGGAGGGGCGATCCCGGCAGACACCCGCCGCCGGACAAAAGCTTCCACCGGGACGGGGAACCGGCCCCGAGACGGGCCCACGGCCCCCCGCCGCCTCCCCGGCGGCGGGGGGCCGTGGGCCCGGCCCGGGGCCTCAGGCCGCTGAGGGAGCAACGGCCGCCCCCGGACCGTTGGGCGGGGGAGGGGCGCGGGGCCTCCCCCGGGCGCGCGGGCCCACCAGCCCCCCCCTCACGGCCGCGCGCGCGCGCGGGGCGGGCGGTGAGGGAGGGGGACGAGCCCCCCCCGCCCCTCCAGCCCCCCCCCCGCTCCCCGCGGGTGCGCGCGGCCCCGGCCCCCCCCGCGCGGTACCTGCCCAATGTGCTCACAAAGCAGCAGCAGCAGCGGCGCCCACCACCGTCACGTGACCGCCCCGCGCCTCGCTCTCCTCCTCCTCCTCCTCCTCCTCTCCCCCCTCCCCCTCCTCCCCCTCCTCCTCCACGCGCGCGCAAGGCCGCTCCCCCGCCTTGTGACGTGACGCCGCGCGCTCGCCTGCCGCCCACCCCCCCCCCGCGCGCCTCGCCCCTCACACACCGCCAGCGCGCGCCCATCCACCGGCCCTTCCGCCTACCCCGGCACCACGTGAGCAGGGCGGGGGAAGCCAGCCTCTTCCCCCACACGTGACCGCGGCTCCGCCTCTCCAACCCCCCCAAGCGCGCGCGGCGGAAGAGGGCGGTTGGTCCCGCCCATGGCTGCGCTGAGGGAGGCGGCGCGGGGAGCGTCTCCGTGAGGGGCCGCGGGGTCTTCCCGTCCCTGGGGGGCGTCAGCGCTGGCTCGTCGCCGCGGGAGGCCCCGGGGGAAGGCCGCAGCCGCTCCTAGGGTCGCTTCGTGGAGGGTTGACGCGCCGGCGGAGCCCGACCGGGAAGGGCTTCTGCGGTGACAGTCGGCCCCGCCTCGGCGCTCTGTTAGGCGGCGGGGAGGCAGAGGCCTAGCGCCCGCGGGCGCACCACTAGCACTGGCGGGGTGGGTTTAGGAACAGGGTGAACGCTCAGAATCGTGGCTCAATTCCTCTCTCACTGGCCGAAGGAGCGGTTCGAACCAGGAGCTCTGATTTTTCAGGTTTTCTTATTTTAAGGTCGCTTTTATTTTCTGCCCCACAGGGTTTTGGCAGGACTGATTATGAGTGGTTTATGTTACAGATTAAAGCCTATTCAGGTTGCCAGGTTATGTTCATTACATTTGGTGCCTCAGTCTCAGACAGTGTTCAAGCTGAGCTGGCACAGGTTCTGGGCTTTCTAGAGCTCCCTTGTTCCTTTTCTAGTTACTGTTTTCCTGGGGACTTCATCCCAGACCTGTTTGATAGCCCAAACAATCCACATGACTGGAGAATTAAAAGTCTGCTTCACGTTCTCTCTCCAGTTGCCGAGACCATTGCCTGAGCGGTCAGGAAATTGGAACCAATTCTGCATTTAATGTTAACTTCTTTTAAGTGTTGCACTCTTTTGCCAGGCTGGACTCAGGGAGGAACCCCATTGACATGGAGAAATCCTAGGACAAAGGATAGCTGCACCACAGGAGGAAAAGAACAAGGAGAGTATGCTAGGGACTAACGGAGAACAGCAAGGGGGTGGCACAGCAGAGGAATGTCAGAGCACTTGGTGCAGCTTCTTGCAACCCAAACTGAAGGGTGACAGGACAGATGGCAAGAAAGCAAGGTTGCTTGACTCCCCAGGAAGAGGAGTTTCAGGTTGTGAGCCAGGAAAAAAAAGAACTTTTTCCCTTTAGGCTTTTTCCTGCTGTGCATTTTTCCCATTCTGTACAGCAGCTTTGGTTGCCCAAAATGTAGCAGTTGTACCCTTCTGGCACCCCTTCTTTGTAAGGCCTCGCATTTTAAGGCAGGGCTCACTTAGCCTATGTGGAAATTGGTCCCTGCTCAGCGCTCTACTGAGCAGGCAGGGTTGGTAAAGGTGGTGAAGATAGCAGACTCTTTGTTCAGCTCCTGGTGCCTCCACTGATATGTCCCATGGTTTTTGACCTTTTCTGTGGTCTTACTTCCCTTACTGCTGTTTGTTCATCCTCTGTCCCTTGACCCCGTACTCTCCCTGTAAGTAGATAGGGCATCAAATCTCATTTTACCCTAAGCAATATCTGAAAATTAATCAGTGTTTTTCATACCTCTGCCACCTAGGCAGAGTAGACAGATTTAAGCGGTCTGCGTCCTGGACTGACCTTGATATTTATTACATAGATGGCCTGGAGCTACGACAGTTCCTACTGCTCGGAAGCAGCAAGACCTCCCTATTCCCATCTTTTCCCAATAAGATAGAGGGTTCTTTAGAGCTAAATTGAAATTCAGACCAAACAGTGCACAGGTAGTGTTGCTTTTCTTGAGGCAGCCGTTGATACTTTGTTTTCTTACTATTGGGGGGAGGGAATTAATTATAGCTCTAAACAAAGTTTCACAAGCTTTGTGACAAACATGTCTGCGGCTCCATAATCTGTGCAGATTTAATCAGTATTATTAGCATTCTTTCATCATGACTTGGCAATCCTTTGCTAATGAAGATGGATATTTGATGTGCAGCATGCAACAACAAAGGCTGAGAGCTCTTCGGATGCTGTAGTCAGATGGTGTGGTGCCAGCTGGAGTGCGTCTCCGAATATCGCACAGAATCCAGCCCAGAAGCATTTGGAATAGGAGAAAATTAAACAAGGATACCAGGGCAAGAGCATTGTAGACTCCTCTCTGCTGTACATGGAGTAAATATAGATGAGAAACTGGCATATTCCACTGCCAAAGCTTCCAGAGGAGAGCTAAAGGAATAAACTGATGGAGGCTCAGGGACACAGACCCTGGCTCCAAGTACTCAGTACATCAGGCATGAAGAGGAGACCCTGTACTAAACACAGTGAAGGTTGGACCAGGCCTGGCAGGCAAATTCTACCTACTGCCTGTGCCAGGACTTTATCTGCTGTTAGAAGGATTTGCTACCTTTTCAGTTTTCCAACTACTAAAGAATAATCCAGGGCAGGTGCAAATCCTGCCAGACTGTATGTTTAAGTTTACTTCAGGATTGCTTTTCCCAGTCACCTACTGCAGATTTCTTAAATAGCCTGCAGTCCATGTACCACAGGCTGGAAACCACGGTTCTGGTGCTTTGGCATTCTACTTGCCAGTCACATTTGGGAGTGGGGGGAAGCCATTTGTGTTAAGAATATCATCCTGTTCCTGGTTCAGAAGTCTGCTCTACTTTGGTGTTACCATCTATTCTTCACAGGTTCGGGCAGCAGCGTATCATCCCTCCTCTTGCTAACACTCTCTTCTACTTTCCAGACTACCAACCCTTGCCCCTCAGACTCATTGGACAATTAATCCAACTAAGCTGAAGTTCAGAGCAGTTTTTCACTATTTAGTCTGAAATTTGTATTTTCTTTGTGCCTGTTTTTTCCCCCAGTTACATCACTTGGTCTCATAAAAATACTGCTCTTCTCTGTAAACTGTTCTTACAGCCTTAACCCATGACACCTGCATCACTAGCACTACCTTTCTCCAAAACATACTCCAGTAGCCTCAGAGAGACGACGTGATCCAGTCGTACCCAGACTCTAAGGGAGAGGCTCCACACGAAGAAACCAAGCTTGACTTTCAGGTTTGAGTTGAGTTTGCAGGGAATTAGGAATTCTCTCTAGTTATGGTGGAACAATTGAAAATCTTGGATGCAAAGTGGGGTTGTCTCAAGAGATGTTTCCCTTGGGCATACCAGGGGTTGCTGCTGCATTTAGACTTGGGGTGAAACTTGTAAAAATGCTGACTAGAAATGGGGTCCAATGCGTTACATTGTGTTAATATGCTAAAGCAAGGCTTCAGCAACATTTGCACTTGAAAGGGTTGCCATTTCAAGTGGAAGCAAGCCCTGCTGGTATAGATGCCATTCATTGATTCACGGCATTGAAAGCAGGAAAGGTAATGATAGCATTGTGTCTAGCCTTCATACAGCCCAGGCCATTAAAATTCCTAACATCCACGGGCTGCATTAGTCTCTTGTCTCAGCATCATCCTGGGAATTCGTGTTGGACTGCTTGATCATCCTTCAGAGTCAGTGCGTGCCTGGAGACAGACCTTGCTCTGTAGGTGCCCCCTGCAGCCTTTGGTCCAAGTTTTCTCACCTTGTAATTTGGCTGTATGAAAAAGGTGATGTATTTTCGTGTAACCAGAATCTGAAATTGCTCTGTACAACCACCTTAACCCCATTGTTATTTTCCATTCCTCCACCCTTTTTCACAAAACATTTTCTCTGCAGATACTTTGTACTTATTTCCAGATTGCTGAGACAGTTCAACACATCTGAGCCTGATACTGATCGCTATAAAGACCTGTTTTGGGGAGTATGTTGGCAGTTGTTAATTTGTGTAGTGTGTGCTCTGCTAATGGTGAGTGCTGAGTTTGTTCTGTTGTACTCCCCGATTTAATTCTGTGATGTGCCCACTGTTACCTTTATTGGCCAAACAATCTTTAAGAATTAAATAGACTTTCGTTAAACAGACTTATTTTCCACACAATGCTGTTGCCTGGCATTAACTATGTATCTGACCTTGAATTCTCTATTAATCAAGTCCCTTATCAGTTTTCCATTATTTTGCCTGTGGCATCAAGGAAAGTAGTCCGCAGGTATCTGGTCACCCCTCTGTGCCCTGCTCAAACAGTGGCATGCTTCCAGCCTCTTAGAATTTCCAAAGATTAAAATTATCTCTATGAAGCCCGAAGTTTCCCTGGCCAGGTCTTAAACAACTTGGGGCAGGGGTGTTGGACTAGATGATCGTTAAAGGTCCCTTCCAACCCACTCGTCCCTTCTGACCCAAACCATTCTATGCTTCTATGAACTCTGGGGTGTAGACACCTCAGGGCTGGTGATAGAAAACCATTTCTGACTGTCAAATGTTACTTCACACTAGTCAGTCCATAAGCTAACAACCAGCTATGCATCCTGCTTCTTAGTGGAACAAGGAGCAGGTATTTTTGGAACATTTCTTCTATAATCGTCTGTTAGTGCTTTTAAAACTGTCTACAAGTGGGACAATACGATTGCTGGGAACTGTTCTTTACGAGACTGAAAGTTCTCGGAAGCAAAAAAATTCTTTTGCTGGTATAGCTTATACCAGCTTACACCAGAAGAAATGTAGAGGAATTTGTTTTATCTGTTCCTTTTCTAATTTAAGTTACAGGCAACTCAGAGTTTATCAACCAAAGACACCAGTTGTTTACATGCAGAGCTAGTTCTGGGATGGCTGATTACCTCAGCTGCAGTGTCCTGTAAATGCAAAGCAGTTACTGGGCCGCATCGACATCCTCATGCCCTGCTAGAGACTTAAACATCCTTGCACCATGTTGCACAGTGCCTCTTGCAGTGCTTACAGAGCATCTGCCTTTATCAGCTGGATTTTAATTGGCCTAGTGGAATCTCAATGCTCCCTTACGCCATATAATGTAAATGTTCCTGTAATTGACGGGTAATAAAACTCATGGTGTTGTAAAGTGGAAGCTGGATGTTGCACCATTTGCCGTTTTCCCCCAGACTTCATCTTAGGATAAATTACAAGCACTTTTATCCTGTGATATATTTTAGGAGAATGTTTTGAATAGCATGTCCAAGGATGTTTGCCAACTCTGGTTAAATGTCAGTCATCTGCTTTAAATTATAAAAGCGCCGTTTGTAGATGCAGCAACTGGCAATGGCAGGAACAAATCGGTGAGCTTGAGAGACCTTGGGGAACTACAGGCTGGTCAGCTTCCCCTCAGTCCCTGTAAAGGTGATAGAGCAAATAGTACTGAAAGCCATTTCCAAACATATTGAGGACAAGAAGGTGATTGGGAGTAGTCAGCACGGATTTACACTGGGGAAGTCATGTCTGACCAACCTCATCACCTTCTGCGATGAAATGACTGCCATGGTAGATGAGGGGAGAGGAGGGGATGTTGTTCACTTTGACTTCAGCAAGGCTTTCAACAGTGTTTCCTGTAACAGCCTCGTAGACAAATTGATGAAGTACGGACTGAAAACTGGCTGAACTGCTGGGTTCAAGGGGCTGTGATCAGTGGCACAACGTGCAGCTGGAGACCAGTCACTAGTGGTGTACGCTAGGTCCTGGGGCCAGTGCTGTTGAATATCTTCGTTAATGACTTGGACAGTGGGGCAGAGTGCTGCCTCAGAAAGTTCACAGATGACACAAAACCGGGAGGAGTAGCTGATGCACCAGATGGTTGTGGTGCCATTCAGAGGGACCTCAACAGTCTGGAGAAATGGGCCACAGGAATCTCATGAAGTTCAACAAAGGGAAATGTGAAGTTACGCACCTGGGAAGGAATAACCCCATATGCCAGTGTGGGCTGGGGTCAACCATCTGCAAAGCAGCTTGGCAGAGAAGGACCTGGAAGTCCTGGTGGACAAGTGGAACACAAGCCAGCCATGTGCCCTTGTAGCAAAGTCAAAACCTGTTTATACAGGTAAAAAGCTAAAGTTGGCTTCCTGCAATTAACGGGAAAGATGGTCCTATAAATGCACATGACAAGTCATCATTACTCCTAGTATTTCTTTCCTGGAAGAAGAAAAAAGTCTCTATGAAGTGGTTTTATCAGAGAGCAAGATCAGAAGTCGTTATCGTGTAATAGCCCTCTACTGGCACCCTCGCTGGCCCAACTGCTGCGTGGTGTCCAGCAGCCCTCAGCAGCAGGAAGCAGGCTGCCACCACAGCATGTGAGGAAATGGATCGTGCTTTCCCAGGTATTTTTCTTTGTGCTGACCAACCATTCCTCACCCTTTTGGCTCAGAGACCTCTTTTAGGGCTCATATACATGGAGAAATTAGTCAGTATTGCTCCCTAGGTGAATACTTACCTAGAGTACAGCAGCTATATGGGGAGGCGTTTTACAGCAACAGTGCCGGTCTGTTGCCCAAAGGCAACCTTAAATCTAGTCACATCCTTTCCAGTTGTCTAGAATCTGTGAAATTTCTATTGTAGATGAGCCTGTGTGCTTAACATTCAACATGCACCAGGCACTGCAGTGGGTCTGTGGAGAGAGGAAACCCCTGGAACAGGAAAACTTTTGACAACACAGGAAAAAAACACAGGCACCGATTACAGGGGCTACAAATCTTTCTGCTGGGACTTCAGCATCCCTGGAACATGACCCTCACTCTAAGTCTTTGGCACCAACAGTCCAAGCAACTGTCCAGCTGACCTTCTGACCACAGCTCTGCACTTAAGGCCTTACCTCTCTTAGCTTGTGGTACACCTTAATGAAGAGGGAAAGGTAAGACCCTCCGTGCAGGGTGATACTTTGGAGCAGCTGATCAGTAGCTTCCAAATGCTGTGTTGGCTGTGTGGTCCCTTGAACCTTGCAGGGGGCTGAAGCCATCCTGTCATTTGTTCTTTGAGATGAGGAGGCTTAGGGGGGACTGAGGAAGTTGGGAGACAAAGCACAGAAGTTCTTGTTTTCTAATACACTGTGAACTTTCTCACTTTCAATCTGACAGAATGGGCTGCCCTTCCCCAAGGAACAGTTCAAGCACCTTTACTGGACCTTGAAAGCACCTTACACTGGGAAAGACTATCCGGAATCTCCATTCAGCAGCAGACAGGATGAGAACAGCTATGGCGAGGAAGAACTAACAGAACCGGTGTGAAACTATTCCCACAGTGCTGTCTTGGTTTGGCTTCCTTGTTCTGCAGCAGCGGTGCCACCAGCTGGCAAGAGCCGAGATCCCAAGTCACAAAGATCAGAAACAAAATACACCCAAGAAGGGAAGTGATGACAGCCAAGCAAACCTGCAGCAGCTGGGCTGGGAGTTAGAGGCAGGCAGCAGATTGAGTGTTGAAAGGGATAATGTGCACTACCGCTGTGTTTGTAGTGTACAGTAAAAGCACAGTCGATAGCAGCGTAGACCTGCTGCAGGCTCCAGGCCAAGGAGTGCAACAGATCTCATCTTGGTTCCATAGCCAGAAATGACGATGGCCACACAGGCACATGCCAAGCATAGCCAGTGAGAAAGCGCCGAGGGAACCTGGACTATTCAGTATAAGGAGTGAAGACCGTGGCCATGAAGCAGTTAAAAAAAATCCCTTCCAACAAAAAGAGATGAGCTGCCCCACAGAAGGGAACAAACTGCTTCATCTGCACAGTGAATGGGAAAGCAAGGGGACCTGCAAGACAGGCGATGGGACAAAATAGGTGAATGCTAGAATTATTTGCTGGGGGAGGATTTGGACTCTTTAGTGCTGAGATTTAAGCTGGACACACATCTAGGAGGAGCTGGATGTGTACTGATTGTCCTGGTACTTCCTGAGGTGCTCAGCCATCCCCAATCCTTTCTGGTCCTGCACGTCAGCTGACAGGTCCCACGCCATCTGAATGCTGTACTCAACGGAGCATCTGATGCAGCCGAGGAGTTAGTGACTATCATTGCCAGAGCCCTTTCTGTAGCTTAAAGTAACTGTCCCTTCACCCTCTTCTCGCTTTCTTATGAGGCTTAGTGGTAGAAACAAAAGAATTACCCTGGCAGGGGACCTGTTCTGTGTTAAGGAGGAGCAGCAGCAAGCGTGACCATCTAGGAATAGAGCACAGCTCATGAGCAGTTCAGCTCCAGCTTCCACACTGAGGGGTTGGCACAAGCTCGTCCAAATCCATGGCTGCGACAGGAGGCAAGCCAGGAGCCACAGGTTGTAGTGCTACCGATGCCTTCTAGCTTCATCCCACCACACATCTAACCCATCATCTCCTGCATGTCTCCAGGGCTAGGGATATTTTTTTTCCTTTGCATCTCTCGGCTCTCAAACAGTTTTGGTATAAGGCTCAGTAGGATGACAGTATAGTATTCACATGCCTTTTAGACGTTCCTCTTCCTCTTTTGGCATCCACAAGCATCAGTAATGCCTACTGCAGTACTACAGGGAGCGGAGATGGTGCAGCTGGAGACATGGTCTCCCATAGCTTGCATACAAAGCTGCATGACCATGGAAACTAGCACCTCAGGGTGAGGCCCAGTGTGAAGATGGGAATGCAGGAGCTGCTTTTAGGCACGTGATTTTAACCTCCAACATAAAGCTTAGATCTCTTAAGGACATTCCTCCTTTCCAAAAAATAACCTTCCCAATTCTATGTGGGGAAGCGGAGACAGGGAAATAGGACAGCTGGGCAGAGGCCTGACTCTCCTGGGCAATGAAAGTATGGTGGAAGATCTAATGCTACAGATGCAGTTTTGGTAAGTAAGGTCTTCCTGAAACCCTTAGTCCTATACCTGTCTACCTATAGGTATCTGTACTGTCCAAAACTTCTAAGGGGTGTTTCCTCCTTAGAAAAATAAAGTGGTTGAAAGGAAACTTGCCTCAGACAAATGAGGTACCAGAAGAAAAGAACAGGAAGGAGATGCTTTGAAGAGTGTAATAGTCCCAACTCTGCCATTAGATACATTTCCTATGGAAGCAAGGAGTGTTACTGCAGCTGTACAGAGAACAGGACTAATGTTTAAGCTATGAAAAACAGGAATAAGCTGAGAACCTGCCCTTGGGATAATCAATCCACTCACTGGTGAAGGAAAAACAGTTCACTTTATTTCCTTTGAATCAGTCATGTCAACACAGAGGCTGGACTGTTACAGGGAGAAACCCAAGCCCACTTGCTCTCAAACTGCCCTGGATTTACTTGCAGTGGGATTGATCAGCAAGTAAAGGAAACCATCGGCCAAGCCAACGCACTATACAAATACATTTTATTTAGAGATACCCATAATAAGATGCACAAATACTTTTTGTTCACCAATTTTCAGATCACACAACTTCAAGTAGTGGAAAAAAAACAAACTGCAGTTAATTACAATTATCTATATAACAGGGCAGTAGTAAAAGATCCATTTGTCAGACTACAGCATGGTTAATGATACTCAGGTGAGTATGTACAGATCTAGGTATTTAAAAAGTGCATGGGTCATTGCCACATACACTAACATGCTTTTTCAAAGAGCAACATCTTTCTGGCATGTGAACACAGTAACCCGGTTAATGTAAGATGGAAAATTAGGCTCTTAATTTGATCTGGAAATGTGTCTATTAACAGTTTTCCTCCAAATGGCAAATTAAGAGTTATTTGTGACTGACACATGGAAAACAATCTGTAAAAATCACTGTTACATTGTCCATGTAGTCAAGCAACACACAGATGACCTAAAATGATCAGTTCCAGCCTACACCTTCATAGCTCTTCTACCACAGTCGTCTTCAGAAGAGTCCAGAGTACTTGATCGCATTTAGCAAGCTGGCAGAAGAGCTGTAATCCGAGATCCAAGCTCTTGCACCCACACCGAGTTCTTCCCCAAGAGAAATCTCAATCCTCAAATTTCAAAACCCCCATCTTCCACCTGCAAGCATGTCAACTGGATCACGTATTGCTGGGTTTACTTTTAAATTCCCATCTAAATGGAGGGAAAGGTAGGAAGTGGTGCTGATCTGAGAGAGTAGCTGCATTGGTTTAAAGTTGCATTTAAAACACATGGAACCTGGACTCTTCTCTCCAGTGTCTCTCTCAAACCAAGTAAGTTCAGCAGGTTCCACTGCTCAATGCAATTCCTGTTTTGCTTTTAAATAGGAATAGTGCTGTATGGTGCTTGGGAAAGACCAGCAAGGGCTGTTGTATGGATGATTACACATAAGAGCAAGAAACACATTATATCAGTCTTCAGTTAAACTTTTTCCATTGCAAACAGAGAAAGACAGAGACTGACTTTTGCATTATAGTTGAGAGGCACATTTTGCATTGATGAACAGAAAACCCCAGTTTACATTGCAACTTTCTGTGGATTAGAACGCAGACAAACCTCCTGTTAAAGCAATTTTTAAAAAAGAAACGAAAAAACTCAGTTACTGTTCTTCTATTTAAAATTCTTAAACTGCTCCCTCACCTATTCTACCCAGAGATACCTTTCCACTTGTGTGTATGCAGTTGCTTTTCCTCCCTAAAACTTGTTTGTGTAAGAGATCCTTGTTTCTGTGCACTTTGGAAGTAGACAAATAATTCTGATGCCTCACAGGGTGGGCCCCTGTACCATGTTCAGGAGAGCCGAGAAAGTCAGTAGGATTTTGTACATATGCAGTGAACCCCAGAATAAACACCACGAAAAATAAAAGCCACCAAACTGAAATAGCCAGCAGTACAGGAATCGACTCCTTCACGGAGCAGGAATGAGTTTGGAGCAAAGCCCTTCGGACTGAAAGGGGAATACCAGTCCAGGGAGATATCCCCGGCTGAATCTCATGAATAGGGAGACTGCGAGCAAGGTCCCAATTCAGCAGGCTACTGCCTAAGCCAGTAAACTCCAGTAAGGCTTAAACAGGTGCCCCTGGGCTTTGCAGAACTGGTACCTGAACTGGTAAGCCGATAGAGGACAGGGAACTTGCTCGAGTCCCGAGGGGTAGAGGGTGGCAAGATGGGAGCGAGGCCGGGACGAGAGGCTGAGAATGAAGACACAGCACTTTGAAGAGTGACAGAGCCCGTTAGAAGTTACTTATCCAAATGGTCCCACAATCAGACCTGCACTGTGAGAGAAGCCCAGAGCAGCCAACTGAAGCTGTCAATCCCAGCTGCCCTGTTACACCCCTGCACATGCAGCTCGTGCTGGTTCAACAACCAGCCAGGTGGAGGGAGCTACAGACAAGGCCCTTTCACGCCATCATCCCAGCAGGAAGCACATGAAGGTGGCTGGTGGCAGCTGTAAAGCACACTAGTCATCGTCAATCACAAAACCAGAGACAAGTGCATTGGTAATCTTGAGTGATGAGGGGGAGAGTGAGTGACCACTGAGGAAACTGGTTCTTCCCCATGACATCTTCACAGCTCATCTTAAGAGGGATGACCAAGAGTTTCGCAAGCTGTGAGAGCAACTAATCTGCAGTCGCATAAGCATAAGGCATGATGGAGCAAACCCTCAAGGCTTCCATTGCTCAAACGCTCCATTATCAGCTCATCTCCGAGCGTAGTCAGCCTTTGGCATTACTGCTGGCCAAAGCTCATAATAACTTCTGCCTTTTGAGCACAGGGTTAGAGTCTAGCTCAGAGCACTACTATAGCACAGTTTTTTCATAATCCACCAAATATGCAAAAGAGAAAAAAAAAATCTGTGGAGAAAGCCTTTAAATGGGATCAAGTCAGCCGAAAGTCAGTGATGCACCCTCCTGTTTTTGCCCCTCAATTAAATCTTTAGTTATGACGTTGAGTAGCAGCCAAAGACGCCAGTTCTCTGGTTGACTAAACCACCACTGATCAGTTTAACAAACACTGGGTGCAGACGCAGGGCACCTCCACTTCCTGATCCGCGGACATCCACTGTACAACACAGATGCGAGAGAATTTCAGCCTCTGTAGACTGTGCAGGAGTGGAGTCTCCACTTCCGAGGCAGCCAGCCAGCCACTGAAGTTTATGGTAAAAGCACAGAGTGATCTTTCTACAGTGGGCTACAGGGTTTTTTTTATTACGACTCGATATTTTTCAGACTAGGCAAGCAGCTTTGAACTGATTGTTAAAGGTGAACTAGGAAGAAACGGGAGGAGAGGAAGGTGCTAAAGATTACAAGACAAAGTTAAACAAGTTTGTTCTACTCTGAAGAGTGACTGTGATAAAAACAGGACCTTACTGAATTTGAAGAAACTCTGAAGTTAGCAAGAACTAAAAAGAGAACTCCAGATTAAGTCTGCACTGGGCTACAGAGAGAACAGATACAGTTAGTACAGGAAATACACATACATTAGAGCTCCTTGACCATGTATTAATGTCAATACACTGATGACTAATCATGCTGATTCTAAAAATAAGGTACCCTCCTGGATCAACAGAATGCAGTACTGTACTTCAGTTAATGATGGGTATGCATGCCCATTGAAGGCCACAGCAAGTGAAGAAATGTTCTGTTTCCATGCTCTTATGATCAAATTAATCTTACAGCTGGGAAGGGACATCTTGTATCAATTACACCATCCTCTGCTATCTGTGAAACTCAGGCCAAATTCCAGATGTCAGTTTGAGTTTAACCAAGATATCCTTTGTCAATTCAGAAAACAAAGCCAAACGTGTAATGTCTTTGTATTGGGGGGGAGGGAAATCACTTTTCAGAGAGGAGAAACAATTTACAAGGTAACTCTGAACACTGAGCCCCATGTGCAGGCAGGCTAGTTTCACATACTATCTGCAATTCCTCACTGTTCCATTTGCAAGCTGCATCAATAATTTCAAACAGTTTTACCTTACAGTTAAAAATGTGCACTGTAACATTTGAAGACAGCTGTTACTACTTCACTTGTCAGCTTCTGTGATAGTTCAGGATCCAGTGCTCTTTCTGACACAGCTCATAACAGAAACAGCAAGCTGAGAAAGGCTCTGTTAAATGGGTGGAATTGCAAGAGTTGTTAAACGTCAGACCCTGGATTCAGAACAAAAGCCAGCAAGTATCAGCAAGTTCTTTTTTTTTTTTCTTCCCCCCCACCCCAGCTTTGGATCTTATTACATATATTTGGAAAAAAACATTAAAAACAGTTCAGTGTAGGACATCCTACCCTCAGGCAACAAGTTGTGATCACCGCACATTCTAAAATACCTTGTGTAGTTTGTGCATCATATACAAGTACATCATAGGCAATGGGGAAGATCCAGCATTTGTGTACACATTAACATACAAGCAAGCACTGATGGATGTCACAGGTAAGACTGATCCCAAGACAAACCAGTGCATTGATTTGCGTCTACACCACATCCTAAAACAAATGGAACAAGTCACAAGTAACAGTACAAACCTGTTGCAACTTCAACACGAGCATCTTAGAAAAAGACAATGCATGTACCCAGCCCTAAGACAGTGACGAGTTCGTGAGATAACTTTACAAAGATCAAGGTACCAGAAGAGGAAGGCACATTAACCTCTGGTTGGTCCATTTCGGTATTTGGATGAGTCATAGTGATTTATATACCCTGAGTCTGTGGGAGGCCTTGAAAAGGAAAGGAGACCAGGTAAATGGGCAAATAAAAAGTACAAGTTTAATGAGATTTTAAGATTCAGCACCTGAATTTTCCCTTTTAACAAGGGAATCTAGAAAAGCAGTTCCTAAGAAAACAACATATTGACTCCTAGATTTTTGTTCTGAGGTCAAAGAATCAACATCTAGGACTATAGAGACATCGCACTATGTTGTGAGGGTTTTTACAGACCCTCTCAGCTTCAGTCTAATGACCAGAATTTGTATACAATCAAGTGCTTTACTTGGTGTTTTTTGGGTACAGAAATGGTCAGGCAGACCACATCTTCTTAACTCTGCCAACCCTGGCACCCTGTTTTAGATGTGTGTGCACTTTCTTAGACTGTACCATTCCCGGCAGGATACCAGAGGGAAAGGCTGTTAGAAAATGGCACTCAATTTTTAATTGGGAAGATTCCTTTCTGTCAAGAGCATTCTTTTAATTAGCCAAGTACCACATAGTTTTGATAAAGAAACCCAGCATCACAAGCAAAAAGATACTTCCTAATTTAAATCCTTGAAAATTAACATGGAGAAACAAGAATGACAAGGATATCTACTTGATCTCTCTGAAAAGATTTCTGACTAAGCCCTTTCACAAGTACCTCCTGAGCAATGAGTAAGTATCCCCTCTATGTTTTTAAACTCCTCAGGAGTCCTGAGAGCAATACCAAACGCTGTTGGGCTTTCACCTTTCCTATTGTGCCCCCTTGCCCATCCTCACCACACACCAAAGTGCCCGCTTGCAGAGGCAGGGGTGAGCATATGTGGGAGATCCCTTCAGACAAGATGTGGCCGTGTTCTCCTTTCCACTCTTCCTTGTCTGCAACATGGACAAATTCCTGGTGTCTGTGCTTCAGAGACTTTCAAATAAGTTACTGAAAGCACTGCAACACTCAGAAATGCATTTTAAGTTGAGGTCACACCATGTGCTCTGGCTATGGGGTGGCCAGCGGTGCACACAGGGATTTTCACTTGGCTTTAAGCTAGAGAGCATGTGCCTGGCTAGCATGGGAGCCCAGGGCCCAGCACGGGCTGGCCAGAGGATCAGCTCCACCTGCATCACACACAGCTCTACAACAGTGTTCCTAGGAACAAGCTGTACCCCAATTCAGTAATTTAGTCATAGCAGCAATTGTGACAGAAGCTAATTAAGAACCTCTCGGACACCTTGGGAAAGTGGGTTTATGGAAAATAAGGGTATCGGACCACTACAAACAGAACTCAGAGCTCCCACCTGGCTGCTGAAAGATGCCGCTTGCTTTGCCAAGATGCAGCAACAAACAGCCCCTCTGTTCTTGATTTCTTCCAAACAACCAAACAGGTGACCTCCATGAAGGGTCAAGGCAAGCCTGCTTTATTTCACATCTGCACCAGGTGAGGGACATTAGTTCACAAGGCCAGTAAGTGCCTCTCAGCTGAGGGGCAGAAATTAAGACACCAAACCTCCATTCGACATAGCTGGATCATAACTTTAATATCTGTTAAGCCTGCAGCTGCAAACTATACACAAAGCAAGTGCTCGGGTGAGGGAAGAGGATGAAATTCTGGAGAAGAATAACTGATACATAAGTATCTTAATCCTTAAGATACAAAAAGCTGCCAAAGACTTTTAACGGAGGCAGCAAATATATCCCCATAACGAAGTTCAGGAGTCCCCTTCATTCAGGAAGTCACAAGAGTCACCCACAATGTGAATGTAACCTTTGTGGACAGATTAAGTCCAGTAAGATCACTGGGCACTCTTGCAATGAAATGGATCTATGTGGAAAATGAACAACTGAGACTAGGAACAAACACCTATTAACTATTCTTTGGTAATTTACTCACCTTGGACTAACACCAGCAGCACTGATGAGGGAACCAAACAAATGGACTCACGTCTTTACTGCAATCCCAGAAAGCACCCGAGGAAAGCACTAGTGATTTTCCCTGGCTGACTTCACTGTACAAGGGAGAAAGCTGGAGGAATTACCAGGAATAAGGTGTTTGGTGAAGAGGGTGAGCACCACCCTCATTGCTATGCTCAAGCCAACACTGCAAAGTAGCTTCTGCTTCCTTAGGAATGTCCAACACATAACACCCAATTGTTACTGAGGGGTTGCTACCCAGTACTTACAAGCTGGGTATTACCGAACCCATAATTAAGTCACTAGTTTGATTACCTGTGATTATGAATACTGAAAATGTAATGTCCAAAGATACCCAAATTAACATGGTAGTCTACTGAAAAGAGCTGAGCGGTAAAATTAACTGCTTCCTACACTCACCAGGAACACAAAAGATCCCACTACTGAAAAGCCAATAGCAGGAAGAAAAGTCTGAAGGTCTGTTATGATTAAAGTTCTTTTCTCTCCTTCAAGTGCCTAATGCAAGATAAACCAGAGTCAGTTCCCCCACAGGAATAGACCGTTACTGTGTAATCCCATCAGTCAAACATGTACAAGGGCAAGTGCCCAGTTCTACAGCCTGAGCCAGCCTCAAAGGTCTACCCAGTTTAAAATAAAGCAAGTTGAAGGTCTCAAGCATGGCTTGACAAAACGCCAGCAAGCCCATTTCTGCTCGACCTCTGAAAGAACAATATTGCTACAGTAAAAACTGGGATGATTTGGGATGGAGGACGCAACCCCAAGCAGACCATTCAGGAGGGCAGGAAAGAGCAAGGGAGGGAAATCATCAAGAAACATTGGAAAAGATAAGACGGTCTGAAAATGTGCATGCCACTGGGTCTCAGCAGAGCCGTTCAAGAAACTGCTGAAGTGCAGTCACCAGACTGAACTCCATCCATCGCAGAGGCGTATCTGCCATTTGAACAATGGAGTGCACCCAACTTGCCTCCATGCGGAGCCCGGAGATTCCCTGCTGTACTGCCATTCCTGCACTTCAATGGGAAACCCCTGCGTTTCTCACCATGATCCTGGATTTCAATTCTGATAGCTAACCCAACAGGGCAACAAAATCAAATAAGAAAACCTGGCTTTTTCTCCTATTTCTCCTATCACTTATCTTTGGGCAGTTGGCATATCATCACCTTTCTCTGCCTCAATTTCTAATGCTGACTGGACCAAAAGTGACATACGACCAACCACAAAATATTCTGAAACTTAACGTCTGTATCACTACAAGCATTTAAAACCACTGAAACAGGCCCAATTTGTTTGCGTGCTTGCAGCCCTGTCTATTTTGTTTCCCGTTTTTTGGGGGGATTTTCATACAGCAACAAGGATGGCTCCCTCCCCATGAGAAGTTATCTTTGCAACCTTTGAAGAAAGCAACCTGAGAGCAGAATACGCAGAAGCATGTGAGACTTGAGGAACTTTACATCATTGTCCATATTCTTCTGAGAATTGTCCAAAGCTTCCTATGAAAAAAAAAAAAAAAACCACAAAAAAAACCCAAAACAAAACAAAAAAAAATCAACAAAAAACCCCAAACAAAACACGGAGGAAAACACTACCAGGCTTTAGGACCACACATTGAGGTACACAGGGAGATCAGAGTCAGGAGAGAGGGACACTTTCCAGGGGTGCCTCTTCAGTAACCTAGAGACTCTGCTGACTCTGCAGAAAGATCAGCGTCCATGTTTGGAGGCTGAAGCTCAGTCCATACAAATACCCTTTTTGCCCCCTCACCCAGAGCTGGAATATGCTTCAATTAATAGATCAACATCAGGGCGAGGATTTCCAGACCCAGGATTTTTCCTTTGGCACCGGTGACACTAAAACAAAACAAACAAACAAAAAAAGGCAGCACCTCAAATCAAGCCCAAACGAAAACCTAAGCAGAACATGTTCCCTGTGACAAAGTGATCTTGCACAGTAGCTGGAGAGCAATCCTAGAAATACACATCCTGCCATACTTCACCAAGACTTGTTTTTCCCTCTATACTTCCACTTTTCAAAACCCCTAAAATAACCAAAGCAGTATGTTGCCATCATAGAACAACACAGGCACCATTACGACATCTTTAAAAAACAATGAACAACTCTAAAATTTGAAAGCTCCTTTGCTACCCCGTGGTATATAATTCGCCCCTTTTCAGAGAAAAGCCTGAATAGCCACAGACGCAGTGCCGTGAACTGATTCAGTTTAAGCCATCAACCCACAAGGGAAGTAGAATTGTGAAATGCCGTCAGAAGATCTGTTTGCGAAGCACCCGTGTCAGTGCTCAGTGTGAGTAAATTATACTTCTGGGACACGTGCACATCTGGGAGAGCTCTTCTCTTGCCAGGATTTCCACAGAGATGGGAGGGAACTGCATTCCTTGCGGGATTTCCATCCAAGTCTCCACTACCAACTGGAAATTAAGCCTGAGGCTCACTGCTTGGCGTTACTGATGAAGATACTGAGTACAAAGACGAGAGGGACCGGAACGACACATGCAGACTAGCTTTAGGCAGTCCGGCAGGAACTGCATAAGGGACTAGAGCTACTCTGCAGTGGTGGCTGTGATCTCCAGCAGAGACAGGAGAACAGAGCATGTCCCAGCCTTGTCTTTCTTCTCAGCTTCAACCAACTGCCCATTTGGCACCAAAGCGGTGAGATACAAGCACACTCTGCTCCACCGGTGACAGAGGCAGGGGAAAGGCATTCATCCCAGCAGAGGACAGAGGCGTCAGTAACAGCTGAGAGTTTGGTGCCTGCCAAAAGGGTAGGAGTAGCACCCTGGAGTCCTGCATTTTAGCTGAGTATTAGGTAAGACCATCACCCTGGAATGCACACGCTTCACAGCTGGACCTGAAGGGCATAAGACCTATTGTCCCCACCCAGTCCCACATGAAGTTCGAGGGAGTTTGAATGCAGAAGGCAACAGGGGATTTGGGGAAAGGCTGAACCTCTCCTACAGCAAGCAGGACGACAGCAGATGACAGTGCAACGTGAGCTAACAGCAAGTTATCTTGCCACACGGAAAGCTTCTAGCTTGCGTTAGTTACGTCCGAGATGTACTCATTAACCTTGGAGAAAAAAAACAGTTTATTTATTCCATTGGCTTATTAGAGGAGATGGCCAGAACAGCTAAAATAGGAAAAGTTTCCACAACCTGGGACAAAAACGGTCCTGGGCTTTAGGCAGTTTATGAAGAACCATGAGCTACTACAGCAGCATACTCAGGAACCTTGGCTGATCTGGAAAATGGATAGATTCAGTTCATTTTGAATGACAAGAACATTCATGTCCCTAGCCCCCATTCCCTCTCGGCACCTCTGCAGGCCCTCAATGTAATGTCACCCTGCAATAGCCACGCTGCAGAATAGCCTACGCAAACTCCAGTTGTGCAAGCTGATACCTGGGACAGGCAGAGAAGGAGCAGAAGATCAATTTTTGCTCCTGGCACTGCTGAAAACTACAATTCAAATACGAGCGCACTTTTGAGACCTCCTGCACTTCTACAGTTTGGGCTTGATGGGCAATACCCCTAGGGAATCCGTCCCTGGGCTTCAATAAGTACAGCTTTAAATTACTGTATTCCTCTATGTATAAACAGTGTCATTAGACTTGTACTTTTAAAAATAAGATCAACCCAGGCCAGGGCCAGGCTCTGCAGATAAAGTAGTAGCTTATCTCTTATAAATATTTTTAATATTTTTTAATTACAAGTAGTCCTCACTCCAGGTAATGTAACTTGACACGAAGTACCTGCACACACGCAGCCCCTAGACTTTCACAGAAAGCCCAGGAGCAACCACTCTATAAGAAAGGAATCCTACCTCACAGCAAAGTAGAGGAGGGGGCACATGGCCAAGATAGCCTAAATGTGGGGGAATAGTCATTTGGAGTAAATACAATAAAAAGGGATTTCAAAAACCCTTCATATAAAGGATCAAGGAGGTTAAAGCAAAAAACTGGTTCAAAAAGATGTACAAAACTGTTGGAGACCAACAGAAAACTCTGCCAAAAAATAACTTGCATTTAAATCAGAAATAAATGGCATCACACAATTCTGTTTTTAAAAAAAGGAAAAGAAAAGTGGAAATCTGTGTAAAGATCAGCATTTATAAAGAGTTATCATTAGCTCCAGAGACCAGCGTAGTTCCCATGAAGTCCTGATGGAAGGGGGCCTCCTGCCACAAAGAGTTTCGTTCCAGACGAGTCGTAGCAGTGGGTGTAAACAGCATTTGGGAAGAAATTTATGTCAGAAAAATAATTCCTCCAGGTTTCATCATGATTCTGTTAAAGGAAAGTTTAGATTGTTATTGTTGCTAAACAAACCCAAAACCTTGTTTCACAAGAGCAGAAGGTAGCTTCCAGAGCCTAAAAAGGGATCTTTTCTGGTAATAGTCCCTGAAGCTTCAGACAGATCAACTTGAAGATACCAGAGTTGTCACAAAGCTTTTTCTGAGGACATTTGGGCCAAACATTGGAGGGGGGAAGGTGGAGGGTAGGGAAGGTATCAAGTTTCATTAGTTTTTAAAGTTACATCACAATGATAAAAAAGATAATGGAGAGAAGTTAGACAAAGCCATTACCTGCTTTATAACAACATACAGGAAATTGAACTCAAGTGCCTGCCATGGCATTACCTCAGGAAGCCACAGTTTCTAAAATTGCACACAATTAAATTAATCTCTCTTACTTTGAGTACCACGTTGGAGTAGCATGTTTTTGAAGGAAGACAACGTATTTTGTGTTTGAGGTTCTGAAAATTCGAAGTTAGATTACATGCCAAAATACAAAGATATAAAATCTAGTTCATTTATGAATCAGTGCATAAGAAAAGGAGTCAGTATGCCTTACACTCAAGCAACCAACCATTCAATACTCTTTCATAAAGCTTTTGTAGAAAGCAATTCTGCAGTACTTCTTGCTTTTTGTGATTACGGGTATTGGTTACATGATCACTGTTCTGCTGGGACGCATTTCATACAGTCGCTCCCATGACTACAAAAAGAACCGTTTCTCAAGCCCTACGGCACTCCTGTGTAAAGGGTCGCCTACAGCTACACGCAACTCACCAGCCAGCCTTTCCCAGTAGTCAACTTCAAAATTTCACTTCCTCCTAATTTCTGCTTCTGTCCATAGCAGGCACGTGGGGGCTTTTCATCCAGGAACCTCTGGGCTCTGATGTCGTAAAACAATAAAGAACCTTGCCCCGTTCCCACTGTGATGATGTGCTCGTAGAAGCTCACCGATCGAATACCTGTCAAACAGAGAAGGGACATACAACGCAGTAAGGAAGATGGATGCTTTGGCTCTGCAGCGCTGCTGCTTGATGTCTAATATTTTCTTTAAGAGGAGCCACCTAGTAGTATTCTCCACAACACAAGTTTCCCCACTGCTATGGAGCAGTGCAGATAAATCCCATTGATGCTATTGAAACAGCAGCTTCAATTACATATACTACTTCCCTTCTCCCTAGGCCATCAGCCACACTGATGGTGCGTAGTCAGAAGCTTCATTCTCAGCAGGCCCCGGCTTTGCCAGATAAGCAAAGATCATAAGCCATTTAGGATCAAGAGGAGCTTCGTGAACACTCTCAGTGAACGCACCATGAGCGAGTACATGGCAGCAGACAGAGGAAAGAGCATCACATTGGTTTCCTCCATGAGCCCACACCCTATCTAGCTACCTGCCAAGCTGCCATGTGACCGTGTGAGAAAAATTACTGTCCCAGCTGCCACCAAGTGCATTTAGCGGATCAACAAGCTAGCTGTAAGCAAGTATAATCATAATAATCACTAGTCACTTTGCTGCTAAGATAGGTCAGGCTCTTAAATAATTTTGAAGCTCCACTCAAATATTCTCACGCAAGCACACCTTACTCTCTGTAGCTGGCACTTTTAGCACTTCACCTAGCAATGAAAACAGACTAGGAATCCTACAACCTAAGCAACACCATGTTACGCCAGCACATGGGAAGCTACAGCAAGTTTCCAGTCCAAACAAAATATTCTAGCACAATTCAGTTATGCCATTAGATTGAGTAAAAGGAGTACATTTTGTTTCCACAAAAATCTAAACCTGAAGCCTCAGCTAAACAAGGATCCCTTGGAAACAGTCTTGGGGAGATTCTGTATGTAGGAATTTGCAATTTGCAAAATGTCCTGTCATCTCACCTCTATTTATTGTGCAAAAGGTTCGTTCTGTGTAAGCACTCTACCCCAAACAACTCTTTACGCAGATTAAACCCTGCCACACACATGCTTTTCCTTCCTGCACAACATAATGCCAGGTTGTAACTCCAGGGCTGTTCAAGCCCTCTTTAAAGTACCACTGAATTACAGCCTAAACAAGTATTCAAACAGGAGGGGAAAAGTAGTGAGTTATGCCAGCTACATCCACGTGCCAACTGCTGTCACCGTACCAAGTGGGACTGAACGTCACAAAACTTGTAACATACTGGAGTACGCCCAGCAGGACACGTGAGGGCAGACGTCTGAGAGGTGTGGATGCAGCCAGGGAGTTTCCCCTTCCCCTTTGTACAGAGTCCTGACTGGAAACACATCCTCATCCTTCCGCCTCCGCAACCTGATGTTACATCCCCAGCCACCAGCATCTGTGACACACACTTAGAACAGGCAAGGCCACATCATCGTGTGCTCCAGATGCGAGGTGAGGTCTTGGCTGCAGGCTTAATAGGTGGGAAAACACTGTGCAAGTCTCACACCTGCTGAATTAGATTTACCAGATTTGTATAAGAATCTCCACTTCAATTCAGAGAACTACAAATGCATCTGAGCAAGTTGGAGACATCTCTCCCCGCCATTACAAGGGCCTGGCTCTGGCAAATACACGCAGAAAGCTTTAAGCCCTCTGCAATCAGCAAGAGCAGTCACTTGGATAAGAGAAGGGCACAAGAAGGGACCTCCTCTTATTTTTGCTCCAAAAGTCCACTTGACAAGCAACCCAGCAGAACACTCACTTAACAGAAACAGGTGATGGAGTATGAAAGCAGATGGCATATACTTTTCAATGCAATTTATTAATAAAAAGCTGTAAAATGCAAAACAACTGTGGATCTTTCTCTAATCAAAAAAATTAACTGAAGAAATCCGTGATGTACCCATTACTAAGAGGATGTTTAGAACAGGCTTTCAAGAACAGCACTTCAAATTGGCTCCTAAGGGGCTGAAGTACCTCAGATTAATCATTCCCATCAAACTAAAAGCACAACCTGTGCCTAGAACTGATCACGGTAAGCTCTCTAACATACCCAGCACTCCACCACCTGGACCTGGACTATTTGGGTCAGCAAATTGAGACTCACTCCTGAGAGGCAGGGACGCTCTACAAATCCCAGAAGAAAATGAAGATGCAGTAGCGTGTCCTACACAAGGAGCAGACACAGAGTCCGTGCTGCACAATCTCTGTCCATTATGTTAACATTGCTGCCTTCAGGATATAAAGTCAAGGGCACACGACATAGTACTGCATGCCAGCTAAGCAGAAAGCAGTTGCTCTTGCAGATCAAGAAGTTGAGTCCAGGGCCTGCACTTCCCTGTACAGCTGCTGAGAAAAGCAACACTGACAAGATGTACCAAAAAGCATGAGCTACCTTCTCATGTAGAGCAGACAGGGTTACACTGGGTAAAAAACAGCCCCAGTTCCAGTCTTACTAAGCGACAATCTTTCTCTGACCTGCTTTTGTATACAACCCTAATGATCTGAAGTTAACTTGGACTTACCATGTTCATTTGGAAGCTGAAACCACATTCAGGTAACACTTCAAAGCATTTAAAAGTCAATCCAGATTTTAGTCCGCAAATCAATAAGCAGCCTACTTTCTAGAGGTGCTGCACCGCTCCAAGTCCCAGTGAGATCAATAGAAAGTTGAAACACTTGGTATCTTGGGAATTAATATTACTCAAGTGCCTCCACCACCATGCCAAGGAAAAAGATCTGCCTACTACGCAGAACAGAACATAGCATTGAACAAAGGCTTTCTCCAGACATAAACTGGAGATGCCCCAGAGATACTACCTACGCACAGATCATCCCCCCAGCAGGGATGATCACATACTCAAGGCAGAAGCTTTCAGCCACCAACCACCACTGGGCACCACACTCCAGTGTCTTGGTATTTCTTCCCTATGATACTAAAGGGTGACAGTGTCAAGGACCTCCACAGAGCCCTCACTGATAGGGTCAGGACAAGGGCTGTTGCTGGTAAGGTGTTCAGGTGACAACATGCGCCGGTGAAGCACCTTTTCTCATATTATAGAAACCGATCCCGTATCTGAAAGAAGCAGACCCTGACATTTATCTAGACAGCACTGTTCAAACTCCAGTAACCACATTAATAAAACTTTCCAAACCCTTGCCTACATGCTTTCTCTTTTGATAACTTGCCCAATAAAGAGATGATGCCCAGAGCCAAGCTAAATAAGGACTGCAACTTATTAGTCTGGGATTAATATGGTTTAAAATGGGCATCACAGTGCCTTCTCATGCTTGAAAATAAAGGGTATGGGAAGAAGCTTATGAGGCCATGCACCCTGCAAGCCCTCATGCTTGGCCCTGGTATAAGGTTCAATTTGACATACTGCATCCACATCAAGAGTCTCACTCATGACTTTAAAATTACAAAGCAAGCATTCACTCACAGCACAGACTCCCAATATGATAGCACAGAGCAGACAACATGCTTTTTTTTCATTCCCAGAGAAAAATACAGGAATAGACAGTATTAATAGCAGTACGAAGGCTGGATTTGCTTTGAGATGAATTAAAACAGAATAAGACACAGTAAAAAATAAGTATAAGTAAAATGCAGTTTTAAAAGTTCAGTAATATTTGGAGGGTGTACAACTTAGCTGATCATAAAAGCACTAACGTTGTCTATCACTAGATTTCAGAGTTGCTTTTAAGTTTGGTTTGTTGGTTGTTCAAGGAATACTGTCATAAAAGCTAAACCTACATATACTATTAATGATTTAGTCTATCACATGAAAAACCCTTCCTATTTATTAAAAGCTTATCTTACTGCAGTCTTAATAGCTACTTCTGCAAGCAAACCATTTGAAGCACCCTTTGACAAATTTCTTACCACTGCCTCGTTCTTTGGAACAGACGGATTTAACATTGTGAGAAGGCTGCCTTGGATCCAGAAAGGAGACATGTGCCTGTGATCCTACTGCATACACTGACCACTCCTGACCATAAGCCAAACACACGTTCTCCCTGCAGTATGGCAACTTTGTGGAAAGTAACTGGAAACGGAAGAAATAAAAATCAACCCGTTATGAGAAAAGAGCAAGATGTTAATAGAACAATTCTGCAAGCTATGTTCAAGGAAGTTGCAGTGAAAAAAACAAAATGCAGCTAAAAAATAAGTTCACCACAAAAACAGAACTTTAAGAGAAAAGCAACAACCTGATGCAGAGAAAAAAACCTGAAGGAGATGAGATGCCTTATCTGAACCACACTGAGATTTATAAAGGCTGAAGCCAAGTATTATGCAAAGAAAAATGAAAATTTTGGCAAATTGTTTTAAATCTTTCTAAGCTGCTGTTATTTCTTCAGCAGGTGCACACAGACATCAGCTCTCAGTTGAAAAAGCTTACCTCATACACTAGCATAGATATTCTGGGTTTGATCTGCAATTACACTTAAATTAGTGCAACTTCCTTTATGAACACTGCTAATCAAGTATCCATCATACTCCATGGAAAGGTTCACTTCAGCTCACCCAGAACTGGCAGAAAGTTAAGAGCCCTTCCCGCCCTCCAAAATAAGGGGAGCGAGGAGTTTCTCTCCCGAAGTTCTAATTTTTAGGACACTTCATTTTACATAAAGCTTTTAAGTGTTTTACAAACACTGTTGCTCTTCCTTCAAGCGTTTAAAGGAGATGAAGAATAATGAACAGCCTTAACTGCTAAGCCATTTTTTAAATTTAACACCAACAAACAGAAAAGCACCTTTGATAGTGTGTGCTCTGCTTTCCAAAGATGAAAATACCCATCTAGGGACACAGCTCCCAGCTCCTATAAAAAAAAAAGTAAGAGAGTTAGTTTCTGTATTATAGATGTCCTTAAAAACTCACACTCTACTAGGCAAGCCGCGTACTCCAGACTGAACTCATCCATAATCCTGTACATGCTTATAAAGATACGTTTTCATTTTATCCTGATCTTGATGGAATGCAATACAGCACAAATGTGCCAGGTAGAATAAGAATTAATAAAAGAGTAAATAACCAAAACTAACTTTCAAAAGTAGAGATCTTGTTAGACAATCAAACAATGAATTATTAGACAGTACAAGCTAGAGTTGGCAATTCTCTTCAGCAGCTGCCACACGGATTCTGACCCTGAAGCAAACATTTCTTTCCAGGCACTACTCCGCTGAAAAGCTATTTGAAGTCTCCATCACAGAGGAGTAATTAACAGCTGTAGTGAAAAATAAAGTCCACAGGAGCACCCTGCTTCTGAGAGCACATCCACCTTCGCTTCAGACCTTCTATATTCTTTGAGGGCAGAAAGAAAAGTAGTGGAGGATGAGCTGCTACTCCCACTAGTAATAAGAGATCAGTATGGGGCAGGTTAACATTTACTGCTTATCAAACGCCAACAAAGTAACACCAAAGCAAGCACTGGTGCCTGCCCTGTGTGTCAGTCACCTCAACTGCTGAGCAATCCAGTAACGATTCAGCCCTCAGAACAGGAACTGCCTGAACGTTACCTGGTCTTCATGAAAGGGGAAGGAAAGTAGCAAGAGCACTCAAGAGTGGGACTCAAGCTGCAAGAGGTGTTTTGGTGCTTTATCTGCTTCTTGTAAACATTCCTCCCCACTCCTCCTTAGGGTGCAAGTCTAAAATCAAACCCACAGGAAAATTATTCCTTCTGATAACATATGTTTTTTTTTCTACTGGACTTCTCCATTCACGTGGGGAAGAAGCAGACATAGTAGATAAAGACAACCATCTCACATGAGAAGGATGCAAAAGGATCAGGTAAAAAATATTAGGTTGCTTCTCCGGTATTTCTGATTTAGATTACTTTTGTCTTTTTCTAATGCATATGGACAGTTTTAGGACGTCTTTAACTGTCTTGCTTATCTCACTGACCTTGTTCTTATTGTTGAAAGCCAATGCTCGGACTTTGCAGTTGTCAGGATTGGTGTTCTCCTTGGGGATATCCTTCAGAGCCCTGTGTGTTATGTGGGCATAGACAGGAACTTGAGAGAGATTATGCCTGGCATCACTTTTGGACAACACATCCTCTGTGACTTCCCAGAGACCCATCGAACCGTCCCGGGAACCTGAATAAACAGTCCAAAAATAAATAGTCCATTTCATATTTACATAACTCCCCTTTTTAAAAAAGGAATAAACAATAAGGTCTGAAACAAAGAAAGGATACTATTAATTTAATCTAACTGAACACACTGTTGGTGCCTATATATTAATTATTTTTACCAAAAACATGACTTTACTGAGCTGTAAAGTTCATAACGTTATGAACTCCTTGTCAACTGATTTGTCTACCTGGTTTCCAAGCAGCTAGATCACTTCATCTGTTTTCAAACCAATTAAGATGCATCAAAAAACACAACCCTGTACAACAATCACCGTTAGAGATTTACACGTAGAATAAACTCAGAAGTGACTGAATAGCCTATGCGTTCAGCCTGGCTTACCAAGGCTGAGACTGACAGTCCGTTAAGCCAATATAAAAACCTCCAAGAAAAATCAGTTTGGGTTCATTTGATTTCTGCAGGTATGCTCACAGATATGTACACACATATTTGTGAACTGAACAGGAACAACTATTTCAAACCACAATGTGTACTGATTTGCATCAAATCTATTTTTTAAATAGAAACTGAGGCTGAACAAGCAAGAACTCATTTTATTTTTCTACTGAATTTGAAGATATTAATCCAAAACATGAATCAATAAGAGTAATAATACTGGATGAAGAAAGCTGAATGTCTTTGGTTTGTAGATCCACACGGGCTTAATCCAAGGCCCTATACCCATCCCTTCTGGTGTTTAGGCAACTCACTTCCATCTAAGTCAGCTCTGACAGATTTGACTTGTACCTCAATTTCTTCCCTACACAATGTGAAAAACACATCCCTCCTTCTCTCACAGGGAATGCATAAGAAATATTTCATGTCTTGAAGATGCCAGAAAAAACTAAATATCTACATCAGCCTATTAAATGTATAGGCTTTGGTACATCACAGGGAATAAGCTGCAAAGACAGTTAAGCAAAACATCTTGTTGCAATACAGGTGGTCCAGCACAGCAGAGATGGCTTTGCCCCCTCACAGATGGATTCACTCATTTGCCACTATCACCTACTACAGCCAAATACAAAAGGAGCTTCCTAATGGCACTGCATAGCAGCAGGCAGCACAGGACACTACATCCTGCCAGTCAGTTTACATGTTGATGGTCTTTAATGGTACCTAATCTTGTTTGTTATGGAGGCTGAATACTCAGCAGTAGAATTTCTAAACATCTTGACATACTTCAGGAGGAAGCTGTCTCTTTTAACAGCCCTAGCAGGGGAAAAAGTCAATGTATGTTGTTCAACTGGTTAGCCCTGAAGCCAAGGACAGTATCATTTGTTAATGGCTCATGCAATTATTCATCCCATCTGAAGCTTTTGCCATGGAAATATTTTCATCAGGCCAGTACAACTGAGTGGACTGATGCATTCTCCCTCAGCTATGGCTGCTTAGTCAAGAGTTTAATTTTATGCTTACAGACTACTGACATACACTGCTGAAGGTTTTACAAGCGGAGTCCTGCCTTGTTCTAGTTAAAGTTAAGACAAGCAAGAGGAATAATCAAGCCCCTGGTCCTCTTTGTACTCTCTCAACAGTTTTGAAGGCAGTGAGAAAAATATACTGCCAAATCTCAGACCTCAGGCTATATGATCAGTGTGATCTGCCGTGGGACGAAATGCCCTTTCTTCTTCCTGTGGCATTTAGCCTGCCCCAAGAAAGTCACAAAAAATTTGCATTTAGTTTCTTAATTCAGATAAAGGTATTTGCTATATCCTCAATGTTTGGAGTTCATATATTTCTGCTCCACACTTTCAGATACAGATGTAACTGAAATCTGTAAGATTAAAACAATGTCAGAAGTTAGTTGTCTTTGTTTTCTCCTGATTAGGATCATCAGCGAAGTTCTGAAGAACTCAGTTTAGCAATCAGACTTGCTAATTGCTTTCAACAAGTTTTCCCTGGTGTCTCAGGTCTGGAGACTAGAACCTACATCCTGCTGTAAGCATCATACAACAGAGGACATGACAGTCTTCTACTCACACCTCCACCCTTAAGCACGCAGAAAACATTGAGAGCAACACAGTTCAATCTCACGTGCTGTGTCTCTATTCCATTGGGTCCTTATCTTTCCCTTGGATATCTGTAATCATCTCTGCTGTTCTCTTCAAGCTTACTAGCTGACAATGTTTTTTTTAAATGCAGGTATTTGGGTTGGAGACTTGCAAGGATCAAGTTTTATATTAAATTCAAACTAAAATTCCAGGATTAGCTTTTTGTTTTTTGGGGAAAAAAAAATATCTTACTGACTAACAATTCAAGTATTTGATTTTTATGAGACTGTTATGATTTTCTGACACCTGCAACTTGACACCTTTCTGTACAGAATACTACACCCTGTCAGCACAGACAGTAAATTAATGCAATAGCATATTAGTATTGCTGCCTTTACCTAAGTAAGTAATACTTTATGAAATTACACTGATTGTCCGACTAGTTACTAAAAAGTTAGTAACTGACCTTTTGTATTACCGCCTGCTGTATTAACTGCCATAGTATATGTGCATACACCCCCCTCCCCAAACTGAGTTTTCATTAATTAGTCTTCCATAGGATTTCATGAAACCGATATTGCTCTTCTGTATTCCAAAGTTATTAACTGATAACCAACACCCCTCTTGAAATTATTCTTCTTGTGTGGAATCCTTCCCTGTAATTCACTGTGTTAGAGATCCTCTCATGGCAACACCTATTGGAAAGACAATAATTTTCCCTCCGATACTAGAAAAATCAAATCTAGACCAGGGCCCTGCAAATAAAACGAAGTGAAGCACTGTACTAAGACCAAGAAGGGTTTAAATAGCCAAGGTAGTTCCAAGTGGTTTCAAATGCCCTGATAAAGGTGCTTTCCTAAGACCTATAAAGTACTGTACATCAGTATAAGACTCCGGAAAGGCAAAAAAAAAAAAAAAAAGAGAGCAAAAAATTTACTTTACCAGAAACAGCCATAGTATCGCTGATCCATGCAATTGAAAATATCCAATCCTTATGTCCATCCTAAAAGAAAAAAAGACAGATTTTTCTCTGCCATTATACTCTAGAGTAGTCTCAAAGCAGACAAGTATTCTTCACTTTGATTTTTAGTACAAACTGAGGAGGACAGACCTATGTTAAAAACATACAGATAAGATTCCAGTATCAAGCTGGAGCAGTTTAAATACCTAACAGTAATTTTAACTCTTTTGATTTTGAAGTGTATAATTAACAGAGAGCAATTAGGTGATGGAAAAACAGGTCTCTGACCAAGGACAAACTGATCTCAATTCTAAGGACTTAGATTTTTCCATTTTGAAAGCAGCGTTCTTCACTTCTGTAAAGTAGCTACATACTTTTATTTCCTCAAATGCACATCCCTACCATAAAAAGTAACCAAAACCTTATGTTTACAATATATGACCGACAGATTAATTTTTCAAGACTGTTAGTTCAAGAATCTTTTCTTTAGCAGGTGAGAAACCTATGGGAAAAAAAGACCATAATGCTCTAGTTCTGTCTAAAAAGCTGCAAAGTCACAGCAGCACGCAAATGAAAAGCAAGTCATACAAATCTTCAGAGTTGAGCCTTTCTGCAGCTGGTTATCTGCAGAAACTCTGACCTGACCTTTGCTGTTGTAGTTAACGTCTACGTAAAGTCCTGAATCAAAAAGGAGAAATGAGAGAGAAGTGCTTACAGGACACCACTATACTCATTTCAGCCTTTTTTAAAAAGGCCTCATGATGTTTCAGAATTATAAGCAGTACCAGTGTCTATCAAACCATCATAAGCCACTGGGTTAGAACTAATACTCAAATCCAAGTTCAGCCTCTGAAATAATACATACATAAGCTGCACTGGAGAACAGGAAAATTTAAACAACTTGTATCATATCTTTTCAATTTCTCAGAAGAGCTTTTTCACTAAAACTAGTTTCAGAGGTCATCACCACAATTAGACTTTAACATTTAGGATTTTGTTACATTTTCAGTGCTTAAAAGTAATCTGAAGTAGACCTGAATGAGGGTGAGGAAGAAGAAATTTGACTCAGAACCCTGAGAATCGTCTCACATGTTTGTGTACTCACTCATATTTAAGACATCTTGCCACAAAAGACAACTTAATTGGGAACGTTTTCAAGCCTTCAGAAATTCACTCTCCACTACAGGACTCCCAAATCTTAACCTTGCTCTGACTTTATGCACTTCAAAGTGGTCATTCTTGTAAGTGACAGAATAAACTTTCCCCGAATACTCCCACTTACATCTCCCACACAGACAGGATCGAGTGTAGGCAGACGATAAATTGCAAGACTGTTGGGGTTGTCTCCACCCGTGGCTAGGAGGGTCCTTGAGGGGTTGAGCTCAATGGCATGAATACCACAACCCTGCTGGTTCACCATGCCGGGTTCACGATCTTTCAGAATAGGAATCTTGGTAATTTGACCAGTCTGGACATCTACTACAAATAACTGGGGAAAAAAACCACAGGAGATGTAAGTCATCATCAAACAGATAAAAAACCCAAGATGGTCAAATATCCTCCCTATTTTCAGTTGACATTCTTTTCAAGTTGGAATACACAAATGCTGCAAGCATGGCTGAAAAAGGCATAAATTCCTTCTTAAAAGAAGTAAACTAACAATTACAGTGGGTTTTATTTCAATCATCCCATTTGGTTTTCACAGCAATAGGAGAGAGAAGAGAAATTTGTCATGGGAGGTTTCCCATTTAACAAAACACTTGAATCTAAAACAATTTTCCCTGTTCAATACCATGACAAAACAATATTGTTTTCCAGTTTCCCTGTACAACAATGAGAAAGAGACCCAGCTCAGAACAGCCAGTAAGCCCCAGGGCGCTTAGCACAAGTCTTCTGCCTCCCAGATAAGTTACTTACCCTGAAGTTCTGGCTTTGGCAAACTAACACTTTACAAATTTATATAATTGGAGTTTATTTTCCGGTGATGTAGAATCACAGCCCAGGATTATAATTAAATTCCACACATCCCCACTCCCCTTAAGTTTGTTCGTTCTATAACCAAAGAACGATGTCTCAAAGCCTCTGGAAGTGAACTGAAAATGAAGACAACAACCTAAAAAAGAAAACTCAATGCAATTTAAAAAATATACACCTCAAGTAAGTTGTTCTGAAATCCTTTGTCAGACATTTCTAGAAGGACAGAAGAGAAATCTAGAGGTTCTCAGAGAGAAATTACACTTACAAGTTGGTTTTGGTGAACTCTCACAGACTGTAGATCTGTTCTTTAATAAGCGTAAAAAAACCCAAGAAAATTTAGCAGCATATCTATTATTCTTGATGTACTGAACTTGCAGAATATTAATGTCAAATCAAAACGTGATAAAATATGGTATGTTAAACTCATTCGAGAGAGAAAGCTGAAATCCATTCATCGCTATTTGTGTGTTGTGTCTAGAATTACGCATCACCTTCAACCTGCATCTGATCTTCCTCTGTAGGCAGTGGTCTTGCACAGATGACTGTTCCTACAGGGACTGAATTTTCATATTTCATTTTTTATTTTGCATGCAGGTGTGGGGTCAGGCAACAGCTGAAGTGCCGCTGAGTAGGATGGAAGTACTCCACTTCTCCCAAGCCTTACAATGCAGTTTACTGCCTGAGACAGCTGGTAAAAACATGAAGCACACAGCAGCCCCTCTGCCCTAACCACACCCCTGAAAATTAACACCTGCACTGTAGGATCAGGACCACTAATTCCCTCTCCTCTCATCCTCCCTTGTCCTTCCCCTATCAGTGTATACCCTCTTCTCTTCCTCAGTATTTCCTTCCAGCAGAAAGGCCCAATTCCCTCTCCTATTCTCCTTCAACTACTGAAAAAAAACCCAAAATCAACAGTTAAGTACCTAAGATTAAGGCTTGCAAGTGTCATCTACAGGTCCTAAAGCTGGCACCAGAAGTGCTAATTAACAAAACACATCCACACCTCAGGATGTCCTGGACTCAGGAAAATCGTGCTTCAGCTGGAAGAGATTCACACTTCAAAGAGCACCTCAACAAGTATGAGGACTGAAATTAAAAAGCCTTCACATTCTCTAGTCTGACAACACTATCATACATCCGTGTTTGATACTAGGTTAATAAAGACTTACTCTAATGCAAAATTCCTTTAGCTAAACTCTAAACTAATTGGCCTGAAAACATAACGAACTTGGAAACCCACAATGCTGAAGCATCAGACCCTCACATTTCTGTCCTGGATCTTCAACCTCAACATCATTTTCCTGTAACAAGTTTCCAAATTAAGATATTCTCAGAAGCAGCAACAGGACATATTTCTTTTAGTGCCTTCATCTGCTTGTACCCTACTCTAATCCATCATCAGCCCTGGAATTGCTTTGTCATTTCATCACTTTTCTCCTCCAGTTGCACAATATTACCGTAACCAGAACGGCAACTGCTCTTAGGGCAAGAAACTTCGCAGAGTTAAGGGACTGGCTTTGTAGTTTCAGCTGTAAAGTTTTAAGCAGTAACTTCTCTCCTTGCTTGGTAAGGAACCTGGCACACTGTGTGTATTTTAAAAACAACCACCACCGCCCTAGAATAAAATAAGCAAGCACTGTCTGCGTATGCTAGGACTCTTGCATCACCTGGGGCAGGACAGGAAGCCAGAAGCTCACACTTGCAAGCTGCACCACTGATTGCCAAGAAGTCTTCCCTGTAAATCCAGCAAACCGAAGCCAAGAGAAGCCAAACAGTTGTTACACACTTCTAAAGCCAAAAAGGGAGAAATGTTAAGAAACAAGATAGGCACCCAGCTAACAACACAGAAAATTTGAATACCATTTCAAGAGTTTTAAAGACGCTAGAGTAAATAAAGTACAAAATATCCGACTGCTTTTAAACAAGTGCAGCCAAAGCCGCAGCATACAATGACATAAATCTGAAGAAAAAACAGAAATTGGCCTACTTCCTTCCAAGCAAACTGGTACCTTCACTACTCTTGAAACAAGTACATCTGCAAATAACTCCAAAGCAGCCTGGCCTCAGAGTCCTGACAAAGTCTTGATAGCTGAACTGTACATTTATTTTTTTCTTTATCTCAAGTAGGAATAAGAACTTCTTTTCCAGCTACTCGTTATATAGAAACTAAAAACCAGCCACAAAAACTCTCCCTGGATGCAGTAAACCCCCACCAACCTCCAGACAGTGAATTGTGCATATTTGTCCCTTGACTTTAAGCTTTGCACATAATTCGGTTCTTCCCGCTAGTAAAATGTATGCATGTCAGCCATTAGCGTGCCAAATAACTGGACATCCAGGATTTACCAAGCTAGGATTGCTTTGGCCATCTGCCAGAAGTCCAAGGACCACACTTCATCTGTGAGACGGAGCAGACTCAGCTATCGTGTTCTCTGCGGAACAACCTTGTTCTAACAAGGAAACAGGCTGGGTGACATGACAGAGAGAAATCCATCTTCCTCCCTTTATATTATTCTTTTTTTAAAGCAATTCAGATGTCCAGCTTGCAACAGTGCTATCACTAGAGGATCAAGGCACACAGGCATGGCTAGGTACTACAGTTGTCATAGCCATGAATCTTTATGATCTGGCCCTACTTTTCACACCCTATGAGATTACTAGCTGTATGCTTATTTTTCTTTTGGTTTGCAGAAGTGGTGAGAAGTCATTTTGGCAAATGGATCCCATACAATTACTACGTGGCTGTCCCCTTTTCAAACTGCTTATGATCAAATTAATCAAGAAACTGCCCCAGTTCATTGACTAAGGAACTTCATTAATCAACTTGCCAAAAGTAAAGACTGTGGCAGGGAATCGAGTGTCTGAGGACCAGAGTCTGAACTGCAAAACTCATCCTTCTCTTATGTAGAATATTGAGAGCAGAAGGGCTTGCCAGGCTCTTCTGTCAAGTCTACTTCCATTTTCTGACCTGCCTTTCGGAGACAACGGTTTATGGGGAAAAAGCCACCAACTGAAGTTACCAATTCATTAAATACAAGTGCCCTTCCCATGCATCTTTAACAGAAAGCATTGACTTTTTACAAGAAGATTAAAAAACAGGCCTATGAAACGCCATTTCAAGGCAGCATGTAGACTCTCTCGTGTCCTCTGCTGCTGCCCCTGCACACAGAACAGCAGATGAACAGGCAGCCCTATCTTTTAGCTGATCGTACAAATCAATCGGAACAAAACCAAAGGGTGCCACCCTGAGCTACAGCATGTTTTTATTACATAAGCAGGATGGACGTAGATTTACAAGGCACAAAACATGCATGAAAGACTGCTTATTGTTCACACAAGAAGCGCTCACGATACGCTCTGCACCGCAGCTCTTCACATTCTGCTCTCAGAAATCACAGGCGCACTCCTGTCATTCACGCTAACATTTGAAAGAAACCCAAAATAAACACATTGCCTTGCTAAAAATAGAGTCACTAAGAGAGAATCAATCGCAATGAAGTTTCACAATTGGCATAAGCCAATCTTTGAGAATCCACGTGCTTCTTCCTCACCCACCCAGACAGTCTCACCACCCTTGTGACAGCAGCTAGCGCTCAGGTAGCTGCGAGGTCAGCTGGATCATATCTCTGCCTTCGGTGAAAACTAACCCTACAAGAAAACCCGCCTGAACACAAAGCAGCAAGCTGATCCAGCTGACTCTCCAGCCACGCACACATCAGTGCCAGCAAGAACGAGCAGGTGGGAACATCCCGTTCTGCAACAGCACAACTCCAGACCAGCTGAAGCTGGTCACAAAAATTTCACCCTCAGCCAAGCTGGAAAATGACATCATTGTTCTCCTTCAAATTTGTTTTTTGCTAACAAAACAACAAAAGCAAGACAATGCTTACAGTGTCATTACACCAATACTACTGCTGGTCACACTGAGTAGCACTGTTTGATTTTCCCCAGTTCTCAGTCTTGCCTCTTACTCAGATTGTAAACATCTCTCTTTTCCATGTTCATAAAACACTTAGCATAAGGTCCTTCCGTTCTATGGCAATACAGATTTATTAATAGATGCCAAGTCCCAAAGAAACGTGGACTCTAAAGACTAAGCTATCAAACTGGTATGTCTCCTTTCCAGTGGAGATCAGGACATGGACTCACCTTAGCACAAAACCTACACACTACTTGCAGTACAGGCGACGCAAGTGGGTAACGGCCTTACACATCCTCCTTGAAAGGGTCCAGAGAGAAACAATCCAGAATATAACGAAACCATCTAAGAAGTGAGCAGCAGTAAAAGCAGCCAGCAAGTTACCGACTCTGAACTTACATTTCCAGAGACAAGACCATGCATTCAGGCACTCCACCTTGCTATGAAACTCTGAAGCACTACTAGCCAATGGGCACACACTTTGATGTCATTGAATTTGTTTATTGCCAAAATCACATTTGTCAGTTTTTATTTGTGTCTTGTCCTCTGTGTTTAATTTCAGGACGCTGGCAGGCAGTTAACACATGTCGAGAGATGGCAAAGGATGGAGAAGCGAGAGACTTCGCCTGCTAAAGGGCATCTCTACCACCCACACCATATCTGGCACGGAAACTACCAGACTCTGAAGACAGACATGGGTATCACATGCAGTTGTCAGAAAACCAAATACACTTAAGACAAGAAACAACACCTGGCTATTTACTCACAAGCCACTGAAAAAAAGGTGACTGGAAGTGTCAGTTAGAGGCATCAGAGATTTATTTGCACTGACTTTCGATCACTGTTCAATGGAGTTTGAGGAGAGTTACAAACTGCGGGAGCAGGACTTCTCATTCCCTCCCTGGGACAAGAAACGAGCAGTTTTCTTGATTTTTCATTACCTGTGCAAAGCCAGAACATAGGTTAACTTGCAAAGCAAGTGGAAATCATTTTCCCAGAGAGAGTCCACATTCACGGATGGAAGAGTAACTGTGCATAGTATTCTCACCACTACAACCCCAGGGCTACAAGACTAGGTTACAATTGTATGAGATGCACAGAACAGACATGGGATCTCTTGAACAAATTAAAAGTCTCTAAGAAGAAACAAGAACTGGTGATTTACAGCAGGGCATCCAAGGCAACATATGAATCCACCAAAGAGAGAAAAGGTATCAGCTAGCATTCAGAAAGCAACCCATTCATGCCTTGGAAAAGCCACCTGAGAAAAAAGAAGAGAGCATTTGGCAAGGAAGTTTTTAAACACAAATACATATATCAGGCCTGCCTGGGGAGAAAAGAAGAAAAGCAAACAAAAATATTATATTCCAGGTGATTATATTCTCAAGCAACTGGAAACTAATAAGCTTCTTGTATTTAAGGAATGATTTACAGCTCTTGTATTTTTTCATCCTTAACTTCACAATTAGCCAAAGAATTATGTCCTGAACACATACGTAGAACTAAGGGAACAAAAGAAGCTGCAAAATGATTATTGGAACTTCTTTTTAGAAGCTGCTTTATTCTTCATCATTTCCTGAAATAGTAAAAAAAAAAAAAGAAAACTACAGCAACCTCATGTTCAGTGTTTTCGTTTGCCATAAGCTTGTCTCCTACATTAAGTCTGAAAGTTTCTCTAAGAAGCTTGAAGAGAAGACGCTGATTATAGACAGTATCTTCTTCCGAGACTTCACGGTATCAGCCTTTGGTAATTTACATACTGTCATGACACACCCTAAACGTCTGCACCTCTCAGAGGTTTGCCTGCTCATTCATTTGAATTTGAAAAACATTAAGAAGCCCATTGCCTACAAGATCCAGGAGATTCTTGCAACATGAATCCTGCCTCAGAAGAGCCCAGGTGACTGTGTTTGAATTTTTAGACACTTGAATGCTCGTATAGGTTCCATAATTCTAAATCTATCAGAAAAAGCATGCACCTTTAAGAAACCCAAATATTTGATTTACAGCTGGCCAACCGTGAGCACCATGATCCACTGGAGAACAATAAAGTTATTTCATATACACAACTATATCCAGAGATATTTTCAAGGATAAAAAGTCACCCCAAATAATTAAACAAGTTATAATCCTCATTAAAAATGAGCAATTGACAGAGCTCCATATTCTCTTCAGTGTTTATAGTGACTAGTACTGTCAAGTGACTAAAACCAAACCTACTCCTCTATGACAGGAGTGTATTTTTGTTTTGTTATTAAAAATAGTCAATCCTTCTGGCACAGCATACCCAAGGGCAATTTATAAATTAAATGCTAAAAGTTCTGTGCCACATTCAAGCTTTGATTAAAATAATGCTACGGTTTATATTTTTCTGTTGCATTAACTTTAATTACACGCAACTCCAATGCAGCAAACCCCATTAAAGTCAACCAAGCTGTTTTAGATTTAGTCCTGACTTAAATGCCACAACTTCAGCGTATGAGAATCAGCAAAGGAATTCTTCTTTATTAGGTCGCTTACTCAGGAGATGAGAGAGAAAATCTCATAATTAGAGCGTAGAGTTTAACGCTCTACTTGTTCAAATGCGAACACAAAGCAACCAGGCTAAAGCTATTACAGTATTCATAATTCATATACAATCTTTCACAATGCTGAAGTGACTTCTTTTGTAATCGTTTTATTTTGCTTAATAAAAGACGAGGTCCATCTGGAACGTTAAGTCTAGCTGTGGAAGCATACACTTCATTGCAGCATATGCAGTGGGAACAACAATATGGCTGAATCCCTCTTCAGTTTCATGATTGTTTGGTCCCAAACTATTTTCTGCAAGGTTGCGTTAATAACGCACTTGCCCATTTATCTTCGCTGCAGCAGCGCTGGAACTACAAAAGTTACAGAACACAGCAAAATTGTTGCAGCTCTATAAAACATGCAGTCATCTTGCTAGAGTAAGCAAGATTTCTGAGAGCTTGTGTTTCAGCAGGAGTTTGTCTCCTGTAAGCTGTTCCACGAAGAGTGCTGGCTGCTGACTGGCCGAGGCGATGAGCACACGTGGAGAAAGAAGGCAGATTCTATTTCAGGATTATTCCTGTTAAAGATTGTTTTGTTTATACAGTTAGGCCTTGCTTCTTAGGAGCTACTGCATGAAAGCCTCCTGCTAGGTAACTATGAATAATAACCGAACACCTGAAATGAAAAAAAAACAGCGCTGTCCCTTGCAGGTCAGACCATTGAGTGCAGCTTCAGTGCAAAAAAATCTTGAGGCAAAGAAACAATCACATCAACTGATTACTTTGATGTTTAAGAGCTGCTTGATCTATACATTCCTTACAACGCTCGATTCACTTCTGTGGCACTAACCAACTTGCAAAGAACAAATTTGGGATTTTGCACTAATTCAGTCAGAACCTCATACATGAAATTGCCACCTCAGCCAATGAAGTTAGGCTACTAACTCCAACAGAGATAATATTACCCAAGAGGTATGTTCTCCTACATTTATTAATCACATAGGACATAATTTTAATATTCCTCTATAATGTTTCAAATTCAAAGCATCACTTTGAGAGTCTGAAGAGGTGTCAATTTTTGCTGAAGCATATAAAGGTACATAAACAAGAGAAGTTATTTGAATGCTGAAAACAGATTTAGAGTGGAAAAAATCACAAAGTGAACAAGCAAAGGCTAATCCTGAAGACCTGAAATTCATTTTTTAATCTTGGAACATTTCTAGCTACTCTGACGAATATCTGGAGTTTAACCACAGATAGTTAAACTCCAGATATTTAGTTTTGTAGCAACTTTTCAAAATCATCAGCACAGAACCATACGTAAAACCAAAACGTGTAAGACTGAGCATAATGAAAAAAAGTCTTACTAGCAATTTCTGGCAGGCATGACAGTTACCATTTAGCAAAGCTAGCGCCATTCATTAACTTTCCATTTGCAGGACAAGAAGAAAGATCCAACCCCATTGTTGCTCTCTATCCCGCAAACAGATGTAAATTGCTCTGTGCAGATTAGACAGATGCTGCATCGAGGTACAGGCCTCACGTTCAGGTTCACAGCCATCTGCACAGCTGAGAATGGGTCATCGTTAAGCATTACCTTCATTCAAAATTAATTGTGCGTGATTTTGACTCCACTCCTAATTATTTCCTAATATTTTCCTTGTCAGTCTACATACTTTGATTACGGTAAGCCTCATTTGGGGGTGGAATAATTCACAGAGAGAAGAGAAACAGAGAGGTGGCACTTACTGTGTTGCATTTTGTCCCACACACCACTTGTCGGTGGTTCAGCCACTGGGAAGCAAACACTTTATTAAGGGTTCCAAGGTGAAATTCCCTCTCCTTCAGGAGGCTGGGAAGCTGTTGGGCCGCATATCCGTGCAACAAGCGGTGATAGCTGGACTCATTCTGCATCCTGACCTCTCTACCTTTCAGGTAGTACACCAGAGACCTTTTCACCGGGGGGAGTCTTTTCCTTTTGTGAACTGAGTGATCCCACCCATACTGTGGAAAATAAACATGGGAAGTAGATAAAGCAACTACAACAAACTTAAGACATGACCCATCTGAACTCAAAGTCATTCCCAGCAAAATACTGAAGTCTTCCAAACTACTCATGGAATACCATTCGGAAATGCTGACACAGCCTTCAGCAATATAAAATTAAACATAAATATTTACTAAAGATGTAACACTGCGATGATAGGAAAACCAGCCCACAACCGCTTCGGCACCGCTGGGACCCCGGACGCTTATAGAAACAAGAGGAAGCCGAGAAGCGCTTTAAATAGAAGCGGGCCGCCCCGGCAGCCCCCCGCCGTCAGCTCGGCGGGTTTGGGGGTGACACCGCGGGGGCCGCCCGATACCGACCGCGCCGTTCATCGGCCTCCTCCGGCCCGGCCTGGGGCGGCCCCGCAGCATGGCTCAGCCCGGGGGCGGCGGGGACCCGGCGGTTACGGGTCGAACGGCTGAACCCAACGGGGGCAGCGCCGGGCGGGGCGGGCGGCGGGAACCCGGGAGAGCTCCCGGGGCAGGGAGCGGGGGAATCTGCATCGCACCGAGCCACCCTCCGCCACCGGGACCACTCCTCCCCACCGCCCGAGGACACCTTCCCCAGGCACCGGGACCCCCCCCCCGCCTTCCTCCCCCGCCCCAACCGGGTACCGCGACACGGCAACCCCCGGTCAGGGTCACCCCTCCCCCCGGGCACGGGCACGTTCCCCCCCCCACCGGGGACAAGGGCTCCCGCCCCCCCGCCGCCATACACCCGTTCCCGCCCCCCCGGCCTACCTGCTCCCCTTGGAGCCCCCCGGGCCCCGCGGCGGCGGCCGCCGCCGCTTTCCGCTTCCTGCTAACTGTTTTCCGGGCCATAGTAGAAGGAGAAGGAGGAAGAGGAGGAGGAGGAGAGGCCGAGAGCCCGGCCCGGGCCCCACATGGAGCAGGAGGGGGAGGCAGCCGCCGGGGGACGGGGCATATAAGTGCGGGGAGCCGGGCCCGGTCACTCTCTCCGCCGCAGGCCCCGCCGACCGCGCTTCACGACATTTTCCCCGGCATGGTTTTTGGTTGGTGGTTTGTTTTTTTTTTTTTTTTACGACAGTCGCGTCTCACTTTTGCGGCGGCTCCCCCGCCCCGCCCGAGAGCCCCGTATCCTAGCAACCGAAGGAGGCAGGGCGACGAGCTGGCCCGCCCCCTTTGCGGTTGCCAAGGCAGCCCCCCTCGGGGGCCGGGCGGCGCCCCCTGGCGGTGGCGGGGCGGGGCTGGCGGCCTGCCCGGGCTCCGCCGGTCCCGGCACGGGAGAGGGCCGCGCCGGGCCTTTCCGCTCCTCGTTTATTTCTGAGCAATCGAAACTTGCCGGGCAATGCCGGGGGGAGACCCTTTCAACTGGCGGGCAGCTTGGCTGTATCACCTGGCTTCTCCAAGTGCATTCTCCGAGGGTCCGGTGCAGGTTGCTCGGTGCACGATGAGGCTCTTGGTCAAACGTTGAGGTGCCCCATTCCACAAGGAAACGCCCTTACTGCAGGGGAATTAGAGAGCATACAGAGTGTTTGTATTTAATTATGCCGCTTTAAAACGATCGGGGGTGGATGCGTGCTTTTCCTTGTGCCCACACGGCTCATACGCGCTTTTTCCTATCCTTGTAGAGGCAAAAATTAGAGTAACCCGAACCCGATGATCACCGTTCTGCAAGTGACATTGCAGAGAAAAGAAAAAGGACGAGAAGAGAGAAACATGCAACACGCAGGCAGACCTCAAAAAAAGCCAGCTCCTGACCACCTGAAACCCTCTGGTGCCTCAAGTCATGTGAAATCAGTAAACATACTATCTTCCTGATCAAGAAGGCATTTCTTTTATGCTGTTTTTTTGTGTTCTCATCCAACGAACTGCAAAGACAAGGGTGCTGTGAAAAGCCAAACTGAAAAAAAAAAACCAACTATAAAAGAACCTTACAGGCTTCCCAGCTTCCCCTGAGGATAAAAAGCCCAAGGAGTGATTCCAGTTTGGCTTTTTTCGGCCATGATTGACCACATTTAATCCCCCTCTCCGCATTTTCCCTCACACATACACAACTGCCACCTGCATTTTGGACAAAACCCCTCCATTTTGAACCAAGGCCCTCTCAAAAGGCTGAAAACCCACTACCGAAGCTGCTCTTGGAGATAAGCGCCATGCTCCGGTGCATCCCAGTTGGGCGCGCAGCCCCTCGCGAGGAGATAAGGGCAGGCATCGAGGCGGCCATGGCTGCTGAGGGAAGGGGCGTATGGGGCGAAATGCCCCTCTGGGCCCAGCTCGTCGCTTTCACCCAGCCCCAGGGGGAGCCTGTGGCTGTGCCCAGCTGGGAGAGGGGCAGGGGGTGCTGGCGGAGCCCCCGGGCAGGGCCGGAGCCGGGACAGGCCCCCGCCTGGGACAAGGCCAGGCCAGGCCACCGCCCTCCGCCACCTCCGCCCCGCCCCTCGCAGACAGAGGCGGGGCTCCCCTCGCCTTCGCCCCGCCCCTCTCACCGCTGGGGTGACGTCACCGTGAGCACCTCCCGATTGGGCCGGCGGGGGCAGGTGACCTCGCGGCGTGACGCCAGCGCGTCGCCGGGGAGGCGAGGCGGAGGGCAGGTAGACAAGATGGCGTCGCCCGGTCGCGGGGCTGAGGGTGGCGACGCGGCGCGGGTCTCGTAGGGGCGGGCGGTGGGCAGTGACCGCGGGGACAGCCGGAGTCGCCAGCCGGGGGCCGCCAGGCGCCGCGCAGGTAACGAGCGGGCCGGGAGGGGTTGGGGGTTGGGGCGCTCGTCCCCCCTTGTAGCGGGGCCTGGGCAGGGGGGCGCAGGCAGCCGCTCCCCGGGCCCTCCGCCCCGCCGCCGGGCCCAAACTTCGCCACCGCGTTTCCTCGTTTGGAGCGAGGGATTCCCGCGCCCCCATCGTGATTCAGCAGCTGTAAAGTGCCGGCGGGGCGGCTGCGGGGCCGCTAGCCTCCCGGGGGGGAGCTCGGAGATTGGGGGGGCCGCTCTCCCGACCGTGGAGGGGAGCGAGCCTGTGGGCGCTGCCTTAGCGTGTGGCCTTGCTCCGCTTTCACGGCGTCTCGCTGCTGCTTTTGAAGGTACCCTTTAATGGAGGTGAGAACCTGCGCGGTCAGCTCAGAGGGACGGAGTCCTGGCGCTCGGTCCTGGGCTGGACCCGGGGAGCAGAGGGAGGCCAGGCAAGTAGGGTGATGCTCCTTTCCCAAAGTTCTCCTGCTTTCCGGTAGTTTCAGGGACTGCCTGAGTCAAGGGAATGCCTTTCTGCTTAGTAACCCTTGATGAATTTGTCTTCTGAGAGTTGATTGCTGTTGAAATCTGAGTAAACGGTTAGTGTCCGTGATATTTGGAAGTAAGTTCCTCCCCACGGTAACTAAATCTTTTGTGAAGAACCGAAATGTCTGCTTTTCTTTGGGGGGGTGCATGTGTGTTTTTTGTCGAGCCTGCCTTCAGGTAATTTGTTAATTTCTGGCTCTTGTGTTGTGAAAACCATAGTGCTCATCTTCCCTACGCCACTTGTGACTTTAGATTTCTACTCTAGTCACTCAGTCTTTGGTTGCGTCTTCTTGTAGGCTGAAGAGTCAAAGTCTTGTTTACTTCATGGGTCGTAGCCCTCCACATCTCTGTTTATGCTTATTACCTATTTCTGGATCTTTCCCAGTTAGATGTTCTGCTTTTGAATGGGGAAGAGGATCATATCTTTCTCCGCATTTGAGATGCAGACATACCATGGATGTATACACTGGTGTAAGAATACTTCAGTTTTGTAGTTTCTAACTTCCTGATAATGCTTTGTGTTTTGTTTAGCTCAGTGCTTACTAGACATAAAATATTTAACACTTTTATGAAGCTATTTAGTATAATTCAAGAACTGTCTTCCTGGGTTTTGATAGCTCAAAAATCTACCATTTTAAAGGGCAAGTTAGGATTGTGGGTTTTTTTAAATTAGTGAAAGAAATTACAATAGATGGAAATGAGTAATCACCTTATCAAATATTTTTATTCCTCACGTCATTTAAAAATTCCAAACAAGTAACAAAAAAAAAAGTCTTACAGAAATCTTATGACGTTGATGCTGTCGCATTAGAATGGAGATAAGCAGATGGACTCTGGCACTTGGTTGTGCAACTAATATAGCCTGCCATCCTGGACTCAGTAAAAACGCATCTGTGTCAAATTTAAGCACTTTGAGGTGGATATTCCTAAATGACAAGTAACTATTGCCAAATTAAGGAACAAGTGAGTTGTGACTGGTGGTGTAACTTCAGTGGCTGTGCTACTGATAGAAGGCATACTGCATCTCACAGCCTATTATGGGGTTAAGAGGCTTTTGTGGGAGCTTGGTGAGAGGAATCTTACTCCAACTGTGATTTAGGGTGTTAAGGAAAAAAAGGAAGAGGTGGTACTGCAATTAGCCAGACCTCTTCCTCGCCTTCCTTCCCTTATCATCCTCGGAGCGTGGGACTTTCTGCCTCTGTGCAGGCACTCCTGCAACTGTTGGCTTCCTGGGGCTAACCCTGCATGCCTGGGATCTCTGCTCTGCAACAAGCATTTTTCAGGGAAGAGGGAAAAAGCTGTTTTGGCCTCCTCCTCTCCTTTTCTCCATACAGAACAGAGCTATGTGTGTAAGCGTTGTACTAGCCATGGGGAAGGGAATGGGGCTGAGATAGTATGCTGCTGTGGTAGCAACATAGCAGTGTTGGACCGATTTATTCAAGGCCGTGTGTGGGGTGCTGTTAGGTTGCAGGACCACGGTAGTATTGCTGCTTAATGATTTCAGTTTTCTGTACACATAGAGATGTGATTCAGAAGTGGCAATGATGCTGTAGATCACCATTGCAATTGGGTGACTTAAACCTTTTGGGCAAAACCTTAATTCTAAGGCTAGGGGGAGAGAAAACTCACTCAAGTCCTTAAACTTAGCTTTTGCAAGCTTGTGGTTTTAGTGTCAGAAACAAAACCGAAAATGATTGCACCTTTCTTGTCTCGTTGGCTGGATCTGATCTGCAAGTTTGATACTACTTTTTTTTTTTCCCTATGAGTGCACTGTGGAGCAGAGGAGTCAGGGAAGAAGTTGCTTCTACCAAAATCAGACAGTCTGTATAAGTCCAGTGAAAGCTTGAAACAGTTACCTAAAACTTCAAAGGGAAAACCAAAGAAGTATCAGGTATAAGATATGAGAATGAATAAATGTTAGTTTCTCTTTAATGAATTGAACTTTAATTTTCAGAAATTTTAAGAGTATACTGTAGAGAATATACTGATTAGCTGGGACTCTCATTGTATAGTTTATGTTGATAGATAGAAAAATCTTAATGATGAAAAATCATCAAAAACATGTGGAAGAACTCCATCTCCATTGTTCATGTGGTGTTTTGCAGTGCCCAGTACTTGTTATCCTGGAAACAAAAATCTCTAACTAGCAGAATAGGAGTCAGGTTTCTGGACCAATCCTGCAGACCACCTCATCTAACTCTGTCACACTGCAGCCAGAGCTGTTTTGGCTGATGCTGGTGGCAAAAGTGCTACAAGCCACAGAGGCATCACCTTACTCATCCTTCTCCATTTTTAATTGTATAAGCTTATGGTTTCGTGTTGTTTCCACAAACCTTAGGGATTGATAATTCAATATTTTTGTCAGTGTTCAGCCTCTATATCGTAAGTTTTGACATCAGCCTGTTCCTGTATTTTACAGTTGGTGCTGGGTTGAATATTTTGTTAAACTGATCTGTAAGAAATTTAGTTTTGCTTGTTAGGCAGAACTTCTATCCAGCCTTTTCTGGCATTTTGTTTCTAACATAATCACTCCCAGTCTTTCTAGTCATAAATTCCAGAGCTTCAGCTGTCATTTTACAAGGATCTCTACTTAAAGGCATTACTATCTGTTTAAAATTGATCAGTGCAATTCAGATCAATGTCAGTGTAAAGAAGGTCTAGTGGAGCTGTAATTGAAAAGCTCTGGAAGATGGTTTGGAAAACTATTGCTTGAAGGAAAGGCAAAGAACAGTTGTTTACAATTTATAAATAGCTTGCTTGATTGAAAAAGTAGGTCTTCTAGGGCGTATCAAAGGTTGGTTTCTCTTCCCTGTATTGTGTCTGCTTGCTCTGATAACTAGGAAGGCAATGCTATTGATCTTACAGCATGTACCACTCTACAATCGATCATTGGGATTGCAGTTGATCAATACAAGCCTGAGCTCACGGTTTTTCTGTGTTAACTACTTAGGTAGGTAATCCTCCCTGGTATGCAAGTGCATTGCTTAATGCTTTGACCCTCTGACTTGGTTTGAATAAGCTCATGTTATGTCCCTAATGACCTTTTGCAGTCAGTGTAGTCTTGTATTGAGCTCTCCGAAGAGAAACTGAGCATTGGTTTTCTTCCTTCTCTTAAATGGTCATATTTATTCCAAATCCTTGTTTGCATGGGGAAGGCATTTTCTTAAATGTTAAGAAATACTGTCTTTCCTGTGGTTGGGAAATTTTGAAAGAACAACTTGTATGTCCAGACTTGGTTGTGGGGTGTTTTGGGTGTTTTTTTTTTTTTTTTTTTTTTTCCTCTTTGAAGGCTGGGAGGTCTCTTCAGAATCCTCTAAGCTTGCAGTGTACTTGAAACACAGAAATATATCAAAGGGGGAACAGAATATCATTGCTCTGACTTATGTTTCAATCTTCTTTTCTAGAAGGGAAAATAGATTGGTTCAAAATACCACGTTGCATTAGTAGTATTACAGTTTCTAACTAACTGACTGAGTTCAAATGGAAATCCTGAGCTTGTATTTTCTCAGCTGCATTTTGTGTCAGAAACACTTACACCAGAGTAACATTTTAAGTGGGGAAATCAGAAGAACATGAGTCCTATCCGAGAAGTAGTCAGTTCTTCAGCTGGAAGATAGTCTGAATATGAATATGCTTAAGCTACTTAGCTGTTGGTGGTTGGTATCATGGAAACTAGTAATAGAGTAAAGCGTTGTGAGCTCCTAGCTAGTCTGGTCTATGTTGCTGGAGATCGCTATCTACTAGATCATGTGAAAGACTTGATTTAAGCCGTTTCCTAATGTATATGTGCTTGCACTGTTTGACATCTCTAGGCTAGCAGCAGGTGAAGCCATGACTGAAATGACTGGTGAGATTTATTCCCTGAGTTTGGGAGGTTGGATTTCTAAGAGTATTTGTGTTACCAGTTATGCTATGTCAAGCGTTAGCACTGTGCTTAATCTAGACATAGAGTTGTGCTTATGTGTTCAACTTGATTTGCTTCATCAATTCTGAACTCTAAAATAAAACTAGATTCCTAGTGTATAAACACTGTGCAAAGTATTTGTTAAGGCATATGTATTTCCTTTCCTGATACAGCAAAGCCACACTGAGTTCCACCCTAATGACTAATACCATCATGTGGTGTCCTTGCACAGTAATGTATAATAATTTGAAATAGAAATATAGGAGGCACATGTAGTAAGGAAAGGAGTTAATATGAATAAAATCACCGTTAATCATCTGGAATAAAATTGTGTGTGGCGAAAAGCTTTTCTATCCTTTCATGCTGCATACCCTCTGAGAAAAGAATGTGTACTTAATCTTTTAATTAAGTATTAGGTCACCACAAGCAGTTTGTTGCCAGTCTATTTGACTTCTTGGTAGAAAAAAGCTGAAACATTATTGAAGTTCATTCTGTGTTCGTAACAGTATAAAAAGAGGGGGTTTTATTGTGCTTTGCAGAAAGTACCTTTAGGTTCTTTATTGGGAAGAGAGGGAGTGAGTAAATTAATGTATCCCCTAAATCAGGTGTGAGTTAGAGCTTTGCAAACAAAAATGGCTGGAAAAGTTATGGTAGTATAAAATAACTTTGCACTCGAGGGGGTAATGAACCATAAAGATTTGGGGGGGCAGATTTCTATATTACATACCTCTGAGATTTGTGAGCTCCTTACAGACCTAGATTTATTAATCAAGCTGTAATTCTATCAGTGGTCATTGGCTGGCAGGGCTCTGTAGTGGCAATTACTTTTAGAACTAACCATATAACTATTTGAAATATCATCTTCTAGACACTATTCTGAGGAGTACTTTAAAGAAAATGTTTGGGTAAGAAAAGTCTTTATCAAGTTTTAATCGGCCAAATATTTGTGTTACCATTTTAATGTGAAGAACTGTCAGACTTTGAGTTGGGGGGGAGATGCATTTCAGGACTCCCACAGCTGTCTTGTGTTTGCACAAATGCAAAATGCAGTTCCTTTAAGCTAGTGAACTGTCTGTGAAGAAAAATTGCTAGATTCTGATTAGTGTCTTAGCAGAGGGCAATTTTCAAAATGTCTGCAGTTACAGGCTTCCTTCTTGTTCGTAGAAGGGAGTTTAATACATGATTTCTGTTGACTTACCTGGAAATCTTTTGATAGCTAGTAAAAAGCTCATAATGTATTCCCAGACCACTGAATGCCTGTGCTTAATAGTGTGATTTCTTTGCAAAGAAAATACAAGTAAAGATGGTAAAAAGCTTGTTGCTTTTAACTAATACTATTGAATTTTTCTTAATTTTTATGCAAAGGGCAAGCTAGTAAATTCAAGTGTGGACATAAATGTAATACTGTTATGTTCTGTAATGTCTTCTACATGAAGATCTTCAACTGGAAAAGCCTTAATAAATACAGCTTAAAGAATCCACCAGCATATTATGAGATGCAAGATAAATTAAGGTAGACAAAGGTGAAGAAGTTGAATGTGGCATGAATGCTAGGTGGTCTAAGCTGCTTTTGGGGCTGAGGATGGACTCTAGAAATACAGATTTGGTTGACAGAATGGCTGTCACATCTGTTTGTGTGACGTGATAATGTCATCCTTTTCATACTTGAGCTTCCACATGCAAGTAGTATACAGTTCTGAACATCTGCCTGTCTCTTGGGATGTTCTGTATGTGTTATGATATTGGACCAATGAAGAAGTTCTGCCTTCTACCTCTCTGCCTCCTCTCCCAAGGAGACAAACGCTTGAAATACACCAGTATTTAGTGCAGGGATCTAGCTATACTCTGGATAAGCTGATTCTACAGAGTAATATAAAGGTCTTCTCTCCCAACTTGAAGGGAAAGAGAGAAGTTGTGTATCCATTTTACTACAAGCCTTCTTCAAGGCATAGTTCTCCTGTAATTTGACGTTACTGCAGGATTGTAAATGTGATGCTCCTGTTCTGTCTTTAGACGGCACCGGATTTATTTGCTGAAGTAAGCTGGATTGAATCAGACATACGGGTTATAAAAGAGGCAGGCTGGGACTGATTCTCAGGTTAGAGGAGAAAATCTGATATCTCAGCTGAGGAATGGTCAACCCATAATCTTTCCACTTTCCTTCTTTAAAAAAAAAAAAAAAAAAAGAAATCTTGCTGCTTTGTCTCAGTAATGATGGTCCACTGAGATAGATCTCTGTTCTGTTAGCAGTTCCATATTGTTGCCAGTCTGTCAGACGTTTGGAGAGGAAAAGCTGTGGGTATGACTGTTGGATGGTCGTGGCGCAATCTCATCCAGCAACCTATAGAAGTAAGGCTAGATTGCTGAAGCTGAGTCAGATCTGTCAAAATGTCCTGAGGAAAAGAAGCTAATACGTCTCTGAAGGCTGCTTTCGCACATAAAATGAGCGGTTTCTGTTTAGTTATTCATTGCTTTAAGTGTTTCAGGGGTTGCATTCATTACTGTAGCTGCTGAAGAAATTTCTAATATGCGGGGAAAAAACTTTGTACCACTGAGCGAAACTGGATATATAATATAGCAAAATTGTAGACTTAAATGAATTTGAAGTAGTAACTTGGAAATAAAGTTTAGACTAAGTCCAATTTTGTATTATCAATCCAGAAGAACATCCTTAAGGCTTTTGTAGCAAAATGAAAAGCTGAATAGGAGTGATTTGACAGGGAAAATTAGGGGGACAAAGATATTGGTCCAAACTTGAGATGAATGCAGTGAGGTTCCTGGGGTAGCTGTGGATTTGCGATTCAGGAAATACAGGTTCTGTTCTGGTTTTTTTGCTGGCTGAGCTGGATGACAGTGGGCAAACTGCTTCAGCTTTGTGCCCTGTTCCTCACACCTGCAAAAGAGGGATAGTTTTACTGCTGGTTAAGTGCCTTGACAGCTATTTTGAAGTCTCATGCAAAAACTAGGTGGTGCTGAGAGTATAAGGGAATTTTGGCAAAACTACTTTCTGCTCAGGGGAAAGGTAATGAATGAAAAGTGTGTGTATAAGGGTGTTCAATTCCTGGCCGTATGAATATCCTGTAGCCTTCTAGATTTCATCTGAAAGCACTGTCTTTCTGTGGCTATGGTTTCTTTTCCTTTCCACTTGAGCATGAAACTCTAGTCCAGTCTTCATACGTTCTTATCATTGGGAAGCTTGTAATTGTGCGTGTCTGTCACTCCCAGTACCTTGCGAGTTTCTGGATTTTGCTCTGTACATTCGTGATAGAAAGATCATTCTGTGTTTGTAGTGAAGTGCAGGCTTCCAGTCTACATTAATCCTTAAACTCATCTGCTCCAAACATTAACTACAAGTGTAAGATTGCAGTGCTAGGAGGGCAAACTGAATTGTTGTCTTACACAGAGAGAAAGCAGACCTTTTCAGTTTCTTTTTTTAAGTGAGGAAATGTAAATCTTGAAACTCATTTTATATGGAAACCGTAGGAATTAAGGTAATTGGTTGTAGAGGTTATTTTATGATGCTTAGTATCTTGCCTGAATGTAGCTGATGACTGCTGCATAGCAGGGAGGGAGGAGTGACACCTGTGATATGGAAAGGCTTTCTGAAGCAGTGTGTGAAGGTGAGCGTAGCAACTGGAGCATCCTTGAAAGTTACGTCTCAGGGATTGGGTGGTTGCTCTGCTTTCCTTCTCGGAGGGTGAGGATTGTCTATGTGTTTGTGTATCTTCACTGGTAGTAACCTCAGCTGTGGCAGTTGCACACATAGAATGAACCTGATTTACTGACTCTCTTTGTTTTTTCCCTGTTGCTTGTGGCTTCCATTCCTGAACTTTTCAATCTATTGTTGGACTATAGGCTGAACCATATTTCCATTTAAGCAGTCCTAAATGGAGGGGCCATTGCTTTTTGAGAACTCCAAAATCAAGAGATTGCGAGGAAGATGTTTCTCCTCAGGACTGGAGTGTGCCGCCTTCAGGCGGCGTAGGCCACTGAGGTTTTCAAATATACAACATAGCAAGCAGTTCATTTCCTTATCATATTCTGTTTTTGTAATATATCCAGTATAGCTGAGGGCAACCTCAGTTTGACTTCTGTGCTCAAAGATAAATTTCTACTTTTCTACTCTAGACAAGCTCACTCAAGACAACTTAACTTCCTGTGTTCCCAATGACTTCAATTCCAGAAGTGTACTCGGTGTGGGTACCACCAGTTTGCTGAGCCTGTTCAGAGACTGCTGTTTTCATATGTCAGAGTATTTTTTTTGATAGCCAGTAATGATACTTCTGTTTCTGTGTGTTTTTAAAGAGCAGAACTTAATCTTTGCAACCAGCTCTGGTCTTCTCTAAAGTTAACAAGCCTTTTCAGGAATTAATTAAGGTGTAAGTATTCACTTTAAAACTGTTTTCCTGCTCTTTATGCTCCGTTATGCACCAATTCCACATTTAATTAAAACAAGTGGAAATTGCTCATTTAAAATATGACTTCTGGTAGTGGAATTTAATTCGGTGTTGACTACTGATAGTATTTCCCATCTGGGTCATCTTTTTAATGCAGTCATTTAGTCCTGCTTGGACTAGGTGGAAAAACATGAAAGCAGGCTTAACTGATACTATATGTGGAGGTGAAACAAGATTGGTTCTTATTTAGGCATTACTGCAGTGGGACCATATTTTTATATTTGCTTCATTCACTTTTTTATATTTCAATTTGATGCCTTTGTTCTGTTGAGTTAGTCTGGGAAGGAGCATGTCCCTGCTGAGACCTCAGCTCAGCAAACATACTAAAATAGCTAAAGTGAGTGTTCACCTCCAAGAGTGATGAGGTTTTTCTTCCTTCTCTGTTAGTTTTATCCTTCAGTGCAGCAAAACCTGGGATCTTTTCAGAGGTGTGTTTCTGTATATGCTTATTTTCTTGTCTCAGCCTTGATAAGAAGGGTTGCATGAAGACAGATACCTGTTGGCTTAGTAGGAGCGACACATGAATTAAGGACAAAATGAGCTAGCATTGAAAGCTGAAACTGTACCAGTGACACATTGATGGGCGGAAGAAGATGCATAAAACCCAAAAAAAAGTCAAGTAAGTGTGTGAAGAATGTCACATCTGTAGCACCTAAGATGGAATTTGCATTTCCCACTGTCGAGACAAAGGCAAACCAAGCTTCTGAGGAAGGTTTGAGATGGTGTGAGTTTTATGTTGTCACTTTGCAGAAAAGCCTTTTGGTGAGCATGCTTTTCCAGGTATGCTGTGATCAGCTCTTAGGTGCTTCAGTAGTAGGAAGTTTTTAACTTCTGCTTTCATGTATCTCAAAGTGTGTATTTGGTGAAAGAGTAACTTACGGTGAATAGGGGTGTTTCCTGGAAAACAGGCAACACTGAGAGATGAAAGTGCAAGAGGGTAGATTTAGATTGGATATAAGGAAGAAATTTTTTTACAGTGAGGGTGATGAGACACTGGGGTTGCCCAGAGAAGTTGTAGATGCCCCATCATTGGAAGTGTTCAAAGCCAGGTTGGATGGGACTTTGAGCAACCTCATCTAGTGAAAGATGTCCCTGCCTGTGGCAGGGGAGGTGGACTCGATGATCTTTGAAGGTTCCTTCTAACCCAAACCATTCCATGAGTGGTGGCTTCTAAATTAAGTGAATTTGCAGGGAACTTGCATTTTCAGAATGTGGCTCTTTTAGTTGAGAGAAATGAGGTGTGTCAGTGGGAAACAGGGACATCAGATGGCTGGAAAAGTGCAGCAGTTTTAACCACATTATGGGAGAGATCCTGTAGGGAGTGGGAGAAGGCTGTTCGTGGCCTTATGTGTATTTAAACTGCTTGGGCTGAGGGTGTAATCAGGATTTGAAGCAGTGGCTCCCATGCCAAGTTCAAGGTTTTAGCTTGCTTGCTGCAGGACAGGCAGAGTTGTTTGTAGGTGGAATAGTTAATTTAACGGGCTGTATTTTCTGTCAGTACCATACTGAGTTTTGCTGGGAAAATATTAAATGTGTGGTGAGAGTGGGTAGTGCATGTGACCCTAGTATAAGAGGAAGAATTGATGAATCTATAGTAGTCTAACACTGGTCCCATTATTCTTCTACAGTGCAGTAGACACGTCTTTTGGCTGAGTTCGAATATATGAAATGGCAAGTGATGTTTGACCTGCTGGCAGATTTTATTTTTCCATTTTAAAAATTTTGTCCAACTTGATTTCTTGCTAGATGTTTTTTGTCTGCTTTGTTAAAGTAATTCCATAAGCATTCGTATTGCATCGAATTTCTAACCAAAAACATAGCTATCAATAAATAGTACCATTTATCTTCTGAGCTTTAACAGGGAAAAGGTGACAGTTGTATAGCTTTCTTTGGAATGGATTTTTTAAGTAGAGTCATTTAATTGCTGTAGTGTGTTTAAATGCATTAAATTCTGGTTAATTAATATTTATCAAAAGAATACAAATTGCTTTCTGCAATAAAATAATGGGAGTGCTTGTGTCAATATTGGGAGTAGGTCCTGATATTGCCACCAGAGTTGAACTTGTTTCTGTGTAATGGAAGATCAGCTACCTGTACACCTTTCTTGGTCAAAGAGCATAAGAAAAAGCTCGAACCTGCACAGATTCTGTTATTTTTGGATTAAAAAGGGGATGTTCTGATTAGTGGCAAAAGCTGTTTTACTCTATTATGTTGGCAGCATTTTGGGAATGTTTGTCTAGCTCTCCTCATTCATAACTGGGACAAGTCTGAAGTATTAAATATTCAAGTACTTCAGAGTCAGCTTGTTACATATTGAAGTATCACTGCAAAAAATAGGGCAGCATTTTAATTAGCTTATGCTGCTCTGGGTTCCAGACATGCATTTTAAATGTGCAGGATATTCCACTGTTTTTTCATACATCTTTACCAAAAGATCAGAGTAAGTTCTTCTATTTATAGTAGATATTTTACAGTAGATATCTTATAGTAGATATATATCATACACTGCTAGCTATTTCTCTGCTAGCAGTCTCTCTCATTTGAGAAGGGTTGTGTTGAAATATTAGCTTTCTTCTGAAGTGCTAGGATTAACTAGAAAAGTTAATGCACATACCTGGCTCTGCCTAGTGCTAAGATTACTGTTAAAGATTTGACTCTTTCGTAGTAGAATGAAATCTTGTGCTAATTAAGCTGGAGTAGCTAAATTTGTTAAAAATTACTAGATACTTTCCATCTGGCTATTTTAAGCTCTCATAAGTGGTAAGTATTTGCTATCCAAACTTTAGATATAGGAAAATGGTAGTTAAAAGCAGTTGCTCTGCTTGTCAAATTTGGGACTTGTTTCATTACTGCATTGTGAGATTATTGTAGCCTTTATTGGTGGTACGCGTGCTGGATCATCTTTTCTCGCTTTTTTCCTAGAACGTAGGAGTTGCACAGCATGTTTATATTTTCTGCTGTGGTTTATCATGCAAATGTCAGTCTTGCTTCTGTTGTATCTCAAGAGGGGAAGATGGTCCTTCTATTTCTAGTCTACCACCCTTTTCTTGGTGATGTTGTAGCATCTAGATTAGTGAAGCTGATCTCGAGAAGCAAAAAAAAGATGTAAACCCATATTTTTTTTTCCTCCTCTTCTCTGTTTAGCTGATCTTTAAATAACTTAGGTAACAATCACTAGTAGGATTACACTCCAAAACCCACATCTGCTCTCGGAGTGGACAGAACCTGGGCTATCCCCTTGTTTGTTGAGTTTGGAAGTCAGGCCAGCTTTAGATGTCAGTTGCAGTTGGTTTTCTCTTGTGACAGGACTCTCTTTTTTTGGAGAGAGTCCATTTTAAAAAGGTCACCCATTTGCTGCAACAGTTAAATGTGAATTTAGAATAGGTGCATCTTCTATACTCGTTTGGCATGTCAGTCTCTGGCCAAAGGAAAAGCTTGCAGTGATCTGCCTTGACCACAGGGCTGTCTATAAGTAATTTTCAGTTTTCTTATGCTCTTGCCTGTGAAGCTTGTAGTTCTGGAGGCTTGTGTGGTGTATAAGCTTCAACTTCATTGGAAACTTGTATGGCTGGTAAGTGATTCAGTGATTGAAAAACTGGTGCATTAGTGTGCTGCATTGCCTCAGCAATTGTGGAGTTTTCCCTTATTTCTGAGTAAAATGTATGGCAAATTATCTTATGTCCCAAATACACAGTCAGGATCTTAAAGGAGGAATAGAGCTATCAGTTACCAGTTAAGAGCCTTAAATCCTTAACCAGCCCAAATAGTATGTGCTTTTAACAAGGGCAGTGTCTTTAATGAACATGGGACATGACATGAGGATAGTGTATAATTACAGGTGTCTAATATTAATGCAGTGAATCGATACAGAACAACAGAGCGAGAGATGCCGTGCTTCTCTGAGAGCGTGTGGAAGAGCTCTTCTGCTCTGTCTTCTGCTTTAACTTCCCGTTGATTGATGTGTACTGAAGCAGAAGGTCTAATTGCCCACTATGTCACATTAAGCAATGGCACAATTTAAAGAATCAATGTCTCCTGATGTTTGTTGCTGCTAGGAAGATGCTATCCACCATCTGCATGTAAAGGCCTGTAATGGATGTTATTGCCATCACTAAAGAGTGTTGTCTCGTAATCCAATAATGGGATCTGCACACAGACCTACTCTTCAGCGGCTCTTTTCTCCCTGTCCTTCCTACTCACGTATTCTGGAAATGTTTTTAAAAGTGCCATTTTATTGGTTCCTGTCCCTCTGCCCCTCAATCATTTCACTGGCAATAACAAACTAAATTAGTTTGATGTTATAGGCTGTCCTTCAAAATTTAGATCTCTCGTCACCGTTGCTTGGATTGTTGTTCCATGGGGTGTGTATGCAGCAGAGATATCTCATCCCTTCCTCCCTCCACCCCCTGTTGTCAGTGTAATCCCTACTTTGCATTTGATTAAATGTAGGGTGACCATTTGTACTTATATCCCATGAGATGAAGACATGTCACTAGATTTGTTTTAACCAGTGGCTATTGAAAATTGAATGGAAACTCCATACCAGTATTTGCTTCAAGGAGGGTCTGATTTGTTCATGTTGATCTTAAAATAGACCAAGAACCCTAATGTACCTTATCTCCTGGATTGCAGTAGCACTTAAAAGGAATTATTGTAGATATACTTGCATTTTTTTTTTCTGTTAAGACTAGTGAAAGTGTTGCTTTTTCTTTTTTTCTCTCCCCCCCTCCCCCCCTCGCAGGGCATGTAGTTGCAACATGTCAAATCTAGTTTTACAACAACTTTATCCAAAGAGCTGGTATCAGTGACTCAACATGATCGTGCTTAATGAAAGGGGAGTACCTCCATGCAGCTGACTGTGCTCATTGTTGGCCGAACTGTTAGAGTACAAAGCAGAAGCATTTGCTGCAGATTTTGGGGTGATGTCATCTATTTGGAGACTGCAGTAAATGAAAACGGAATCTGTTTTGTACTGTAGTAAACTTCTGTGATCAGCTTTTTACTGTCAGTCTACAAAAGATCTCGATTGTGTAGCAATGACTGAACACTTACATAGGTGGGAAGCTTTAATATGAGAATCTTAACTTTGGTTTTATCTTAGCAACAGGCACTATCTACTTCTATTTTTGTTGTATGAGGCTATATACATAATCCTGATGTTGGTTATAGCCTTTCTCTTGCACTGAAGCAAGTAGTTATAGTGAAAACTTAAATCACTGTCTAAATCTGGAGTACCTGTGACACATTAGAAATAAATCACTTGAATCAAACTGCTTTCCACTGTTTCTCAGTGTAAATCGTAGTAGTTCATGAGTGTAATATAGGGAGAAAAAAATGATCTTTTCTTTTTGAAGTTTTTTGTCTTTTTGTAGTTTTCAGAGTGAATGGATGCATCCTCACTTCCGTGTACTTAGGCTACACAATGTGTATTAGCAGGCAAAATGGAAGTTGCAAGATCAGGTCCCTCTTCTCTGAAAACCATAGACCTGCTGATTTGATTATGGTTGATAACTCAAGGCATTTTAGTTTCCTCTGACCCACAATAAGTATATTTCTCATTTATCTGAATCTTAGGTGGGAGTTACTTCAGGGAATTCATGTGGTCCGGATTCTAGACATACTTGCACCCCAAACTGGGGGATATAGCAACAAGAGACCAGTTCTTCTTGACAAATAGTTAAATTGGCTTGAGTTGTCACTGAGAAAGCTGTTCCAGGTATCGTTAGTGGTAGCATGCTTCCAACTTGACAGTCAGAGCTCTTTCAGAAGAAAAGGAATGTAGATATAAACTTCAGGGAAAACACCAATAGAAAAAACATGGAAATAATAATTAAAAAACACCCCAACTTCCCAGCAGCTCGCCATGAATTGCTCTTCGTAGTAATTTTTTTTCTCATCTCTTGATGAAACTGTCCCTTTGGTATTGCTTCGCTGCACCAAGTCACGCTTCTTTGTGTTCTCCAAGCAAAGTAGTCATTGAGGCTTAAGTGGTGACGTGCCAGGTGGACTGTCTTGGTCATCTCTATGCTGTCCCTTCAGGCTTTTCCAGCTTGTCATCTATCTCTTCGTGCCAGTTGTTTGTCATCAGTTTTGTCTTGTCACTTCTCTGTCTCTGCATGTTCGTGTTGTTTTTTTTTGTTGTTGTGGTTGTTTCCCTGTTCCCCTATCCCCTTCTTTCATCACTCTGAGGTCCTCTGCCCTCCTCCTGGGCTCTGCTATACTGTGTTCCTCTGGCTGGTTTTAAGAGTGTTGCCCTATTGACTCAGTGTTACTAAGTGAAAAATGAACATTCAGAGAGGAAGGGAAGAGCTCGCATCAGGTTGCTTCAATGGCTGCTGACATTAAAGTTGCTTATAGCTTTTAGGCACTTGTAGTCCTGATCTTCTCTTCAGAGGGTTAGCCAGAACCAAGAATGAGGGAATGGGACTAAGGAGGTCGACATCTACAGAAGAGAGCTTGTAGGTGGCTGTAATAAAACCTTGTAGTAGTCTGCAACTAAGTTGTTTCTCTAGCCCAGGAAAGGTGTTGAAAAAGTTTACATGCAGTGTAGAGTATGTTCTTTGTCAATTCAAAATGTACAGGAAAAGCATCAGATCAAAATTTGTGCCCCCATGCGCCGTTCCCACAGATGCCCTTCAGCATCCTGTTCTGCAGTCTGAAGGTCAAAGGCAACAGTGATAGGGCTGCAGTCTTCCATTAGCTGGTTTGATGTAAGGCTTTGGGAGCAAGTCCTTTAAATTTCTAAAAAAGTGGTAACAAAGGTAACCAAACCTTTACTGCACAGTGTAACGACTTTGACTAAGCAAATACAGTTCAGATAATGCCCAGAAGCATAGTGGCAACATCACTAACCTTCTAACTGGCTGCAAATATTTTTTTTTTTTCCAGCCAGCAGGACAGAGCAACAGAAGATGCTTGTAACAATGGTCCCTGAATAGCCTCTCAAATCTGATTAGTCACAAGACACTATTTTAATTAATCTTTGGAAAGGAGGTGATGAAATGTGGCTGGCAGCCTGTTTTAGTGTTACTGTGTGCAGTGCTTAACAATTCTATTTGCTGACAGTGCCTTCTGCAGTAATGGTATCTTAACAAGTGCACGCTCACAGTGCATCAGGAAGAGCTAGTATGATATAAACTCAAATGCCTCCCGAATCTAAAGTGTTACAGTCTCTCTGGAAATAGTCCATTTCATGATTAGCTTGCTATTGATGTGCCTTAGCTAGTTCTGTGGTTAAAATAAGGTGTTGCATAAGGTAGAGGAATCATTCTTCCCACTGCACCTTGAAGTTAATGGAGGTGCCTGGTCTGCACTAGGATTTTACTACAGGACTGCTAACAAAAGCAAGATACTTATTGCTTACTTGGGGTATTTTGACACTGAGGACACATCCAAGGCTCTATGCAGCTCCGGATTGATATACTACTGCAAAACTCTCTGGATACTAGATGTGCACATCTTTGGTTCTGCGGGATTTGTGCGCATTGCTACTAATGTCCCTGGAGCAAATTGATAGTGTCATGGTAACTTAGTGTTCAGTTACCTAAGATCAGTGTGTGAGATGGTAAACTTAGTATGTCCTTGCAATGGCCTGCTGGAGAGGGGATGTAAATTATCATTTTAAAAAAGATCTCTTTGAATTTTCTTTTCAATATCCTTTATGTTGGTACTGTCTGGAGTAAGCTGTTTCTGGTGAATGAGATAGACAGCATAAACTGTATTTTCTGTAGATAACTGGTGCTGCACTGAAAAAACTTCCCTGTCAGATGAGTTGCCAAAGTGAGGAGATTACTTCCTCTCATCAGGAGTTTTAAAATCCTATAGAAAAGGAGCACTTGCTTTTCAGTCTGAGATAGTAACTCGAAGAAAGAAGAACTTTGAGAAATTGAAGTGTGTAGAGGCCTTATCCCTAGTTCAGCTCTACTGTAATAGTGGTGGATGATGGGCAGCCATAGCACATGCTTGCAGACAGTGCGTCACGGTCTCCGGTGACGTACAGAGGACTGGTGAGGTATGTGAAGGCTGTATGATTTCACATGTGGCCTGGCTTTTTCAGTAATAACAAATTAAGTTGATGTTTTAATTGCTACTCTGATACAGAGGAACTAGCAACGTAGCAGCTTGTCTGACAGTGTGATCCGGGTCTGAAAGGTGCAGCCTATTTCATGTGCTGTAGTCTGCAGTCTGGTCTCCTCCTCTGCAGCACTGGCACCGGTAAAGCCCATTCAGCTCTAGTAGTTGACGTGCAACTATACTGGGTGGTCTTGTGGCTTTGCCCTTGACAGCCTTCCTGAGATGGCAGGCTCAGCACTGTTTCACCTCCTTTTTCTTACGTCTTTGAAGCCTCAGTGTTTTGTTTGCTTCTGACAAGCAGTTGTCAGCTAGTGCCAAAACCAGTTCTTTGGCTTAGTGGAATAGTTTTGGATGTAATACCAATGTTGAGAGAACAGGTGAGATGTGCTGAGAAGAACCTGACAAACATCGAGCAGGTTGACACACAGCTTTTATGTACAAGGTACGCCTGGAGTTGCCCAGCATGACTCACTTCCCCATAGCCTAGTGTCTGCTTGCTGTGTTTCATGAAGTCTGGTTGCACCCAGGTGATCTTCATGCAGCTTTGGCTTTAGCTGTGTGTTGAATTCCCACTGGCCAGTAGGGTTGGTTCACCTATTGATTTCAACATAATGTTGAAAGGGACCTTTGCAAAGGTACTTTCCTAAAGTACTTAAAACTGACTCTTCCTGACTCCAGTCATGTCGGCAGCTGCCAGGAGGAATAGCTAAGCTGCCTGTAATCCTCACCTTATGACACCTTTCCTTTAAGTTAACATTTAAGTTAACATAAAGGAATCTGCAATGGAAACAGGCTAAGAGTTAGACCTCGATTGAGGAATGATGGGTGTGAATGTTGGTCCTGCTCCAATTTGTGCTTTCAGCTGCTGGTGGGGGTGTGCCAGATAACTTCATGTTTTTGAAGAATGGCTGTTGGGCATTTCAGTCTATGAGCTGGAGGACTTCAGAAACAAAGGGCATGTCATGCATAATGTCAAAGGAGGACTTACAAATTCAGTTATTTGAAGAATTGTGCTGTGGTGTCTTGAGATAGATCTTGTGATGTACTTGTAATCTAGCAAAAGAACCCGTTATGTTATTGAACACACCACAGGCATCCTGGAGCAGGGTTTTAGCTGACAACTAATTAGACAGCTAATTTTATCTAAAACAACTCTTTTCTCAGGACAGACCCGCTCTGGGTTAAAAGCTGACTAGGTATTTCTGTGTTTAACATGTTGGCCATGTAGGATTTGCATCCAAATTTTAAAAGTTGTTAGTAAAATTCTGTGGGCAATGGATGAGGACTCGTTAGCATTGTTTTCTTGTGTGTATCCGAAAAATCTTCCTAATGGTACCATTTATTGTATACCTGTATTGTTATCCGTGCATTACCTAGTGCGTCTAGACAAGTGCCACGCTGGCTAACTGACTGCGTACCCAATATGATAGTATCCCTTTTTAGAGCAGCAGGGATTAAACTGAAGAGGATCAGCGTGGTATTTCCAGTAGGAAGGGCTATTCTTAATGCCGCGGGAGGCAGGGTGTGCTCCATGGGACTGGGACAGCGACCTCTGAGTGCTGTGATCTGGAACTCTCTGCCTTCCTGATCAACCTGGCTGCTTCTTGGCTGTCTTTTTTGTTTTTCTTCTTCATTTTGCCATTTAGATTATCAGACCCTGGGCTAAATTATTTGTCTGCTCAGTCAATTCTCAAGGCTATAAAATAAGTTTGCTTATCTATCTTGGGAACAGTATAAAACAGCAAGTGTCTACAACGTGTCCCATGATCTAGAGATAAGACTCTGTAGAACTGCATGTCACTGTCACTACATGTACAAAGTTGTTAAAGCTGTTTTAAAATGTTTTTCAGGTTCTAAATGGCTTCTAAGAAGTTGGGATCCGACTCTCATGGTAAGTGAAATTTGGCATCCTTGTCTTTTCAACAGGATGAATCCTACTGTTGCTGCTGACTAATGTCCCAGCGTAGACAGTCCATAGAGACTAATCTGTTTAGCCTCTGAGTAGTTTTTTGTTAGGAATGAAGTGCCTTGGCTTCCTTCTTGCATAGTTGCTTGCTGATGCTGTGCCTGTTCTCTGGTTAAACGGAAATTCAGCCTGTGACTGTTCTCTACCCCTTCATGGCAGAATACCTTCCGCTTCTTCCACTTCCCCCTTCAAAATCAAAGCTGAACTGCAGTTGTGATGCTGATCTGATGTTTGCTGAAGTGGACACTAGGTCCGTAGCTCCTTTCTATGGAAGTCACATGAGAAGTTGGATTGAAAGTGAAGCTTTTAATATATCATTGAGCTATGCTTGCTTTTTGCTCAGCAGTGAATTTTTTTCCTAAATTGGACTAATCTGGTTCAGCAGGCAAGTGAAGAAGAGAGTATCTTCTACATTTGAGATGCGTAGTGTCATGCAGATACTGGTATAATAAAAATTATTGCCCTGTATATGTGCTTATCTTTTAGAAAATGGGGTATAATTTGAGAGGATTAATATTTCTGTGGAACATGGAAGTTCAGTTTGTTGTATGTAGGTTCTTCAAATCACTAATCATTCAAGGCAGTACTAGGAGGTTCATGTGAAATTTCTAACATGACTTTTCATGCTATAGGAACTTCTGCTTTTAGAAACTCAGCCTTGATCTTCTGGGATAATCTTTCAGATAAGAGGGTCCTGGGGAATTCCATTCTTCCTTGTGCTTTTTATTCAGTCTTGCCAGTGTAAAGTTGAAGTACAGAATAAGAAATGCCTCACTTACATACATGGTTAAGGATTAATAAAAATGGCCTATCAAAACTTAATTTTTAGATGGTCTCCTTTTGCTGTGGCCCAGTGATCCTGCTGCAAGTCGATTAATTTCTTTATTAGATAGCTGCCATCTCTTCAGGAGTTGCTCTTGTATCTGTGAATGGTCTCTGTGAACACTCGGAACTGCTTGTCTTTTGAGTCTGTTTTTATTTCTCTCTTCTGCTTCCTAGACCAGACTAGCAAAGACACTATTTGAAGCTAGAATTCAACCTGTCTTAAATATTTCTCAAAACAGTACTGTGTGGTGGAACGTGCTCCTGGCTTCAAAATAACAAAATCAAAACAAATGGTGCTGTAAGCTGGCTGGTTAACTTGTCTACTCTTTTGTGTACCCTCTGTTCCTGATGACACCAGTGACACTGTCACTGTACTGTTTCTGAGGAGTAGTGGAGCAACTTCCTTGGCTTATTATGTCTTAAGAAATCAGCAGGGCAATTGTTTCAGTCTTCTCCAGGGTTGTTAAGAATTAATCCCACTAAGTGAATTTTGGGTTATTTTAAAGTATCTAGCCCAACAGCTACCTTCAGCTCAGTGTCTCTGGCAGGCTGATGAAATTGGTCAACATAGTTGATGCATCTCTTGTACTTACTGTTGAGCTGCTTATTGGAGGTTAGAGGATTGCTGTTGAATCACAGAATGGTTGAGGTTGGAAGGGACCTCTGGAGATCATCATGTCCAAACCTGCTCAAGCAGAGCCACCTCGAGCAGATTGCTCAGGACCGTGTTCAGATGGAGACGAAGATGAGAATATAAGGTATGGGTGGAGAGGAAGGAACCCTTTTCCTGTCTTGAAGGGTATTCTTAGCATACAACTGTAACTATGCCTAAGTGTGTAACTTCAAATGTTCTCCTGTCACTTGAATAATTGGAAGTTCAAGCTTAAGTTCTAATAATTAGTGACATCTGGAAATGCAGCTCTCATCCGTTGCACAACAAACGTGGGTTATACCAAGTGCAGTACATTAATATTGTTGTATTGTCACTGTCACTACACAACTTGAAAGCTTTTAACTCCAGTTTCTGAAAATTATGTATGTGTGGTTTGTGTGACCACAAAAACTAAGTTCCACTTGGTTTCAAAACTCTTCCCCATTGATAACTGGTAACTGGTCTTATCTGAAATGTTTCCATTTTGCTACCAAACTGGAGGACACTTCTGTGAGTTGGCCAGTGATTTCCACATTACACTAAAGCAGAGAGAAATCTTACCCTTGTAGTAGTTCCTTGGGCCAGGAATATCATATAGTGCGCAGGGTCAGAGATCAGACTGACAGGTACAGTTTTGCCAGGGCTATTCTCAGAACTTCCTCAGTATGCTTTTCACTGCTAAAAAGATGAAGTGGCTAACAGCCATATTGAATAACAGTTCAAAAAAAACCTTTGCTTCACTTGAACATGTGACTATTGAAACAGTGGCTTGCATAATATTTTCTATATGTAGGTTTTGCTTATTGCTTTAGAATTTACCATTTAAAACAATTTGCACCCTTACCCATTAGTGTGTTGAGGCAGAAGGTTCATCCGTTTACAAAAAGAAAAGGGTTCTTGGCTTTCTGGATCAGATTTTAACTTTGTTAGACTAGTACTGTTCTGACTGGGGTGGAACAAAGTGAATGCTATGTGCATCGGCGTTTTGCCTCAGAAAGACTTTTTACTTTTTTACTGGTGTGTTTCTTAACGTGTGCTTCCAGGTTTTGTAGCAGAGTTGTATTCAAGATGATGTGATAGCATGGTCATTATTAAAAAAAAAAAAATCAATATACTGGGAAGAAACTAGAAGGTTTTTATTCCTTAGTCTAGCTTCTGAGGTTAAACTGGCAGCTATCAATGCAGCTCATCCAGTCTAGGTGTGTTTAGGGTTTTTTTTTTACTGCACCAAAACAAAGAGTGTTGCTATGTAAATACTACAATGTGTGCTTGTACCCTCTGTGGCTAGTATCTATTTCAGGCAAAGGCGGCCGCTGTGCGAGGGGAGGTGTCTACCACTTACTGTGTCAATAGGTCTAATAAGACAAGTATTTGCATACTGAGCAATTCGGGCTGTGAGATCAGTGCAGAGAGGTAATCCTGCTTCGCTGGGATCATCCTGCTTAGAGCAGGGCTCGTGCCAGTGGGACTAAGCAGGGAATAGTAGCAGCAGTCACACCGGCCTCTGAGCAGTCGGGAGAGCTGGTTGTCTCTGACCTGGCCATGATTTACAACTCTCGATGCAAAGGCTGCCACAGTTGCTATTTCTGCATAAGCAAACACTTGGGCATATCCAGGTTCCCAAATTGCCAGCTCAAATACAATTTGGATGCTGTGTTGCAAATAGTGGTGTTGGTGGCCAGTGAGGTGCCATCTGGATGCTGTGCTCTGCAATGCTTGAATGTGTGTTTCTCAGTAAGGATCAGTGAAAAGACTATTATATTCTGCCTGGAGCTTTTTTTTTGTCCTGGTGGTGCAGGTGGGATGTATGTTACTCAGCCTGATGGTTTCAAAGCTGGAGGAAGTACTGCCTGTGTCCTAGCAGGACTCTGGGACCAGCCAGTGTGGTGCATAGTATGAGAGCTCAAGTGATGACAGCACATAAACATTTAACTCCAAATTAACAGGATGTTCCTGTTTTTGAAAGCTGCTTGTCCTTTTGGAGCCTGTGGCTGCCTTGTTGTAGATGAGTCAACAGTGAAGGAACACAAACTACTTAAACTATCATCTGAGTATGAAAATGGGTCGGATAAAAATGGCAAGTCACAGCTCACTGAGCAAGAGGTTAGTCACTGAACACCATCTTAGATATTGCCACTGATACCTTTTTGGATCTGCAACACTCAAAGCGAAGTTAAAAATGAGTGCTAGAGGAACACTTCAGATTGATATATGCAGCCAGAAACCTTGCCTGTAATTCTGAAAGCTTAGACCAGTGATCCAAGAGACCCCTTTCAGTTAATTGAGAAACTGAGTGCAATTTATTTTGTGGGTTTTCTAATACTTCTTCACAGCAGCTCAAGGAAAGCAAACCTATAGCCTGGCTTCTTGGAGGTGGTTGAGCTCTGAGTGATTCTGCCTCATGAGTTTGCAGGGTGCCTGAAGAGTTTCATCCTAAAACACTTTTTAAATACCATGTATAAGTGATAGATTCAAAGGACAGATGGAGCACCATGAAATAAGTCTGAGGCCTCTCACTGGAGTGATCACAAATCAGACAGCTGATCAAGTTAGATTGCCTTGTTTCAAAAATGAGAATTGCTATGCTAAATAGTCTTGAGCTATTTCACTGTGTTTTGGTTAAAGTGGAGCATCTAGACTCTGGGCCACTTTGCCCTTGTGACCACTTCTGTCCAAGTGTTACTTCCTACTTGTATGCCAAAACCTGGATTTTAGTTTGTCTTAGCTGCTCTAAAGCTGGGTCATTTTAAAGCCTGTTTTGAATATGACAAAAAAAAATGATGGATTGTTATGTTGTGTTTGGGGTTTTTTTAATAGTTATGGGCTAGAACTTTAAAAACAAAAAAACAAACTAAAACAAAAAAACCCCCAAAACCAAGGCAATGAAGTCCAAACAGATTCAATGTGTTTCTGATCAAGCAACTTCCTTTGTATTGAGTCACCTGATGTAGTTAGGGCAGCAGAGAGAAAATAGTTCCCAAATACAGAAATGTGTCTTCAGTGAATGCATTAGACTTGTAAGTTTTTTTGATACAATTTCTGCTTTTGATCTTAGGGCCTTTCAGTTATCTTGATGATGTCCCATTTAAGATAGGAGACAAATTCAGAACCCCAGCGAAGGTTGGATTACCTATTGGTTTCTGCTTGCCTGATTCTTCTCAGCTTGTCAGAGAAGCCCAGGTAAGTGATGTGTTTTGCCTTTCTGCTCTCTTCCCCCCCACACTCCTGGCCCCCAACATGTGGTGCTGTAAATTGCAAGTAGTGACAGTTTGCACATGTGTTCAGATGTTAGTCTTGTTGGTCCTGTAGTGTCATTTCGTATGCTGGGCAGTAGTTGCAGAAGATCTGTTAGAACATATAGAAAGATAAAAATATGGTAGGCTGTGCAAAAAGCTTCTACTTCTTATCACTTTAAAAAGCCTGGTTTAAAATTTGGTTTAGTGTATCTACTTCAAAAGAGCACAATGCTTTTGTGTAATAGTTACAGGTCTAAATGTTACCCTGACTAAATTTGAGTAGCATTTTTAAGAGGAAAAATGGTAAGAACTGATACACCTACATGATGGCATACTTGCAGAATCTTGTTTGAGGGTAACAAGTGTTTCTATGACCATATTTTATGGGTTCTCACAGTAGTGGAATGAAGAAATAAATTTCCAGTTCTTGTTTTCTGTGTAGTTCTGAGTGGGACTTCTTTTGCAGCTATAGGGCCAGCAGGTTACAGCTTGGTATGGATAGCTTCCAGGTCTTTGAGGAGCATGTCTTTGTTACCATAAACTCTTGGTAGCATAAAATCAATTGCTTTAGCATAACTGTTGAAAATCTAATCTCCAAATTTAGGTTGTGATACAGTCTAATTGAACTACGTTTTCTCATTTGGATCCATGATTTTCCTTGGTCAGTCCAAATTGATGATTGTTTTCACTTCAGCTGTGACAGATTGCTGTAGATGGTTCTGCCTTTTTTTGCCTTTTTTTTTTTTCCTGCCCTGCATATTACCCTATTACCCTACATCATGGCTCTTTCATTATAACCATTAAATGGTTACCTGATTGTCCTAATAGACATATTTCCGCCCAGTTAAGCTGGTGTGAGAGAGCTAAAGGGGAGACTAATGTCCTATTGCTGGCTTCATTGTGTTATGTCTCCATTTTCCTGCCAAGCTGAGGCTCAAGTATAGTATGCCTGGTTGGATTGCAACGCTTTGCATAATATGATGTGACTATGTAGACTATGTATCTCGCAGTGCAATTTGACTTTTTTACAGCTGTAGGGAGAGCTGTTTAAAAAAAAGTGCAGGGAAGCAAAATTGACTAAAGCCATATATTTTTATATAAATACCCCCCATTTTTTTAATATAAAAAAATACATGGCTTTGGTCAATTTTGGCCATATATGACCATATACATATATACACACACAAAACTACGATAGCTCTGTTCAAATAGCAAAGAATGTTTAATGAGTAGTGCCCAGCTCTTCTGCCAGTGAGTTGTTTTTCAAAGTCACCTTGCTGATAAATTGTATATCACACCTCTTGGAGTCTTGGAGCTAAGGGAAGGGAAAACTGTTAATACAGTTGAGACAACAGGTCTCTAGGACCTCACTGGAGCCCACTGTAGGATGGGATGTGACACAACACATAGCGAGTCCCAGAAAAGCCCAGCAGAAGCCTAGCAAGCCTTGCTGGCTTGTTGCTCTTTAGAGCTAGGAATTTGTATGACCTAGCAGTCCCATGGCAGGAGCACTCCTGTTTGGTTATGTGCCATTATTCTGGCAAGGATATCTTATGACTTCTTGTGAGTCACAGGTGGGTTACACCCTGGACTTAATTTGTAGGCTGTGTTCTCTGAACATTTTGTGGTTATTTAAAGAGCGTTTGAGGCTGTTCATTCTTCATAAGATATTAAAGCTTTAAGTAGATTTAGTCTGTTCAGAATTTTGTCCTCTCAACCAAGCCACACCAGTTTACAGCCAGTAAACTGGTAGTGAGTAGCTTACAAATGCCGCCTTGTGCGAACCTGGCTCCGAAGGAACTTATGTTACATGAGAAAAGCCTGTGGGATCCTGTCATGCCAGTAACTGCAGCAAAATCTGCTACTCCAGGTAGTTATCGTCAGTGTAGCCAGTATATCCCCTTTGGCTGGTGAGCTGTTGGCACTGGGGTAAGAATACCAATACCTCTTAAACTAGGGGGTGTAAAACTCTAATATCCAGTCCGTTAGGAATCTTTTAGGGGGAACTGAGTAATACCGTATTGGTCTTCGGATGAAAAAATACTCTGCCATAGTCTTGAATAACTTGTGGACAGATCTGTGGTAGTTCAGTGGTGCCAGATCTGGGTGTGACTGTCCATTTAGTAACGCCTTAGACTTCCCCTTGCTACATCGGTTGTCTTGGGGGGAGAGGGTGGGAGGGTTGTGAAACTGCTCTTGGGACCTCAGTAGCTCTAAAGCAAAACTAAATGTAGCAAGGGGGCAAAATATGACATTCTAATCCAGACTATAGACGGGTTTTGCTGCTAGAGGCAAAATGTACTACTTCCACTGTCTTCTAGCTTGCCAGTCTGTAGGTTACAAGAGATGCTGGGGAGAAAATGATGCCTCTCCGGGGTAATTCGTGTAGCTCTTATTCTATGTTACTTATGTTGCTTTTAGAAGTAGCGGCTATGATCCTTATAATTTATGTTTTTTTTTTTCTTCTCTCTTTTCCCATCCACCCTCTGTCAGTATGACTTCTCACTGGAAAAGAAAACAATTGAGTGGGCTGAAGATATCAAAAAAATTCAGGCTGCCCAGAGAGAAGCTGAACGCAAGGCAGAAGAAGCACTAGCGAACTCGAAAACAGCTCCAGAGGACAGCAGCAAAATGGGATTCTCAGAGGGACCTTGCCCTGAGGCCATGCCCCCTCCTATAAACCCCATCCTTGCTAGCCTGCAGCACAATAATATTCTTACTCCCACGCCAGCCAACAGCAGCGCTGTGAAGCAAAAGGTTCTCAGTCCAACTCGTCCAAAAGCAGACTTCAACCCAGCTGATTTTGAATGTGAAGAAGACCCATTTGATAAACTGGAATTAAAAACTATCGATGATAAGGAGGAGTTAAAAAATATTCTTGAAATTCATGTTGGTACTACTGGGCCAATTGTTGCCCAGCTGTTAGATAATACTTTGCCCAAAGGTGGGTCTGAGTCTGTGTTGCAAGATGAGGAAGTTCTGGCATCCATAGAAAGGGCCACGCTGGACTTCAAGCCCCTTCACAAACCCAATGGCTTTATCACTTTACCGCAGTTGGGAAACTGTGAAAAGATGTCTCTGTCTTCCAAAGTGTCCCTGTCCCCTATCACTTCAGTGAGCAATATCAAATCCCTGTCCTTTCCTAAACTTGACTCCGATGAGAGTGATCAGAAATCATCAAAGCTCACAAGCACTTTCCACAGCACCTCCTGTCTCCGCAATGGCACTTTGCTCAGCTCTTTGCAGACCTGTGCTCAGAGTAAAGCCAGTGAACTGAATGGACACCATATGGTTGGTCTTTCTGCTCTAAATGAGGACAGTGGCATGGAGACATCAACATTATCCTCTTCATCCAGGCTGCCTTCCCTGGCTGTGTCGACAGTTTGTACAGAAGAAGAATCATCTCAAAGCACAGCGACTACGGTAAACATGCAGTGGATTAGAATTGGGGTTGCTGGGGAGATGTGGAGGTGCGGAGGCAAATGTTGCTTCTAAAATGTCCCGTGGCAATGGTTTTAGTTTCATTTAATGGGAGTGATGTGTAGATCCTTTTAATTTACAGGGCAAATTCATCAATCCAACAGGTCTTCATGCTGGCAGTTCTGAACCTCAGATTTTTACTCTGCAAGTTTCCCCAAAATATGATATTTTTAGACCAATTCTGGTGATTTTTCTTTCAGCTTTTCAGCTCTTGTTGTTTGTAGTCACACACCTTTGAGCTAAGCGTGTAAGGTATCTTCTTTGTATGGTCCTGCATTCTGTCTTAACCAACTGAGATATATCAGATTCTGAAGAGCTATTAGGTTTTGAGTTAAAGCTCTTCTAGATTTGTTCCTTGGCTTGCTTGCTTATTTGCTGGAAATAATGGGAAATGCAGGCTTTTCAAGGAATAGAAGCAATAATAGATTAAAAAACACAGATGTGCTGTGTCATTCAGGAAAGAAAAAAGTACTTGCAATTGACCTGCAAGTCGTCTTTTTTTTTTTTTTTTCTTCTTTCTGAGATCCTTCTAAAATCTAATCTTTAAAAGGAGGAAAATATTGGTGGTCTGAAATCTGGTATTTACCCCCTTCCTTGTGAAGGGGGGTGGAAGGTTTGCTTGGTGGTTACTAAAACCAATCTTGAAGATCATCGGATCATCTCAGATCGCTAATGTTAAAGTTGGTTGCTCTGAGACAGGAGGCTGATGCTTCGTTTCCTCAAACTTGTACCAAGTTTTAAAATTACTTTGAGGACACTTAACTTCACGCCAGCTGTTGTCTTTGTCTCTTTGTGAATAAGAACAGAGATTTGAGTAAGCTTGTGGACTTTTTCCCAAAGAACCTAAGATCTGGACACCAATACTCATGAAGCCTAGTGAAAGCTGTATAGTTAAATCCTCTAGCTGGCTCTAAAATAATCTGGTTTCTTCTGTCCAATGTAAGCTTCAGAGGTTCTGTGATCTTACTGGCATACTGTAGGTTTTTATGTGACACCATGTGCTCTGAAACAAGTGACACTGCTTCTCTCCCGTTGTTCTTTCACCTCTTTTCAGGCTTAGGTAAATGCACTATTAATTGTGACATACAGTATTCTGGCAACTAGTGTATTCGTCAGAGCACAGCAGAACAGCTGTTTATTGATCACTAGAACAAATTTAATACAGTAAACTTTGGCAGAAGAGGCAATGTGCTGAAAACTGCTCACTGCCACAGATCACGGGTTTGAGAGGCGATTGTATGATTGTATGTAGCTCAGAGGTGAAACCTCGAAGTATGACACGTGACACATCTCTAGGAATTAACATGAAAGATCACTTACAACTAGATAGATGGGCGTTCAGATGGCCAAATTTTCACTCTAACTATTCAAATCTCTATGCTGGATTAAAACTTATTAAAGATCAAAAGGGAAGGTGTGTTCTTGAGAATGCTGTAAGGGAAGATACCAACCGATAAACAAACAAACAGACTTACTAGGGGAAGTGATAAAGATCTTCATTTGAAACTATTTCTGCTTTGGAAGTAACAAACCAAGAAATAGGTATGCCGACAGAACTAGTTCTTTCTGTTTAAATTCCAAGACATCAGACTATACTTTTTCATGTTTCCATAATATGGTCCCAGTGGCTGGAAAATAACAGCTGAGCTGCAAGAAATTGAAGTAAATGCAACAAAAGTATTGAAGTAAATGTAACAAAAATCCTCGGAGTATGAAAATGATAAAAGGAAGTCACAGTCATCCCTGTGGCTGGGAGCAGAAGGGTCATGTATCCCTTTTCTGCAAGATTACACAAAAATAAGCCTGTCCTTTTTAGAAAGCCTCGGGACAGTTATATGTCCTAGTGTACTCCACAGTGATTTTTTTTCCTTTTTTTTTTTTTTTTTGTTTCTCACAAGACTAGAAATTGTAACTTTGGATTTGGAGCTACTGCTGGAGTTTATGCTTTACCAGTGAATTGGATCTAGGATTTTTTGGATGGAAATAAACCTGTGGTTTCTCTGAGGCTGCACTGATTCTGTCCTGGATGGTCCCCTCTCCTCTTTTTTTGAAGCTCACTGGTTTGCTTCTTGTAGCATTGGCAGAGGGAGAAATGGCTAGTGAAGACAACAGGTTGGAATTAAACAAAGCTGGTCAGAGACCTGACTAGTATGATGTATTTTATTTACAGAGATCTCTGGTTACGGGAAGATGGGGCACTCCTGGGGGACCATTCAGAATATATACCGCTGCAGTAGTGTGATGTGTGCGGGCACACCAGCTGCAGGCAGGGCTCCCGGCCTCTGTACGAAGTCCCTAAAAGTAGGCACAGTGTGCAAGCGCATACTGAAAGCACGGCATGAAGTCTGCTTCTGGAAGGGCACTGAAATGCAAGTTTGAGACATAAGGGAGCACGGCTGTTGAGTGACAAGTCCTGGCTTTGTCCCCTGCAGTTCCTTTAGGTGTTTCCTTCCTCCACTGGAAATCACTGACCACAAGCACAGGTTGTTAAGCTCAAGTAGATTGAGGAGGAGGAGTTGGTTCTCCCAGACTCTTGAGTCTCTGGTGTCAGAAGCAGTTCTGGTTTTCCTGGCTGCAGCATCAATAACAAAGCATCATTCTTCAATTTGGTAACCAGCTGATTTCAGGGCTACTCCAGACCCTCATTTCAGTGTATCCCATATTCTAGTGCTTTTTGCTCTGGCAAAAGTGCCTGGAGAGGGTGTGTGCGAAGAGCTTACCACCATGAGGAGAGGTTCTTGGCTAAACCAGTCCATCAGACTGAATATGATCTCTCAGGCTTTGTCTCCTAGAAGAGAAATTCTTACCTTGGAGATGAAAATGGTTGGAAATGCAGAACAAAATGTCCTTGGCGGTGGTTTGGGGTTTTTTTTGCAAATGAATGGAATTTGTCAAAATCCTAATAGATTTTCTCAGAACTGTTTTTCTATAAACAGTTTTTTGTTGTTTAGTTTGGGCCCAAAGAAGGCCTTTCTGAAAGAAGTGGACAAGCTTTCAAGCAATCCATGTTGGCATAGTAAGTATCAAGAAATGCAAAAACTGAGGCTCTTGGTCCAGAGTGATTTCTTGCAGTCTTTTCTAATTCTATTTAAAATGCAGGAAGACTTTTAAATGGATGAATTGAAACGTGCAGATTTGGTGGGGCAAAGTTCTGCCTTTGCACTGCTGCTATCTTGGGCGAAGTAGTATAAAGTGGTGGGTTGGTTCTGCCCTCTGGCAACCTGGTTCTGCAGAAATGGAGCAGGTGTACAGCAGGGAACGTTACCCAGCCTTTTTGGTGTACTGGGAATGGGACCAAGCATTGGATGTTGGTAGAAAAATCACATGCTCTTTTTAGCCAGTGTGCAACATTGCTTATATATCTGGTGTATGAAATGCAGTGCTTTGAGAGTAGAAAAGGGGTATATGTTTCTCTTACCCCTTCTCATGGTCAAAAAGTCAAGAGAAGTCTCTAGGCAATGACTTCAAAATTATCACTGTCATTTAGGCTGTGTAGCACTGGGTCAAGAGCTGAACAGGACCCAGCATGTTACACTGAGCTGTATGAAAATGTAGCAGTCACAGTGACAGAACAAAAAAGCTTACAATTATTGTGAGGGGCCACACATCCTTCTGGGAGTATAGTCCGTTTGTAGAGTGCTGAGAGAAGAAACGATCCTTATGATGGCTATTCTATAACTACACACAACTGCATAATTGCTGCATCTCACGTGCGGAAGCCTGATCAGACCACAAGTCTCCCTAGTATTGTAGACTTATTCTCAGATCTCTCCCATAAAACCCTTCTCCCTCGGCTGTAGCAAATTCTGCTCACTAGTGCATAATGTTTATAGTCATCTTATTTGTGTGTTGTCCAACAGGTACATCCAGACTACAAGGAAACAGAAATCCCTGTGGTAAGTTCTCAAATACTTGTTTGCTTGCACTGGATCACGTTTCTGAAAATCTCCAGAAGTAGTGTTCCTTTGAGTACAAAAAATCATAGGTGACGAGTAAACTTGGGGTGAAGGAAGCAATCTCCATGCTTCCTCTGAGGTACAGGGTTTGGCAAAACTGTTGCAAAGGTTGGGTATTGAAAGGTTTTCGTCCACTAGTAGGAGAGGGTATATTGCGAAGAATCCGGGTTGTTTGTTGTTTTGAGGGTAAAAAGGTTATGGTGGGAGTCAGACTATGTATACTGCTTGGTTTCATCCTAACAGTGAGTAACTTCCTAAGGGTAGTCTAGAAAGCCTCTCGGATTAATTATATGGGATATCCTGGTTCTGCACTAGCCAGAAACAGGATGTGGGGATGCAGATGACCATCACCTCAGCCTCTGGGTTTTCCCCTTTAGGTAACGCACCAAAATTTCGCAGTGTCTAAAGTGCCCAACAATACCAGCTGCACAAAGTGGTCGGGTGGCCCCGCTCCTGAACTACAGCAGGTCCTTTCCGCTAGCGAGAGGCAGTGCGTAGAGACGGTCGTCAACATGGGGTACTCACCTGAGAATGTCCTGAAAGCCATGAAGAAGAAGGGACAGAACATAGACCAGGTAAGAGATTGTGCAATGGGAAAGAAACCCTTGATTGGACGCTGATTCTGCTGAGAAACAACCTTGGGTTTGCAAAATGGATAGGGGGGAATACTTCTATTCTAACGGGGTTGCAGCCTGCAGCTGCTGCGCTATTAACCACTAGAGAAGTTGTCACCTGGCAGTAAAGGCTCTCAAAACCAAAGAAAAGAATGGCTGTGCATGTTTCTGATGAGAGACTGCTTGAGTGCTGGGTCAGAGCTGCACCGAGCTTGGGATGAGCCTTTAGCTCCATGTGAAGCTGGGAGAGGTACTGGGTCTTCCAAGGAGCCACAAAAGCATCTGAAGGAAGCTTAGTGTGGCTCTACGCCGTGCTTAGTGCCATGTGACAAAAAAACAGCCAACTTCCCTTGTTCTGAGCAAGGTTTACGATGCTAACGTCTCTCTTTGTAGAGAGATTGGCCCCTGCAGGCTTATGACAGCCCTGAAAGGCTCTTGCAAGGCACCACTGACCGACTTTCTTTTGTGTGCTCTGGTTGTGGTGCTTCCTGCCTCATGTGTTGCCTCAAACGCTTGCTAAAACCAGGTCACATAGCATAAAGCGCTGCAGGGTGAAGCGCGGCTCTGGGCCTTGGATCCGCTTCAAACAAACATTTTAAAGTGGGGAGAGCATGGCCAAGTTTTCCATGCTGACCCTAGGCAGGCTGTGTGCTGCACAGAGCATCGCCTGGCAGGACTGTGCCTGGGGAGGAGGAGTGTCCCAGTGACTTCTGCTGGTACAGCTGATCCGCTTGCCCACTACCTACGCATCGAGAGTGGTTTAAGCTGTGCGCTGCAGTGAACTGTAGTACCAAACGGAAAAAATGGCCCTTAAGAGGGTGGTTTTAAATCCTGCTATATTTGCAGGTTGCGTTCTTTCGCCTTCATACCATTACCTATCTGACCTTTCCCTGTACCTCTCAAAGCTGAGGGTGGATAACAAATTTAGCAGCGGTGTCTGGGTGTGTGAGCTGGGATTTGCAGCTCACTCGCCAGTATGCTGAGTTGATCTTAAAAGGCTGACTGCTTTTAGATTGCATCAGCTCTTGCAGCTGTCTGAGAGGAAGCTAAAAGCTGATGCATCTTGACTGCTGGATCTACAGTTTCATTTTAAAAACTTGTAGTATAAAAAGCACAGTTAAACTTCTGCCTTCTGCTCAGTGATCAGGCACGGAAGGCTAAAGATAGGCTTCTGAGACTGTTTTGATTATAGTGGAAGATGACGTTTAGAGCTGGTGGGAGAGCACAGGAGGACAGAAGGGCTGGTCTGTTTTCTCTGAAGAAGCTCTTGCATAAAGAGCGTCTCAACTCTACTAGGAAGGACTTTACCTCGATCCCTGGTGAAGCCTGGGGTAGAGTCGTGCTTAGCCCCTCTGCAAGTACAGAGATGGTATTCAACTGCGTGCTGCGAATGCCACTCTGCAAACTTAGTTCCTTTTCTTCATTTCCCACAGGTTTTGGATTACCTGTTTGCACATGGACAGCTTTGTGAGAAGGGCTTTGATCCACTTCTTGTTGAAGCAGCTTTGGAAATGCACCAGTGTTCAGAGGAGAAGGTGAGGGCGCAACGTGCTAAGCAGTAAAGAGAATGCGCCATGATCGGGAATTCCAGCAGCAGTTCCTCTGGCTGATGCAATTCTGGCTTTCTTGGTAATGCCGCCTTGTTTCCAAAACTGACTGCCAAAGGACATCCTTGCAGTGATAAAGCAAATACGTGTTAAAGCATTAGAGTTCTTCTGCACTTTTTATCACTCACTTGCATGCATTTTTATGGTGACAGGATTTTTTAAAGACCTTGCTTATTCTGGTTGTAATGTTTTGAACCCAGAGTTCTTTGTGGGTGAAGTGCTTGGTACAGAGACAGTTAATTTCAAAGCAGCAAATTATCTTTCGAACCGTGCCAGCCTCCCCTGGCCGTGAATTTTCTCCCGTATACAAACGCATCTGCATGGCTGCTCAGCCGATTGGGCTAGGGCTTGCTCTGGAAGAAGCTGGGAAATACGGGGTTTGGGGTCTGGTTCATAGTCTGGCTGCTCTACCAGCACCAAAGGTATAGAGGCAGGAGCAGGTAGTCAAGGCAGAGGACATCAGGATCTTTTGAAGACTGGCAGCCTGTGGTGTGCCAAGTTATCATATGAAATCTTTAGAGCTGCAACCCAACCCCCCCAGATGTATGTATGCCTTCCTGCCTTCTTGGACTTAGTGATGAGCTTGTAAACAGAGGAACAACAGTGTCAAGATGGGAGAAGTGACATGATAGGGGCTTAACCCCAAATTGGAAATTACTAATCTCCTGATTGCCCATTTCAATCTGCTTGCTTGTTTTTGGTTTTTTTTCTTTCCCCTGGAATGGAGTGGAGGCACTGTAAATGGCAGAAGGTTCATAAAAGTCTGATCAGCTGATTCACTTCTTGCCACTTTATTTTTTTTCAAAGCTCAGGTAGGTTTGTGGTTGATGTTGGTAGTATCGTACACAGTGTCCTGGTTTCATCTGGGATAGAGTTAAATTTCTTCCTAATGCTGTGTTTTGCATTTAGTGTGAGAAGAATGTTGGTAACACACTGATGTTTTCAGTTGTTGCTAAGTACCCTGCTAGTCAAGGACATTCAGCTTAAAAACAAACAAACAAACAAAAAAAACCCAAAAAACAAAAAAAACCAACCAAACAAACAAAAAATAAAACAAAACGAAAAAAACCCACCAAGCATTGGGAGGGAGCATAGCCAGGACAGCTAGCCCAGCTGGCCAATGGGGTATTCCATACCATGTGACGTCATGCTCAGTATATGAATGGTAGGCGTGTTCCAGGAAGTAGCGATCGCTACTTGGTTATCAGTCAGCATGGGTGGTGAGCAATTGCATTGTGCATCACTCATTTTGTATATTCTACCATTATTTATTATTATTATTTTCCCTTTTCTGTTCTATTAAACTGTCTTTATCTCAACCCACGAGTTTTTCTCACTCTTACCCTTCCGATTCTCTCCCTGTCCCACTGCGGGGCGGGAGTGAGCGAGTGGCTGCGTGGTATTTGGCTGCCTGCCAGGTTAAACCACGACAGTCCTTTTTGGCACCCAACATGGGGCATGAAGGGTTGAGATAACACAGTTGACCCGAACGGGTTAAAAGAAATTTGTTATAAGCATTCATTATATCAGTTTAGTAGTCGCTGGTCACGGTGTTGGTTTATTTGCTCTCAGAGTTGTTGGATCTGTTCTTGGAGTTTTGGTCTGTAGCACCTTACTGGCTGTCTATACTGCTGATTATCAGTATTTATGTGGGGTTGGTCATCTCTGGGAAATGGATTAAGGTCATCGCTTTGCTATACTGTGTGACACTGGTTTATGGTATGATAAAATTATTCATCAGGAGACTACTCAGCACTGCCGTCATTCCTGTTCTTCGGGAGCTATCTTTTGGAAACTATTAATAATTACACTTTTTACCCCTTCTCCTCGGAGAGCCAATTTACGGGGGAGACAGCTTCCTTGACCTTCCCCTTCTCCTCCAGGCTGATTACAATAGCTCTTGAGGATTTTGAATATCCTTGGGATGCTCAAACCAGCGTGTTCCTATTGCTATGTCTCCTGAATGTGTTTCAGGCCTTGTTTAAGATTAAACAACTCTTTAAGAATACCACCCAGAGATCTGCCCCGAGGCTGGATAGTTATGAGTGGCAGGGTGTGTTGGGATAGTATGGGCAAGTGCCTAGGACAGTGGTCACCTCCAATGTTTTGGAGCTTCACTCCTGAACAAGTGCAGAATCCTGAAAAACTAGTAAAATATTTGGAAAAAGTATGCTGTCACCCTGGCAATTCCAGAGGGACCCAGATTACTGCAACGTGCTGGGGCCTGGCCCTTGCCTACCGAGCCCTGTTCAACACTGTTCAGAACCCTCAAGGGGGAGAGAAGGTCTCCGGATCTGATGACAAAACGACGGGCACTGCGGCTACTCCAACCCCTGCAATGGGCACTGCGGCTACTCCAACCCCCGCGACGGGCACTACAGCTGAACCAGAGGACCAACCCTTGCTGGTATCCGTTGTCCCTGTACAGAAGAATAAATCCTGTAAGCAGAAGTCAAGTCGTTTAGAAAGGGATGATGGAAAAGCAGGGCCATCACGAGGAGGGGAGGGGAAGAGGAAGAACTTGTAAACGAGAAGGAAACCACCCGATCCCTATCCCTGAGTGAGTTGAGATATGCGGAAAGATTTCAGCCGTCATCCAGGCGAGCATATTGTTACCTGGCTGCTCCGATACTGGGATAATGGGGCCAGTAGCCTGGAATTAGAGGGGAAGGAGGCCAAACAGCTGGGATCCCTTGGTAGGGAAGGGGACATTGACAAAGCGCTTGGAAAAAGGGCACAGGCCCTCAGCCTCTGGAGGCGACTGCTGTCAGGCGTGAAGGAAAGGTATCCCTTCAAGGAAGATGTTATATATTGCCCAAGCAAATGGACCACTATGGAGAGAGGTATCCAGTACCTGAGAGAATTAGACGTGCTGGAGGTTGTTTATAGTGACCTGGACAACGACCAAACGCCCAAAGATCCAGATGAAGTCCAGTGCACCCGACCCATGTGGAGGAAGTTGGTACGGAGCGCACCAGCGTTGTATGCCAGTTCGTTGGCAGTACTGTCCTGGGCAGAGGAAGAAGCACCAATGGTGGATGACATGGTTAGCAGACTCCAGGAATACGAAGAAACTGTCTCCTCCTCCCTTGTCTCGGCTGTGGAGAAACTGTCGCGGGAGGTCCAGCAACTCAAAGAGGATATGTCCTATTCTCCACCTGTACGGACCAGTATCTCAGCCATTAGGAGTCAGTGTTTTTCTGCTCAAGTGGGAGGATATGGAAGATACACACCACGGGGCACCCTGTGGTTTTACCTGCTTGACCACGGAGAGGACATGAGACAGTGGGATGGAAAACCTACCTTGACCCTAGAGGCACAGGTATGTGAGTTGCAAGGAAAAACAATCACACAAGGGCGTTCTCCCAGGAAAAATGCTGCTCCAGTTTTCAGGAAAAACCTGTCTCACAACGGTCCAGTTTCCAGTGAACAGTTTCCCAGACAGAGTAGAAAGGCTGATCTTACTTTGGATTGTAATGAAGGAATTCTGGACTTGCGTTTGCAAGAAGTGAGAAACTGATACTATGACCAGAACTAGAGGGGCCCTGCCTCTGGGGTTTACTGGACTGTATGGATGCGATGGCCTGGCACATCAGACCCACAGGAGTATAAGGCTCTCGTAGACACTGGTGCACAGTGTACCCTGATGCCATCAAGCTATAAAGGGGCAGAACCCATTTGTATTTCTGGAGTGACAGGGGGATCCCGAGAATTAACTGTATTGGAGGCCGAAGTGAGCCTGACCGGGAACGAGTGGCAGAAGCACCCCGTTGTGACTGGCCCAGAGGCTCCGTGCATCCTTGGCATAGACTACCTCAGGAGAGGGTATTTCAAGGACCCAAAAGGGTACCGGTGGGCTTTTGGTATAGCTGCCCTGGAGACGGAGGAAATTAAACAGCTGTCCACCTTGCCTGGTCTCTCAGAGAATCCTTCTGTTGTGGGGTTGCTGAGGGTTGAAGAACAGCAGGTACCAATCACTACCTACTACAACAGCGCACCGGCAACAGTATTGCACCAACCGAGACTCCCTGCTTCCCATCCATGAGCTGATTCATCGACTGGAGAGCCAAGGAGTGATCAGCAAGACTCGCTCACCCTTTAACAGTCCCATATGGCCAGTGTGAAAGTCCAATGGAGAGTGGAGATTAACAGGAGACTGCCGTGGCCTGAACGAAGTCACGCCACTGGACATGCTAGAACTCCAGTACGAACTGGAGTCAAAGGCAGCCAAGTGGTACGCCACCATTGACATCGCTAATGCCTTCTTCTCCATCCCTTTGGCAGCAGAGTGCAGGCCACAGTTTGCTTTCACTTGGAGGGGCGTCCAGTACACCTGGAACCGACTGCCCCAGGGGTGGAAACTCAGCCCTACCATTTGCCATGGACGGATCCAGACTGCACTGGAACAGGGTGAAGCTCCAGAACACCTGCAGTACATTGATGACATCATCGTGTGGGGCAACACAGCAGAGGAAGTTTTTGAGAAAGGGGAGAGAATAGTCCAAATCCTTCTGAAGGCCGGCTTTGCAATAAAACAAGGTAAGGTCAAGGGACCTGCACAGGAGATCCAGTTTTTAGGAATAAAATGGCAAGATGGACGTCGTCAGATCCCAACGGATGCGATCAACAAAATAACAGCCATGTCCCCAGCAACTAGCAAAAAGGAAGCACAAGCTTTCTTAGGCGTTGTGGGCTTTTGGAGAATGCATATTCCAGATTACAGCCTGATTGTAAGCCCCCTCTATCAAGTGACCAGGAAGAAGAACGATTTCAGATGGGGCCCTGAGCAACGACAAGCCTTTGAAAAAATTGAACAGGAGATAGTTCAGGCAGTAGCCCTTGGGCCAGTCCGGGCAGGACAAGATGTAAGGAATGTGCTCTACACCGCAGCCGGGGAGAATGGTCCTACCTGGAGCCTCTGGCAGAAAGCACCAGGGGAGACTCGAGGTCGACCCTTAGGGTTCTGGAGTCGGGGATACAGAGGATCCGAGGCCCGCTACACTCCAACTGAGAAGGAGATATTGGCAGCATATGAAGGGGTTTGAGCTGCTTCGGAAGTGGTTGGCACTGAAGCACAGCTCCTCCTGGCACCCCGACTGCCGGTGCTGGGCTGGATGTTCAAAGGGAGGGTCCCCTCTACACATCATGCAACCAATGCTACGTGGAGTAAGTGGGTCGCACTGATCACACAACGGGCCCGAATAGGAAACCCCAGTCGCCCAGGCATCTTGGAAGTGATCACGAACTGGCCAGAAGGCAAAGATTGTGGAATATCCCCAGAGGAGGAGGTGATGCGTGCTGAAGAGGCCCCACTGTATAACAAACTGCCAGAAAACGAGAAGCAATATGCCCTGTTCACTGATGGGTCCTGTCGCCTTGTGGGAAAGCATCGGAGGTGGAAAGCTGCTGTATGGAGTCCTATACGCCAAGTTGCAGAAACTGCTGAAGGAGAAGGTGACTTGAGCCAGTTTGCAGAGGTGAAAGCCATCCAGCTGACCTTGGACATTGCTGAACGAGAAAAATGGCCAGTACTTTATCTCTATACTGACTCATGGATGGTGGCAAATGCCCTGTGGGGGTGGTTGCAGCAGTGGAAGCAGAACAACTGGCAGCGCAGAGGTAAACCCATCTGGGCTGCCACGTTGTGGCAAGATATTGCTGTCCAGGTAGAGAACCTGGTTGTAAAAGTACGTCACGTAGATGCTCACGTACCCAAGAGTCGGGCCACTGAAGAACATCAAAATAACCAGCAGGTGGACCAGGCTGCTAAGACTGAAGTGGCTCACGCGGATCTGGACTGGCAACATAAGGGTGAATTATTTATAGCTCGGTGGGCCCATGACGCCTCAGGCCATCAAGGAAGAGACGCAACATATAGATGGGCTCGTGATCGAGGGGTGGACTTGACCATGGACACTATTGCACAGGTTATCCATGAATGTGAAACATGCGCTGCAATCAAGCGAGCCAAGCGAGTAAGGACTCTTTGGTATGGGGGACGATGGTTGAAATATAAATATGGGGAGGCCTGGCAGATTGATTATATCACACTCCCACAAACTCGCCACGGCAAGCGCTATGTGCTCACCATGGTGGAAGCAACCACCAGATGGCTGGAAACATATCCTGTGCCCCATGCCACCGCCAGGAACACCATCCTGGGCCTTGAAAAGCAAGTCCTATGGCGACATGGCACCCCAGAAAGAATTGAGTCAGACAACGGGACTCATTTCCGAAACACCCTCATAGACACCTGGGCCAAAGAGCACGGCATTGAGTGGGTCTATCACATCCCCTACCACGCACCAGCCTCCGGGAAAATCGAACGATACAACGGGCTGCTAAAGACTACGCTGAGAGCAATGGGTGGTGGGACATTCAAGCATTGGGACACACATTTAGCAAAAGCCACCTGGTTAGTCAACACCAGGGGATCTTTCAGTCGAGCTGGCCCTGCCCAGTCAATACTTTTATGTACAGTAGATGGAGATAAAGTCCCTGTCGTGCACATAAGAAACATGCTGGGGAAGACAGTCTGGGTAACTCCTGCCTCTGGCAAGGGAAAACCCACCCGTGGAGTGGCTTTTGCTCAAGAACCTGGGTGCACTTGGTGGGTGATGCAAAAGGATGGGGAGGTCCAGTGTGTACCTCAAGGGGACTTGATTTTGGGTGAAAATAGCCAATGATGTTAATTGTATGATGTTAATTGTTATATGATATTGTATATCATTATTTCTGTGGTTGCTATCAATGGTATAGCAGTAAAAATCACCCAGATTAACGAAGAATGAACTCCAATGAAACCGAGCAAAGTGCAACGATGATAGAACCAGACAAGCGCAGCAATAATGGAATCAGAACTGTCTTCAGATGCAACAGTCTAACACCACACACCATCTCTCCTGCCCTGCAAGACTGTTATGACAGATGGAGCCCAAAGCCATGGACTAAATGAACTCAGTGGACATTTTAGAGGGATGGCCCATAGACTAAGGGAATGATATCTGTGTGTATATATAAATATATATATAAAGACAAGAAAGGGGGTGGTGATTAATTGGAATGTATTGAAAAATGTGAGACCTAGGCATGACGTAAATGGTACAGAATAAGGAGTGGATACTGTCCTGGTTTCGGCTGGGATAGGGTTAAATTTCTTCCTAGTGCTGTGTTTTGGATTTAGTATGAGGAGAATGTTGATAACACACTGATGTTTTCAGTTGTTGCTAAGTGCCCTCCTAGTCCAAGGACAGCTCCCGTGCCTATTGACTGAGCTAGGTACACAAGATGGGAGGGAACATAATCAGGACAGCCAGTCCAGCTGGCCAATGGGGTATTCCATACCATGTGACATCATGCTCATATATGAATGGTAGGCGTGATCCAGGAAGTACCGATCGCTACTTGGTTATCGGTCAGCGCGGGTGGTGAGCAATTGCATTGTGCATCACTCATTTTGTATATTCCATTATTATTATTTCTGTTCTATTAAACTGTCTTTATCTCAACCCACAAGTTTTTCTCGCTCTTACCCTTCCGATTCTCTCCGTGTCCCAGTGAGGGGGGCGTGGAGTGAGCGAGCGGCTGCGTGGTATTTGGCTGCCTGCCAGGTTGAACCACGACAACAGTGTGTCCAACAGGATCTGTGCTAATCCCCCAAGTTTGCCCTAGATCTGAGAAGCCAATTGATAGCAAGGGCTACAGTACTGTTCCCAAAGTCAAAGTAACTTTAAAAAAATTCAGATGCAGCAGAAGCTGCTGGATGGGGGAGCAGGGTGCCATTAATCAGCATTTTTGGGAACCTAAATTGGGCCAGGTTGATAAATTTCCTACTGGGAGAGACACCCCCACAGACTAAGCTTTGGTGCCCTTGCTGAAGAGGATTTTGGAAATGCAGGACTGCAAACACAGTGGACTGAAGGTGGGACTCCGTGGGCTACTGCACCCAGAGCTCTGCCGGCTCTGGTGTGAGTGGACTTTCTCCAAAGGGAGCTGGAACAGGCTGTAGTGGGGGAGGGGGAATCCACCCCATGGGGTGCCCAGTCGCTGAAGACAGGCTCTGTGCTAAACTTCCACCGAGCACTGATCCTCTTTTCTCTTGCAAATAATGGACTGTCTGTATCTTTCAGATCACAGAACTTCTCCAACTAATGAGTCAATTTAAAGAAATGGGCTTTGAACTAAAAGACATTAAGGAGGTCTTATTATTACATAACAACGACCAACACAACGCTTTGGAAGATCTAATGGCCCGTGCAGGAGCCAGCTGAAAACACATTCCCGGATTCTCGTGAGCAACAGAGCAGGACCAGCCCCGCCACCTTCACATCCAGTGTGACTTGCTCTCGGCAGGAAGGAGTCCAGCTTTTCGCATACATGGGAGAATGACTGAGCAAGCCCGCCCCTGTGCATCACTCCAGCATTTCTCTTTCCACTGAGAGCCAACTTTCTTTCTTAAATTAAATTTTTAAAGTGTCCTTTCCTAAGTTTCCTTTTTCCAGCTTGGCCACGGAGAGTTTAGACTGCCCAGCCTCTACTGGAACTGTACATAGGTAGAGACGGGAGTGGTTTCCCCCCCTCACTGTTGCACTGGAGTTGGACAGAAGAATACTAAGTTGGTTCTGAAACTAAGATGCTTTGATTCTTTGAAGCTGCTTTCATGGTGTCTGCTTGTACTGAATTACTTGACTGTCACAGTCCAGATTAACTGGTTAAATTTGACCTTTAGTGCAATGGAGTTTTATTTTTTGGTTGAAAGTTAGTCTGTAACTTAGTAAAACACTGGTTCAGAAACTGTTGCTATGCATAAAGAGAGAAGCTGTTCCTTTTGTGGTTTTTTTGGTTTGTTGGTTTTTGTTTTTTTTTTTACCCATGCATCCAACACTTTGCCAGACATAAGCGTTCAGTGCCGAGTGGTGTGTAAGTTCTCTTGAAACAGGTAAGCTGTGAACTCTACCTGGACCTGCAACTTGTGTTGGTTCTTGAACCTGAAGGCAGAGAGCTGGGGTATTCTTAATTCCCTAGGCTTGTAGGATATTTAAGACAATGCCCTGCTAAGAAATCAGTTATCTTTTTGTTTTAAATAATACTCAGTGTGATGCAGGAGGTTTCTTTCAAGCACTTTCTTTAAAACAAATATACTCACTGCATTAGTTCCATTTTTCACACTGCTATAGAATTACATAATAACATCTAGTATTAGAAATCAGGTTTTGGGTTGGTTTTGATAGTTCAAAGTGTTACGTTGTACATTGTTCAAGTTCTAAATACATAAAATATCAGCACTCTTGAGGAATCTTTAAAGTAATTTGCTAAATATTTTGATTCTGCAGAAGAACAACTAATAAAACCTTCAAATATAACTTCCAGTGTCATGGTTCCCATCTCTCATGCTCTTTGGCTTCAGCAGATGAAGAACGTGCTGGATCCTGCCTGCCCAGGAGCTGCCTGCTCCTGTATGCACGCATGAACACTGTGTGTTGGGCAGAATGGCCAGAGATCTCCAGGCAGGCGGCTGCAGCGGTGGAATGTGATGCTTTTTTCTGTGGCTTAACCACAGCTTAACCAAGCCTACGGGTCCAAACTCATGTTAGAGCATGGAGCTGGGAGCATTGGACTTCAGGAGGGGAAAACGGCACAGCTCGTTGCCTCAGTTTAGGTTTTTCAGTAGGAGGTTTTAGCTCATCAGGACCCCAAAGGAGATGGCGTTTGTCTCCATTACGGTGTTAACTTTGTATGACCAAAACATCTAATTTGGGTCCAGTGTTAACTCCTGGAATTCCCTGTGAGGTGCTCAACTACGTTAATTACATACCTTTACTTAAAACAAAGTGATGCTAAGAGAGATGTAGCTGGCAAGTATCTAGGAGATGTGGAGATGGGTGATGAGTAGGACCAGGGCAGATTGCCTTGCATTGTATCCTGTAGCATTGAGCTTCACCAGCTTCTAGTGGTGGGGCTGAAATTAAAACTTGTCTGAGAAGGACATTCAGCAGCTGCTGCCTCTGTGGGTGCAGGTTTCCTTCCCAGGTGAGAGATGTGGCAGTTTGAAACTAGGAAATGGGGTTCCCGATCAGTCAGAAAAGCTGGAAAACAAAACTGAAACTGCCTTACTGTCGCTGCTGAGAGCTTTCGGTTGTGTTGCTTGTTTCGGTTTTCTCAGAATTAATACCCAAAGGAGTCCCTGTCTGGTACTAGACAGTCCTGAAGGGGCAAGAAGTCTTGCCAGTGAAGAAACAACTATTTAGACCGAACCTTGAATAAAATCATCTTTTTGGTTGTGTTAATGTGTGTTAAGTTTTTTTGCAGTCCCCCCGTGGGGGCTGCTTTTAACCCCACTACAGTAACCGCTCTGCTTATGGACGCCGCTGTAGAAGTGAGAGCAGAGGGGTGAAGATGGGAAGTGATACCTGTGCGGCCGGTCTCCATCTGTGTTGTCCCTGGGGACGTTGCTCTTGCTTCGGCAGCGAGGTTTCTGGATTTACATCACTGGGTGGCTGAAGGCTGGAAGCGTGTTTCTGGGGCGGCCGCTCACAGACCGCGGAGCGAGGGGATTAACCGGGTGGCTTAGGGGAGAAGCGCTTCTGAAGAAACGTCTACCAAGTGGCACAATGTGACAAGATTTGAATGTTGTTTTGGGCGCTGTGCATCACTAGTGACTCTGGTACTGTCGTTCTCTGCTGCCAAGTTACGAACAAAGCTCAGCCTGGACGTGGGGAGGTGTTGCTGGTGCGAGGCTGGGGTCTGCCCTGCCACTAGCTGGAGAGAAGATGACTGCATCCCAGTCACACTTGAGACCTTGGGGCTTTTCCTTAGGTTCTCAGGTCAGATTCATTTATGTACCTGATTTGTGTACCTGGCACTTGGCACTGCTTTAACTTTGTCAGAGATTGTTCTGCCTTCCTGCGCGAGCTGCTGCCAGATACTGAGGTCTGGGTGCCTTGGTGGAACGGCTTGTGAGGAGAAGTGTGGAGGCAGAGCCAAAATTGGCGGTTGTGCTTTGAGCCAGAGGCCCCCTGAGCTGCCTCCTGATGGTTCCTGGACAGCAGCAGCCTGGTAAGAGCCGCCGGTCACCCACACGGCAACTGAGGGCTCCCACTCTGCCTGCAGATGGCTGGAGACCTGGTGGGGTGAGAGGTGCCGCTGTGGTCGCTGCCCTGTTTTGAGGGTGACTTCTTTCTGGGATCCTAGTCTGTGAGGCAGCGGGAGCTGCAGATGCCCCTGTGCCCCAGGGCTGCAGCGTGCCCCGAGGCTTTCTTTGGCCGGCCTTGTGGCTCCTGCAGCACCCCTGGGCAGCGCGGGTCGCCGACCCCGGAGCCTGCGTCAGCAGTTTTTCTGCGTGGCGTCTGACTGGGCAGCTCTCCACGCCGGGGAGACCGCTGGCTTCTGCCAGCGGCGCAGCAGAACCTGGTGCAAGGGTCGTTCTGCTGCTGCCGCAGGCTGTTGGGGTCGGCGGCACGTGGCTCGGGGACAGCTTCTGAAACACCAGCTATGCCAACAGGCCAGGTGTGAAGGGGATCTCGTACCGATTCCCAGCCCCAGTTAATCTTTTGCAATCAAACAAATGGGCATTTTGATCACACTTACTTTAAAACAAATTTTACCAGACTTCTGTAGTAAATTGAATTTTATTTTAAATAATGTCAATTATTCAAATAAAATATCAAGCATCTGCCATGAGCATTAATAGTCTTTGTTACACCTGAATACAAAAATGAACCTATTTTAATTCTGTATTTATTTGATTGTACGTGGCCAGGCTCTCTTAATCTCTTAGACTGCTGTAACAACAAACACTTTCACATACGTTCCTCGAGTTGAAATGAAAACCATTCTTATCAGGTGTCGGTGCAGTATCAAACAGCAGGAAGGGGATGACACTTTTAAAATGCTCATTTAGCACATTTTCACACAAGAATTAAAGCAGCATCTAGGTAGTAAGAGTAGAGAGAGAAAAACGTTACTGTTTTTGACAACAGCTTTGGTAGTTTCCGTTGCGTAGTAGGAGCCCACTTTTGGTATCTCCAAAGGCGTGCGGCACTTCACGCATCTCCGTAGTCCTGTTATTGCCAAGGATGGGTGAATTTTCACAGCCAGGGCTGCTATTTTTTTTTATTTTTATTTTAGTCAAGTCTCACATTCAGTAGGGAAAAATAAAATTCTGAAAACAGACTGATAATAAAATCTTACATTTAACAAGGTGTAGTCTTGTGGATTGGCTGGGTGGCTCCAGTTTAAAAAAGAATATCAGACCTTGGAAAACTGCTTTGTTGTTGTTTTGTTTATTTGTTGTTTCTCAGTGTTCCTGGCCATTCCTCCAGGGAGCGAATGGTTCCCTGGGAACTTGCGCTGGGACTCAGGTCTGCTGGGCAGAGTTGCCTTTTTCACAGTAGACCGGACAGGATTCACAGGTGGCTCAGCTGACTTAACTCCCATCTCCTCTGCTCAAGGAAATTTTTGGTCACTCATCTGTCTTGTTACAACTACCTCTGAAAATACCGAGGTAAGGACATGGCACTGTTGGTTGTGCGAATGGTTCTTGCTTTGGAAATGGCCAGCTTGGGTAAGAGACTGAAAATGCCTGTGAATGTGCTTTGCTGAGCTGCTCTTTAAAAAAACTTGAGAGTACAATCAACCAGTACTCATCTCCCAAGCGTCAGAGTACGTGGAGGGGAAGTTTTCCTCCCTAGCACTGTGTTACTGGCTGGGCATCTCATTTTCCTGTGACCTCTGCACACATCCTACAGCCCAACCTTTTCCTCGGCTCCAAACAAAATTGCAGAACTCCTCAGCAGCTCCCCCATGGCCCCGTTTTCTATACGCTATGAGAAAGTGCTGGGGAAACTACTGTGAGTGAGCACATCCATTTCTGCTTTCAGAAGACGGAAGGAGTACCCAGCTGCCACGTGTGCTCCTCACCTTACGCACGGGAAAGCTCTCCCTGGCCCCAGGAGGTGGAGGGAGGCTTTCCAAGAGTTGCTTGTTTTAAAGGGGAGCTTAGTTTAATGCCTGCTCCCCCCTCCATGGTTTTAACAAGACGCCGAGTGTCCCGCTGCTTTATAGCTCTCTGGTGGCTGTGAAGCACCCCTGCTCTGCGCTGTGCACAAATACCAAAATACTGCTGACACAAAAAGTCTTGCTCCCGAAAGCCTCATTTCTCTGGGCGAGGAAGGCTTCTGAAAAGGGGGCTGGGAGACGTGGGTTCAGGTGTGACTTGCCACTGGCCTGTAACCTGGACATAGGAACCATCCTGAAAGCCATAAATTCAGACCCTGGAGGGACTCTGCTCTCTGCTCCAGAGAGTAATCCAGTCTCAATTGCAAGATGGAGACTAACCAGTGCTAAAAAAAACCCCCAAGAGTCAGGGCACTGATGCAGGACTTCTGTTACGAGCCCTCCCCTTGCACTTCTGTTCCCCAGGGCTACGCTGTGTGACATTCCTGGGAGCGTTTGCACCAAATGCGCAACCCAGATAACGGAGTGTCGCTGCGATTGCTGTATTGCTGCTCGGCCAAACCTGGGCTCCTCAGGGTAGCTGTAGAAGCAGGCGGTAAAATTCACAGCTGGTCAGACAGCAGTGTTCCCTTACCCTTGGCATTTCTGCCTACTGAGCAGTCTTTGATTGAGTTACTACAGGCGTTACTGAGGAGACACCGAGATGGCCCAATGTGCTGCGACAGCCCTAATTTTGGAGTGGGAGCGCTCACACAGCGTGTTGCCAGCTGAGCATGTTTCAAGGTCACTTGTGGCTTCAGCAAGTGGACTTGTTTTGTGGTTCAGATGTGATGCATGCAGCAGCAGAGCTTTTGCAGGGCTCCAGCTGATCATTCTGTAGTTCTTGATTCAAATACCAGCTTCACATAACAGCACTGTTAGCAGCTTCTGAAATCCCACTGCCTCTAACCAGACCCTCTTTTGATGTGAAAAATCAATTCTGTCAACTTGGACGATGAGCACTCTACAGCTGTGCCATGGCGCAGGGATCAGACATTGTTTGTAGCGGTTGTCTGTTGGCCTCTCACTGTTGGCAGCAGTATGAAACCCACATGCTTATTAGCATGCTAGAGAAACCTTTGGTACAAAGTCCCTACTAAACCACTTGTTACCCATGACTTAAGCCACCTCTTTCAGGAGCTCTGGAGTGTTCGTCCCAAGCAAAGAACAAATGCGACAATAGCCTTCCTTCTTCTGAAAGCGACAGCACTTCTTGCCCTGCCTTGACTTCCATTTACTTATGGTCTAGTTATGTTAGTGTATTTAACAAACAGAGGCTCCTCTGTTTTTCCTGGCTTCTGTTTGCAAACACTTTTCTGGATAGCTTTTGAGCATTTCTGTTTAGACCTGTGTCTGGCTTCAAAGTGTTTTTTTTCTTTCCCCCTGATTTTCGTGGCAACACCAAAGTGCCTTTAACATGTGAGAAGCTGCTATGAATACTGTGGACAGGACGGCCTGCTCCTTGGTGAGATATTTAAAGGCTGCTGAATTGTTATTCTTAAGAACATGGCTTACTGGTATTAAGGAAATACAAAACCTTGTGGTGCCAAGTAGTCATATCTTATTTACTCGGAATTCTCTCCATCCTTATTTAAAATACATACTAATCACAACATCAAACCAAAAGCTATCCCCTACCCACCCACACTCTGCAGCACCAAGTGTGGATGAAACGCTGGCTGGCTCTTTCCATAGCTGTTCTTGTGCATGTGTAAGCAAAGAAGGTCTAAACTGGTGGAGATGTTTGCAGGGACATGTCAGTGCCAGTAGAGGCTAAATAGAGCTGAAGCTGGGCTCGCGTTGTCTGGATACACTTTGACTTCAGTACCAAGACTTCATCCAGCTTGGTCACAAAATTCTGAAAATCCTGGTGAGGAAGGCAAAAGGAAAGTTTAGGGAACAACAGTAGCAGTAGGTTGGAGAAAATCAGCCTATTTTATGCACTGCAGCAGTACATAAAACCAGAATGTTTTCCATTCTGCGGTGTAGTAGATTAAATCAGTGTTTCCTTATTAAAGTCCTGACCCTCACAGACAAAGGTCAATGCCTCTAAATACCGAGGTTAACTTACTCCGGTAGTTTTATCTGTTGGTGAAATTACAGCTAATACAATGGTTTAAAAATAAAAATGTATAAAGCACCTGTTATCACCCTTGTACACCGGTTAGCTTTTCAGAGGTTTGGTATAGGGACTGGTCATCTGATGTGCGGTTTTACAATGTACTGAACTCTGTTCCTGACACCTCTCGTGTTGGGTCTAGCAATCATGAAAATGAATAGTGAGCTGGGCCACTCATTGATCAGACATAATAGCCCATTCTGGGGAGATGGAAGGGATTATTTCAGATCGGATCACACGGCCAGTCCAACTCCTGCATGGCTACAGGTCTGCTAGATCTGACATGAGAAATAGCGGCAGTGTAGATAGCCTCGGCCGAGGGGAACTCTACCTTCCATAGCAACCTGCCACACGGATAAAAAGTGAGATGAAACTGTGATTAAAACTGAAATGGAGGCAGATATTTTTAAGTAGGGCTTGTATTAACAAGGGAGCACTCAGACTTGCTCTGTTCTCCAGCTGAGAGCAGAGTTTGCTGCCTCTGTTCACAGGTCAGTGTCTAAGACGCCAGGAGGTGTCAGCATCCTCAGGGCCACTGCATGAAAATCAATCATTCAAAAGCTTATTTGGCAGGACTCCAGCTATCTCGTGCACTGTGTCATTGTCTTGCAGGGACATCAGGACTGTAATGAAGACCAGCCCAGCTGCTGCGGCATATTTTTCTTAAGCACTTTGAATACTGCTTGGTTCACTATGTGGCCAGTATTGGCAGGAGTCTCTCCTGCAGCCAAAGTTTCATGGCTGGAGAAGTTGCAACCATCTGAAAGTGGAAGGAGAGAAACTGATACGGGAAGTCCAAGATTATTTCATTGGCCAAAGAAAGGTCATGCTGTAAAAGAACACTACAGGACATAAGTCATTCACACACTGCTGGAAAGCCTGGCAAGGTTGTCATAAATCTGCTAGCCAGAAAATGATTGCTTGCTGCAAGGGGCAAATAAATGGGGGGGGAGTGTGGGTGTCCAGTGACCAACAGACTTAGGAAGAACAATCTCAAGACTTTAAAAAAAAAAAAAAAGATTGCTTTGTATCACTGCATTCTCTGCCACAAAACTAATACAGTTTATGGCTCTTGTGCTGCTTTGTGAACTTCTATATGGTATCTGGTAACATATCACATGCAGCTGGAAATCAGAGCAAAAAAGCCACATGGTGGCTCCATTCTGAAGTCCCTGAGGCAAAAGTCCCTGTAGCTGTACTTCAGCTCTGAACTGTGATAGGAATTAAAATGGTTTGATAATGTAATGCAGTAATGGAGCTTGGCTTTATTGATAAGATGAGGGAACTGGGAAGGCAGGAGGTTCTCACTGGGAAATGTTAATAGTCTGGGTGAGAGATGAAACGTCTCACACAGCTCTGACATGCATCTGTCTGGGTGCAGGAGAAATAGAGAACTGGGACTGCCTGGCTAGCAGTGGGGCCATGCAGGTGCCAGTCTTTAGGTCTAGCCTACACTACTGCCACCCGAGACAAGGATAAGCCAAGAAACACCTGAGTGAAACAAGTGAAGAGCCTGTGAGGGCGCAAGTCACAGCGGTTAGAGTGCTGGAGTGAGTGGGGCCAGGGGCTGGCACATCTGCAGAGTGATAGGCAAGGGACTCCCAGAAGGGAGAGGCAACATGGCACTATGCCACCAACTGCGACATCCCAGTGTCATGCTTTAGGGGTGTGCTGTTTTCTGTGGTGTTGACTTACTTGCTCCAGCCTGTAAGAAGAAAAACATCACATGGAAAGACACCCTGCTTGGTACAGTCTGGTACCCATGACGCAAGATAAGAGAAAGCTGTTTCATCAGAAACAAGCGGTTCAGAGTTGACCCATCAGTCTCTTTCTCCCCCAGGGACCTGGCAGTGTGGAGACCGGCAAAGACATAACAGGTACTGAACATGAGCGGCCTCTCCTAGGACTCAGGGAGGCATCAGAGAACAAGAGGAAGAACTGACGAGGAATGTCACATCACTAATTCAAGTTAATAATCTCTAAGATTAATTTATGCAAGTTCAACGGGCATGGAAATCATCATCTGAAACACTTACCATTGCTGACATCTGATTTATCAAGCACTCTTCCTTGAAGCACAAAGATGCCATTTCATCCAGCTGCTGCCGATGGGTCCGAATTACAGCCTGTCTGATTAACATAAAATATACCACTGGTTACACAGCCTGCTGCGCTACCTATAATTACTGTTGGCCTCAATAAACCTTTAAGAAGGAAGAATACCCCAGAGGAAGCCTTGCTGTCCTGTGGTCCCTGGCATTCAGAAAGTGCACACCAGTGCTCCTGGAAGTGCAGTGGACTGCACTGGTTTGGGGTTAAAGATGACCTTGATGACTGAGGATTGCTCAGAGAGGAGTGACCACAGCCTCTCGTTAGCATAGGCAGCACAGGGGCACATACTGCATTTTACCACAGGGAAATCTAGGAGCAAAAAAATTGTCCAATTAGGTGGTGCAATGGCTTACAACCATGAGGTTGTAAGTCATTTTGGTGAAAAACAGACAGAGCGGGAAGGCAGTGCTGCTGTTCATTCCTCTGAGCAAGTTTCTCCGACCAACAACATATTTTCAGTCACGTGAATGCAGTCCAGTCCTTGGGAGCCGACAGTGGCAGCTCACAGTACTCTGAAGCTTTACATCTACATCTTTAGTGATCGCCCAGCTGCTGTAGCTGTTTTTCTTTCCATAGGGACGGAACAGCTATCACCTGATTCTTGATGGGAGGTTTTGATATTTAGGTACTTTACAGCTTATAGGAAGTCAATTAGTTACTGAGAACTGCAGTTTGTATCATAATATTCGTTCCTCTAGTATTATCCTAGGAAGCTCTAATAGAATAATTGGCTTCCTGTGAGATTTTAAAATATCACTAAATAACAGGCAATCATATATTTATAAGATAACGACTATAAATTATCATTAATCTTATTAAATAATTATTTCACAGATTGATTTCCCATCAGTTTTTAAAGTATATATGAGTATGATATACAAATAAAGGCAAATGTATTATGTGTCTAGAATTTTTGAGCTTCATGACAAACTTCAGTGACGAGCAAGACTTACTGTGCCTTTTCTAGGGCTTCCCTCTGCCATTTTCCCATCTCTGATGTAGTACTTGGAGAGCTGCTGTTGGACATGCCTGAGGGGCTCTTTGCATTTGCTAATGGCTTATTATCTTTGGTTGCAGATCCTGAATCCACAGCAAAAGTCTCTTGTGTAAAAATACTCTGCATTAACTTGTTTTTTAGGAACCCTATTTCCTCACTGCTGAACAATGACTTGGCTGGGTCTTCAGAATGACTGAAGTCCTCATTCCTCAGTCCTGACTTGGGCTGCAACAGCAGGCTGCTTTCTTGAGAGGGGGACTGGACTGCATAATCCATATTTCCTACACTGAGAAAGCATGGTGCACCTGAAAAATAGCTCTTTTCAGGTATATTAGCATTTATTTCCTGAGCCATGGGCTCAGCACTGGGTCCTTGATTTGAGTTAGATTTTCCTGAATTACCAGTATTATCTTTAACGTCAGCATCACACTGTCTGCCACCTGAGTATTCTTTGCACGTTGAGTTACCGAGAAACAAACCACGCTCTCTCTCTCCCCTGAAGCCCATGGATTCAGCTGCGGATGTTTCTGTCAGGTCACATCCAACAAATAAACTGTGAACGACTCCTTGCTTTGATGAGCCTGAGCCCAGCAGGCAGCAGCATGCCTTCACATCACAGCAGGCGGGTGAAAGCCACTTGGCCCCTGTTTGTGGGGAACGCAGCAGGGCACAATGTCTTCCACCACGATGCATTTGCTCCCCCAGTTCCAGCATGCTGTCCGTCAGAGCTCTGCTTCTTGTACACTGCCAGCCCTCTTCCTCAAACCTTTTCTGGGAGCCATGTATGTTCCTGTCCGACATCTGCTTCACACGGGGGGACTTCTCTTGGTTAGAAGACACTTTCTCTGTATCAGTTGTTTCCTTGTAGTCAAGAAGGGATACTGTGAGAGGGGCCATTAGCTCAGAAGTGAATTCTGAGGAACAACTGGAAGATCCACAATGGTTAACTCCATTTTTTCGAGCTTTCCATTTTACATCTCCTGCAAGGGCAGCCTGTCTATCCAAAGTGGATTCTTCCTTCTCTTCGTGCTGTAGGTCAATCTCTTTGCACTCTGGAGTTCCCGATTTCAATACAGGAGAAACATATGAGTCTGAAGCATCCTTTTCTGGAGTTAAGGTGGCTTCACTGGAGTAAACGAGACATCTGTGTTTGGATTTGTACTGTTTGTGATCAGCTAAGAAATCTTTGCTGTTTTTCCAGGTACAAGCAGGATCTTCCTGCAGGCAGTAAGGTTTTTCTGCAGTATTGCTTGGAGAGGACTCAATAGTTAAGTCATAGCTCCAGTCTGATGGAGTTGTGCTGCAGCCTGCATTTTTAATGGATTCTTCTGTCTTTGGGCTGCCCTCTCTACAATCCCAGCCGTCATCTAGTTCATGTTCTTGCATGGGTATTGCATATTTAAAAAATAAATCCTGTCGCTTTTGGTCTTTTTGCTCTTCTTCACTTCCTTGTTCTCTTTGATGAAGGAAAAATGAATGTTGACTGCATTTGTTGGTGTTTCTTCTTTTCTCGCTCTTTTGACTACAGACAGGTGAGAAAGAATCTTCACTGAAATCACTGTCATCCAGATCTTCCAGCTGCATCCCCTCTTTGCTCTGAACGTCTGTGGGAGTAAGGCTCAGTTCCTGCTTCACTTGAATCTCCTGGGGCTTGTACTGCATTAAAAACCTCTCAAGAGGTTGATAGTTCAATTTTTGCTGTAGAATAGGTGGCTGCTGAAACTGCTGGTGATAAAGACGTAAATGCTCTTCCCTTTCCTTCTGAAATGGAGGCAGATTTGTCCAGGTTTCAACACATTGTTTAGCAAAGGAGTTTCCCCATTCCTGTCTGCCGTCAGAAGGCAGATTTCCATCTCCAAAGGAAAAATCATCTCTAGAAACAAGCTGTTTCTGAACAGGTTGCACTGTCTGGACTTTCAGGCACTGGACGGGTGGTCTGTCTTGCATGTACTTGTCTCTCTGGCCACTCTCTTTTGTTTCTGCCATGGCAGCATTTTTGATGATGAAATCCTTCGCAGTGGGGTTCTTTTCAGAGTGAGGGGACAGATCACCAGTTTTCTTCTTCAGGGGATGTGCTATCCGTAGGACTCCCTTAATTGGGCTAGTGTGGTGGAACCACGGTGAGCTGGAATCTCCTTTGTAGGCATGTCCTTTGTGGATTCCCCTGGGGGTAGAGATAAAAGGGGCACTCGGTGGCTGGAGTGCTGCAGGACATGCCTTTGCTTTTGTAGTATTTGAAGGATGTTGGAGGCCTAGCTTCACTTTTTTTGGAGAGCTCTTTTCCCCAGGTGGCAAAGAGGGAGAGTTTTGGACACGTTTTGGAGACACATTTCCAGCTGTCCGACGCCTGTTTGTGACAGGGGTAGAACATTTAATCCCTTTCTTCAGCTCTTTGACCCTGTAAATGAGGCTGGCTTTAGAAGATGTCATGCTTTCAGGTAAATAACAGTGTCTTCAGAACAAACTAATGCTTTCACATATTAAGGCTAAACACTGAATTCAATGTCATGATTTTTGTTTTAATTGTCAGTGATCCACACAGGCACCAAAACCTCTCTGCCAAAATGCCTGAATTTCTGGAAAGGTCTATAGCAGTATTTTGAAGTGCTTCCCTGAACAGTACGTAACAAGTCAGATGAGTGAAGATGGCCTCTGTTTCAGTGGAAGGGGGTTGCATTTCCACACTTTGTAATGCAGCATGGCACAGTGCCAGCTCAAGACAAGCTAGAACTCTCCACAGCACATCATAGAGCCCCACAAGACACCAACTGGGACTTTTGGAGTAGTTGCAGTGGGGCTAATTAGCTCAGGTGATATGTGTACAGGGCTACAGTGCTCCTGGATAAGACTCATCACTGCAACTGTGAAGAGCTGCTTAATTGGTATCACCCTATCCCCTCAACTGTTTCCTTTGTTCCTCTTTCCCTTAAGCATCTCTTGTCCTCTTAACCCCAGCACTGCAGAGCCTGTAATTTACCTCCTCCTGTGTAGGAGGGAGGGTGAAGGACTTGCACACGTTCTAGGCAGAACTACAATACAAAACTAAAACAAAACTTTTGATTGCTGAGGTTAGTAATTCTGCAGTTACAGTGATATTTTCATCACTAAAAGCTGTCATCAGAAAGGATTTACAAGACCCAGAGAATTTTAAGACCAAATATAAGAGTTGGAACAGGTAAAGATTTTATTTGCATTATGAAAATGGCATTTCTTGCCTAAACCAACATTTCCAATGCAAACAAAATAAAATGTAATTGCAAACATCATACATTACTTTTTTCTTTGTGTTTTTCACATTGGCAAGATTGAGCTTCATCACCTACCTGTCAGCATATCTTAAAGTGTTCAGGGTATGCTCTGTAGCTATGTGGCTAGGTGATACATTGGCTATCATACACGTCTTGGAATTGCCAATGAAAGAATCCTTTAGCACCTAGGGTTGGAAGGAAAAAATAAGATTCTTAGCAATTCATGTATTTATTTTTAAACATGTGCTTGCTCTTATTTTACACAAAATATGAGGGGAAGTGATTTAATTAGCTCAGAACTTATGAAAAGTTAGGCTAAGTTACCTTGCATTTCCTGTAAATTAGCAATGTGTACAGAGGCAGTTTAACACGAGTCAGGTGATGCACAGTTACTGTCTCTTTTTTTTTTAAAGGTAGTCCTCTTGTCTCAATTTGTCTTGCGATTCTTTGTTTACAATTTAAAATGAATAGAAGTGTTAACTGGGGCTCTGAACAAGGCCTTGCACCAGGTGCCACAAGTGTGCCCGTATGTTTTGAGGGATAAAGCATATGTTACAACTGGAGTGAAGAAATGTTGATGAAATCTCCCATGACTGTTACTGCACAGAAAAGGCAAGATGGTTGCAGAGTGGGTGGAGATAGATGGTAACTGCATGAGTCTGGAAGGTAGTGTTTGGGGTCTTTGATTGGTTTTAGTATTTGGTTTATTTGGTTTTTACCATGCCAGTCCCCAGGACTGACTGGGGGAACTGGCAGTTGGCCTTAATTCTGTGATTATCTTTAAAATTAATGTTTGGAAAAGTTTCATTTCTCTTTTCTTCAATAGTTTAATAGCAGTTATTGAATCATGCCTTTTTTTAATTTTTTTTTTTTTATTTTGTGCTCATCATGGAAATCTCTGCTGTTGCCTTTCTACTGGTTTTACCTGAGTTAATTTGCTTTGCCGGAAAGGAGTATGTGCATGTTCCTGATCCAACGCCCGAATGCATTCCTTTAGCTACCAAAAGAAAAAAAAACAAACAAACAAACAAAAAAAACACAGAGGGGGGAAAACATATCAATCACACACTGGCAAGGAACTGAATTGCATCAAACCCAACCTATGAACTTACTATTTCCCTCATGCACCTTTGACTCCCACTATGTCATGTCCCTTGCAAGGGGAGTTTGCTGCTAGCTAGCTTCAGCTAGTTCAGGTATCAGCAGCAGTTTAGCTGCACTCGGAGAGAAGGAAGCTGCAGCACAAAGCACAGCTAGCCCTGCCTGACGCTCTGTGGGCTATACAAAACCCAAGAAGCTGGTAAATACACACTCTTTAGCACGAACAGAGCTCCAGACTACTGTGGACCTGCCGCTGCCTGCACCAGCTAACGAGTTTAAAGCTAGATTGTGTGTACAGCACACTATGCTGCAGCTTGCAGGGCAGGTGTACCCCAGATTCATATACCTGTAACACCCTAAGAACAGAGTTTTTTGAACTCATATAAATTTCATTCTTCTAAAAGAAGGTCTTCCCCTTCCGAAAAAAACCCCAACACTTTGGACAATAGCAGTGCAAATTTCTTATGCCACTCTAGCAATATTTTCATACCTTAGTCAGAGATAGCATGAGCTAATACATGCATATTCCTCCCCATACTGACTATAATCTGCAGTCTATATGTCCCAGCTATATGTGGGTACACTGGGCTGTATTAGAAGGCAGCTGATCTCACGCCATTTCCCCTTCACACCAGTGCAATGCGCCAAACTCAACCAGAGGGGAGAGCATGGACCAGCACCAAACAAGTAGCTGTGAGGGGAGCTGGGTTCAAACCCAGTTTCAAGCCCATGCTCAGAAGATAGTATAGATACAGCCTGCCTGTCTGAACAAACACGTCACTGTGACCTTTGACAGGCTAATAAGAACTATACACGAGACAGTGAGAATGAAGCAACAGACTACCCAGAGAGTGGAGATACAGCAACAGAATTCCCATTAAAATTAACAGAACGTGAGCAGCTAGCTACACCCATGCCCAGAATGCATCAGATCTTCTTGTTGTTAACAACCATCAACAGAGGTAGCCTGTAGTCTTGAAGAAACATCCCTTGATTTATTACCAGCCTTGGAAAAAGACGTCATGTTCAAACTCAAAGATGTGCACTTTTTTGCCACTGGAATAAGCACAATAGCATTCACACTCCATATCAAGCCTGGATGCTCTCTAAAATTGGCAGAAATGGACTGTATAGCCATGAGACAAGTCATTTAGAGCAAATATCGAAGGAAAAACAAGCAGATTACAGTATTGTCATGGTGATACTAGTCTTTCTACATTTAAAGCCTTTCTACATTCTACACACACCCACTTAAAATGACACGTATTTCTCACTTTTACTGCATTTGATTAAAAATCACACCTCTAACAAGTAAGAGATCAAACTATTCTTATTTTTTATTCTGCTTCTCATAATTGCAGTATCTGAATATCTTCTACTTGACATCAACATGAATATTCAAACCAGCAGCAAATTGCAAACTTCATGTGTTTTAAGGCCTGAAGAGAGCATTCTGATCATTGAGGGCAGAGCTAGGTTTTACAGGCTGCAGGTCATGTAGACTTACCCAAAGATGCCTTTTATAGTTAATTCAGTCACTACTTGTGGATTGCCTAGGTATTTACTCAGCTTCACACAACACCAAAATACACACACTCTGATTTTAAAGTTCCTTTTAAAAGAGTTTCATGAGCTTACATTCAGCCTCACTTCTCAGGAATCCTTTCTATTCAGATCCTGACTCCCTATGCCACTCAGCTTGTTCACGAGCAAGTACTCAACAAAGTGTGAAGTACAGAAACACATTCACTTTACATGCTATTTCCCAGTATGAATGCTAATATTCCACAGCAGGAAAGCCTCTGTGCAAAAGAGCATTCTACATTCTCAAAACAGCAAGACACCTCCTATTTGCAGCACACTAAGAAGTACGGTTGTGTGCACTAACTTCTGTGCTGTTGGCTCATACTCACTGATTGCATATCACTTTCAGTCTCACTTGGAGAAGCCCTCAGTCATCAGTGAGCTTTGTTCATTTGAATTAAAGGAGGTGCAAAGTCTTCTGCACAATTTATACTTAGAGGCACTTCTGCTTTATCTTAGATGGCATTTCTCTTTACATAACTGTGTACATTTATGAAAGACAGTTTGTATTAAGAGTGCATTTCTTCTTGTTCCTTTCTCCCCACACACGAACTGCTAGTTTCTATGCTCTTCAGTATTTAAGTCCTTTATTCCTGATTTGAAAGAGAAGTCTGACTTCAAGTGGTGAAAATAAGCAGCAGGAACAGATGTGCTTTTATGAGACAAACATGGCAATCCCAAGCGAATATTCTCTGGAAGTAAAAGGGACAAAACTTTCAATATAAAATATGGGACACTTATTATACTATACCTAACATTCTCCATGCTGTGTTTACCTAGCTGGCTGTAAGAATGGATTAAAAAGACTATTTTCATCACAAAATCTTTTCCCTCTTAAATTGTCTTTCAGGCTTGAGACAAATTAAACTGGACACACTTAGTACTTTGGCTATTTTTTCTCCTCCATGGAATACATAACATATATTATTCTGTGGTTCATTTTTATCCTAAAATGCGTGCTAATAATTAAACACAAAACCTTCCCCAGACATGCTAGTAGCTTACTGCTAAAAGACTTTGGTTTATTTCTGCTCCTTCCATTTTTGTTTGTCGATCTGAGTCTCTGGCATCAGCTGCCCTTTCACTGCCAGCCAAGTCAATGAATGATATCCTAGAAAAAACAAAGTTGCATTTATGTTAGGGACTTGGTTTTTCTTTTCCTTTTTCTTTTTTTCTTTTTTAAACCAGAGGGCTGCAACACATAACATCAGAAGAATGATTAGAAATAACTACTTTTCAACAAAAAGGAATGCCCAGTGGAAATATCTGAGACACCAAAATAAGCACAGCAGCAGGAACAGTGTCAGAGCATCCTGGCACAAACATAATCATAATAGAAAGTACAGTGGTGTGTGATAAGAGTGCTCCACAGTTTAATGGATAAGCTGTTTGAAGTGCAACACATTCATCTCTCCAGATAATCACTGTGTTTCCTAAGAACGCAGTTAAAGAAATTGAAAATTTCTTGATTCTTCTTCCAGGTAAAACAGACAACTGCCCTGTCAAATGGGAAATCAGGGCAATATGAACAGAAATTTCCAGTGTAGTAAGTAATACACAGAGTTTTCAGTGTTCCTTTTCCTTCCCTTCCACAAAACTCCATTACTCCCTTTCACGTTCCCTAGCTCTGGGTGCCAGCTGCTGTACTGACTGTTGCACTGTATCCTTCTCTTTGCCCTTCTTTTTCTGTGACAGCCCTGACTTCTCTTATAGGCATATCTTGGGATCCTTTCCCCACTCCAGCTCCACCTCGCTTTCAGTTACAAAAAAAATGGCACACATGCCCCACCTACATAACCACATACACTTCTATTTCTAAGCCTACCTTTTCCTCTCTCCACTATTTTGGCTCTTCTTTAAATCTATTTCAAAGAGTTTATTTATTTAAACACCTGCAATTTTTTTTTTCTTTTCTTTTTTGGAAGTCTTCAACACAGACACGCACACACACACAGACAAACGGGATACAAACAACTTTGGCACTATTTTGGCTCTTCCATTTTGCCTTGTATTTAAAATAAGATCCTGGGAAGCCAGACTGCATGGTAGTTGCTGGAAGAGTGAGTCAGCATAGCTTTTTGACACTCAGCAGTAATATAGATACGTAGACCTCTTTCCTCAGACCTATTTCTTGGGGTTGTTTAGTCTGGAGAAAAGATGACTGAGGCACAATTACAGTCTTCAAATATGTAAAACGGCTGCTACAAGAGGAAGCAAACTGCTCTTTTTGTCTCCTGCAGATAGCATCAGAGTCACACTCTCAAATTATCAGGGAGGTTTAGGTGAGGTACTAGGATTCCTCTGACCAAAGGCAAACATCTTTAATGGAATCATCTCCACCTCAGCTAGTCATCTCAGGCTCCCTTTGTAGTCAATTACAGGACAGAGGTGCTTTGAGGGGCAAATCCATATGACCTAATTTAGGTGACTCTGTAGAATGGCATGAATTGGATCCCAGAAATTACTATTTCTTTCTACTGACTCTAAAGGTGACGCACTCACATCTGGATATGCCCGTTGCAGACATCTACCTTTAGCCACATTAACGCCAGACAGGAAAAGCTTTCTAACACTGAAGATGAAGGGATGGATTTGATTGCCAAACTCCTTCACTGGAAATTTTTACAAACAAGTTTGACAAAGCTCTCACAGATGTGGCTTAAACGCTGTCCCTGGGAACAAAGAAAGGACTGTGAAACTTCTCAAAGTCCCTTTGAATCCTATCTTCTGATTTAACTCACAGCTGCCCACTAACTCAACACCTCCTCTTTGTTTGCCTCCTGGATGTCCCTTGGTTCGACTTCCTCATCAGCCCTGAGCGCTCCCGCTTCTAGTCTTACCTTCCAAATGTCCTGTTCGCTGTGTCTTTAATTTGGATTTGGATGATAGCATGAGATCGAGAGGAATCTGAGTTGACTCCAGTAGCTCCCGTGCTACGTTCTTTCCCCCCCTTCAAAATCACCTGCAAAATAAGGGGGACAAAATCCAAGGAAATTGTAAATAAAAACACAATCTCTCGGAAAGAGATGTTGTTCTCCTAAGATGAGGTAACATTAGGAGGAGTGGTTCATTACAGCCTTAAAATTTGGTGCAAGGCAGATGTTAAGTTAGACTAGATCCCTTCAATGTTTCTTGCGGAACTTTGTATATGGACTTACCTGCAGTGACACTACAGAGCTTAGAGAGCATACTGCAGGTAAGAAGTTGTTGCATTGCACATTCACTTGGATTTGCAAAATATCCAAACTATAAAATCAAAAACAAAAGTATGCCAGAAATGAAAGAAAGTAAGACTGTAGACATAATCTAAGAGAATCATGGGATTGACTATTTGTTGTGTTCTTTTAAAATTTCACTTTCTCATGTAACAGATGGGTACTGTTATCCAGAAAGTTACACACAAAATAGAGAGTGCCAAAATCTTTCTCCGTTCCCATAACTAAAAGAAATTATGCCAGAGTAAGGAACAAAGTTCAAAGATCAATTATACTCAATACTCAAAATAAGAAAACAAGGAAAAGAGGGAAGGCAGAAGGAAAAAGGCTCCTTCAATACACAAATCTGGATAATTCTCTTTTGCAAACTTTTAAGGATTATCTCAGAAAGTCTAGCAGCAACTGCAGCAGGGCATTCATAAAACAGTCATTAATTTTGTTTCAATTTGTAAGAACAAATAAAAATATTATCTAGCAAAATCAATATGTTCTCAGTTGACAAATGTGCATTATTCATGCCTTTCAGTAGCCAGTTCTCAACCAGCAACCTTACCACCTGCTGCAGTTCCCGAGCATTATATTAGTGCTAAATGCAGATAATTTCTGAACCAAAGCCAACATCAATGAACAGTGAATAACTAGGGATGCATTCAAGACTCTTCCCATATATCTGTTGCAGACTATTCAGAAGCTCTGAGTCAAGCCAGTGACATTTCTGCATTCAAAAGGGCCTGTGGACGATATAAAATTATATTTTTGCCGAGATACCTGTGAGAAAGAAGTCATTTAATAGCTCTTCTGTGTATGGAAGGTGATAATATAGAGGAATGTGTTAATCAACCATATAGCAAATTTACACTCTAATCTGCAGAAGCATCACCGGCATGTCCCAAAGCTTGGAGTTAATGGGAAGATGAAGAACAAAATTAAATGGAGTGTAAGTGGGCAACACCATGCCAATTTTAATGAGTCAATTACACTATCAGGCACTTGTAATTTATAACTCCTTACTGAAAAAGGAATTAAACTATGCAAAGTCAGGCTAAATAGAAAGCAGATTTAACCAGCTTGCTTGCTGCAGGACAATACATAAAATTTGCCAATGCCCTTTTAGGGCTTAGCCAGGCAGGGAAGGAAAACTGAAGCCTTGCTTGTGCTGAATGTCAGCTACCGTTTAAAGATCCTAATTTTACTTGGCTGTTATCACCTATCATTATCTAAGCAGTGTCTTAATCCTAATTCAGATCAATATCTCAATCTTAAGTGTTTTCTAGTTCTATTAATTTTCAAATTTATACCTTTTGTCCCACATCCACGTACCTTTAATATAGAAAATTTAAGTTCATAGAAACCAAAGAAATCACACTGGGAGAAAATACTTATCCAGCTTTCAGGGTCCCTTGCTGGGACACTAATTTCTGGAATAGTGACAGCAGTCTATTTCTTTGCAAAGATCTTTCTGTAAGGAGTGGCAGCAGACGCGACAGCTGTAAATCAACAGCATGCACGTCGCTAACACAAGTCACAGTGACCCAAGAAGCTTACTGAATAAAGGCACTTTTAATAGTGCTCCTCAGTGGTCTACTGGGGTTGCCAATTTCAGAACTTTAAACAGGAACATACACATGTACTACACAACAAATAACAATCTCTGCAAATGACATATCTCACAAATCAGCAATGTAGAAGACAAAAAATAATTGCAAACATAGAGGTTACCTCCAACAGTAGATCTACAGAGTCCACCTGAACCTCCCGCAGTCCAACTATTTGAACAACATGCTTGCTGTCTTCTCTTGCAAAAAGCCTGAAAATGAAATAGTGCAGAAATGAGATTTCTTAAGTCTCAAATAGCAGCAATCAAAACACATTTCAGTGTTACGACCTGTGAAAAAGCAGTCAAGGCTACTGACTGGGGAGAGGCACCACTGTCATTCACTTATTTTCAGAGCTGAAGAGGTATTTAATTTATAATATGTACCACTGTCATTTCACTGTTAAAGAGACATTAGCAATGCATTTCTGCTAGCTCAGGAATATAAGAAAGCAGGGTAGTAAGTTATCATGTTTACATTTTAGAGTTCCTGTCTCTCTTTAAACTGCATCTCAGGCTTCTCTAGGAAGTTCAGACTGTAAGTTATGCTCTGTTCAAGTTCTGAAGATTTTTGCACAGGATTTTAAAGCAGGTCCCATAGCCATAGAGTCAGATTTCAGAGCACCTCTGCTATGAATCACACAGAAGCGTTACAGTATACAGGAAGAATACAGACATGATGCACGCGGGAGGAAGCTTAATCTTCTCTTTCAATGACATGTAAGACATCTAATGGACACGCAGAAAATATAAGGACACTCTTTCTTCCTTAGTAAATTGACTCCTTACATAGCAGATTATACTACCTGTTCCTTAAAGACTGTTTTGGAGAAAGGGAACACACATGTACAGAAATAGGTGCTTCCTTTGTGAACAGACGCTCACTTCCCCAGGCAGAAAGCCTCCCTCTTGATCCCTCCAGTGTGCTCTAAGGATAGTGCTCTCAAGGCTGCTAAAGGCCTCCAGCTGACAGGTAGTGTTCCTTCAAGATCACTCTGAAAAGATTTCACTGCTGAGATCTTAACTGACTGTTATTTTATTTAGAGATTTCAGACCACAGTAATTTTTTTATACCAAGTATATACTAAGTTGTCCCGACTTCCATTCTGGATGGGGCTCCTGTAGGAGTATACGTCCATCCGAACGAGTCTGGGGCTGAGGTGCTATTACTGATGGCAGCACCACCTGCAGAGGCTTGCTCCGGTTGAGTCACTGGGCTGCTGGGTAAAGGCGCTCAGGGAGAAGGTGAGCAGACTCTGCAGTGTCAAGCATGATAAGTGGGAGACCAACGGGATCTTCAGAGACTAGACTGGCAAGAGCCAAAGCCCCACTGGCACAGCAGGAGGGACAGCCAGAGGTTATGTTTGAGCAGGGAAAGACAGGGACTCCACAATGGTTGGCATAAGAACTTCTGGCCACAAGAAGGTTTTTTCTCTACCTATGGATGTTCAGCTATTATTATAGTGTAAGCAAAACAGCATGAGCTTATATCTCAACCATAGGTCCTTATTCTTACTTCCCCGCCTCCCCCTCCCCCCCAAAAAATAGTAAAAGCCAGGAGCCCCTATGAATGCCACAGTATTTAGTGTCAGATTCTGCCTTCCTCTCTAAGTAACTCCTAGGAACAATCCTAATTAAATACATCACATTTACTATAAATGGTAATATGTTACAACAATAACTGATTTATAAACAGTACCTAACTGATTCATAACCATAGGTTTATAGTAAAACGTATTTTTATTTAAATACCTCTTTCTTCCATTTAGCAGGTCATAAAGCTGTCCACAGTAGATCTCATAAAAACTGATCAAAACAAGGAGATCTTTCTTTGACTGTGATGCTTCCAGGTGTCTAAAGATGTCCTTGGCAGCCAATGCGTAGAGTCCTGGATTACGGTGAGTACCTATCATAGTGTAAGTCTTGCCAGCACCAGTCTGTCCGTATGCAAAGCAGGTTGCGTTGCCTCTGTGAAGATAACTTACGTTTTTAGTGTCACATCTGATTTATTCATATCTATTAAAAAAGATTCTGCAATGTCGATATCCGTCTATAGTGGCACACCTGATTTATTCATATCTATTTAAAAAGATTCTGCAATGTCAATACCTATCTATAGTGGCCTCTTAGCAACGAGGTTTGGTTTGCTATCCTATCTGGGAAACTGCAAAACCCTTAACAGTGGTTCCCAGCCATCTGCTATGGAGATCTGGCGTGTCACAGAGAGCTGGCTCTCTTCCTTTCTTCCAGTTGCCAAAAATGCATTTAAGGAAACTAAGAATTAATTATTATTCTTCCAGCTGTTTAGATGCTGCAGAAGTATCATAGTATTATGAATGGGTATCCTACTGATTATGAATCACAGAGAAAAATGACCGTGACATGAGATGCAAAACAACCACAAGTCAGGTTCTGTATTAACACATGTTGTACTTGATGAAAATCAGCACCCCAGCACTATAATTTACTGAACGAGGTTACTTTGTCTCAGGGTGCAGTCCTGCACGCAGCTAAGTCAATCTAAAGAGTTGTTGTTGCCTCGGGGAAGGTCTTATTCTTCCTTTCCTCTGCTCCCAGCTGTATGACCTACCCCACTGACCCACCCCTGCCTGTGCTGGCTCTGATGTTTGACTTTACTGCACTGAAACAACAGAAAGCTTTCCACTTTTTTGGAAGCTAATTTTCTGCTATTTCAGTGAATTAAAGTACCTCACAGAGGATCACAAAATATGTCCAAATTGGCTTCACGTAACCTATGGGAACGTGTCTAGTGGGGGGTAAGGAAGATGATCATCCCCTTTTAGTGGGACAGGGCTGTTTAGTTCACTCACTCCAGCTAGTGAAACCACAGTCTTGGCTTATTCCAGATTGCTCCAGCTTTGTCATCATATCATCTTAAGATTATAATGGCACATAAAATGCCAAGGAAGTCTCAGGATACGGCTCCACTGCCCTTCAATCCCATCTAAGTTGAGGTTACTGCATGCCCATTTCTCCTTCTCCATCCTTGCTCTTATACAAGCACTGAACCCACAAGTGTGATGTGAACAGATTCAGGAAACTGAATCAGTCAAAAAAGAAATACTACAGAACAAATTATTTCTTCCACCCACCTTAAAAAAAGACTTTTTAGCTGGCTCAGTACCCTGGCGGAGAAATGGGTAAAAATGTAGGGCTGCAATAAGCACAGTGAATAGCTTCTTGCCAGCTTAGATTGCAGAATTAGCTCACCATGGTGTCAGATTAGACCAATGCCAGTGAAGGGGATGTAGCAGGAGGGACAGAATAGTTAGGTAAAGCTGAGAAAAAACAGTGGTATCTCTTTTGGTGGCATTACTGGATTAGCTGTAATGTGAACTGTGCCTTTAGTGACTATTACACAGCAAGCCACAAGCTTCATTCTCCTTTTTCACTTTCCTTTTCTCAAGAGCATGATACTCTCTGCCTCTGCTGATGATGCTTGGACATTTTCAGTAACAGAATGCTCCATTTTGTTAATTTTCAGTATGGATATGTAATCCTTTCCCTCAAAAGACTAAAAAATGTAATTATATTAAAGCTTGTCACTTTGCATAAAAATAAGATCCCTCATGTAAAGCCACCATCAATTTCCCATTAATCAGGAAGTATGTAATTATGATTAAACCTCTAAGCAAATATAAATCAATAAAACAAAAATAAATCACAAGGTTATTAATAATTTCTATCGCCCTGTGAACTGCACAAATACATGCAAAAATATCTCACAGCAGTCTCATGGAAGAGGTAATATTATTCCTCTCCAGATGAGTGTGCTGTACCATACAGAAGCCTTTGTTAAAGTGGAGATTAGACTTCAGAAATCCTGGCACACATTTTTTTGTTCTAGGCTGGCCAATTTTAACTTCCTCTGTGATTTAGATTTCTCACCAAATGTGAAGAAAGTTTTCCCTGATTTATTTTGTCAAAATTGCAATCAAAGACATTCTAAAACGGGGAAGGTATGTGGCAAAGGTGAAATGAATGTATTTTTCAAAAGATGAAAAGTGTAAAAGCAAAATTAAAGCAGTATATGAAATTGGAAAACAAAAAGGCAAAAAATAACAAATGTAAGCACTGATGCCCTACCCGTTAAAAATATGCTGAATGAGAGGATGAGCTGTCTTCATATACACATCCTGATTGGTACATGACTCCCCAAAGACTTCATCAAAATAAAAAACGTGCTGAAAAATAAATATGATCTTTACATGAAAATGAATATGTTTCACTTCCCCTTCACCCCCATTCAAAGGTAAATTTAAATACAGAAGTCTTTCCAGTGACTTCATATGGCTTTGGAACAGGTACAAAGTGATTTAGCATATTTAACATGCAGAATGACATATGCAGGAACACATCATTACGACTAATCAAGAGACTGAGGGTAGAGGGGAAAAAAAAAAAGGGAAGCAAAGATGCCTTAATTTCCCATCATTCTCAAGCAGAACATACCACAGCCTTCTGACAAGGGGGGGGAGGGGGGGGGGGGGAAGAAAAACACTAATTAAAGAAAACCCTCACCTATTCCTGAAATGAATCAGCCTACAGATGTACAGTAATATTATAACAGTAAAAAGAACTCAGTTAACTCTTGACTCGCTCAAAATTAGTCCTCATAATTATCTCTGTTCTGCAGACTTAAAAACTTTTTGTGCCAGAGAAGACAGAAGCTATTCCTAAGCAAAGCTGGATTGTATTATCTCAGAAGGGGGCAAGAAAACTCAAAACCTCCCACACTCCAGGTCTGACCCAAAGCAGCAGGGTCTCTGGAAACACTGTGACAGGGTTCATTATGGGCTCATTCTAGGTTAAGAATAGTGTTCGTAGGGACAGTCACAAACATCTCATTTTCAAAAGAGCCTCCATGGACTGGTGTCTAACATTGCATTCTAATAAATTCACTGCAGTGTAAATTAAGGTGGTAGATCTCTGGGACTGAGAATCATTTCAACGATGCACAAACAAACCACACCAGCGCACAGGCAGATTAAACTAGGGAGTCTCGGCAGCTACACTCAGCGCAGAGGGCAGATGTGCTCTGTGATGGGCCTGCAGTCTGGGTCCCCCGGCTGTGGAGCTGGAATATGCCCCACCACCCCTCATTTGCTCTGTACCCCTTGCTGTCCTTTCTATAGGAACCAGAGATGGAGGCAGGGTGAGTAGCCAGACTCGGAAGCGGAGACGTTCTCCTGGGTCCTATAGAATAGACACAGCCTATGCCACGGCATACTTTTGTTTGGACTATGTTGACTGACAGCAAGATTATGTTTGTCTGTACTGACATAACAAAATTAATTAGCGATTACTTCAGCACTGAGATACTAAGGTGATAAGCACCACATTAATGCCAAATATAGGTAGTCAGATGGAGGGAGTGGGGTGGAGTTGCTGCATGTGTCGCACCGTAAAAGGTGGTACATGTACCGGGCCCAAGAGAGCTGCAAACTGAATTTTTACTGGATACTCCAAACAGTTGTTCCTAGGACCCAGACTATAAAAATAACATCCAGTAGAGTAAGAATGGCTTGCTGCTCTCTAGAAATCAGTTCTGTTCCTGCTGCTGTCAGTCAAAAGTGAGAATTTGAACTATGACAGCACAAGGTATTTGGGATTAAGAAACAAAGACCAAAAGGGAACTTAATTTTCAAAAGCATTTGAGAACAAAGGAAGGGAGGTGATGAGGGTGTATGTGATTCATTGAAACAGACCTGCAGTGCTGAAATACTGAAAAGAGAACTCCTCACTGAAGTACCACGGAAAGCTATCAGGAGACTCTGCAGTAGGCAGTTCTCCTTCAGCAACGGCACCTAGCAGAGGGTTTTATTTTGCCACATGCAAAGAAAGCTGCGAGAGACATGCTTTTGAGGCTTAAAATTCTGGGCTGGCATAAGTCAGAAGCAATTCAAATATAGTTATGCTGAGCTCATAGAAAAGCCCACCACCTATTTCAGTGCAAGAAATGCAGACAGCCCTTTTCTGTTTCCCCTCATTGAAACTCGAAGTACAATTTGCTTTATCCCACCATGCAAGTGACGGGCCCATAAACACAACATCCAAGTGGAGCATGTTACCTGTAAGATATACTGGGTGAGATCAACCGCCTCCTTCTTCTCATGAAGAAGTAGGGTTTCTTTATCTTTCACTGTGATGATATTAACCTCCCCACGTCGCTCCTCTCTCAGGCCTAGAGGACGTTTTCGGACACACACTCTGATTTTTTCACTCTCTGTCCATGGAGTGTCTTTCTCAGAAGTACTGGATCTACAACAATAGTGTAGGTTTACATTTTAAAATCAGGTTCCTACATAATCTAGACCATGCATAAATTTGCTAGTTTTATCAGATAAATCTTTCTGTCTTTAATGGCTTATCCAAAAAAAATCGAAACACGTCTCATTATTACACAGTGAAGTTTCTGCTGTTTTTTTGCTAAATAGACTGATGCCTTTTGTGCATTTCTGTTAAAAGAATAATTGTGTTTATACAGCTACATTCCTGAACCTGTTGCTGGACTGGCATATTTTCAGTTATCCACAACATGTGATTGAAGCTGGCATAATATGCAAGTTAACAATGAAATTTAATCTTGCTGAAGTTATTCACACTCATAATTACTCACTTCATTATATACAAATAAAAGTATGAACAGATCCTGAAAAGCAGAGAGTATAATATTTAGTTGCTTTTATTCTTACAGTGATTTTCATTCTTCTACTTATAGGCTGTCAAACCTATTATAGGTTACAAGTAAATGACTCAAACTGGGAAACAAGACAGTATCACCACGTTCCTATTCAGCTCAAAGAAAATTTGAAATATTGATCTCATCATTGTCTCCCCTTTGGTCTTTTATCATAAATATTGTGTGGTTTCAGACCATAGGCAAAGTTGTGCTCTTGTGTTCTGGCAAGTCTACTTTAGTTCCCTTCCAGACACCTCAGAAACATGAGGTCATTTCATGTTTCATTGATTAAAGCATTTTGTAATGCATCATACAGAATATGCTTGAATTCAAACAAAATGTATTCATTCCTTCCTTCCCTTTTTCAAGCTGTTTTCAGCCAATGAAGTAATGATTTTCACCTGGATTTGAATGTCAATTTGTGAGAAAAAAATTGCTTTAAATTGAGCACCATCTTGTGCAAAAGTAGTGTTTCTACCATGCTGTCCGAATGCCCTTCCAAAATCTCTTAATGTAGCAACTGAAAACTAACATATATAGTTGTCTAGTAAATTAAAACCAAACCGACAAATTACTCAATATCTCATTACAACTATAAGCTTGTAGTATCGTTGCTGTTGTGCTGTGTAATTCCCCAGATGCATATGACATGCAGACATAAATCTCAAGATGCGGTCTTCGAAGACTACACACAAGTAATCTTTACTTGTAACTGAAGTCCCTTTAATTTTAGTACAGCTTTCCTATGCAGCCCAGGATCAGGCCCTGAGTTTAGATGGAAAATTCTTTCCCCTGAAAAGAAAGGCAATGATACTTGAAATAAGATGCTTCATAAGCTAGTGTGAGCTTGTGGATATCACTGGACACCAAATGTTCTCCAACAAATGATCAGAGGCTCTGAAGTTTAATTCTCATGTCAGAGGCCGGATTTGGTGACCTGCAGAAAGAGCCCATTGTGCTCTAAGAGCCTGAAGGAGGAAGGACTGATTGCAAAATTTGGAGAAAGGAAAAACTGAAGACTTGGAGGCTCCGTTTATGAGACAAAAGGCATAAATTCTTTCTAGTACAGAGGCACATTTAATTGAATATATTTTGTATGGGAACAGAATGCATTTTAATTCTATATGCTGAACCTGAAGTTTAGATTTTCTATTAATCTTTCTTAAATAAAAAAATACATTTTTTATTACTAGAGAAACCAAAAATCTTGACACAATTAGACAATAGGTCAGAAGAATCACTATGCCCTGTCTGCTACTGTCAAAATCAAGCCATTTGCTGTGGGCAAGTGCAAAATATATTTAGGCATATTAAAAGAGCTCTTTATCTTTCTGCAATCTGAAATCATGCCAATGTTTCTCATAGATGAGACTAGATTAGCCTTCACAGTGGTCAAAGCACAAGGTGACATGGGAATGGATGGATTCAGTGAAGGAGTTAGGCACTTGCCAAACAGGAATCACAAACCCAAGTGTCAGCAGACTGGCCCAAGCCTGGAATGCACAACACATACTCTGTGGTCAAAACAGCAGAAAGAGAAACTGAGGCATGTCAGGAGGAGGATGCAGACAGCCCTCAAGATGAACCATAATGCCAGGCACAGAGGAATGCCTTTTAGAAAAAAAGAGAAGAACAAGGAAAGAAAGTGAGAACAATGGAGAACATGGCTCTATTGCAGGATTAAAAATCTTGAACTCCTCTAGCTGAGCCATTAGGTTATATTTTATCACTTTTTACTTGTCAGCACTATGAATCCTGCCCTTTTAGTTGCACCTTGGCCCAGCTTCTAGAGGAGACAGAGAATGCACTAAGATACCAATATATGTAGGAGGTTAGTGCACTTCTCTGGAAGGTGGGAATGATTTTTTTCCAGCAAAGGGGAGTTACAAACCTGTGTCTTGCATTTCACAGGTTAAGTGCTCTAACTACTATGTCACCTTAGTACTTTTCCGCTGTGGCAACAGCATCTATCCCTCCAGGCTACATGCACACTCAATAAGAGTTGTAACTGACACCCCAACTCCATGGATCCTCCCACACACCAAATCTTTCACCACAGCCTTCCCAGACTAAGCCCCAACCTCATACAGCTACCTCTCTTCACAGAATCATAGAATCATTTAGGTCGGAAAAGACCTTTAAGATCATCAAGTCGAACCGCTAACCTAGCACTGCCAAGTCCACCACTAAACCATTCCCTAAGAGCCACCTCTACATTTCTTTTAAATACCTCTAGTGATGCCACTTCCCTGGGCAGCCTGTTCCAATGCTTGACAACCTTTTTGGTGAAGAAATTTTTCCTAGTATCTAATCTAAACCTTCCCTGGCGCAACTTGAGGCCTTCACTACATTTTAAAGCAAAACTGCCATGACTGCATTGCAACGAGGTAGATGCTGATAGTATGTGTGCAGAGGGGTAGTGCTCTACTGCTAAATCATGAAAAAATTATTTTGTGTTCTAAAAATGTTCCCAGGGTAGATTTACCGGTGGTTCAAGACAACCATAGCCCCTCTGTTACCAAACACTGGGAAAAGTATGAAAGTTACAGATCATGTGCTTGGGGAGCAGCTGCAAGGCATCCCTCTCACCACCACATCTATATCCCATCCCAGTCATATTCATTCTGTTTCTTTTTAAAGCTCCAGTTCAGAAATTTTTTTATAAACAAATATAGCTATCACATTCATCACATTTCCACATTACTGCGAAAAACTTGACAAACTTATCAACAGACAACGCCACATTTTGGAAAAACAATGTTTTGCAAGATAGTCTCATGGAAAGAAAAAGAGAAAGAAAGATTGGCCAAAACACCAAGAAGACAAAGCCTTATATCCTGAAAGACAATAAAGACTATTCTTAGACAACCTTGATGAGTAGCAGCTGGTGATATTCAGCTGATTCCATCTACCAGACTTGGAGAATTGCAAGTGCTTATTAATATCTCTCTTCTCTAAGATTTTGCATTGCTCTGTAGTGGTAGGATTGCTTATTTGGAGGTGATGAAGACAGAGTTTCTTCCACAATGAAGAAAGAATTAATTACGACTAACTTGAAATACAGCAAAATAAAGGTGACTGATTATTACCTGATACAGGAATGAGGTAGTCCGTAATTATAGCCTGAAATATGAGTTATTCTTTGTACGATAGGAGCTTCAGAATCCCCCAAGAGAGGAGCAATATCATCAGAAACTGTTGGACAGCTCAGGTCCTTTTTTGTGCATATTCCAGGAGTATTTAGGTCTCTTCTAGTTAACCTGATCAGCTCTGAATCATGTGGTTGAATGTGTCCCAACATTTCCCCTACACTGTTCTTTTCTTCATTGGCACTGAAATCAGATGAACCATATGATTCAGATTCAGAGTCTTTAACTGTTCCATCATTTTCTTCAAAGAAGGACTCAAAATGCAGCTGTCTACGGGGACCTGATTTGGTCACCTGAGGCTGAATGAAAAGGCCGCTTGGCTGAAAATCTTGCTTGCTTAAGTCTGCAATGTCTTCCTCTTGCATAATTTTGATTATTCTAATGAGCTGAAAGAGTCGTTTGCGGTCATTCATGTTGTGGACCCCCAGTTTGGTATAATCTTTGATGGAAACTTTGGCAAGCTCATCAATCTTCTGAAGACCAAAGGCAGCAAAATGGGGATAGTATTTTTCAAGTTCTGCCTCACAAAGGCATTCATAAAGGCATGATGCCATCTTCTAGCTAAAGTCTACAATAAATCAAACAAAATAAATATTAGGATCATATGAAACATCACATCTGACAAAGTTACTAATGAAGAAACTACACATTTCCTGATGCCATTACCTGCAGTTAGGCTAGAAGCTTGTTTAACTCCAAGTTCACAAAACACTAGATGGCCAAACACTATAGACAATAGCAATAACAACCATAAACTAAACATGAAACAAATATTTTATCTATGAAACTATACTTTAAAATTATAGACAATACACAATAATGTGTAAGAAATGCACAGTGTGGTGTTACTTACTGCTGCAGAGTTCCTACACGCCTGATGTCTACTTGATGAATGCGGCAGCTACTGAAACCCTGTCCTCAAGCTACAGAATGTAAAATGCCTAATTTTAGACACTCAATTTAATATCAGGGCATGTGGTCTAATGTGGTTCAGCTATCCCTGGTTAACTAACCAAAGGAGAAGAAATTGCATTTGTCCTCACCTCAAGCTGAATAATTAAGGCCATTCTTATAGATCAAGCAGCAAAGTTGTCGTTTTGTTGCATAACTTTCTCTTGTATGTCATGCATCTTGTGAGCATTTCTAAGTGTCCTTGACAGAATAACCAAAACATTCCGCGAAATGTGAAACACAGAATTTCTCTAAATCTATATATGCTACTGGAACGCCATACTTGCATTCTTGGGAAACCCAGAAAAGCAACATGCATCACTAAAGGTATGCCAAAAAAACCCTCAACTCCTTCACTCATGTCTCCCTAGCAATGCATTGTGCAGCTGTCTGTATCCAGATGGATTAATATCTGCAGATATTTTTACTTGTTCCATAAAATGGAAAAATGATAGCACTTCAAGTATCTGTTGCCCACTGCCTTCTTATATCTTTGCTCAGTCTAGGACCTTAGCAAATACAGCTCTTACTCATGTTTGGAGGTTACAACAACATTCAACAAAACCAAGTTATTTAAGACTAAGTTTTTCCCCCTGTATTTCAGGGTAAGTTCTTTGGCAGGATTTTCAAGCATCTCTACAATAACATTATGTAAGAAAATAAGGTCACCAAGTATCACCCCCAAATTCAATTCCATGTCATTAATTAACACATTATGTTGAAATAATAATAACAACAAAACAATAAAGATTATATTAAAATGCTGATTGTATAAGATATTACAGAGGCCAAAAGGTGCAGTAGAGGACATCTAAAATGACTTAAAAGCTAGAGTCTAAACTGTAGACAATAGTTAGCCATAATAGAATTATGGGATTTAGCAGTAACAAGGTTCAGGACAAAAACATTGGTATGTAGATGGACTTATTTAATGTGTATGTAACGTGGTTCTGAATCTTGAGGTAAAGTCAGAGCCACTGCTGAGATTGCTAGATCCTGGGAGGGGGAAATAAAAATTGACAGAGAGGATACCAAACCCAAAAATTAGAGAGGCTTTGTGCAAGGGTTTTCACAAGCATTCACAATTTGCCAACTTCTCTAACAGGTAAAATCCACAGGAACTTCAGACTTCATTTAAAGAAGGGTTATGTTTTTGAAAAAATGCCTATCTTGCATAAGACAGATTAAAATATAAAACCAGTACAGGTCCTGTGTAAACTCCTGTATGCACTGCCATGGGAAACTTCTTTTGTTTGATGAAAGGAGCAGCTAGAACACAAACCCAAGGCACCAATCTCAAAGTGTTGAGAATCTGTTAAAGATGAAAACAATCCAGCAAATTTATTTTGTCTATTCTCACTCTGTATCATAGATTACACCTATGTCTTTATATATGCTTCAGTTATATACAGAGTGGCCAAAGACAAGTGCAAGAACTAACTTGGTGTTAACCTCTCTTGAATTATAATGTTGAGCACAGGAGAGAGAAGAGAGGATAAAAAGAAAAAAAAATGGAGACGTTTCCCAAAACAGGAGCAGCAGACAAAGGGAGAGAGCTAAGAATTTTAAGGTCAAGTTTCTAATTAAAAATTAAACGAAATATATTTAAATAGCTAGAAATTACTGTACAGACAGGTTTCCATTATCTGGGGTAACAAGGGACTAGGATTCTCAAAATACGGAAAATCCAAGTAATACAGGTACTGCAGAACATACGAGAAGGTTAGTACTGAGACATGTAAGCAGCTCTGCACGGCTTATTGGCTAAGGCTCTGTGCCATATGAAAGCAACTAATGGCTTCTTAATGAGAGCTGGCCCGGGGAGTAATATAACTGCTTCTGCTTCCCCAGATATAATAAATCTTACTGGATCTAAGTGGTTTTAGAAGATAACTCCAGTGTCTCTCCATCCATGGAACAGCAATTTCACAACCTAGGAAAACCGAACATTGATTCATAAAGGAGTAACAAATTAATTAATCATGGAAAAAAATTAAGCAGTCGTCATGGTGATGGGTTCCAGCATTTCTGATTATTTTAAAACTCAAGAGTGGACAATTTTCTAAAAGATTTGGTCTGGTTCATACATCAGAGAATTCAGAGAAAATTGCAGTTGTCAATGAAACCCTTCTGGCCTTTCAATCGGCGATGCTCTAAAAGAAAGGAGCGCCTTTCTCCTCGTTAAAAGAATACAGTGTGGGACGAATTAAAGTAGAGTTCTCTGTGTCTGAAGACACTGTTTCTAAAACAGATACATAATTCTTCAAAATAAATTGGCTTTGTAAAGAAATAAGAGGAGTATTGGTAGGTTTTCAAGAATCCTAACTTGTTAATGATAATGCCATCTTCTGGCAAAAAAAGAGAAGAATTTTACTTTTTCACTGTAAATAACAGCCAGCTTTCCCTCAGCTATTGTCAGGATCTAATTTTGTTTGTTCACCTGAGAGAACATTGTGTCCTGGGGCAGAAAAATATAATATTCTTCAGTGTGGTAGTTTCATATGAAAGCCCAGGTCTTGTTCCCCACAAAGCTATAGGTGGCTTCACTGAAAACAGGATGGAGACAAAGGCCTAAGACTTCTTAAAAGAGTTGGATATTACACATTTTGAGAAAGAAGTGAGTCAGTATGGACGTGTAATTCTCCACGAGCACCCAGTTATAAGGTCAGATAGTCTCAGGCCTAAGAAACACTTTTCAATCTCTCTTACAACATCACTTGCAATTCTTCGCCGTTCAGTAGTTGTCCTTCTCATTCTATCTGGCAGAAAGACTCAGCTTCACTTTGAAATTTTCACCTTCTTCTCACACAAGGGACCTGCTTTATCACTGACAAAAAGGTGCCGAAGCTGGTCAGTGAGACAGTGAAGTCAACAAAGTCCAGAGCATCTTTACTTACTAGCACACACGCCAGCAGCGAGGGAGAGACCAGTTAATGGTGATATACCTTACCACTGGAACATGTGAGATGTCTGAACGAGGGACCAGTCAGCCTATCATCTTTATCTGGAAAACCTGAGTTCTTCACAACTTATTTCTTATGCAAAGAAGTTTTACAAAGATCTTAAAAGGCTGCCAGATGCTTGTAATGGTTAAGTACTTATTGTAAAAAAGCATTAGAATTTTATATAAAGGCACCAACTCAAAGCCCAGAATAAGATCACAGCTTACCATCAGAGAAATCCTCCTCTGTTTCAGTAATAGAGGTTTTTTAAAGGTCATAAAGCTGGGGAAAAAAGAAAAGTCAGGCGTAAATAGTAGAAACGAGTGGTTACATTTTATGTATTCTGAAGGAAATTAACTTACCACAGAATTATGCTCTAGGAGCTGATCCTCCATTTTAAAATGCTTTTAATTATTAATTAGCTCTTACACAGACCTGTTCATTCTCAATGCACTTTTCACAGTGGAGAAAAGGCTGGCCTTCAAAGATACTCACTCAGTGAGTGTCAGTCACTGTGCATCAAATAAATTATGTAAAATCCCTACATAGACTATTTTAAGAATAAAGCAGCCTTAGACCACTGTATTTTGATCCTTATTAACCTCTGGTATATTAAAGATCTCAGTGCACTGTTCACTTGAATAACACTCATATGCCCTGTTATCCCACTGTACCTCACTGATACTTACCTGACAATTTTAGCTGACTTCCACTGATACTCCTGAGTGTCACCACCAAGACATGACACAAGTATCACTATACCCATATTTTAAACTAGGGAAATTAAGTCATGGCAAAGTGAAGAAACCTTATGTGACACACCTACAAATGCAAACTAATGCAACTATACATTTAATCTAGCGATAATCATTCTGAATCATAAACTCTGGTCTGATCATTAAATAATTTTATTAGGAAAAATTTTCAAGGGCATCTGATAAATGTAATAATTATTAATCAGTGTACAAAACCTAAACAGCACCTTGTTTTTCTGCCTATCACTTTGTATTATGTAAACCTTTTTGCTTTACAAGTACCTTATAAAAACAAAAGTTAAGAACTTACAAAATTTGTAAACACATGTAGCAGGTAGGTATGTTTCCTTTCCTGACCACAGCTATAGCAGTGTATTGTATTCATTACTTGTAACCACATTACCCCAAATAAGTCTTCAGCACAGGCTCCATCCACACCAAAGTGTTTGCTGGTTTTTGAAGTATAGAAGCAGAAGACCAGAACGAAGCCAATTTGGCAGTCATATCATAGAGAAAAGGAAGACTTACTAACTCACGTCACCAGTCCCCCATCTTTATTTCTTATTCATCTGAACATGAAGCTCTTTTTTAACTGTGATCCAAGGCCAAATCTGATTTAGCCCTCCAGAAGTGAATGGCTAATTTGCTTTTCCAGAGCACCACACAAAATATTTTACCTTTAATTATTCTGACCCCATTCCTTGGAAACTAGGGTATTCCTGTGAAGAACAGGGTCAGGGTGTAGTTGCACTTTTATAAACACAAGCTCCATAATAGGAGATAATCTGTACTGTAACACAAGTTCATAATTTTAGTTTCACGCAGTAGGTAGGGATCTATGAAACAGTGTTTGACGTTGCAGCAGATCCCTTCATAAGATCATAGGATTACACTACACAACTCCCTGTGCACATACACAACATAGTATTAAACGTTCTGTTGCTCATTGGAACAAGTATTGTAGCAGCCTGTTTTGAAGATACAAGGAACAAAGCTGAATACTAGCAATAGAGAACCACTTACAGTTTCTGTATAGTAAAAGTAATTGGAGAGGAGGGAATACTTTCAATGTTAACTGACGATTTTACAGGTGGACCACGATGCAGGTCTTCCCCTTGCAGCAACAATCCCACTTCCTTTGCTACTGGCATACCTAACACGGAGTTGGTTACTAAACTACAATTCATTTCATTGCTCTTTGAAACAGACTTCAAAGCAACAACTAAATGTTGGGTTTTTTTTTTTTCCAGTAGAGTATTTTTCAATTGGCAAGAGACTGCTGTTTTTTATAATCATCCCGTCACACTAAGTATAGTCTGGTGACCTCATCAGAAGAGACTCCATACTACAGCTGATCCCCGACAACTGCTTAGAACAACAGCTGCATGGAAATGGGAAGTGTCTAATATTCAACCGCACGCTAAGAGAATAATCTACAAGTTATATTGGGATGCTGATTATTTGAAAATTGTGCCCGAGCGTCTCTTGCCAGTAAGATTTACCAAATGGCTTTCAGTATGTATTTTATAATTGCATCAAAACAAACCGCCGCGCATCTGGAATTACACTGTATGACTGAGGGGGGTCATGGTCACTGAATTTAGCCCCACAGGGATTTAGCTCCCCTCTCTGAATTTAGTCCCAGACTGAGGAGCTTCATAGCTTCACGCACTGGAAGAAGGAGCGCAGGGCTGAGGCAGGGGCCTCGCACTCGGCCAACTGCCGGGCCTCTCCCGCGGCGGCCGCCTCGCCCCTGCGCCCCACCGTGTGCGAGCTCTCCTCTCATCCTTCTCTGTGCTGTTCCACGCCGCTTTTTTCCTCCCTTCCCCGCACACATCAGAGCCGGGCGGCCCCGAAAGAGGGGGGCAGCCCAGCAGACCGCACAGCGGCCAGCTCGGGCTCCGCGGCGGGACGGGGCTGAGGGAAGCTGAGGGAAGCTGAAGGAAACCGCGGCGCTGCCCCACTGCCCGGGGAGGGTGATGGTCCCCGGGACAACTCCCCCGCTCCCTCGGCGCGGCCGTTCCCTCCACCTCCGGGCAGGCAGGCACACACCCACCCCCACCGCCAGCCGCCGCGCCCTCCCCGCCCGCGGCCCCCGCAGCCACTCACCGGCCGCGGCGCCGCTCGGCAGCAGCGACTAGGCCGCGTCGCCATAGCAACAACGCTTTTCCCGCTTCAAACGCTCGCGCGCAGCCTCGCGCCCGCAGCCAGCGAATAGAGAGAGGGAGAGGCGCGGATGGGGCGTGACCCAGCGGGGAAAAACCAATCCGCAGTCTCCGCGGCCGGAGCGGGCGGAGCCGAGGGAATGGCGGGAGGGGGAGGGAGGCCGGAACGAGAGGGGAGGAGCTACAGCGCGCTCCTCTGCCGCTGTGATTGGTTGAGGCTGCCTTCAGTCGTGCGGCGCGCCCCGCCTGCTCTCCGGCCCGGAAGCGAAGGTGAGGGCGGGAGTCGAGGGCGGCTGCGGTGGGGGTGACCCGGGCCCTGAGCCTCCGTGTCTGACTCCCCCAGTGTCCCGGCGTGCATCGGGCTGTCCTGCTGCCATGGCAACGGCCGGAGGGGCTCTCCGCCAGGCCTGGTCCCCCCGCCTCAGCCCGGTGCCGAGGGGGCCCTGCCTCTGGGGGGCCAGGGGCCGCCCTCTGCGGGCGGGAGGGCAGGGGAGCGGGGCCCCGGGGTGGCTGGCAGCGGCGGGGGGGTCCGGGGGCCGCTGGCCTGGAGAGGTTTGTCCTTCCAGGCTCTGGGTGTCCGGGCGCGGCGCTTCCAGGCGCTCACGGGAGGTGGTGCCGGCCTCCCGCTTCGAGCGGCCGCTCGGCTCCCAGTCAGCTGGGGTTGGTCCCTGCGCCGCCCGGGGGTTTGGTGGCTGGCGGCGGGGGTTATCTTCGGCGTGGCTGATCAGAAACGAATTGAGGCGGTTCAGGAGGGGTTAACCAAGAGAGCTGAACAGCGTCCTTGGGGCTTGGTTGGTGGCGAAGGACTCTGTCCTGTGGTTTCCTAGTTTGGAAACTGGAGATGTCACGATGCCGCACAGGGGAGAACTGTGTTGTGTAAATTTATTACGTATTGAAATGTGCGACTCTGTCAAAGCTTTGCCTGGAACTCGGAATAGCTGTATTCTTTAACAAGGATTTCTCATCTCCATTGCTTTCTCTCTTTATCTATGTAGGACCAGTTGTCCTGGCTGTGTAGCTTATTGATTACAATATTTGTCACTTAAGAGGTGTGTTCCTTTCTATTTGCATCAAATTAGTGCTTAACACATATGCCAAGAAGTTTTTCGTTTTGTAACAGCGTCACGTCTAGGCCAGACAGCAGGGAGCCTGTCCTTTGTCACTCATTTTCTCAGCTCTGCCACTGGCATCTTGAGTTCTCTGCTGCAGGCGATCTGTCTTGGACAATTATTTCTGTATGTCACTCCCAGTAATGTTGGGGTATTATCTTTGCACAGGGCCTTTGGATTTTTGCAGTGGAAAAGCTTCAGAGTGTTAAATCGGTGCCTTTCCTTTTGCTTTATCTTGTTTTTTCTCCCTACGGTGTGGTTTGTAATATAGCAGCAGCAACGAAATATGCAGGTCATGCTTCTTGATGACCTTTTTTTTAAAGCTTTTATATAGGTTCCTGTTTCCTTGTTTTAAAAGGAAAGGACTCAATTTTTTACAATTCAAAGGTAGTTAATAAGGTACAGTTTGATTGTACAAAGGGATGGATGACTTTTAGCCCACACTGAGGTATGTTTCCTGGCTAAATGCAACTGGTTTGTTTGAGCTCCATGTTGTACGTTGTTCCTGCTTGATCCTCTCTGCTCTTCCACAGCAATCCGTGCAGTTAGCAGAGGGGCATGGCTGTGAGAGCTTGTGGCTTGATCATCTACAGGAGGCTGCAGGCAGCACCATCTTCTAAGGTCACTGATGGTATTGAATACCTCCTCCTTCAGACATCCTATGGGACCCATCACTGGACCCCACCCAAAGGTGATGTTTGTTCTGGTCACACACTTCAAGGTCATTTCTGTTGGGAGTGAGTGAGATTACAGACTGAACTTTGGCTGAATGCTGCTAAGGTCAGGTCTGAGGGGCAGTTAATCAGTTGACAGTTGATTATGCTGTTTGTGCAGCTGAGTGGGGAGTTCTGTGGCCGAAATTCTTTGCAAATTGTGACTGTATAAACTGTATGGGTATGACTGATTGGGGCTGGAGGGAGGAGCACCCAATCGTGCTCCTCAGATATCTGATGTTTCTGGCAGACATTGAGCAGACTACTGAAATTAGGTAGCTAGAGAAATTTTTACCTTCTCGTTCAGGTCTGACCTTCTGCCAGATCCCACTGTTACCACTGTACGGTTGTTTGACCCATGTATAATCAGAAGGGTCACAGTTTGCAACACAACGTTAGAAGGCAAGCTGAAATCAGTGATGATTTACTATAAAACGCCTTTCTTAGAAGGTGCAGGAGTTTCTTTAAGTTCAGGAGATCATTGATGAAGAGCACATACCTAATGCAGCAGAGATGAGAGGGACAGCTAGGAGAAGTAACCTTATCAGCCATCTTCACCTAAGCCATCTTTGCTCATCAGTGAGGCCCCAAAGGAGAAGACAAGCCTGGTGCCCCAAGACATACAGCAACACCCTGTCTGTGGTAGAGCCAGTGTTTGGTAGTACATAGTCACAACCCTGGTACTCGGAAAAGTGCAGCACAGAAATATGTCAAGTTCCTTGTAGATCTTCTTATATGCTGTTTTTTGTCCTCTGAGGTTTCTTCCTGCTAGTTTCTACTTCTTATTTTGTAAAATGCAGTGCCCTTAAAGCATAGTGCAGGAGCAGTTTGTAAACAGGAATTTGCAAATTGGAAAAAAATCTTGTAGCAGTATCAACTATGCTTCCCTATTAAGGGAAAGAACAAAACTTTCCAAACCTTCCCCTTTGTCCACTTCACCAAAAGCCTAAGGGAGTAGAGTTTGCAGCCTACTGGAAAGCTAAAAACATGTGCTGGGACATGATTAGTTGTTGTGAGAAGAGAGACACATGTGGAAAGGTTCACTGGGAACACAGTAATTCTGGACAAGCGATTGAAATTACTTGTAAGCATTTCAGCAGGGAGTGAAATGACTCATAGGCGTACATCTCACACACTCAAAATCATAGAATCATAGAATGGTTTGGGTTGCAATGGACCTTTAAAGGTCATCTGGTCTAACCCCCCCAGCAATGAGCAGGGACATCTTCAACTAGCTCAGGTGGCTCAGAGCCCCGTCCAACCTGACCTTGAATATTTCCAGGGATGGGGCATCTACCAGCTCTCTGGGCAACCGTGGCAACACTGTGCCAGTGTTTCACCACCCTCATGGTAAAAAACGTCTTCCTTCTCTCTGGTCTGAATCTAGCCTCTTTTAGTTTAAAACCATTACCTCTTGTCCTGTCACTACAGGCCCTGCTAAAAAGTTTGTCCCCATCTTTCTTTTAAACACCTTTTAGGTATTAAAAGGCTGCAGTAAGGCCTCCCCAGAGCCTTGCCTTTTCCAGGCTGAACAAGCCCTGCTCTCTCAGCCTTTCTTCATAGGAGAGGTGTTCCATCCCCCTGATCATTTTCATAGGCCTCCTCTGGACCCGCTCCAGCAGGTCCATGTCTTTCCTGTGCTGAGGGCTCCAGAGCTGGACGCAGTACTGCAGGTGGGGTCTCACCAGAGCAGAGTAGAGGGGCAGAGTCACCTCCCTTGACCTATTGTTTACGGTTTTATAGACCAAAAGTCACATACAAAAGCCACAATCTGATGGCAGCCTTTAATAGTAGCTTGGTACAGATTTGGGGGCCATAAATGAAGGGAAGCTATTACATTATATAGTCTCTGCAATATGAGTGGTCTTCAAAGGCAGCCTTAGGTTGTGTGATGCAGTAACATAACTTGTACATGATGCAGACATAGATGTAATGTAGCAGGAGCCAGGATGAGAAGTTGTAATCATCTCTCCAAGAGCATGCAAAGGGCAATTTACAGCTACTGCTGTACGTTGGTATTTTGAAAGTTCCCAAAGCAGCTGCAGAGAACTGGACTTGCAGGGATTAAACTGGACTTGCTTGGATCCCTTCATGTGAGCTTCATCAGCCTCATCTCTGTTCTTAGAACTGTGACTTTGCACTAGCCGAGGCTGATGGGAAGGGGATGCGGGGTTCATTTTCCTCCTCAGCATATTGGAACTGCATTAGTGCGAACGGCTGGGAGGATCTGGAAGCTGTGGTGTGAGGTGCTGCCAGCAGTCCTTTTTCCGCCCAGTAGGTAGACTGTACTGCACAAACTTGGAAACTTACTGAGCTTAGACTTGAGGTTGTCATCAGCAGGGTGAGGTGATTGCCTTTTGCTGTGCTGGAGAGCAGGAGCTGGCACTGGTGTCCTTTGAGTTGAAACTGAGTCTCGGCCCTCCAGCTTTATTGCTACCTCAACTCATGGCACGTTTGATGACTACGGATCATGATTATCATAAAAAATAGTGGTTATTTACTGTTCATGGATGTTCTGTGGGCATTTGCTGTGGGTACTGTAAAAGTAATCCAGCTGTGCAAGGCTGAGTGGATTCTGTTTCTCAACTATTAGTAATAAGTCCCAGCTATGGAAATACATACTTTGTCAGAAAGGAGACAGCTTGACTTACAGTGCTGAGATTCAGAGGGAAAGTATTTTTACTTAAAGCCTCAGTGTATTTGATCTCAAATATCTGAGACGTCAAGTGCAACATCAGACGCTGTTTTCTGCACAGTTGCTGCTTGAAATAGAAGCGTATTTTACATTTGAGATGATGTCACATTATAAGAGATGTTTAAGCTTCTGATACGCAGACAAAGAAGTGAGAGAGACCTGTTGGGAAAGCAAAATGAGCTTCCCACATATCCCAGTTCTAGTTCTGAAGGATGGCTTTGAGTACCTGGGCCCCAAGGAAAGATTCATTTCTGTGATGAAATTATGGCTCTTTGCAGCCAGCTACATAGAAAATAGAGTGACACCAGGGGCAAAATAAAGCTTAACTTTTTTTTCCTCTTGAAGCCTCCCAACTCCTGCTATGTTGCTTTTTTGAGATCTTGCTTGGCTTGTTCTATTTATATTCTGGTCTGAAGCTTTCATGAGAAAACCAAATCTGACATTTCTCAACAAAAGTACAAACAGCTGGGGATGTGTTATATTTATCCGTTGTTTGTAATGGCACCTCTCATTCTGAGCAACGTAAAATAAATGATGTGTCCTAGAAGAACTACACAGCTGGTGAAAGGACTGACTTTTAAGCTTGCTGCGTTTCAGAGGGGAATATGGGCGAGAAATGAAAATACCCCTAACTGCCTAACTGAAACCCACCTTTTAAATGGCATTTGTTGGTGCCCAGACCCGTTGTTTCTGGGCTGTTGGCATGAGTCAGAGTTTTGCAGAATTGAGCCTTCAGCTTCAGTGGAAGGGAAGGGTTGGGAGAGGTCTAAGACTTGCAGATGAGCAGTCTCCCCTCTAACTGGATAAAGGAAAAACTTTCATGAGGCACTCAGTCCTCAATATGATCTAGGTGGAACATTACGGATGCAGAGTGCTCCAGGAGAGGAGAGGAGGACTGGGAATAAAAGATGTCTAATGCTGACAGGCCACTAGGAGTTTCAGAAAATGTGGGATAAACAACAATCCTAAAAGCCACGAGACAAAGACAAATCAAGACATAAGAGTTTGAAAAGCAATCTCTGTTCTCCAATTTCTGTTTGATTCTGTATCAACTACAGTGTACTCTCATCTCTGACTCCCAATGTTTCCTAGTTGTCAGCTGAATAAACAAAATCTGAATTTCCTTCTCAGAGACTTACTTTTTCACCTTCTTGACAGGCCATGTGGACCCAGGAGAGGATGACCTGCAGACAGCCTTCCGGGAAACACAGGAAGAGGCTGGTCTTCAGGCCAGTCAGCTCACCCTCATAGAAGGGTACAAGAAAGAACTGCACTATCCTGTCCGTGGCAAACCTAAGACCGTCATTTACTGGCTGGCAGAAATGAAGGACTGTAACACAGAAATCAAGCTCTCGGAGGAGCACCAAGCTTTCCAATGGCTGAAGCTGGAGGATGCTTGCAAATTTGCAGAATATGAGGACATGCAAGCGACGCTGAAAGAAGTGCATCAGTTTCTGTGCTCCAAAGAATAAATGCTTTTGTGAAGGATAAGGGGAATTTTTGAAGAAACACGGCCTGCTTTTTTTCCTTTTTTTTAATTTTTATTTTGAACCAGGAGAAGAACTACATGGCTGCTGAAATGTAGATTTCTTTTTTAAATCTATACAAATTCACTGAATATACTTGGAGCTTTTAAAGAGCTTGTGTTTTTGTCTCCCCTAGCTAATGCAAAAAAGCATGGTCTGATTGAACTATGAGTCAGAGATCTCTGAATTGAAACCCAAAGCTAACAAAGACTTCCTCTGTCCCTGTCTCCTTTTCTTTTTCCGTTTTTTTTTCCCCTTGAAGTGCTGAACAACCACAGGTCTTTTTGAAAAATCAAACACTAGATATTCCTTGACTTGCTGATGTAGAACTACAGAGATGAGAAAATGAGTAGATGGAGATTTTTTAATAACAAAATGTTTACTGCAGAAGTTGCACCTTGCATTTCAAATGGAGAAGCAGTAGTTCTGTTCCCAGCTCTTCCACTGATATGCTGCGATAACTTGTCAAATCATTTCAGGTCTTGTTTGTTTGTATCATGAATTTATGTACATCACTAATGTACTGTTGTGAAAACATTTTTCATCCAGAGAGTCTTAGTAAACAGTTGACATACAGTACTTAAATGGTAAACTTGAAGTTCTTCTTTTGCCTCTTTCTTTTCGCTCTTTAACAAACACCTTGGCCATACATTATTTAGGGGATTGGGAAACAGAAATCTACCTGCCTGATACAGCATTTTCTGCACTGAGTATCTAAGCTAATGTGCAATCTTGTGTCTGTTTGATAGCATCTGTGTTTCTGTGGCTGCAGCCTGCACCCATGTGTGGGCAGCAGGGCCGTATGCGCTGCCCGCGCTGTGCTCTAGGTGCTCATGCTGGATGATCGCAGCAACCTGCGGTGGTACTGATGAGCTCGCTGGCATCAGCTTTCCTGTGGACCTCTCTTTTGTCATTAACATCACTGGGAGCTGAGGTTGTTAGCACTCTGTATGATTATGCATGTTCAGTTAGAAATGGTTCATGGATGTTTTGGTACATAAATACCAAAAAAGCATGATAACATTATTAACATTTTTAGGTGAGGAATGAGGTTTTCTGAACTTTGGAGGAGAACAAGTTGTCCCTTCTTCCCTACGTCTCCTCTAGCCTTTGCTGCCTGGGCACGTGGACCTCACAAAGCAAGTAGGTGTGGGCTCTACTTCCACTTTGTCTTCCTCCTTGCTGCAGGAGTGAAATGAGGGTCATCAGCATTGCACCAGCTCTGGAGAAGACCTGCGATAACAGAGATGCAGTGTAACTGGGCTGAGAAATATGGGCAGCAGTTTAGTATCGTGCCCCTGTACTCGGCCCTGGTGAGGCCGCATCTCGAATCCTGTGTTCAGTTTTGGGCCCCTCACTACAAGGAGGACATGGAGGTGCTGGAGTGTGTCCAGAGAAGAGCAACGAAGCTGGTGAGGGCCTGGAGCACAAGTCTGATGAGGAGCGGCTGAGGGAACTGGGGTTGTTTAGGCTGGAGAAGAGGAGGCTGAGGGGAGACCTCATCGCGCTCTACAACTCCCTGAAAGGAGGTTGTAGCGAGGTGGGTGTTGGTCTCTTCTCCCAAGTAACTAGCCATAGGACGAGAGGAAATGGCCTCAAGTTGCGCCAAGGGAGGTTTAGATTGAACATTAGGAAAAATTTCTTTACTGAAAGAGTGGTCAGGCCTTGGAACAGGCTGCCCAGGGAAGTGGTGGAGTCACCATCCCTGGAGGTATTTAAAAGACGTGTAGATGTGGCGCTTAGGGACATGGTGTAGTGGGCATGGTGGTGTTGGATTGACGGTTGGACTCGATGCTCTTGGAGGTCTTTTCCAACCTTAATAATTCTATGATTCTACTCTCCAGTTACGCGGTACTCATCCTTTGGTGTAGCATACATTAATAATATTAGTACCACTGTGACAGTGGTGTCTTGCTCATCACCGTGTTATCTTCCTGTAGAGTGATTTGTAAAAGCCCCTGTATAGTGCATCCTTTTTTGTGTGTGTTTATACACACACACACACACAAAAAGATGCACTATATGGGGGCTTTTAACGTATATATACACACACACATAAACAATTTCAGTGCTCCTCCACTTTACAGTCAGATTTTATTTTGATTATGAACACTTTAAAAGCATTGTATTCAGATGATGGCAGAGAGTGAACAGCACACAGGTTGTGCGATTGTTTCTCAGCTAGCTCTGGAAGCAGAAGATGGAAGGTGTCTCCCATTGTCACCTGGTCCAGCCCCAAGGCAGAATCGGCTATTTTGGAGTCTTTCCTGATGAGCGTTTGGCTAACACACTTTTTAAGACCTCTTGTGATTAGGTCCTCACACCTTCAGCTCCTCTGTCCATATCTTGGAAAATTTTCTCTCTAGCATCTAATGTAGGTAAACCAGTGAGAAATAACTAGAAGATAACAGCAAGTAAAAGAGAGGGGGAGAAAATAGTTTAAAACCTGTACTGCTTCACAGTCTTATTTTTTCATTATTGTTTGAGCTACCATTTAATCAGTGCTATGTAAACAATGTTACTGCCTTCATGTTTATGAGCAAGATTAGCATATTAAGTATCAATTATAGAGAGTCATTAACAAGTCATCTGTTCTGCCCATTCAGCAGTAATGAACATAAGCACTTGTTGCTTTGGAAAGCACAACATTAGCTGAACTCCAAGTAAGTATTTGCATTCTAATGGCACTGCATACATAGTGTTCCCAAAGTGCGTCAAGGTTTTGGAGGGTAACAAGTGCTGTGCACTGTAAGGTGGTGTGCTCCTTGGATAAAATTTCAAAGGCGGGCATCTTAATTGTGGTAAGAAAAGGTACAAGGGATGTAACTGTGATAATTGGTGAGGCACTGTATGTGTATTTTGAGCGATTTATGTAAAGAATATATTCCCACAAATTTGGTGGCTAAAATGATGCTTGCGCATTTGGAAACTTGACCCAATAGTCTTTGGATTTGTTTTAAGTGGAAACATTGGAAAGTCAGAATTTAATCTGACTCTTGTTTGTGTTCACTGCTCCGTGGTGAAGAAAGAGTTCTTCCTCTGCCCATGTCTAGTAGTAAAATATTTTCCCAAGGAGCATGTGGGAAACCCTCCAGTAAATAATTATGGAATAATCTGCCTGGGGAAGACATTTATTTCCAACCTCTATGATTTTTATGCCCTGAACCAATAAGGTTTGTATTTTCTTTCTTGAGACTAGCTAAGTTTTTGGTCATAACAATATCTCATGGCAGTTAACTTTTTGCCAGGCTGTGGATCTATGTTTAAAAAGAAAAATAGTAATAAAAAAAAAAAGCAGAGACTTTAAATTCCCTAGAGACCTTACTTCTCCCTTAGGTTTAATGAAATCAAACTCTAGAGAAGTCCAAGCTCCACTGAAATGGCACAAGTTAATTTAGGTGAAGTGAAAATTGTTTAAGTCTGAGTAAGAGAGAGGTTAGGATATGGTTTCCCTTGCACTGCTGAACAAATATACTGATGCAGCTTATACTTGTTATTTCTTGGTGTTAGTATTTCTTTCTCCAAACAATTCCTGATTTACAGCCATGATTATGGTTTATATCATCACAAGATCAGAGAGAAGAAAAGCATAAATTCATGAACATTAGGAAAGCGCTAAGACATTTCAAGTTTCACTGAGAAAAGATCAGGATTCAGTGTGATGGGTCACAGATAATTATGCTCATACAAGAAGTGTAAAGGCTGAAAACAGTGCCTTACTCCTTTCTAGAAAAAAACTGTATTACTGCTCTAGATGGGAGCAGTATATCTGTTCATTGACTATTACCTGTGACTATAGGAAATCAGAGACTGAAGCTGGTACAAAATACCTGGATAATGTAATATCCCTGACAAGCATCACTGACGTTACTTGTCATTCCACATAAAGAAAGAGGATGTGTGTTATAATAAGGTCTAATAGATCCTAAATATGGAAATATTTTGAGAGACACATACTTTCTCAGCAGGACTCTTGCAGTGATGCAGAGACGACGACGGAGTGCTACCTTTTAAGTTAGAAAAATGACTTGCTGTTACTTAGTTGATAACTTAGTGCGGGGAGTATTTTGGCAGATATCTGGAGGAGACTTTAATCTTTTGAGTCCTGAAGGTAGTGCTTATTAATTATGTTCTCACATTGACAAAGTAACTGACAGCCTTCTGTGTCTGTTGGCAGCTAGTTTTATCTTAAAAAGGATTTAAGGGTCATCAGGACTTCTGTTTTTCACCTTACAGCTTGTCTCCAAGGATTTACTTTCTCATATGCTCAGTAAGTCTAGAATTTCAGGGCAATGGGCAGCTGCAGCTGGCGAGAGTCTTGGCTTCATTTAGCTAAATCTGGGTTTTGTTATGGGTTAAATCAGCTCTGGAAGAGCTAAGCAGCGTGTGCCTACACAAACCAAACAATCTGCTCTGCTTGCTTCAACCTCGTGCTATGCAAGGAGATTGTTTTCAAGTGTTAAAAAAAAACCAAACAGCGCTTACAACTCCCTGTCAAAACAGCAAGGCTAGGAAGGAGATTGACTATGGTGGCACTCTTCCTGGTGGGAAGAGTGACACAGGACGGAACAACAGCTCCGTTATTTCGGAGCTAGTCCATTTGATAATTGGCATTATCAAAAAGAGGAGTGACAGTCCCGTCTTTCCACTCGATGAGGATCTCTCCACGCCTCAAGGAAGGGGAGCGAGATGGTGGAAGGTATGGCTGGGGACCTCTTCGTAAGGGAGTCGGCTCCCGTAAGTCAGCTCTGCTGCTGTTGGCTGGGGAGCTCTTCAGAGCAGAGAGGATTTTCTTCTTCCTAGGAGAAAAGAGAAAAGGGTATGTAACTGCATCTGCCTGTCTCTCCGTTGCTTCTCCACGTGAACGGGATCAGCAACCGTAGTGCCCAAATTCCCTAAACCTTCAGGAATGGTGCGAGGTGTGCAAGAGAGAAGGAGCCAACATCAGTGGCTGCATTTGGATGGGATAGTGAGTGGGAGGGAGAAACAGTGGCAAAGAGGCGAAATCATCAAGTGTGACATCATGGATGAGCAGAGCTATCTGCTCAGAGCCAGACACTTCAGGTGTGGGATTGGGAAAGGTGCCACGATCAAGACTTTTGTTTTGAAGTGCTGGACAGGGAAGTGGCAAACAGAATGAACCTTAATCTCACTTACTTGTTGTAATGAACATTGAGTGTCAGTATTATTAATCCCAGTATGAATGCCAAGGGGCTGAGGACCAGCATGGCCGTCTTCCAGTTGGTGCCTGGAAGGATATCACAGAAAATAATCACGCGTTTGCTGTATCTATCCCAGTTCTTATGCAATAGCCACGATTGCCACAAAAAACACCTGTAATGTCCCTGAAGACTAGCAGACAACAGGAAAAGTGCTCTGTCCATAAGATCCATGCCTTACAGCTGCTTTACACTGCACAGCATCCCTCTATTGAAAATGGCCACAAAAAGGTTTTCTTTCTTGCTAGGAAGACAATAACTATTCATGCTTCTCCACTCTGCAGCTCTCTGATAAGAAATAAGAAGGGCTGAGGGAAGGCACCAGTGATAGTGGGTATCTGTTTCTCCTGGTGAGCTGGGACAAAGCATTTGCATGTTTTTACTCACTTTTGTACTCCAGCCATGGGGAGATTTGTTTAATCATTAAAAGGAGTTTTTCTGACAGATAGTTTGGTGCCCTCTGTCCCTACTGAGCATCCTCAGCAGGACTCGGGAATGTAACTCTGTATTGATGGGAAGGTTAGGGGCACTGATGAACTTTCATCCACCTGTTCTCTTCCTCCTCTGGCTGATGCCTGGACCTACCTGCGAGCCTGGCCCCAGCATTTTTCCCTCGATTTGCGTGGTGCTTTTTTGAGTGATTGTGGGACACATCTGGGGGAAGAAGCAGAGAGACTCAGATTAGCAGCTTCCATTGTTGGACCAGAGGAAGCTCCAACTTCCTCCTGGGACTGTACCGTAATCACAAATCCCCTTTGTATGGAGCCGGAAGGGAAAAGGAAACTTTCTTGTTCCTCAGCATTCCCCAGGCACAGACATATTTTGCTTCTAGAATATATGATGGCTGTGCCTCCAGGTTAAGACTATGGCCGTATCACTGAACTGCTTGCCAAGGCAAACATCTCAACATGTTGTGTGAGAGCAAATCCTTGAACCACTCAGTGGTACACGTGGAAGTTCTTCAGAAGTACTCAGGTACTTACCACCACTGAAAATACTTCAGTAATGTCTAGATGCCATCCACATTTTCCTTCCTGCTCTTCTTACATATGCATTCAGAAAAGAAAAATGCTCACCCTCGTTTGCTGGGAAGTATGCCTGTTTGGTCTTCGCTGGAGACACTGTGCTGTCAAATTTGTTAGCCAGAGGTGGGTCAGTCAAGCCCACAGAAGATTCTCTGTCCACGGCATCAATCTTTGATGAATCGATGGTTTTAGCTTGGAAGGAAATAAAGCAAAGATGTGTGTGATTATAATTTACTTTTATACAGAAACCTGGATACGCTCAGTGCCCGGCGAGGGAAGGGAACCCAGCCCTGCCGTGTCAGTCCTCCACCCTGCAAGGCAAACAGGACATGGTGCAATAGCGATCACCTCCTCCTGTGTATCAGGGGCCTTAAATTCTCACAGATTTCAAAGATGAAATGAACCTCTCAAGACTGAATCCACAGCCAAAGCAGGGCTTGTTTTCTGGTGGTAAATAAAGTCATTGGTCTAAAAGGTATGAGTGCAACACCAGCTGTTAAAGGATGAGGAAGAGGCAAGCAGAACCGTAGCTAAGCATCACAGGTATTACCAACACAGCGGACGAAGAAATGGTAGTAAATAGTCCATACCTCTTGCAAGGCGCGATGGCATCCTTTGCCTTGCCAGTCTTACAGCAGAAATAAGGTATGCAGGGTAGCAATTACTGCTAGAGAGGAGGTTGTGGGAAATCTTGTGGCAGCGATAATCACCCCTCCCCTGCCCTGATGCATGTGGCAAGATCAGGAAACTCATATCTGTAGAGTTCCCTGCTGCTTATCCCAACCTCATCCCTTCCTGTGGCATGTGCATCCACGGGTACACGTGTGTAATTTATTTGGCAAATAACCCGCTGAATTAAAAGTTGTCTGTTGGTCAACTGAAACTTGGATAAGAAAGGTCTAAACAAACACATAGGGCTTTGGTGTTGTTAGTAAGTAGTCAGAGGTTCCCTCCAGTAGACGCTGAACCATGGGGTTATAGGAAAATTATCAGTTTGCCCAACTGATTTGCCGGTTTGTGCAACTGGCACAACCTCATTTCAAAGCCTGCTCTGTGTTTACCCTCTCAGCCTTATTTGGGGAGCCTGGCTCTGAGGCAGCCCCGGGCTGCCAGGAACATTGCCTTGGGGAATGCAGACGCCCTTTTCACATGCCTTTTTCCCATATCTTAAATGTTCCACGCATTTCCTAGCCTATATTTAACTAGCTTATTATGGTATCTAATTTGTATTGGCTCTATTTACCTTCATGTTAAACTAACACTTGTGACTACTGGTCTGTGATAATTACATGTTAACCTTCTGGTTGGCTAATTAAAAACCTCAGTAAAAGGGCCATCTTATCTGCACATGACAGCCAAAAAACCTAGTGTATCTATCTCTTTTTATTTTGAATTAGATATAGCCTTTTTGTGTCAAAAGGTTATACTCATAATCCATTTACTTATGCCAACCGGATTCATCACATTTTCTCTTGACTCATTTCTGCAAAGCTGAAAATCTGATTGGGGCCATCAAGCCTTAAGGTAAGGAATATCCTCATGTAAGGGAAATAATTTCCCCTAAGGAAGGTTGGGAACCTCATCACCTACAGAGGGGACAAACACAGAAAAGTCATTACAAACGCCAGCTCTCTTCTGGTCCCTAGAGTGGAAGAAGGGAGAGGAGGAGAGGAGGAGGGGAGGCATTGAACGTGATTTTCAGATCTCAGTACTGCACACAACTTCACAAGAAAAGTGCTGAAACCACCTTCCTTTGCATAAGGGACTAAATGAAAGAGGGAAACAGACTGGACCATGAATTATCAGTGGTCGGCAATGGGCTTCACTAGCCATCTGACAAATGATGATAGTCGCATCTTGGTGCCATGACCATGCCTGATGTCTATTAGCTTGGTGTCCAACACCTAAAACTATGACAGGACCAGGGTTTCTGCCCTTTTTGTGTCCAGTCTAAGCAGAGGATAGCAGACACTCATGAAGGCAGAGATTAGATTCTTTTTAGCAGAGGCCAAGGCCATGAAACTGAAAATATAAAACTGATTTTATATAATTTTTGATGTCATGTTCTACGTTTTCTTAATGCAAAGGGAGGGCAGCGCTTTAAATACCTCCCACTACTTGCTGCGTTCACTTGTTTCTTTACGGTTAGATCAGACACCAAGAGCGAGGTTCACTTCTGAGGATCATGACAGCATGGGATGAAGGTTAGAATCATGGTTTCATTAGTGACAAGTGCACTGTTGGGGCCTGGAGGTAGCTGTAACGTGTTGCTTAGAAACTGAAGCAACAATTTCTCATTTCAAATATAGCAGCTTCTCAATAATTCATACAAGTTTAAAAGAGGTTTTCAGCTGCCTCCAGTTTTCTTGTTACCAAAAATGTCATCCCAAAATACAAAGTACCAAAAGCCCCTTCAAAGTCTTAAGCACCTGATTTTATGGGACTTGGTTGTTTTGAACTTGGGAGGCTCAAGAAATTCCAACTATTAGCTCTGGACACCGATCAGATGTACTTTCCAAAATACTTGACTTTTGCCTGTCATCAGAAATGCATCTGGGGTTTAGAGACCTGATCCTGTAACGTGTTACATGCTTTCTGGAAAACACTGAACAGCAACTACTGGAAACCAGTGGTACCAAGTATTTGGGCTGACTTGGAGCCATTTGGTATCTCTCCAGGTGGGGCCGAAGTGACCATGAGTTAGAATGATGGATGTTAGGTGGTGCCTGGGTGTTAGGTGGCTTGGATGACACCTAAGGTTAGATATTATCTGATGCTAAATCTACTTCATCTTACTTTCATAGCTCCACACCCGTGTGTCTACAGCTTGTTGTGTTGGTTTGCTGGGCCTCAGAGCTGCTGTCCGGGCAGCAGCACAGACAGTTTCATCTGCTAAAGTCTTCCACCTGCTGAATTTGTCCTTCTCCCTTGAGACAAAGACCTTGTGGCCTCCTTCCTTAGTGCTGAGGTGGAAGCCCAAGTTCTGCAGAGTCAAGTGTCCCTTCTTGCTGCAGGACCATGCTTGGCGCTCCCAGTCCCCACAGGGCTCCAGTTTGACCAGGGCGTACTCCCGCGTCTTGTGGGCTGACAAGCACTGCTTCGTTTGAAGGCTGGTGATGGTCCTGGTGGCAGGGTCCCAGCTCCACTGCTGCTGCTGGGTGTGCGCCTTGCAGTCAGTCAGGCTGATGCCGTTGATCTCATGGTGGGATACGCGAATGCATTTTTCCAGCCTGGTGTTCCTTATGAGGAAGCCTTGTCCCTCTGCTACTGCAGTACAATCAGAGCATGGTTTAGTCCTGTGCATGTCTGAGGCAAACGCATCTTCTGAGCACATTGTAAACACCCTGGGGAAGGGGAGATGTAACCCACCAGTCCTTTCCTGGATGGGCAAGCCTCGATAAACATTTCCCCAAGGTTCCTAATTCCCCAGAATGACATTTCTTTAAAATACGCAGTGTGCAAATAGCCAGGAGCAATACTAGAGAGAAGTAATGACATAAATAACCCATGCAACTAATGGGGAAAAATCCTTGAAAAGTTGTACCATTATGAAGTATCTGCCTATATATATTTAACTCAATATTCCAACTGGTTATAGCTTTAAATAAGTACCCATCCTTCCCTCCCTCCAAAATAATTGGATGGTTTCGGGCCTTTTTGCCCCTATCTGGATCAAATCTTTCATATAAAAAAAAGCAGTTGAAACCCCTGAATTCCCCAGATGCTATTCACCTGGGGCCAACTAGGCCACCTTGGGCTACTGTTTCCATTAGGTGGCTTGTGGTGATAGTACAGCAACACTGGGGTAAAACCATACCCCATCAGAAGTCTGGAAGTACTTGGCTGACACAGCTCATGTAAGTATTGAAATCAACTTGGATTTAGCACACCTGACATTGGTCTGTGCTCCCCAGGCACGACGGTACCATTTTTAAGGATGCCTTTGTCAGAGAGTGACGTTACAGCCGCCCCACAACAGACACACAATTTGAAGCAACTTCTGTAATTGCTTGTTGCTTTTAATAGCAACGGGTCCTAACATCTCTGATGGCTTCGGATGGGTATCATCCTGCTAGCTGGACAATTGCCCCCATTTTCAGTACAAAATCATCAGGTGTGGGCTGTGAACATCCTGAGCAAAATGTTAAATGCTAAACCATCTGTCACTGATGTGGGTGTACCTTCTGCTGTGTATTTTATGCCTAAGACAAAGGGATAGAAATAAAAGTTTCAAGTTTCTGCACATTCTGAGGAATCTTTTAATTTTAATTACAATTATCACGGGGTAACTCCCAGCTTTTGTGGTGACTTTTTTTTCCTCTTTTCCCCAGGAGTCAGGGTTATAAAAGCCCCATCAGCATACAGTATTGAGCATAAAGAGTAAGAAGAGACTGAAAATTGATGTTAGACAAGAACACTGATGTTTATCTAAACAACTATTTCTGCAGAGTTCCCCTCCCAAAGCAAAGAACAATACTTTTCCCTGTCAGCAAGTATTTGGCTCAATATCTGAAAAAACTAACGGCAGTGTAAACAGAAGCCGGTACGCGATACCAAGGGTATGAACAATAGCTTAAAAGAGCGCTCCTGTTTTCTCTCAGGAAATTCTAGGGGTCTGCTAGATTAATAGTGCCTGGGGGTTGCTAAATCAGAAACAGCTCGGGGCTTTCTGCTCAGCCTGAATGCATGGGGAGAGGCAGCCAGAAACCACAGTACGACTCCTGCCCCGGCTCTGAGATGAGGATGGATGTGTCCGTGCTGAGATATTGAGTTTCATGGACCTGTGATAGCCACCGATCCAGGCAATTGCTGTCAAGCCCATGTGCCTAAATGGAAATTAAATATCTGGGGGATCTGTGGACAGTTTATGAGTCCTGTCCTCTTTACCACTCTTATTGAGGGCTGGATGGAGAGAAGATGTTTAATGCACCTTGGGCTTGAGTTTCTGCCAGCTTCCAAAGGCAGGAGAAATGTCTTATATATAATCTCCCATAATCTTTAGAAAACCCAAAGGGATGAATGCAATCCCCCCACCATGTTTTTTTCTAGGACCTGGAATCCAGGATTCTCACCTCTTTGCTTCATCTTAACTGGCAGAAACCCATTTCCAAAGTAATGATCTGAGAGCCGCACAAAAACGTGCCAGGGGAACATGAGAACTGTGCTGGGTCAGATAAAACGTCTGTTGAGCCCAGTCCTGTCTCCAGCAGTGGGTATTAGCATTTGCTAAGAGGGGAGGAGGGTAAGAATCAGACAAGTAAAGAGCTCACTCAAGGCAGCAAGGATGCCAGTGCCTCCTTCCTAAAACGTATCAGCTAGCTAAGAGAGTATTGCTGGGTATTTGTGGTTAAAATAGTTTTTCCCATGTACACTACTTTGTATTTTTTAATATGAATTCTGAAATTCAAAACCCATTTTGTTGCTCAATCTTTATCATGAGCTGCTTCTGAGCTCTGCACAGTCAACTTCAGTTTTGATTATTCTGCATAGTTTCGTGCCATCAGCAAACTTTATTACTTCATTATTTTCCCGTTTTCCCAAGATCACTGTGTTGAACAGCACTGATGTTTGTCGGCACCTGCTGATACCTTCACTTTCTGTGATCACTGTCAACTTATTCCACCTCTTTGTTCCAGCCTGTGGCTGAAATCTGTCTCTTATTCCATGAGAATTGAGTTTCTTAAGCGCCTTGGTGGAAGAATCTTACCAAAAGCCTGTTGCAAACATAAGCACAAGGTCTAGATGAGCTCACCATGTTTATGTGCTCATTGATGCCATCACGGATGTCAGGCATTCCCACTGCAAAAGCTGTACTGAATTTCTCGTATTTATCTGTGTGTCTGCAAATTCTATTCTTTGTTTCTACTGACTTGCCTGATGCCGAAATCAAACTGATTGAGCTGTGTTTCTCCAGGCTGTGCAAGGATCCCTCTTAAGATGGACATAATTGCCATAATGCAGTGCTTTGGTGCTAGGGCTGCTTTAGGTAATAGTTTACATACTCCTTAGAAGTTTAAAAAGATGTCGTCTTTACTTTCCTGTAACTGAGTGTGAATGCCATCTGGGCTGGTCATTTGCCACAGATTATTTACCTTTTTTTTTTTTCCTAAAACTTCCCCTGTTGACAATTTTGTTCGATAACATTCTTCAGACTGCAGAGAGTGGCTGCCACGTGAGGACTTCCCTGACCATGTCTGAAGTGAACACCACCACCAATAATCCGTTCAGCCTTTCAACCCTGCCCTGCCTTGGTTGTCCTTCTTACATTTACATCAGTTAGTTATTGGCTTCCTTATACCCACCGAGTTCTTACTTCAGATACGTTTGAAAATTGCTTTTAGTATTTTTTTATGCTCTCTCTAAGTTGCTCCTCTAAATCTTTTTCTCATATGTTTTATTATGGGTTTTGTTATTAAACATGCCAGGATCTCTTTTTTTTTCTTTTTCTTGGTTGGAAATGACTGTCCATTTGAAAGTTTCATTTTTTAAAAAAATTTTGAAGAGCATTGCTGTTCAATTCAGCCAGCAGATTTGTGTTTTATTCTCTGTATACAGTCCTTGATGGTATACGTTTCCCTCTAAAGAAACACCATGTTACCTACACGTTAGCAGCAAGCATCGCGTGCCCCCATGTTATCTACCAGCCTTTTGCACTTTTGAACTGCCCCTTTCTACCAGCTTTCTTGGTTTTATGCAGGTCTCAGTTTTCAGAGACTCACCTCACCGAAGGTCCAGGAACCTCAACACTGCAACTGAAGTGCTTTCCTTTGAGATTTGTATGACTCCTCCACAATGTGCGACACCAAGTTATTAATAGATTTTTATCTTCACACCATATCTCAGGTCCAAAAGAACTATTTTACAGCTTGGGGAACAGAGGTCTAGCTAAACTTTTCTTGGTTCAACATTACATGGGAGGGTGGCAGCAAAGCTGAAGCTATATCCTTCTCCTCTGAACTGTGGTCCGAGTGTCTTCCCCACCTACAGTGCTGCCTCTCGTAACCTTGAGCTCTTGGTAAGGCTGGCTATCAACAGCAGGATTTTTCTTGTGATGTTTTGAGGGATCCTTGTCAAGATGTGAGCCTATGTCCATCATACAGGTTCACCATCCACTACTCATACATTATTGCTTTCCTGAGATTGAGATGTTGCTATCTAAGTGAGCAACTTACAATTAGATACAGATAACTGGCCGCAATCATTGCACATGTCCCATACAGTCATAAGGGGTAGACTCACAAATAAAGCTGGAGCATATTTACCTTGGGATACACATCAGGCACTGAGAATCCTTACTCAGGAGGCAAAATGACTTTTTTCCCCAACACTGTCAAGTCCCAGTCTCCATCAGCCCTGCAAATAAGGCCATCAGCCCTAACATTTTTGGAATGTTAACCTGGAGTAAGCAGAGCATCCAGTGTACTCCCTGGGGATGGGACTCAGAGTCTCTGGAAAATGCCAGCCTTACCCACAGAGCCTGAGTAGATGCCTGCTTTGAGCTGCTCATACTTGAACATTTTGGCCTCTTCGTATTTTTAGGAACAAAATAAACAATTTCTAGCAAAGACGCTTGATGCCAGCTTGTTTGTCCTATGATACTGTCACTCTGTCTGGTTACAAGAAAGAAAAGCAAGCAAATATAGTCCCCTGCCTCCTGCAGCATGGGTACCCTTGGGACGTGCTGTTCCTTGTAGGATTAGGAGCAAAAACCATGCAATGTTCCTAATTAAGGTAATGCCACCAGGAAAGCCTTGGTTACCAGTAATCCCAGCTGGCTGGGAAGGTTTCTGCCGTTTCTAAGCAGTGCCTGTGATGGTTTGATCAAAGCCATTTTGCAGAGTGTTTGGGGATGGGTCGCTCCATTTAAAGGCTTTGCGGAGGGAAGGGGTAAGTTACAGCTGATCAAGCACAGGTTTCTAAAACACTCCAGGTCACCCAGGAACCTCAGCATTGGCTTTGGCCTCTTTTGCCCTCCTCAGTGGGGTTCCTAGCTCTTTGAAAAATCCTTTAACTAGCTCAATTTCTCTTGCCAAGTAGGTGTTTTCTGTAGGGAGAAGACGACCGCCGAGTCACAGCCAGGAATTTACCTTTTCCTGCCTTTACCTGTTCTCAAAGGCACGCATCCATCTGCAGCAGCCACGGCACCTCTCATAGAGACTGCTTCGTGGGGACATCCCACAGCCCAGGAGAGCTCTCCCAAACATGGCTTTTCTTGGGTACCACCATATGACGGTGTGTCATCCTGAGTCACCCAGGCCATGGCAACAGTGGCTTGGACAAATGTCTCCAAGCTGTCTCTGCTGTTTCCACCCAAAATGAGCACAGCACTAGGGGTACATGCGCCGTGGCTGAGAAACCTTGGAGCCAGCAGTGCCGTAGCCTGGGTTATGGTGAGACAAGCCAGAGAGTTTCCTGCCTACGTTAATCTGCCTCCACTGTTTGCCGCTGCGGGTGATCATATCTTCTCTACGGAGCATGCACCAGTGGAGATTGACCCACACCGTTCTCATATACATTACATATGTTTGCCTTCTTGCATAACTCTCCCTGAATATCAATTCTCCCAGGATTTAGGGTCCCCTTGTCTCGTTGGACTATTGCAGCAAGGGGCATCAGGTGGGAAGAGGGTTTGGAAGACTCCCGTCCTCTCAAGTTGCCCTGCCAGCAATTTTTATCTCTGCCCTAGCTCTAAAAACAGCCATGAGGGACTCCAGCTACTTCCAGAAATGGCCCCAGCCCAAAAGAAGAAAAACTAACCAGAGACTTTGAGGAAAGCCATCTTTAGGTGCTTAGCCACTGTGGTGATGCAGACAACACTTCTCCCTAGCCTGGTACTGATTATCTGCAAGCACAGCATCTAACCTCCCCTGCCCTCCTGCCCTCGCTGCTGGGAATGCAGAACTACTACGTTTTCTACCCAGATCCCTTACTCAGATTGAAATTCAGGACTAAATGTAGAGTCGCACATCTACAAAACCAGCAGTCTAGAAAGACATTGGATGAAGGCAAAAGGGACTTCCATGTGACTAGCCATAGCAGCAATTCTCTGCGATGGCCTGAAGTTATCACATCCTGCCATGAGCAAAAACTCAGCCAGATGTCTCTTCTGAACAGGAGGGGAAGCTGTTTCTGAGCTGCCCTGGGCCCGGCAGGCTGTTCCTACCTCCTGCAGAGGGTCAGGACCAGATAGAAATGAGAAGATGCAGTAGCAGAAGAGGGAAGCTCCCAGTTAAGGCAGGAGGGTTCCCCATGCAGATGGAGCTCGGTGCAAGACATGGCCCTGTAAGATCACTTGTAGGAACAGTACGTTGAATCTAACTGAAGCGAGCAGCTTGAGATGCTGTCAGGTATGGACAAACAAGGCCTTGAAAAAGTAAGCAGGAGCAGACTTGAATGCAGCCCATCAGTAACTCCTTCTTATGAAAAGATCTCCTTCCATCTAAGGGAGCAAGCCCCTCTCTGCTGCTTACGCAGGAGACCAGCCCAGGGCCATGGGATGAAGAAATTAAAAACAGCTGGAAGACATTTGCAGTCATAAGAGGGGTGTGGTGACCCAGATGTGTTTGGTCAAAGGCAGGAAACCCAGATGTGCACAGGGAAGCAGTGAGATTGGCACTCTGTTGTCTATTTTGCCTGAGTTCATGCCCAAGACCAGGATGACAGGAGGTGAGATTAGGGTTTTTTTTGCAAAATAGGCTGTTGACTGGAACCAACATTAGCTTTATTTTGCCCTGGTCCTCCCTCAACCTACAACTGTGCCTACTTGGATGTAAAGTTTAGAGACACAAATGTCCATGACAGGTCAGCGGATGTGGCCAACTTACCTATGGAGAGGATAATGCTAGATGGAGCCTGGTGAGTCCCTGTTGGTGAGCAAACAGGCGCCTGCCCATCGGGCCCAGCAGAACAGGCAGAACTGGAGCTGGGTGAGCAGCTACCTGGCAACTGGGAGCTCTGGGTTTATGGGAGCACAATTTCCATCACTTCGGGCAGCAGATTAGCTCTTATCAAGCTGTGACATTTTTATAGAGAAGTTAACAAAGCCTACTGGTAACTGCTAGTAACTAGCTGGCAAACGGCTTGTCAGTGCAAGTACCTGATTGTAAATACTTCTTGGTCTGCACTCAGATTATTTTCCAGAAACAGGTCTCTCCAAGAGTAGTTCCCAGCAGTTGCTTCTGGCAACCACATTGGGCTGTGTTTTTTCCCAACCATTGATGCTTTCTTAAGAATATCTTGCTTTTGGTTAACCAACATGGTTTCATAGCTTTCCATGTTACTGCAAAGTCCACTTTTGACCAAGTATCTCAGTAAAGGCCTCCAAGGGACCAGAGCAGCCATAGGAAAAGAAGGAAGGTTTTGGCATGGAAAAACACATGGATAAATGATGGGAAGCAGGGAAGGCTGATGAAGTCAACCCGAAGCTGATGCATGTGGGGAAAACCAATCCCTGGGGGGATATGATGGAGGTCTATAAAATCCAGAGGGGTCTGGAGAGGATGGGCAGGGGCTGATTGGTCAAGGACTGATCCCAGATGGGACAAGGGGTGCCAAGGGAAGGCTCACAGCGTGCAGGAGGTGGCTCTGCACCCAGTAGCCATGCATCCTTGTTGCCAGGGAGAGCCTGCTCAAGTCGAGAGAGGAGATCTGATAGCTACTGAAGCTACACCAGGGTCAGGAAATCCCCCGAGCAGAAAACAGTTAGAGGCTGGAAAAGTGTGTGGGGGAGGAGAAGTATCAGATAAGCTTGGCCTTTCTGCCTCTTCAATCCGAGACGCTTAGGGCTGCTTTAGGAGAGTGGTGCGTGAGCGGTCACGGAGCATCCAGCACTGCACATAGGCGCGGGGGGGAGGAGAGCAGCCCCTGGGATATGGAATCGGGCCGGGATGCCAAGCAGAGCCACCGCCAGCCTCACGCTCAGTGCGTGAAAATTGAGAGTCAGTGTTAAATGTGGTATTATTTCAGCAGTTTTCTTTCTGCTGGTATGTGCACAGATCCTGCTGGTGCCTGACTTCCCACCACCCATCATACCTCACTGGGTTACCGTTAGACTTGACTTCTTAAGAAAACACTTAAGGTCCCTCCCTGCTTGCAGGGACTTTCCAGAGAATCTACTGTCAAACCAGCTTAGGCGATTCCAGGATTTCCAGTTTCCAGCAGAAAACCGAACTCTCTAAGGTCTGCCAAAAGCAAGCACCTCTGTCCTGCCAGCAGCCTTAAAACTCAGCAGCCCCAGGCAGGACGGGATGGGGAGAGGCTGCTGGGAGGGGAGATCAGCCCCAAGCAAGAACTTGTTTGCTCTCTGCTCTTTGAGCTGGCTTTGGGCATTGCCAGGTATTGGGAAGATGAATTCCTTTCTTGCAAAACAGTTGTGGTTTTATTAGTGGTCTGGCTGAAATGCAGCGGCTGATCATGCGATTGCACCAAAAGCATTTCACTGGAAAGAAAGAAATGTCCTGTGGAAATGTTCTATGATCCTCCTTAATTTACTAATAAAACATAGCCATGCGGCTCCTGTCGTGTGGAAGTAATAAAGAACCACTTTCTTCTAACACCAGACAAGACCTGTATTAGAGTGAGAGAAAGCGCAAGACCCCAAAGGCTGTTCTGCTCTCCTGGCATCCCTTCATGGTGTCATCTCCAGATCCTAACCAGATCTCCTGTAACTTTTAAAAGATGCACATGTATCCCCACCCCTCACTACTACAGTGACATACCCTCAGCCTGGGGCTTTAAAAAAAGAGATTCAATTCACTGGATTTACTTTAATTGGCAAGATTTGGGGTGCAAAAACCAGCAGTAGATGGAGCAAAAGTCAAATCTGTAGGAGTGCAAACTTCTCCTTTGACCTGCAGAACAAACTGAGGGCTGGCTGCTCAAAGCAGCTCAGGAATATGCACTTAGAGGTTGTGAAGCAGGGAATGGAAAGTAAAAGGGCTGGAAGGAATGTCCTATGAGAAGCAGCTAAGGACTTCGGGCTTGTCTAGTTCAGAGAAAAGGAGGCTGAGGGGCGACCTCATTGCTCTCTGCAGCTTCCTGAGGAGGGGAAGTGGAGAGGGAGGTGCTGAGCTCTTCTCCCTGGTATCCAGTGATAGGACACGTGAGAATGGTTCAAAGCTGTACCAGGGGAGGTTTAGACTGGACATTAGGAAGCATTTCTTTACCAAGAGGGTGGTCAAACACTGGAACAGGCTTCCTAGAGAGATGGTCGATGCCCCAAGCCTGTCAGTGTTTCAGGGGCATTTGGAAAATGCCCTTAATAACGTGCTTTACCTCTTGGTCAGCCCTGAGTTGGTCAGGCAGTTGGACTAGATGATCGTTGTAGGTGTCTTCCAATTGAAATTACAGTCTATTCTATTCTAGGTCAGAGCTGCCAGTCTGAGGTTTGTCTTTAAGGAATAAACATCCCAGCTGTGCAGCCCAAATGGGTGTAGTCCTCTGGTCTAGGGAGCTTGAAAACCTCAGAGCAGGTAACCTGCAAAACTGCAGGGCTGTCCTTCCCAATTCAGGGATTTATTTCAATGAGTCCCTTTCAACCTGGCATCTCAGACATAATAAAAAGTGAATTACTTATTAGCTCAGGGCCTTCACCCGTTTTTAAAGAAAAGAGATGCTGCCCACTGCCCATGATGGAATGGGCGAGACTGCAGGTAGCACCGCTCCCAGGTAGCTGTTCCTGGGTAGCACCGCTCTGGCTCTGCAGAATGGTTGTCAGGACTTCTGCTTTCCTCATCTACCCATGCATGTCAAAACCAAGTCTGCTTGGATTCAAAATTCTACCGTGTACAGGCAGGATACAGGATTCGAGCGACCTCAGCAAGCAGCTGAACCTTAACATGAGCCACTACCAAGTTTGCTCCATGGTGATGAGCGGTGCAGACTCTGCAGCTCTGCATCACGTCCCGCTCCCAGCTGACCACCACAGGAGCAGGACTAACGCAACGAGGTCCTGCTCCCCTTCCCACCACCTTCTCCCATGCTGCCAGCATGCTCTGAGCCCACTCACCTCTGCTGGGAAGGAGCAAGCAGGGCATGGAGCAAACACAGTGCTCGGGAGGTCAGTTAGTGCCTGCCTCACCCGCAGAACAGGTTTATTCATCCACTCCTCTTTGCAGTTTAAAAGCACTTTATAAAAACAGCCAGCATGATGCCATGGTGTCCCTGGCCAAGCCATCCCAGCACCTTGCCATCCTGTCCCTCACTCTCCCGTACCCCTGTGTTTAATCCCATTTTAAATGCTGCCTTGAAATGCACCCACAGGCACTTCTTTTACAGCTGGTGGGTTCAGAGCTTGGCAGCCTAAGCAACACTTCAGCAGCAAAGCAGGTTGAAACCCGGTGGGCAGTTCACTTCCCACTTTCCAACTACCCCGAAGGAGGAGAAACTTACCCTCAAGCCAAGGAAGGAGGCAAATACAGCCCAGGCTCAGCCTGAAAAGCTCCATGGTCTGCCAGCACAGCTGGGGGGAAGGAGCCCCTGAAGCCTCTTGCCCGCGAAGAGTGCCTGGCAGCTCACTTTTCCCCCTTCTGCTGTCATTCACAGCAGAAAAACCTGCTGGGAAGAGAAAAACTCTTTTGTCTTAGCGCTGGAGACTTGGCAGTCGGCTTATCAGCAAAGGATCAGCCTGGAGACACGGTCCCGCTCAGCCGTTATCCCTTAGGAGAAATCATATGACGAGCCAGGATGGGGGGGGACACTGGACCAAGATGCTCGCAGCCGCCGAGCTCGGCTCCTTAGCAGCCACGGTTGCTCCCAGCAATGAGAGCTGAATGCTAAGCAGGGTGGCGGGCTGCCTTCGCCAGGGCTGGGAGCGGAGGAGGATGCAGGGCTGGCCTGGCAAGAAAAGGCAAAGTTCAGCAGGAGTGCCCGGAGGGGCGTGGGATGTGCCTGCTGAAACCCTCCGCTCGGCCGTTCCGTCACAGGGTTGTTTTCTCTTTAGGGAGAAATATCCCTGCCGAGATGAGTTTAAGCACCGTTATAGGTCACAGTAGAGATAAAACCTTGCAAACCGGCTGTGCGGGTCCTGGAGCTGGAAGGTGACGGAGGGGGGAGCCGAGGTCCTGCCTGGGGAGCAGGGTCCTGCTGCGGGTCTGCCCTGATACTCGCTCTGAGCCAACTCGGGTTGAGTTTGGCTTTTCATGCACCGGTTTGGGCTCTGCATAGCGGGAAAACCACACATCCCTCCCCAAGGGACAGCAGCAAAGGCTGTCAGGTGAAACAACAGCAGGGGAAGCCAGAGATACAATTTTGCTCATGAGATGCTCCCATTCAGCCACATCCTCTCTGCACTTCTCTGTCCCCCCTGCTCACTGGGGTCGTTCTCACCTGGATATATCATTAGACCTTTTGCATAAAAACACATAAAGATGATGGCTTCACAGTTACTTTTGGGGTCCTGGATGGTACTAATGTCACATCTCCCAGCTCTGCCCATGAGACCAGGAGTCACTTGGAGAGCTGGTAGCTGCTTCATTTAGTGGCTAAGCTGTCAAATTAAAACAGCGCAGTGTCGGCATCCGTGCAAGGGCACGGGCTCAGGTCAGAGCCTTGCAAAGGTACAGTTGCCTCCATGCCCAGCCCCGGGCTGATGGCTCCCAGCTTTCCCCTTCTCAGAGGGGGGATCTGGCTTCAAACCAGACCGGCTTCTTCCCAGGCGGATGCGGATATGGAGAGGGATATCCTACGGTCAAACAAAAGGGAAGGTTGGAGTAAGTTCTTGCCCTGGTGACGTTGCTCCTGCCTGGCCATTGCACTGCGCTCAGGAAAAATACTGCAGAACTGGTTTCTTTGGGACTACTGGTTTCTTTTCCCCATGAGAATGTGTCAAGTTGCACTAAGTACCAGGTATTTTTAATTTAAAAAAGCACAGATGTTAAACTCTCCTCCGCATGACTGGGCTTGAAAATGTAAACGCTCTCCACTACGTTTGCCAAGCGAGCGTGTCTCTCCCACAGGAGGAGGAGGAAAGGGAGGAGCTCGGGGTGGAGGTGTCTCCCCGTCGGATGGAGAGCGTCATAGCGAATATCCTGGTGAAAAGGTCGCTGTGCTCTTCTACCATGGATCCTGCTATTGCTCTGACCCTGGGAGCTGGTACATCTCCCATGTTTCTCCTCCTGGCCCTTCCATCCATTTCACACAAGGGAAACTGAGGCACGGAGAGGCTGTGATCTGCCCAAAGCCATGAAGTCTGTCTCTGGGCTCCTTAATCCCAGATTTCTCCCCATTCACAGGATTGCAATTGCTTTTCAACACCCAGAAAGCCTTTCCCTGTATATGCCAGGAAGGTGTCTTCCTCCTGCCGAGAGGGCAGGGAGCTGTCGGGGATCTTTGCTGCAGTTTTAGCGTGGGACGGGCTGTGCAGGGTCAGGCTACAGGTCTATCCCCAGATCTGAATCCAGCAGGGACCCACAGATGATGCTGAGGGAAAACTAAACTGTGTCCCTTACTCTTTTCCTGCCATTTTTAGCTCAGGATTTCCCAATCCCAGTGTGTTTAGCAGGTCTCCTGTCTCTGCATGATGGGCAGCTCAGATTTTGCCCTGGGCAAGCCCCTGTCACCTCTGTGGGAAGAAGGATTATGTCCTCATTCCCACTACTTCGCTTCTTCCTGCAGATATTTAACCTTGCCAGGACCTTCCCTCTTATTCTGAGTCTCCTCTGTTCCTGTTGGGGCCTATTAAACTCCGTGCAAAGCCTTTAGGAAATCCGGGTGTTTTCGTCTCCAGGGTGTGATTCCAGCTTTTTGAAGGGTATCTTCTTGCTTCAAATAACATCTCCCACCTGTTGTTAAGCCACATTCACTTCTTTGCCCTAAGGAAAGAAAGAAAAGAAAGGAAAAGTCTCCAACTTTAGGACATGTGCTGATGCTCCTCTTCCAATGTGATGTCCTGAAGCATCTCGGCTCAGCTGTCCCCTGGGTCTGGTGCCATCACCTCCAACTGGCATCAAGGGTGACGAGGGATGCCACAGCACAGAACCCAGCTGCCCTCCTTGCTGCCCACCACCCTGCCCTGGGGCACCGGAGCAGAGGTCTGTTCCATCTGGAGATCTGCTCCATCTGGACATCCGCTCCATCCGGAGATCTGCTCCATGCAACTTCACACCATATCCAAGGGCAAATCCTTTTCTTCTGGCTTTGGCAATCCCTTAATGAGATAGAGGATGTTCAGGCTGCCACTGAACCCCCCACTAGCACCGGATTGAGGAGACTGTAACCCAGAAACTGACTCTATTTTTAATCCCTGGAGAAAAGTGGTCAGTCTAAAAGTGAGGCGTCAGCACAGACCAAAGTGAATCAGTTGAACATCAGCCACTGAGATTTTTAGGGTTTCAGGACACCACTTTGGCCTTATTTGTTATGCATGCAAGAAAGTATTTGCATATAAAATTGCTCTGTAGCCTTGAAGCCCATTCTTCTGTGATGCATTGGTTTGCTTACAGCATGGAGTGGCCTCATGAGTAGGGATGTTTTCTTCAAATCATTTCCACAGCTTTTCCTGGGCTCCCCATAGGAGAGAGCAAGCTACTTTCCAGCTGTGGTCTCTCCCACACAAAGCAGGATAGTCCCATAATTGCTGGCTCTTGGTCACGTAACTTCCACGTCTGGTTAGTCCTTGTTGACCTGAGTCCTGTGGAGCAGCCTTGTTCTTGGCTCCATCATCAGTTTGATGGGTGCATTGCTTTTTCCTCCTCATTTTGCAGCTCACAGTGGATTTAATCAGAGTGAAGCGATGAGCAAGTGAAACTTCATCTCCTGATAGGGACGTGGTGTTACCCACCACACCTTCAAACACAGGGATCACTCACCAACCACCCAAATGCAGCCCTGTCTGGTGTGGGACCAGCACTGCTTTCTGGCACACAGCAGCTGGGAGGGCAAGCAGAGCTGAATATTTCGCTAGCCTAAAACCCGAGGGATGCTCAGGAACAGCACAGCCATCTGTTAGGCTTTCACCCCAGCCTTGGTGCCAGCAAGACTCTTAGCCTGAGCTTAAAATCTGAGCTCAATCCAGTACCCTCAGTGTCATCCCAGGACGGGGATGGCAAAACTCACACCGAGTCCCTGGGGTGAGGAGGGCTGGGGCTCTGGGGGGCTCTCCAGTTGTTCAGTATTTTATTTTTATCTTCCTCTCTCGCTGGGTAACCTCCTTCGGGCAGAGGTGCAAATGCTCATTAGCTTTTATTTCTGTTGTCTGGCCTTTTGCAGGTTTTTCCATCTGGGTGCCTGATTCAAAGTGCTTGTGAAAGGATCAGCTTCAGCCATGCTGGGTAATTTCTGAAAAACCCAGGGAAGTCTCTCTTGCTTATGACCAGGCTGAGTTTTAGTGGTAAAAACCCTACCACATCCCGCTGGCTGCTGGCTGGCACTGATCGCGATTCGTTCCTCCATCCACATCTGCTTTGAAGATGGGCTTTCATTGCCCTGGTTGAAGCTGGATAAGTGCCGAGGCAAGCTGAGGGGTCTGGCCATCAGGGGGTTGTCTCTGCAGTGAAACCTTTGATCACAGAGAAGCGCTTGGCATCAAATGTATAGGAAAATAACCACAGTAAAGATCCTGTATCTCCAAGAAGGGATGCAGAAGGAAAAAGATATTTTTACATACCAAAACTCTCCCGTGGCTGGGAAGTGGAGCTGGTATAGGGTAAAGCAGCACCTCCAGAGATGCCTGGGTTAGATATGGTCCTTGCAGCCCTGCTCCCATGTGAGCAGCAGGCTGAGACTGTGGGCAGCCCAGAGCAGATGCCTGCCCGAGAACCTCATCTCCCACTGTGGGTGCTTCAGTTCTGCAAGAAGTGCCACAGGGGCAGGTATGAGATAAATTGCCCAGGACCCCTCATCCTGGCAGTTGGCTTAATGCATGCAGAGCCTGAAGCATCCCTCAAGGACCTACCTGGAGCATTTGATGCTCATGGTAAGTCTCTGGCTCATTCTCACAAGAAAATGGCAACCAAGAGTGGTTCCCCTCTTAGGTGAAAGCCTTGAAGCATTGAGCCTCTTTACCTCACTGGTGTTGCAGGCAGCTCCCAAGGGCTCCCTCTCCAAGCAGAGCCTCCAACTGAGCCTGGGTCTAAGTGGGAGAAAGCCCAGCTTAGCTTCCTGGCTTATTCCTTCACCTGTCATGAACCCAGCTGACTGACTTCTTTCAGAGCGGCCTGAAATGAGAGCGCCCTTTTTTTTCACCCCTTCCCCTGTATTTCCAGTGTCCCCCACCCTGCTCACACATTACAACTCTGGCACACGACGACCTTTTTTCCCCTTACCTGCGCTTTGCTTATCTCTCTGTGCTCAGTTTGCTTCTTCATCAGGAGAAAGCACCTCAAAAACTCCCTGGAGCTCCTCACAAGCACTAATCCTGATGCAACAGGGTCTGACGGGCTCAGTACTGCCCAGGAGATGCCCGATGACCCGTCACCCCGCAGCCCTGGGACAAGCCTGGAAGCACTCCCTGGGTTTCAGCATGGGCCACTGGCTCAGCAGATGGAGCTCCTTCCCAAGGATGCGGGCAGAGCGGCTCTCAGCGTGCAGCGGGATGCTGTGGCTGCTGCTTGCATCTTGGAACAGCACATGAACACTGTGTGCAGTCTCAGCAGTTAGAAAGAGCCCTGAATTGGGGAAAAAGTTGATTTTGCAGGTTTTTTTCTGCCAGTTCGGGAAGGAGGACTTTGTTCGTATAAAAGGACAAGAGTGGGACTTTCCAGTGCCTGCTCCTATAGCAATTAGGACTGAAAGACCTGTGCAGTAAACTCTGCTTTATTCCCAGTAGTGAGAGATTGGGATCCTCTGGATAAGGAAAAAGCCCAGGTAATATTTCTGCTTTAGACCTGAGCTGGATTTTCATGGCTCCAGGGGGCTTATAGCACTGTCAGGCTTGCATGAGGTTACCAGCTTTGCAGCAGCACTTTATAGAGGCACAAGCCATCAGAGTCTGTGCAGTCACCTTCATGCCGAGCTAAAAACCCTCCAGGCATCAGGATCCTTGGGGAGCAGTGCAGAGATCCCCAAATCAGCATGGCTGCCAGAAATAAGCCTGCTCAGAGCAGCCTGGTGGGTGTGAGCTGGTGCAGGTCTCTCCATGCCGCTGGTGCAGGTCTCTCCATGCCGCTGGTGCATCCCTGCAGGATACAGCCAGAAGCTTCCCGGCGGGTCAGACTCTGCTACTGATATGGGGTTAATATGAACCAAACTGCTGTTTCAGCCCAAAGGCCCCGGGCGAGATCCCCACGGGCCAAGGGTTGAGGCAGTAAGGCCAACCATCCATCATTGTTGCCTTCACTGGTGCTATCAGGAATTGCTCAAAGCCCAGAGCTGGGGTGAGGGGTGCGTGCAGTGCTGTGGGTAATATCCTCCCTGGTTCAGGGCACAAGCAAGCTTTGAGTTTTTTCCAGCTCTCAGGAGGAGCAGGATCATGCACCGCTCCATGGGAGGGACCCCCGGGACGTCAGGGCCCCTACCTGCACCACATGGACTGCAGAGTGTCCTTGGCAATGTCATTTCACCCTCTGCATCCATCCCCCAGCCACTTCCCCCTTGCGTTAAGCCTTGTTGGCTTTGTAGCTAATCTGTGGCAGCTCATGCGATAACCTTGGCTCTCCCTTGCTCCCCCTCCTTGGCTGCAGCGATAGCAGATACTTCTTTTCTCACGTCATCTATACACACAGAAAAAATGGTGAGCAAACCTCCCCTGGGTCCCTTTTAGCAGTAAATCCCCGTTAGGACGCCTGAGAGTGCCAGGCTGCTATGGGAAATGAGAGCTGATGGGAACTGCTTTCTTCTTCGGGTGTGTTTTCTGTTAAAAGTTCCCATTTGAAACAGTTTAAAAGGGCTCACTAAATGATTAATCAGTTCTTGCAGAGTTTGACAGGGCAATTGTTTATGACCATGACTTATATATACCTATGGTGCTTTCTGCTAGAATATGTCATACACTGTCTCTACAAGCACCTGATAGCAACTCCTAAGTGTTTGATAACCTGTTATAAAAGGAATCTTAATATAGAAAACTTTCTCTTTTTTAAAGACAGAATGGTTTCCTGATGGGTTGTTTGATGACTGATGCTCTCCCTGCACCAGCAGGCAGATAAACACATTGGAAAGGCAAAAGTCTGAGGATTCAAGTGTCGCATAGGTGGGACCTGGACTGAGGCCTGACAAACTTGTGCCACATGTGCCAAGAGACCAGGATAGATTTGGTCTGGAGGAGGCTCTGAGGGCAGGTGTACAAAGGGGTTTAGGCACGTAGCTGCCCTTCAAGCTAGCTGACATGCGTTTCATCACTTGAAACCCTTGCTTAGCTCCCGTTTAACTCTAGGAGGGTCTAAAGTCCCAGCTCATTTTCTGCATGTCATGGTGCTGGTATGTCAATGTTTAATCTGTGCGTGCTAAGGGCTGCTTGGATCATCAGGGTGAGGAATCCCGGCTCCTTTCGGAGGAAGGCCTGGGGGACTGATGAGGCCGGACCCGTACCAGATCAGCATCTGATAAACCAGCCGAAATACAATACAACTATGCCTATATCCCTTGGGCATCTGATTTTTGGGGTGCTCTGGAAGCATTCGGCTCATCCTTGCCTGGAAGCAGTTGCATTTTGCCTGGGTTAATTAAGTATTCACTGGAGCTGACAGGTTTCGCAAGGACTGGTTAAATATTCATGGGGAAGGAACGCTGTGGTGCCATAACACCATGGACGGAGCAAGGAAAAGTCTGGATCCGGGCTCTGGGTGACCAATGTGCACCCCTTGGCAGCACTCCTCATCACCCCCCTGCAGCGCTCAGGCTGCCGGCTTGGCCAGAGGATGTTCAATGCTTTCACGAGACAGAAGCCTTGAAGGACAGGAGTTGCAGCTTCAGAGACTCCCTTACCCTGGTGGGATCTATCCCAGGAATCCCAATTTCATCCTGCTCTGCCTCCAGATGTGCCAGCACCTGCTCTTCCCACCGACAACCCGCATCTCCCAGGCGGTACCTCTCCACCATGAGGAGCAGGACTGGGGTACCAACACAGAATCTCAGCACATCATAGGAAGGAGGAAAACCCAAAAGGCCCTGGGAACAGGACAGCTTGGCCCAGGAGCCCTGACTCCCTTGTATACCGTCTTTCTGCTACTGATCTTCTGCCCCTGAGGAAACCGAGGGATTTAAAGCAATTGTCTGGGAGAGAAGTCACTGCATTGAAAGCTGGGAAACTTCCCACAGATCCTTTATTCTTGTAGGTATTTTGGAGTCCTGATGTCCCTGTGGGTTTTTTTTTTAATACGTTGTTGTTTAATATTAAAAAAAAAAAAAGGCAGAAAAACTTGTTTCCTTCTCCCTTTCCCTTCCTTGTTTTTTCACCCTGGAATATGGTGGGGCTCATCTTAAAAGAGAGTCCTGTCTCCAGGCTGGCTGGGAGGGCGAAAGGAGAAAGGAAGAAGAGGAGGAAAGCTTGGAGGGCAGCAACCGAGGACTGACCCAGCACATAAAAACATCTTCAAAGTGAAGAGGTTGTTTTGCAAAAACACCAGGGTTTCGCTGGAAACCACCCGAGCTGGAGCTGCAAAGCCACGTCAGGAGCTGGGCCAGCACTGGGGAACCTGCCAGGTCTGAGCACTTTGGGGCTGGCAGAGTGCCCCAAACATGGATGTAACCCAACCTGCTCCCCAAAACTGTCCCTGTCCCGGGTCACCATCTCTTTGGGACAGTAGCGACCTTCCTTCTCTCACTGCCTGCCCCAGAAGGGGCTCACCCGGGAAGGCTTTTATCCACTCTGGCTCTTTTTCACCGCAAAGCCTCGCTCACCCTGAGAACGCATTACAAAAACTAACCGAGTGGCTCATTGGGGTGGTTGGGAGGCTGCTGCGATCAGTCCCAAATGCGGTGACCTCTGGTATTTTTAATGGCTCCTTAGGCAGCTTATCATCTCTGTATTCTTAGACTGATGTCATGGTGGCGCGGATAAATATGGCCGGCATGTATTGCCGGGCACGGCTCGGATGAGCAAGCTGGCTCTTTTTCCCCCCTCTCCATACAGGCTGCTCCTGCAAATTTTCATCCTGTCAGATCACACAGACCCCAGGATGGGGCCAGGGAAACCAGGAGCCCAGTGTGCATTGCCTCGAGCCACCTGCCTTGGTTTCCCCCGCCTGTCATTTTTGTTGGCAGTGGATGCTCTTTCAGATGTTGCAAGCTGCACGGGCTGGCTTGGTGATGCTTGATGCAACTGGGACTTGTGTTGTCTTCTTGTGTATTTCTCAGCAAAACAAGGTTTTAATGTAGACCTGGTCTTGCAACAACTTCAGTTTAACACCTCCATCCCCAAACTCTGTGCCTAAATATCTTCCACCCCTACTGCACTGTAGCATCTTGCCTGGCATAAGCCCGGGAGCTACAAGAACTAAATTAGGACAAAAAATGGAGACACGGATGCCGACAAACATCCTCTTTTTTCCCTGCCACGACAAGAGGGGCTGTCCTGGGGTGATGTCTCCAGGATGGGCAGCAGGGCAGGCAGCTGAAGGGCTCTGCCCAGCCACCCCAGAGCAGCGCAGTGCTGGCAACAAAGTGTGTGCCTCCTCACGTCCCCACGTCCCCATGCAGCTCAGGGAAGGTGCAAAGTGCGGGGAGATAAAACATCACTTGCCAGCTGCATCCCCAGGGGGTGGTGGGGAACGGCAGGCAGAGGCTGGACACTTCAGCGCAGCATTTCTCTGCCTGCATTTGATGCAGAGAAGTTGTGGACAGGTGGGGAAATCCAGCAGGGCGTATAATTAACGTAAAAACACAGCAGCTTGTGATGTCCAGCTTTTATGCTCAGGTATGAGCCCCTTTCCCTGGCCCCATTCTCCTCCAAGCTCTGGCCTGACTTTCATCCCTTCGTCCTTGCTCTGCGGGACACACCGAGGCTGCAGCCAAGAGAGGGTCATGGGAATCCTGGCACAGCCCCTCTCCGAAAAAGCTCAGCCCAGCTGTCAGTGAACAGACTGCCGCCGCACAGAGCAAAGCAAGCCAGAGCCACGGGGCCAGAGAGGCTGCCGGGCTGCAAACGGGAGGCGAGGAGCTACAACTGTTAGCAAGAATTAATTGGGTTTTTTGTGTTTATAACCCTCTGTTTCATGAAATAACACTGCAGGTGTAAGCGGCCAGGCTTTGGAAAGGAGACTGTGACCATCTTCATGCAGCACCTTGGATTTTCTGTCCACCAGTTTGAGAAAAAAATTCAGCAGGAAAGTTTCTAACCAAGCGTTGACGCTGCCAAGGAGTCATGGACAGCCTAATTACCCACCGCGCGGGAAAACATGGAAATGCTCAAAAGGGGGAAACCAAAGAAATGCATTTGCGGGAAAACTTCACGCCAGTGAAGCAGAAGCCCTCCAAGGAGCTGAGACCCATGCTCGGGGTCATCTTGCTGGGCCTCGTCCTGTTCATTGCCGCGGTGGTGGCCTGGTGCTACTACACGGTGTCCCTGTGGAAGGCGGAGCGGCTCAAGATGGAGCTGATGGACCTGCGGGCAGATGGTTTCGTCATCAGGAACCAGCACGGAGAGGTGGTCTTCCGGCTGGCCTTCCGCTCGGGCAGCCTCGACCTGGAGTCGTGCTCCAAGGAGGGCGAGATTTTGAGCTGCACGCGGTCGGGCGGGGGGCCGCTCAACTTCTTCATCCAGACGGTGAAGCCCAAGGACACGGTGATGTGCTACCGCGTGCGCTGGGAGGAGCTGGCGGCCGGCCCGGCGGTGGAGCACACCATGTTCTGGGAGGACGCCCACTGGTACGGGGGCTCGGAGATGAGCACCCAGCACTGGCCCATCCGCCTGGCCGGCTACCAGGAGCCCGTGCCCTATGTGACGAGCGACGTCTACTCCTTCCGCGACAGCTTTGGTGGCATCCTTGAGCGCTACTGGCTCTCCTCCAAGGCAGCGGCCATCAAGATCAACGACTCCGTGCCCTTCCACCTGGGCTTCAACGCCACCGAGCGTGCCCTCTTCTTCCAGGCTCGCTACAAGGACTCGCCCTACAAGCCCCCGCCGGGGCAGCAGCCCTTCCCCGAGCTCAGCTACCGGGTCTGTGTGGGCTCCGATGTCACCTCCATCCACAAGTACATGGTGCGCAGGTACTTCAACAAGCCCTCCAAGATCCCCGCCGAGAACGCCTTCCGATACCCCATCTGGTCCACCTGGGCACTCTACAAAAAAGATATCAACCAGGATAAAGTTCTGCATTTTGTAAGAAACATTAAGAAGAACCGTTTTAACTGCAGTCACATTGAAATCGATGACATGTACACGCAAGCCTATGGGGACTTTGACTTTGACCCCGTCAAGTTCCCCAACGTGACAGAGATGTTTGCAAAACTGAGGGAAGATGGGTTTAAGGTCACCCTGTGGATTCATCCCTTCATACACAGAGATTCCTCCAATTTTGGAGTGGGAATCGAGCGTCAGCTGTTCATCAAGGAGCCCTCTGGGCGGCTGCCGGCCATGGTGGAGTGGTGGAATGGCATTGGGGCCATCCTGGACTTCACCAACCCGTCGGCCCGGGACTGGTTCCAGAGCCACCTGCGCCAGCTCCGACACAAGTACGGCATCTCATCCTTCAAGTTTGACGCGGGCGAGACCAGCTACCTGCCCAAGCAGTTCAGCACCTTCCGCCCACTCTCGGACCCCAGCATCTGGTCACGGCGCTACACGGAGATGGCCATCCCCTTCTATGAGCTGGCTGAGGTGCGCGTGGGGTATCAGTCACAGAACATCTCCTGCTTCTTCCGCATCATTGACCGTGACTCCGTCTGGGGCTACGAGCTTGGCCTCAAGTCCCTCATCCCCACGGTGCTCACCATCAGCATGCTGGGGTACCCATTTGTACTGCCAGATATGATTGGTGGAAACTTCCTCCCCAACAAGACAGATGGGGCAGTGGAGATCCCCGACCGGGAGCTGTATGTGCGGTGGCTGGAGCTGTCGGCCTTCATGCCCTCCATGCAGTTCTCCATCCCGCCCTGGCTCTATGACAAGGAGGTGGTGGAGATTGCGCAGAAGTTTACAGAGCTCCACGAGTCACTGGTGGCCCCGCTGCTGCTGGAGCTGGCTGGGGAGGTCACCGACACGGGCGACCCCATCATCCGTCCCATCTGGTGGATCTCGCCCCGTGACGAGGCCACTCACAGGATCGACTCCCAGTTCCTCATTGGTGACACCCTCATGGTGGCACCCGTCCTGGAGATGGGCAAGCAGGAGCGTGATGTCTACCTTCCGGCGGGCAAGTGGCGCAGCTACAAGGGGGAGTTGTTTGAGAAGACCCCGGTGCTGCTCACGGACTATCCCGTCGACCTGGACGAAGTCGCCTATTTCCTCTGGGTTTCCTAACGGGCTCCTCCATCAGCTATGCAATGGTCTCAGGGATTAATGATAGTTTTTAAAGTAGAAATACTTCAGTATGAAATTCAAAGAAAGCACTGTGACGTCTGTTTTGTCTGTCAAGTGCTGTAGAGTGACTTACTTATTAAAATATATTGGATGGCTGTCTTTGTTGTTGCAGTATGACAAATACAATGTATAGAAACACAGTCTCTGCTTGTAATCTTTTCCCAGCAAGAAATGCCATGCACACTTCTGGTTTATAAAGGAAATTACATAGACTCATTTGTTACCCAGTTTCACAGCTGATCCCTTGAGATATTTGTAATTTCATTTACTTAGTAAAGGAGGCAGTTGCAGCAGAGTCCTTTTTTTTTAAAAAAGCAATCTGTGATTATCCTGAAGAGGAAGGCACCCAATTTTCAGCCTGCACATCAGATGGGTGCTGGTGCAGGACCAAGGGGAGTTTGCATTTCCCATGGCCTGAGCTATCTGAGCAAGGAGAAAGAAGCTATAGCACTTGCTAATGCTATAGCAGCCATTTCCCCCCTTTTATTGGAAGAAATTATTGAGAACCATGTCTGTGGTGTGGCTTCAGCCAAGCCTGTAAGCATGTGGTGAAATCTCATGGCAGTCAAGACTAAAACCTAGCACCAAGTCATGCATGGGTTAGGACCTAATAGGATCCATGTGTGTTTTGGGACCACATTTAGAGCCAAAGGGTGCAATCCATCAGGTCTCAGGAGAGGACTCATCATCCTCCTGAGAAAACTCAGACAATTAACAAACCAGCCCAAGTGCCCTCCTGCCTCAGTTGCCTCATAGAAAATGTTCTCCCATTCCACCAGCTGTATTGATGGAGATCCTTGAGCTGGCATCCTTCTGCCCATGGAGGTGACTTCTCCCGGGTGAAGGCATCTCAGCAGCACCTGCAGGCTTGGGGTAGGCAGGCTGGCTGTGAAATGCTGTCCACTCTTGGTCCAATTTTCCCTGTTTTTAAGCAAAGAGAAGTTTAAAGGTGATGTGACTGACCAGTTTAGGAGAGTCCTGGAAGTCTCTGGGCTGCAATGCCCCTTCCCAAAGTGAGAGACTGCTTCCTTTGCTGATCCCAGTGCACTGTTAGTAGGCACCTGGGAGGTAAAACTGTGTGTGGCCACAAAGCAGGAGAAAGCTCCTTTCTTTAGGAGTTTGCCCCAGAATTGATCCATATAAAAAGTAAACAGGGACTGGAGAACATTGCACTGACTCCAGATCTGGTTTGGTCCTCAGGTGAAGCAGCCCCAAAAATGGCTGAAACCCCCATGGCCCATCAGTGGGTCTGTTGTGCCACAAGGACCCTGTATGGTCACAGTGGCTCAAGAGCAGTGCCGAGTGGGATGAGCCAGAACATCTTCTAGTTGCCCCTGAAAGCAACTCGAGCTGCAGTAATGCTATCGCTGGTGTGGCGATGGGGAGGGAACCCCCCCTCTAATCTAGGGATGTGAAAGGGAAAGCAGTGCTCAGTCTGGCAGTGGTGTTCAGGGTTAACAGACCATCTCTGGGTCCTTACCATGGGCTTTCTCCCACTCCAGGGTAGTGGTTTCCACCGATGTATCTCCCCCGAGGACAAGAAATGCTTTCTCTCTCAGTTGCTGCTTTGAAGCCCCAAGGGGTCCCTGACAGCTGGGCTTGGGGCAACCAGAGGGTCCCAGGAGGCCCCAGCAAAACTCCTCTGGCTGTTGTTGCAGCAAGAAAAAAGCTTTCTGAAAAGCTGATGCCCATGGTGCTGGGGAGAGGTGGGAGAGCCAGGCTCCAGCCCCCTCATACCACACCTCTGCCCCTATATTCGGTGTGCTCTGTATGCACGCACACAGCTCTGCTGCCCGCCTGCATCACAGGCTGGCGGAAAAAAAAAACCCCATCACCGAGACTTTCTGCAGACTCTGGGGATGATATGAGCTGCCTAGTCCCATTTCGCTGCAAAAATTTCTCCCCCAAATCCCCATCCCTTTTCAATCTTTCCCCCAGTGCCTTTCCCTGCTGCTCAACCGAGCCGCGGGGAGCCACGAGGGACCGGTGCGGAGGCATCCTGCGAGCAGGTGGCATCGCAGCCGCCTCTCCGCACACTCCTGCCACGCTGGGACTGTGTGCTGCCATAGGGACATCTTGTTTGCCTTGCTAAGCTTCAGTCCTGGTTGGTTTTTTGCACTCCCAGTGCCGAGCAAGAGCTGTTTGCTGGAGGTGCTGGTGACATGGGACTCTCCCCCAGCTTATCACTCACCCCAGGCTGGCTGTCTTTTGGGAGGGAATTTATTGCCCTTAATCTTTGATGATTGCTGAGTTAAAAACAAGCCAGCCCTACTGGCAAAAAATAATAATAAAATAAATAAAAATCCCTGCTTTTCTCTACTCAGCCTCCGGGATTTTGCATCAGCCCAGACCATCGTTACGGCTCTCCCGGTGCGAGGGATCTGCAGGCTGGCAGCTCCTGCCCGGCTCCGGACGAGCTGTGATTGAGGAGGTTGTTGTTTTCCAGAGGCTGCCAGCCTGGCCACGTGCCCAAAGGGACTCTGCTGCTGGCAGCTTGTCCTTTCACCACAGTCCTCCCCAGCCTTGGGCTCTGCCTGCCTGCCTGTTGGTTTTTTCTTACTTTTAATAAAAGCTGTGATTTCGGGCAGGGATTGACACACTCCCGGCCAGGATCTCACAGATCAGCAGTTGCTGCTCTGCTGTCACCCATAGGCACCTCCTTGAAATCCAGTTTGAAACGAATTGGGCTTTTGCTGTAGCCCTACTGGGGTTTGGACTTTGCCATTAACACTCCACCCTGTGCCGTCCACAGCCATGGATGTGTTTTCAAGCACTGTCACTTAGCTGGGACCCAGGACAGACGAGACCCCACTCGCTGTCCCCATGTCCCTGGCAAGCCTCACAACACCCTCCCTGCACACAGCGCCAGCTTTTGGGAGGATGCAAACCAAACCCACTGATTCCAAGGAGGACTCCTGCATTATTGAGGATTTGCTGCAAGTGCTGCAAGCTGCCAACTTGCTCCCAAGTCTCCAGCCAGCACCAGTTTCACCCCGCCATGTGAGCATCATAAAAGTGTATGGATGCCGCTTGCACCCAAGGGAGAAGGCAAAGGAAAAGCATTGGGAAAATGTCTTTTATTACAAAAGGAGCAAACCGAAGTCCGTCTCATTCCTCAAGCCAAGCTCTATGTGTTGGCCAGTGCCAGTGACACAAGGCAGGCTGTGATTTGTCTAGTAACAATGGAAAGGACAGGAAAAACATTGTGTGGGGCAAAGGGGGTGGTGTTGGGCAAGGCAGGCTCCAAAACGAGTTTCACACGCTCCATTTTTGGCATTCCCATAGCCACAAAGATCTACTCTGTCCCCATCCTGGCCGTCAGCGCCATCTGGAAAGGGGGACCCCAGGGGCAGTGGGGACAGCCAGGGCCCAGACGGACCTTCTGGCGTGCCCGAGGGAAGCCAAGAGCAGGCTCCTCTTCTTCAGCGCCTGCAAACAGTCCCGAAGCACGTGTCCTCTGAGAGCAGCATGGACCAGCAAACCCCGCCGAGTCGATGCTGATGGGCCCTTTTTGGGTGGATGTCAGCAGAAATAAGGGCTCAACAGTCTGGTCCCCACCCCCGGGGGCAGACCCCATAGGGGTTTGCCTGGACATGGTCTTCTCCAGGTCAGCCCTAAGGCAGGGCTATTCCCTTTGCTATTGGGATCCAGGGGAGGGCAATCCCTGATCCAGTGGATCATCTCCATATCCCCATCTCCTGCCACCACTGCAAACACAAGAGTGGGGTGGCTGCCAGCTCCTCCCTTTAAAACATGCATCAAAGCTGCAGGCTACAAGCTTTAAATAAATCAACAATCTCAACTTTGCTTTCAGTGAAGTCTAGGATGAAAAAGCCCCAAATCTGCCTGAAACACCAGCCCCACGTATAGATGGACATAGTTAAACTTCCTTTTGTCTTCCAAAATTTTATATCAATCAAGGCAATTCATGTTACAGTTCTGTCTTCATAACAATTAAGAATTAGAAAAGTGGTTAAAAACAAACCCACCAGCATTACAGTCCAACGTAGGACGGCATGTGCAAACACAAGCACCCAGGAAACCCGATACACAACAGCGCAAGCTTCAAAATTCAATCACATGGGCATCACGTTGACCTGCTGCTCAGCCACGGTATGCTGTGGGCTGGGGTGGAAAAGGCTGAATCCAACTCCCAAACCTGTTTCGGGGCTTTTCCTTGGCTGAGTCGAACTAAAACCTGCTTTGGCAACTGACCCATGGTGTAAATCAGAGAAATCTCCCTAGCAGCAGTTCCCAAGGTGTCTGTGCACAGCGTGCTTGTGGTACGCAAAGTCCTGGAGGTCCTCGAGTCCTGCAGTGCTACAATATAGTGTTAGAAATAGTGGTTTTGGTAAAAAATTGGATGGAAAGGGCACCTAAAAGCCTCTGAGATAGCTTGAGGCAACACCGCTGAGCCTGTCCCCAACACACGGGGAAAGCTTGGTGCCACGGACCCGCAGAGAGCCACGCATAGGTACCCGCTCTTCAGCATCATCCCTAATGTCCTCCCAATAGCTTTACCTTTCTCCTAGCTGGAGCACTGAATAGCCACAGCCACTTAGGCTCTAACTACAGCATTTAGAAAAACAAAGGTACTATATAATCTTACATATTTATTCATATAGTTAAATAAAAAGAAAATTAAAACTTTGATAATAAAATCCTTTCTTTTGAGGGGAGGGGAAGGAAGATGGTGTGTCTAAAGGAGAATTTCCTCCATGACCTTCCTGACAGTGCCCGAAACCACTGCGAGGAGATTGAAGGCACTCATCCAGCTGCTCCCATCATTTTAATAATAAAAGGGATACTAATAGGAATGCTGTGTTTCTCTTCATGTAGCCTCACCCCTTACTAGTGAGGGATGCGGTGAGTGGCACAGCGGTAACAAAGGAGGAGAAGACACGTGATATCTCCTGGTCACACTGGAATCCTTCCCATGAAGTCCTGTGCCAAAGATACCACTTCTTCCCTGGCAGCTGAGCCGTGCAGCAACATCTCTTCCACCCAATGACTCCCATGCCAAGGACAAGTGTTTCAGAAGCAAAGATTGGAAGGGAGGAGCTGGAGCTCCTGAAAGCATGGCCTTTATGCATTTCTGGGGCTGGAGAAGCCCTCTCCGCACCCTGTCCTCCTTGCAGCCTGTAGTCAGATTCATCTCAGAAGCTCCTCACCTTCACCTCCACCCTCCAGTCCAAGGGCCAAATCCTGCCAGTGCCCTGATGACTGACGCTGGGGCTCCAGGATTAGCTCCTTGCCAGAGGGTGTCTGTAACTTGTAACCACTGTTTGCACTGGTGGCAGGGATCAAACCTGAGCCCTTCATAGTGAAAAGCCACAAGAAACAGGCTTTGGGACAGGCTTGTGGTCCAGCTGGGCAGGGATCTATAGGGCCCCCCCTGCGTCTCACTTTGAGGCTGAAACACCAAATTATGCAGGGCAGAGGCTGAAACACCAAATTATGCAGGGCAGAGTCAGACCTCAAGGGGTGCTCTAAAAAGTCCATCAAAATGGACTTCCTCACTTCCTTCCTAACTATAAAAGCACTTTAGATTTTGCCCCAAACATCTAAGTATCTACTCCTGGACCCCATCACAACCCCCAGGTTTAGTGCATCTCCTTTTAGTGCATCTCCTTTTCTGCCTCCTGCAAAGCCCAGTGGCAGGAGATGGGCTTTGAGAAATATCCTCACTGGTACGCAACCCTACCCAAAACACAGCACCATCTCCCCAGGTGGCAAACTCGTGCTGGACCCATGCTCAGCCCAGACACAATCCCATAAGAAACCCTGCAGATGTTGAGCTCTCCTTGGCTGGCCGTAGCCTGGGCAGGGTGCCCCAAACCTTCCCAGCCAACGCAGTTCAATTCTGCAGAGGGTCATTAAAAATTCAGGGGCTGAAACACGCTCCCAACCAGGGCACAGCCTGGAATGTCCTGCCCTGGGGAGGAAGGCTGCCAGACTTCAATCCTGTTTGCTCCATCTCGGAGCGGAGATTGCCCACAGCTCTCTGTAAATGCATATTCCCGTACAAAACCAAATGGGAAAGCTGGGAAAGAGGCATCTCTGCAGCTCCAACCCAGCTGCCAGCGGCTTGGGCTGCAGGACCATGTCACCCCATGTCCCCTCCAGAAGCCTCTGACAGCAACCCCACCTCCAGCACCACAAACGCTGAGGAAGGCCCCTAATTCTCTGGGGGAGAGAGGAGGGTTGCTTCAGAAAAACCCTCAACAAAACCATCACCTCTAACTGCGACCTGAGATGGAGATGGGTATTAGCTTAATTTCATGGTCTATGAGAACATTTCCGCAGGTGCAGCGAGAACACCCGCTGGCACAGACCCATCAGTGCAAAAGCCAGTGTTTTCCACCCACCGGCAAGCCGGCTAGCAGCAAACGTCACCGTCGGCCCAAGACACGTGCTGCTTGCGGGAACCAGCTGTTCCCGGGGAAGCGCCGCACGTACTTTTTCAGAACAGCTTTGCTCCAGGCAGTCCTTCTGCCAGCAATAAACCTGAAAGCTCATCTGTCCTTAAAAACCAAAAGGGATGATATTAGCAGGATAATCATGTAACCAAGCGGGGCCATAAATGCTTTAAAAAGACTGATGTGGCATGCTGGTATGGATGGTGCTGCTCTAGGAAAGGCAATGTTGACACCCAAGGCAAAACACATAGGCAAGTGCCTTGCAGTGGGTGTTAAATGGGCGAGGAGGTGGGACGCAAGCGACACACAGCCCATACAGTTAAAATACCCGGACTTCACGCGAGTAACCTGGCCCGCCTGGTACCCAGGAAAGCGGGAGCATGGGGCAACTGTTAGTCCAGTTCACACTAGACCGGAGGGGAAAAAATCCATTATATGTATATATATATATCTCTAGTTTGTTTTCTGCTCTTAAAAAAAGTCCTTTTAAGTATATTTGCCGTAACTATAAAACTTAAGGCAGGCTGTGCTGTAGCAACCCTCCCACATCACACACCCCCATGCCCAGCGCCGGGTCCTCCCACGAGACCAGAAACGCTCCCACTGTCACTGACCAAACTCGACCTCTTGAAATCCTTGGGAACTGAAAAGGTATTGGGTTTACTACGTGTCTGTAGACTGACAACTCCTTCCTGACCTATACAGAGAAAACTCTGCCCACCATAATCCAACCGGAGTCTCCCACATGCCCCAAATTAAAAAAAAAAGATCACCCCCTCCGAATAAAAAAAAATTACCCCAAGGACAGTGAAGTCTATTTAATTCCCTTCCTGAACCCCAGTCTCAAACGAAATGTGCAATTAGAATTATTATTTGTTACAAAGTCCTAGGTAAGGCGTGGTTATCCCAAAGCTAATGGAGGAGCCCGTTAGGAAACCCAGAGGAAATAGGCGACTTCGTCCAGGTCGACGGGATAGTCCGTGAGCAGCACCGGGGTCTTCTCAAACAACTCCCCCTTGTAGCTGCGCCACTTGCCCGCCGGAAGGTAGACATCACGCTCCTGCTTGCCCATCTCCAGGACGGGTGCCACCATGAGGGTGTCACCAATGAGGAACTGGGAGTCGATCCTGTGAGTGGCCTCGTCACGGGGCGAGATCCACCAGATGGGACGGATGATGGGGTCGCCCGTGTCGGTGACCTCCCCAGCCAGCTCCAGCAGCAGCGGGGCCACCAGTGACTCGTGGAGCTCTGTAAACTTCTGCGCAATCTCCACCACCTCCTTGTCATAGAGCCAGGGCGGGATGGAGAACTGCATGGAGGGCATGAAGGCCGACAGCTCCAGCCACCGCACATACAGCTCCCGGTCGGGGATCTCCACTGCCCCATCTGTCTTGTTGGGGAAAAAATTCCCCCCGATCATGTCAGCGGATATGAAGGGGTACCCCAGCATGCTGATGGTGAGCACCGTGGGGATGAGGGACTTGAGGCCAAGCTCATAGCCCCAGACGGAGTCACGGTCAATGATGCGGAAGAAGCAGGAGATGTTCTGTGACTGGTACCCCACGCGCACCTCAGCCAGCTCATAGAAGGGGATGGCCATCTCCGTGTAGCGCCGTGACCAGATGCTGGGGTCCGAGAGTGGGCGGAAGGTGCTGAACTGCTTGGGCAGGTAGCTGGTCTCGCCCGCGTCAAACTTGAAGGATGAGATGCCGTACTTGTGTCGGAGCTGCCGCAGGTGGCTCTGGAACCAGTCCCGGGCCGACGGGTTGGTGAAGTCCAGGATGGCCCCAATGCCATTCCACCACTCCACCATGGCCGGCAGCCGCCCAGAGGGCTCCTTGATGAACAGCTGACGCTCGATTCCCACTCCAAAATTGGAGGAATTGTAGTTTATGAAAGGGTGAGTCCACAGGGTGACCTTAAACCCATCTTCCCTCAGTTTTGCAAACATCTCTGTCACGTTGGGGAACTTGACGGGGTCAAAGTCAAAGTCCCCATAGGCTTGCGTGTACATGTCATCGATTTCAATGTGGCTGCAGTTAAAACGATACTTTTTGATCTTTTCAGCAAATCGCAAGAGTTTATCCTGGTCAATATTGTTCTTGTAGAGTGCCCAGGTGGACCAGATGGGGTATCGGAAGGCGTTCTCGGCGGGGATCTTGGAGGGCTTGTTGAAGTACCTGCGCACCATGTACTTGTGGATGGAGGTGACATCGGAGCCCACGCAGACCCGGTAGCTGAGCTCGGGGAAGGGCTGCTGCCCCGGCGGGGGCTTGTAGGGCGAGTCCTTGTAGCGAGCCTGGAAGAAGAGGGCACGCTCGGTGGCGTTGAAGCCCAGGTGGAAGGGCACGGAGTCGTTGATCTTGATGGCCGCTGCCTTGGAGGAGAGCCAGTAGCGCTCGAGGATGCCGCCAAAGCTGTCGCGGAAGGAGTGGACGTCGCTCGTCACATAGGGCACGGGCTCCTGGTAGCCGGCCAGGCGGATGGGCCAGTGCTGGGTGCTCATCTCCGAGCCCCCGTACCAGTGGGCGTCCTCCCAGAACATGGTGTGCTCCACCGCCGGGCCGGCCGCCAGCTCCTCCCAGCGCACGCGGTAGCACATCACCGTGTCCTTGGGCTTCACCGTCTGGATGAAGAAGTTGAGCGGCCCCCCGCCCGACCGCGTGCAGCTCAAAATCTCGCCCTCCTTGGAGCACGACTCCAGGTCGAGGCTGCCCGAGCGGAAGGCCAGCCGGAAGACCACCTCTCCGTGCTGGTTCCTGATGACAAAACCATCTGCCCGTAGGTCCATCAGCTCCGTCTTGAGCCGCTCCGCCTTCCGCAGGGACACCGTGTAGTAGCACCAGGCCACCACCGCGGCAATGAACAGGATGAGGCCCAGCAAGATGGCCCCAAGCATGGGTCTCAGCTCCTTGGAGGGCTTCTGCTTCACTGGCGTGAAGTTCTCGGGCAGGAAGGTGTACATGCTGTTCTCTTTTCTCTAGGGCTTTTTGCGCAGGGGAGTGGGAAGGAAGATCTCTTTGCAGCAAGTCTGGGGCTCTCAGCAGAAGACAACGGACTGTTAGGAGAGTTCCCACCTCCAGCGAGTCCCGGAGCACCCGTCTCTGAAAAAGAAGAGGATATAAATAGTCTCAGTAGAGTCTCTGAATCAAGGGACCGCTTGTCATCCCTTTGCCGACTCCGCTTCAGCAGCTCCCCCCGCCCCTGGGCTGCGACGTGCCGGGTGCTGTACGCCCAGTACCAGACACCATCTGCAGTTACCCCGGGGCAGACAACACGTGCGGAGAACAGCCTGAGCCCCACATGGAGAACAACCCCGGGGCAATAAGGGCCAAATTGTTGCCATAATTAGTTTTTTTTAGGGGGAAGACTTTCAGCAAGGCAGGAGCGGAGACTGGGAGGGGGTAGGAGGAGGCTGAGCGGGAGCTGGATCAGCCCACTAACAGTATCTTTAAGGGACAGGGCTAATTAAGAGCCATAAAAGACACCAGTTAATGAATTCCAGGCAGCTGCTACTAATTTTAATCAAACTGCCTCCCTGGCAGATTTAACTCAGCTCATCTGCTGAGTGTCCCGGCTGCTCCAGCCTGGGGATGCTTTGCAGCGAAGGTGGGTAAATCCCAGCTTCTCCACAGCCCCCGGATGGCCAAATTGGGACGGGGTACCGGCGGCTCATGGCTGCTTTTGGGGGGCACGTAAGGGGTGCGCTGTGCAGCAAAGCACGGCTGCGGGAGGCACCAGCAGCCCCAGGCGGGAGGAGAGCGGCTCGCTCCTGCCATGCATGCAGACCCCTGCAATGGCTCCGGGCAGGAGAAAGGCTAATTTTATCAGGAGTGAGCAGTGTAGGACCTCCAAAGGGTTCTTCCTCCACCCAGCACGGCCCGGGCTGTGTTTCGACTCCAGCCTGCTCCCCCCTGCGCGGCCCCGGGGAAGCGGGCTGTGCCAAGAGTCTAATGGCTTTTCCTTGGCCGCGGGCTGGCTGGGCTCGGCCAAGCACAGCACCGAGGATCCAGAGGGGAAAAGTAAAGTAAGGACACGGGAGAGCAAGAAACCCAGCCGCAGGAGGAGCAGGAAGGAGAGGAGCTGCAGACCATCTGGCCGGTACCTGCCCAACACCAGCAAACACCGGCACGCTGCCCCCTCCCCAAGCCCCTCCCGGCTCTGGGCAAACTGGAGGAAAAAACCCTCTTTCTGGGCACGAACAAAGCTGGTAGCAGTAAGTCCCTCTGAAGGGCTTGGCTTCTTTTTTTTAAGAGGGAAGAAAAAGATCCAAAATGAAATACTGAACCCTCTCCTACTGCAGGTGTGACAAGCCAAAGCACGTTTTCCTCTGCACCTCGGACAGATTTTTCTCCCCAAAAAAGGACAGGCAAAGCAGAAAGGGGTCCTGAGCACCATCTAAAACCCACTGCTGCACTACGGGGATGCCTAGGTGTAAACCCACAGTGGTACCTGGGCATGGGCTCAACAAAACATATAGTATTTTATATTCGTCTTGAAACACGTATTGGGCCAGATCTTGCAGCTCAGGGAACTTTTTCATTGCCGGCCGGGTCATCTTAACCTTCCCCTGAGAGCCGATAACTTTCTAGGCTGCCAGTTGCTTTAAATGGGATTACAGCGGCATTAGGAAGCAATTAGCCTGAACGGGCGATAGGTTTAGCTAAACGACTTGTCCCGTGGCCAAGTCCCACGGAGCACTCGCTCGCTGGTGGGGAGCCCCAGCACGGGATGGGGGCTCCGACCACCCTGACTGTGTCACCCAGGGCCGCATCCTGCACCCCAGGAACGGGGTCCTCAGCCACCAGCACGTGTGACGTGAGGCTAGGTGAGCCCAGCAAAAACGGGGCAATAAAGGCAGAGAGGAGACAGTGGTGGGAAGTTGCTGTCCTTGGAATAAACACTCGTCCCCTCTGTCAACCCCTCCTTGGCTTGAGGGTGAACCAGAAGCAGCGCAGAATTGTACTGGGGTTGGGGGTGGGTGGGTGGGGGTTTGCAGAAGGGTCTCGGCCAAAACCAGCACAGCTGAGCAATGCTACAAGTGGCGGAATGCTTCTGGAAATACAGACGGGTATGCTGAGCCCAAACAAGCTCCCTCCCTCCTGGCACTGGGAATTTTTGGGATGCCAGTGAGGGAGATGCAAATACCTATCACTACCAGAGGCACGCCTGTGTCTCATGCGTGCCTTATCTGGGGACTGCAAAGCTCAAGGGGGGAGAAAATAAAATGCAGCTGCCCACTGAGCAGGTCTCACAAATTATTTGGGAAAAGAATTTTTAAAGGTTTTCATGTTTTCTAAAAGAAAAAAAGAGGAAATAAACAGTGTTTTCTTTCCCAGTTCTCATTTAGGGTTTTAAGCCCAAGAAATGGCCGATACTACCGCTGTGGGGACAGCCACCTCCTTACTCCATGTAAAATTGACAGCAGCTCCCAAGGCTTTAGGGAGTTTCTAGATTTTCATCTTCCTTTCAGGAGGCTGGTTTATTATTTATGAACTACTTCGAAGCTGCTCTATTTTTAGGCTGTTTCTTTCTTTTCCCCCCATGGGCTGGAGCTCATGACGTACACGAAGGAGCCATCACTGCTGCTGCCAGTAAAGAAAGAATGTGTTTTTTAAGAAAGGTTTTGCAGCCCTTTGTGGCCCTTGGACACCAATTTGCCTTGGAGGGATGTGCCAGCCGGGTGTCCAAGCTGGCGGATTTAATCCTGCTCTGGTCACTCTGGCTGGGCCAGGATCAAAGCCCTGTGGCTGGGCTGATGGACATCACCCGCTCAGGTACCACTCCAACAAAGAAGGGTGTTTGCAGGCATCGCCCAGCACACCAATGGGCCAGGGAGGGATTGAAAACAGGATCTCACTCTGGGCCCATCCGGCCTCTCTCTTTTTCTGACTTGTTAACAAAATGTATGTTCTCCAGCCGGTGATCTGGCTCCACCCCAGATGAGAGGTAAGTCTCCCAGGCTCCCTGGAGACAACGCCTGCCACCTCGCATTCACCAGCCGCAGCCTGCAGAGGTGCCTGCTCATGCAAAGCCTGTTTCGACATTTTTTTTGGAATGCAAACTTGTTATTTTGCTCCAAGATGACATTGCGGTGACCTTTAAACTCCTCAAAAAAAAAAAAGAAAACGGGAAGGGAGGGTGTCAAAGCCAAACAGCATGTTTGCAGCTTGCTGCGCTGAAGCTTCCCAGCTGACCCAAAACAAAGCTTTTTCTTCCTGTTCTGTGGAAGCAGCGAGTTGTCTTGCCTCAACTGGAGATGAAAGCAAAACATCTAAGCAGGACACACTTTACAGAGTAAAAATAAAAATCCATTTTTTGACCGCTTCTATTTTTGCCAACACTGCCGCTAACCACGGGCTGCGAGACCCACAGCACCACTAACCCCAGCAACTTTGCAATTAGGGCATTCGTTTAAAAAGGGTCAATAACATTTAAGTGGTTTCTATTGCCCCGGTGGGGTCTGGTCTGAACCGCGCCAGGGGCCAAGCTTGTGTCAGGGACACGCACCCATTTCCCATGCCAGGATGCTGGGAAACCCTCCCCGCCAGTGCAAGGTGCTGCTGCCTCCTCCCTAAATATCTTGGCAGGAGTCGAGCTAAGGAAGCACCGCAGATTTCACTGGGAGGCATTTCCAACCCCATAAAAAACCAGGGAATTAAGATGGCAAATTAAGGGGGAAATTACTTCTCTTCAAAACAGCTGTGGGGGGGGAAAAAGCCACCGCATGCAAGGTCCTTGCTCCGCTCCGCAACCCCCCCGTGGGAGACCAGCCAAAGGGACTTTGCAAACCTGAAGTGGGGGACAAGCAAACCTCTCCAGGGGGTTTAATCTCCCTTGGAGAGGTCTGCAGCAGCACTGGAGTTCTCTGGAGGGCTTTTTGGAGTCAAAGGGTGAAATCACCATTCCAGCTGCTTGGCGCTGATGGGAGCGGGTGGGATGGGGGGGGGGGGGGGGGCCAAGCGGCAGCGCTGGCACGGGGCACAGGGCTGCCCCTCGCACACCTCGGCTCGCCCGTGGATCGGAGGCACCGATTCCTTCCCTAGCCCTGCACAGCCACCCACAAGGATCCCCCCAGATACCGCACTGGATTTATCCCCGCAGCGCACAAGCCACCCCGGGGTGAATGTGGGTGGCACAGAGCCAGGGCAGCGGCTCTGCCTTAGCGGGACAGGGACAGCTGGGGGGGACACGACGCAATCCTTCCCAGGGGACCCCTGCCTTCACCCTCCCTGCTGCGGTCGCAGCGGGGACAGACACGCTGCCTGGCCCAAGGGGCTCGGGGAAAGGCTGCGGTCAGCGGAGTCTCTGCACTGCCCGCAAAGTGACAGCCGCTTGCGGTTGGGGCTGCTGACTCCGTGGCAAGACACAGCAGCGAATTCCCCGTAGCACCCGGCTGTCGGATGCGGACAGTCCTGGCCAGGAGGCAGCTTATCCCGCCGGGGGCATGGTGCCGGTACTTACCCATCCATCGCCTCCCCGGGATCCCTGCCTGCTGCCTGGCTCTGCCACAGATGGCTTTTTAAAATATAAAACATAAAATACAAGCGCTGCTCTATCTCCACGTCCCTGGCAGTTTCGTCCTCTCCATCGCATGAGGGTGTTTCGGAGCTACGAGCTGGCTGCGCCCCGAGCAGCATGTGTCCGCGGGCAGGAGGAGGGGACCCAGCGCGTCACCTGCGTGTTTTCTCAGGCACTGTGACGGATGCGTGAGCAGCCAACCCTCTGGCCGGGGCGTGCTGAGGCGGCGGCACCCGGCCAAGAGGCGGCTGCCGCAGGCATCGCGGCGGCACGAAGGGCACGAGCTTTGCTGAGCCTCGGCTCCCGGAGTCGCGGGATTCGGGCTGGCATCTCACCTCCCTGCCAGGTGAGCGGGAAGGGCTGGCGAAGGCTTGTCCCCTCCTGCATTCGCAGGCTCTCAGCAAGCAAAATAAAAACCAATGCAGGCTTTTTTTTTCCTTCCCCAAGACTTGTGATTTTAAGCAGAGTCATATTCAGCAGAGTAATGAGGTTGCCTTGAGCGAAAAGAAACAAGCAGCCCCGTTGCTGCCGGCTGGTTAGTAAGCCAGGATTAAACAGCACCAGGCACCCAGAGGATAAACCCCAAATCCGAGGGGGCCACAAGAATACAGAGCTCATCTGCAAAGTGCAGACACACTGCCAGCACCTCGTACCGTCTGCAAGCAGACGGGAGATTTGAAGCTGTGGCATTAGCTCTGCCCAGCCTTAAATACTTTCACCTATATTGTAGGAATCGTCACCTTACAGCCCAGTTATGTCCCTTAAAGCTGCCAGTGTCAAGTGATCCTCCAAATCCATTTAGACACCTCATCCAGTGTCTGACCATGAATGCAAAAAAGCCACTGGGAGTCAATTTTGGCAGCAGATGACTTAATATTTAACACCCCTGACAATTCCCCCTTTACAACATTGTCTTTCTTTGTTCTTCACCCTGTGCTAATTAGCAAGATGAAGTTCTAATAAGCTGGATTTTCACTTTAACCCTGCACACCACTTGCGGTGCTGCCGGCTCATGACTAAACCATGACCAAGGGCTCTCACTTTCCCCCGCCTGGAGGCACATCACAGCGCCTGAATTTGTCTGTGCCGCAAAGATTTGTGGAGACTTTAAAACCAAGTGAGCTCTCCTGGTCCACTTGTAGCAAAGTGCATTGGACCCGTGGGAGAGAAAGCTCCGGCGCTCTCCCTTCAAGGGCATCTCTGTGTCCACCTTGGAGATATCCTAAGCCCCTGGGGGAGCAGGAGGCAGCCTGGCCCTGAAGCCGCGGTCCATGGGGTAACCCAGCAGCCAGCTCCTCGGCACTTGCGGGGCCAGCAGCTCTTGGAGAGGTATCCACTAAAACCACCCAGCTCGTGCACGACGGTGGCGAAAGCAAAACACCAAATACAAGGAGTTCCATGGGCCAGTGTGCCAGGATGATATAAATCTCTGCCCAAAAAGGAAATGAGACTGATAACTGCAATAATTTCATCACTCCCACCGAAGGAGCCAGCACCAGGACTAGCAGGGCTGGTCCAGCGGGGAGGCGTATGAAACCCTGGTGCGAGGCATCAGTCTGCTATTAGCTTATGTCATTCACCACGTGTGCCATATAAGATACACAGCCATAAAGATTTTGGTGTCTTTGCCGCTGCCTTTAGGTCCCCCAGCCCAATTTTTGCTGGTACAAGATGTGCTTCATCTACCACCCTATCACTCAACAGCCTTTCTCCCCAATGCTCCCACGGCCGTTAGTCTCACTCCTGCTCATCTCCATCCTCCAAGACAAACAGCTCCACAGCGGGACCCGGTGCCCCATTTTGCCCCTCCCCGATCCTTTTTTAAAAGAGCTGATTCAGCGCTTTGGGAGCGCTCAGCATTTCGGATGCTGAGGCAGGCTGAAACCCGAGCCCACCCCAACACCCGAGTGCTAAAACATGATATGGGGAAGAAATGGAAACCTAAGTACCGCCCTCTGACATGGCCCCTGCGATCTTCCAGACATTGAGTCACCATGAAACTCCAGCTGGCAGCTCCAGAGAGTGGTGGATGGCTCATAGAGCTGGACTGGCGACTCAGGACCTCGGATTTCCATCTGTATCCAACAGCCAACGATGCTGGACAACCTTGGGCCAAATGCAATCATCGATCCCTTGAAGTGCTCCCTGGCAGCTCTTCCATGTGCAGATCCAGTCATGCAGACACAACCCCCCAACCCTCATCACCTACTGGGGTGTGGGTGTCTGCTGTGCCAGGCACTTGCCCTTTGGGCATCACGAGTATCCCAAGGGGGAGAGGGAGAACAGAAAGAAGGATTTGTGCTCTCTAAAACAGCTTTGGCCGCTCATCACCACCGCCGGCACTTGCTGATGGAGGGGCTGTCCGAGAAACCACTCCAAACCCAACCCAGTACATTGCACAACGCGCTGCATAAACCCATCTGCTTCAGTTTTCACTGCCAAACATCTGTCTAGCGGCAAAAGTTGAAGCTGCACCTTACAAGCGGAGCTGGGGACGTGCCTCTGGGCTGCGTTAATCTTCTCCGGGTGGCAAGACTCCTACCCATCAAAAAAAAATTGCGTGGCCCCTACACGTCGGAGTGCGCAAGGTTTGCACCCCAAGATCAGGGTGCAAGGTTTGCACTGACACCCCGCTCCCCGCGGGCCTTTCCGAGCCTGCCCCTGCTGCCGGTTGCAGCCTGGGGTCTGCGGGACGGGGCAGCCCCTTGCCTGCCTCCAGCCCCGCACCCCCGCACCCGGTCATCCCCCCCCCCCGCCATGCCGGGGATGCACACCCCGCAAACCTGCCCCGGGGGCTGCTACATCCTTCCCCGGCGGGCGGCCCCGGGAGCCGGCAAACTTACCGGCGGCGCCGGGCCATGGCTGGGCTCTGCGCGGCAGCGGGGACGAGGCTGGGAGCACCGGCAGCGGGGCTGAGCGCACCCGGCGGCCCGCAGCGGTTCCGGGGTTGGGCGCTCCCCGCCGCCCCGCCCCGGCTCCGGCACCGGCCCCGGCCCCGGCCCGGCCCCCCCGGCCCGCCCCGGCGCGGCGCTCCCCGCTGGGAGATGTAGTTCGGCCCCCGCCCGCCCCCGCCGTTCCCCCGGCGGAGGCAGCACCAGCTCCGGCGGGGCCGCTCCGGGGAGTACAGGGTGGGGTTGGAGTCGCTGGGGATGCCCGGGGGCACTTGGGGGTGGGGGTACCCCTGGGGCTGTGCTGGGAGGCACTTGGGGTTTGGCACCGGTGTGGCTGTGCCGGGATGCTTTTGGGCCAGGATGGGGTTTTCACGGGGTTTTCCCTGCCCCAAGCAGAGTTGGGGTGCTGCTTGGTGCGGGCAGGGTGGTGCTGCCCCGCAGGAACGTGGAGCCCCTGATGGCTCTCAGCTGGAGAATCCCTCCCTTGGGGATGGCAGCCCCGTGGGTTTATGATCTGCGACACGTGTGGAAGGCCCTGGGTGGTGTTCCCTGCTGACACTGGGCTCCCAGATTATAGTCAGAGAAGGGCATTTCATGCCTTCATTAATTATGCGCTGCTTTCAAATCCCCCTCCTTAGTTAGCCCGAGTCTGGCACCCCAGATGCATGGCAACTCTTCCTGGACAACTTGGCAAAAGCAAGCACGTCCTAAGCAGCCCAGCACAAAGCTGACAAACATGGGTATCAACGACTGCTTCTATTTCTGGCTGTGTTACTATGCTCCGAGAGCTTTTCCTTGTGTGCTTTCTTGGTCTCCAGCTTGCGGTTGTCGACAGGGTACCAGCCCCTGAGGGCCGTTAAAGTGCCCACCGAGCCAGCAGTCGCTGAAGTTCCTCCCCCCTCCCCAGGAACTTCCCCAGCCTGTAGGAAAGGATCTGAGGGGAACAGTTGCCCAAGCCAGTTTAATGAAAGCCCATCTTTGCTCTTCACCAGCACCACGGGGCAGAGTAAGCTTCCGAACTAAAGTCAGGGTGGATGGTGTAGCTACTTCTCTGGACTCCTCCTGCCTTGCTGAAGTGGCTCGTGTCCCACCTAGGAGAGCAGATAAAGTTATCAGCCGTGGGAGGACGAAACTCCAGTGAGGAAGAAGAGCAGAAAACCTGCTCCCAGCTGCCAGCCTTGCTTAGGGGCAAGCAGTGGACATGCACTTTGGTATGTGTCTTCGGGCACTGAGGCCAAAGTGAAGCCCGAGCAGAAGAGCTGAAGCTCCCTCGAATTGCCATCTCAGCGAGCTGCTTCCAGCGAGTCTCCCACCCTGCAAACACCCACTTTCTCTTGCACTGTTAATTTTCTTAAAATCTTCATTCCCAGAGCTGTGCCAGTCCAGGAAAATTTGCCTGTTTCTCAGTGGAGAAGACCTTGAGAAACATCTCGCCGAGGTTCAGGCATAGGGACATCTGTGGGGAACATGGTGCTCCCTGTTTGTTCTCGTTGTTTGGTTTTAGTTCCTGGGCTCAGGAATTTAAAGCCAATTACACATTTTCTGCGAAGTCTGAAGCCTAATTTTGGCCCACGAGGGCTTGATGCAGTAGCAGAGTGATGACTAAGCTAGTTGAACAGCCTCCCCTTTCCCCTCGCTGCTTCCCCGGGCCTGAAAAAAGCTGCCTCAGCAAAGGTAAACATGTGGGGATTAAAAGGTGCTGCCGGACCTGCAGTAGGTGAAGGACAGGGCTGATTACCGCACAACAAACAGCGTGACCAGGGAACAGGTTCTTGGATAAGAAGAGCAAACAATGACAACAGAAAACACAAGAGCAGCACAAGAAACATTGATGTGGCCCCAAAACCTGGGAGATGCTAAGCTACATGCAGCCAGGCTCAGGGGTGCCAGCAAGATTTCAGGTGCTGTACAGTCCCAAGGACCGCTGTATGAGACCAAGCATAGAAACACCTGTCCTGGGAGCAGATTTGGCAACTGCTTCCCCACGGGTAGCAACAACACGCTCCACAGCCCAGCACCACAATGGTGTCCTGCCCTCCCTGGTCACATCCACTTAGCCTGCAAGGTGGAGGTGCAGCGGCTGCATCGCTTCCTGCATGGGCACCGTGATGGGACCCAGTACCCCTTGGGGTCTGCAGTCTGCACCATTGTCCCCAGAATAATCCTCTGAGTAATTTTGCATGAAACCCTAATGAAAAGGGAGCTAGTGGCAGCCTGGCATTAGGAAAAGATAATAGGCTTTTCCCCCAGGGCAACCGGCTTGGAGCGCTCTCCCCATGGAACCTCTCTGCACCTAGGGCTCCTGTACGGGGAGGATGGCTGGGGGCAATCTGTAGATGTACAGAACATTGCTCTGAGGTTGTAACTGCAGCATGGGATACTCCTGCAAGAAACAGAGGAGGTAGGGTGAGCGGTGTCCCGAGGACAAGGGAGGTCATGTCCATCCCATCCCATTCCATCCCAAGCCATCCCATCCCATTCCATCCCAAGCCATCCCATCCCATCCCAAGCCATCCCATCCCATCCCAAGCCATCCCATCCCATCCCATCCCAAGCCATGCCATGCCATGCCATGCCATGCCATGCCATGCCATGCCATCCCATCCCAAGCCATCCCATCCCATCCCATCCCATCCCATCCCATCCCATCCCATCCCAACCTTACAGCCCTCTCTCCTAGTACATTGAGATGCCTTCTGATGGCAGGGTCCCCATCAGCGTAGTAGTTCATCCCTCGCAGGCAGTAGTGGCGCCCAGAGCAGGGGCTGTAGTAGCCCTGGAAGGGTCTGCTCCCTGCCATGGTGTACATGGGCAGCATGTCAGCGACCACCAGCCCCTCTGCAAGTGGAGGGATGGTGAGGGTAAGGGAGAGGAGGAGCAGCCAGCCCATAACCCAGATGGATGCCAGCATGGCACAGGCACAACTACAGCCCGAGTACAGGGAGAGGGCAAGGGTAGTTACCGTATTGATTGAGGCAGGTGGGTTTCGGGGAGTACGCCACGGGTATGCTGTGCAGGAAGGTCTCCATCCTTGTATCCTGCAAGGAGCGATGGCAGCCCTTGCAGGATTGCCACCCTTTCACTGCAGAGCCCAAAGTGCTGGCGGCACCTGAGGCGGTTCCAGTTTGGGGGGGCCAGAGGGACTGGACTCTACCTTGGGCAGGAGTGGGAGGTAAGAGGAGTGCTTATTCCAGGCTGCGCTGTTGTAGGGACCTGTTCTCCAGGTGGTGTATTTGTCCTCATGGACAAAAACTGGGTTGTACTTCTCTGCAATGCAAAACCAACAGGGCTGTCCTGTGGTGCTGGGGACACGGGGGGATGGCCGGAGAGTCCCGACTGTTCCTCCTTTCCCCGAAACGCAATGCCACGGGGCCAGGGGGCATCTCAGAGGTGCTGCTCCCAGGGTCCTTGTTAAGGATCTGTGATGGAGGTGACACCCACCACTTCTAGCTCATTGGTCACTCATCCCTGCCCACGCAGCTTGGGTCCTTGGGGACTATGGGGTGCCAGGAGGGTCCCCCAGGCAGCACCTACCACCAGAGGGTATTCACGGGCCACCAGGGGAGAGAACCTTGGGGAGCTGCGGGCATCCCTGGGACAGGGACCGTCTCAGTGCAGGGATGGGAACAGTTGGCCACGGGAAAGCCACAAGCGCAGATGCCGAGGGAGGGTCCTTCGCCACCGTGGGGGGAATGCAGGATGCAAAAGGGGGGATGAACAGAGCCGCTGCGGGTGTTGGCCCCCCAACCCCATGGGGATGTGCCCCGTGTGACAGCTGGGACCTCGGCGATACCTTCGGACCTGGCCAGCCAGTACTTCTCAGGCCAGTAGGCAGTGGGGTCGATGGTGTTCCTGTAGTACTCCTGCATTGCCTCCTTAATCAGCTGCTCGGTCTGACCTTGGCTTGCTGGATTTTGCACTGGGGGCATCGTTAATCCCTACAGAGAGCAAGGAGCGGGGAGAGACACCCAGGCCATGCGGCAGCGTCTGCTTTCGTGGCCGTTGGGGCACACGGTGAAGCCGATTACTAGGCAGGGTCTAACGCTAGAGGTCCGAGCACCAAGTCTCTGTTCACAGTGGGTGGGCATGGGGGTCATAGCAGCACTGTGATCCCCCCACAAGCTTCCTGCTCGCCCGAAACCAGGGGATGGAGGATGGCTGGGTGTCACTGGCTCCTCTCCCCCTGCACCCAGGGTGTCCACAGGCATCCAGGCAGTTTGCAGAGTGGGAGATAGGGTGGGTGCACTGGGACTGCCAGGTATGGGGCCAGCAGAGGTTGGGAAGGACCGAACAAATGTCCTACAGCTGGCAAAGCCCAAGAGGGCTGGGGTCTTGCGGGGCAGACGGGTACCCTGGTTGCATGAGCCTGTCCCTGCCTAGTGATGACATCCCTCTCTGTGCCCTCTGCTGGCTCCCTCATTATAATGCACATGCTAACGAGGCCGCAAGAGATGAGCCAGTTTGCAGCGTGTTTTGCGTCAGAGCCTGTAGGGTTGTTAGCCTGAGTGGGGAAAGCTGCATTTCCCACAGACACCCCCTGCAGTGGGGCCACGGCTCAGGCATCCCTCCTCCTCCAGGACCAGGGCTGGGAAGGGTTTTTCAGTGCTCAGATCTGCCCCCAGCCCTTCACATAGTCCCCCCTGGCATGGAAGGCCCCCCAGTTGGAGCTGAGCTGAGCCTGGGGGCTGTGTGTTGGAGCAGCTCTCAGAGCCACCCAATCGGTCCCCCCATTGCCACCGCGTCACACAGCAGCCCTGGGCTGAGCCCTGCACTGCCTCAGTTTCCCCTTCCTCAGCAGATCCTGCCCCCTGCGCATTACGAAACCTACCGATGGACAGGGCTGACGTGTGAGAGTTTGTGCTGGTGACCGCCAACCCTGAGAGCCCAAAGCCACTGTGGGGTGCAGGGGACAAGAAGCCAGCGAGCACAGGCCGTGGGGTAGCAAACGCTTTGCTAACCAGGGAGCACGACCCCCCCACCATTACACACATGCAGCGAGGCACCCTGTGAGTCCCCGTGCCACCCCTCTGCCCAGCACCGAGAATCCGCAGCTGGGTAGGGGTAGAAACCTTGAGGTTTCCTCCTCCCGCAGCATTTACCTGCGTCACAAACTTGTTTTCTTTCCAGAGCTGCTGTGGAGCCCGCTCATTGATCGTCTTTTTGACAGAGCATGGCGGGCGGTAGGAGTCGGTGTAAGTGCTGATGGGGGTCTTGTGTTTTTTGGACAAGAGGAACATGGTGCAGCAGCCTGCCGGGACGGGAGTGCTTGGAGTCCCAGAGTGTCCTGGAGATGCCGCACTGGATGAGCACCACTGCGTGGGGTTGGGGGCTTGCAGCCCATGCAGGAAAGGGAATGGGGCTGGTGCCACTGCTCTGCCAGCCCAGGGTGGTGCTTATGTTATCAGTGATGTCATAGTGTCAGAGCAGGGGAATTTGGTGGCTTTCTGTCAGTCCCATAGCTACACTCTGGTTCTAGCCTAGGGTGGCTGCATCCCTCCTGGGCTTGTCCTGGCTCTGGGCTTCCTCCCCTCCTGCAGGCAATTACCTTAACAACGGTAGGAAACAGTTTCAGCTGGTCCTAGTCAAGATAATTTTATTTTGGGAGGTGCAGGAGCAGATTGTGGCTTTTCCAGCCCCTCTCTTCCACGTTTCCTTGGAAATCCTAGAGAAACCCAGCTGCGTGCAGACAGCACCACACCAGTGCAGCCAATGTCCGCCACCGCAATGTCACCACACCGCTGTCCCAGCCTCCTGGATGCCTGCTCTGTCTCCCCTTTTTAATTAAAAAGCTGGATTTAGGTGATCCTGTGTGGCTTGTTTGCTATTCTGTCCCAAGTGATGGGCTCTGCAGGCAGAGTGAGCGATCCTCATCAGTCTCAGTGCAGAGAGGCAGCTGGGTTTTGCCAGGGAGGGATTTGCTGGGGAGCTGCGGAGTCGAGCAGAAATCCCTGCCCCTGCAGAAACCTCGCCCTGGCCTGGCTGTTCACACAGTGCCAACTCAGAGCCCTGCTGTGCTCCTGGCTCTGGCCCCTCTGCTGCCATGTTTTTGGAAATGACTGGTGAAGATCCATGTCCATCCTGGCAGGGTGGATGCCAACCTGCCCCCCAAAGGGCTGCCGAGCCCTGCTCGGTTTGCTGCAGGGGACGGTGGGGCTGGGCAGCCTGGGGCACCCAAATGCCTCCAGTCAAATGTGATTAATGCGCCGATAGAGATGAAATGAAGAAAACAAGCTGCCGTAGATTTTCACACCCTGCTGGTCCCTGTTGAGCCAGGCTTAAGCTCTCAATCAGCCCCGTCCCCTCCTGGGAGCCAGGGGCAGGCTGGGATGGAAGGGTGGACACAGGGGTGCCTGCCCCCAGTTCCGTGGCCCTGGAGCACCCCAGGGCACAGATCTGGGGAGCACCGCAGAGAGGTGGAGTCCAAGCCTCTCGGCTGGGGGGAGACTTATTCTGCACCAGACCGGCTGCCAGCATGAGCCACTGGCCCCGCCCCAGCTGTCCTCCGTGGTCCCTGGGGTTTCCAGCTGCTGGCGTTGGACTTCAGAATCAGTGCTCGGCTCTCGTGCCAACAGCTTCAAGGGGCAGAAACAGCTGCAATGCTGGAGAAAAGGTTATTTCACCCATCAGTCTTGTACAGATGCAGCACTTCTTTCTGCTTCTGTTGCAGCCCAGATGCAGGGGCTGGGTCCAGCCCCCGTGCCTTCCTGCTGCCTTGGGGAGAAGCGTTTCCCAAATGCTGGCTGGGGGCTGGCCAGCCCCCGCAGCTTGACATGTGCCATACAGCACAGCTCCACACCAGCCACTTCTGCTGGGCCCAAGCACACTGGTATTGGCCATGGCGTGAAGGCTGGCACCCCCTGATTTCAGTATCCCTGACTGCTGGGGGCTCAGAGGAGATGGTGCGGTTTGTACCCTCTCACCCCGGTTCGCTTCTATGAGAAAGGCTGGCAGGCTGGTTTTCATATGTATGCTTTTTAATATCATTAATTCTGTTACACTACACACAACCAGTAACAATGATAAATACTGCAATGGAAATGTTAAAAAAAATATTATACATGTTTCATATTTTTGAAAAAAAACCCCACATTTTTAAATAAATTAATGCATAAAACTGATGGTAGAAAAAAGAAAACCCAAAACAAACCACAACACAACTGATCTGTTTAAGGCAATACTCTACGCAGACGGGAACAGAAGTACAACAGTGTGCTACATGTTTTGAACGGGAAAAAAAGAAAGAAAAGAAAACCCATACAAGATGCAGATCGATGCTTCAGGAGTGAAAAAACTCCCAAACCCAGATAATAAAACCAATGGCCAAGTTAAGTGCAGCATTAATACACTCTGCATGTCAAATGATTAGCAGGTTCCTAACATGGACTAAGGTCAAGCTACAACAAATTTTTCTTCCTAATTAAAAGGTTATTCAGGTCAAACCCTACATTTAACTCTACTTTGCATTTGGCTGTTTCAGCTAAGTTTCACTATATGCAAGGACAGCCGGAAATTCATCTCCTGCTCTTGAGATTAACGCAAAGGTCGGGAGGTCTCTCCTCCTGAAAGATATTTCCATTAAGTACATCCAAAAAGGATCTTGCTTTTGGTGATCCTGAAATGCCTCCTGCTGCTCCCTCCCCTGGGGCGCCAGGCACTGCACGGGGAAAGGAGACCTGGGAAGCATTTGCTTGGGTTGAGTTTTTTCCAAGCTAAGGATACGAAATGGGAGTGCGGATCTGATCTGGACTCGGCGGAGTGCTGTTTCCCTGTCTGCCAGAAATGTCTATCTGGAGCCTGCTGACAGCACTTTGCCAGCATAGGAGAAACCCAGCCTGTGTCCAGGCTCTGTATACAGCCACAATGTTTGCTACTGAGGTTGGTGCGAAGCCTCATACCTGCCCAGACAGCCAATGAACCCCAATTATTAATGCAGCCCAGAACTTGGCCACTGGAAGGTGGACAATAATCATAATGCCAAAAAAATCCCCCTCTCCCTCAAAAAAGAAAAGAAAAGGGACAGTAGCCACTTTCTGCCAGCTTCCCCCAGTGGATCCCCATCAGCTGCCACCTACGCAAGACTGGCAGCGCCAGATCTCACCAGCATCGACCCAGTACATTCCCAGTAAGGTGCATGTCTGCAAGGTGCTGTCAGGGGGCAAAGAAGCTTCTTGGGACACGGTCAGAGCCTCCCATAATGCCCTGCTAGAGTGCCTGTGGAGGAAGCTATGGAACACGAGGAGAGAAACCCAAGCAGAGTTACTAGACTTGTGATGGCCAATAACTGTCCGGGCTGCCTTAGGTTCAGGTGGGAGAGGGGGATGCAGAACTGGGCTGAGAGTCACTTTGGTGCAACTGCCTCTGATGCTCATCCTAGTACATGGGGTGGGGGGAGGAAAGGCGATGGCTGCTTTGAGAAAAGAGGAGTGGAAGGAGGACATGTGCAATATAACAAGGCTTGCAATTCTAGGACTAACCACTGGACATGGATACCGAAGATTACTTGTGACAACTAGCTATCCTTCTACCATCGCTGCTCCTTCCCCCACTTCCTGGTCTGATTATTCTTCAGTTTGGGAGGCCGTGGATGTTTGGCATGATGGCCAGCACTGACTCTCCCACTTCAGTCCCCACACAGCGCACGGGGTGACTCAGCTACAGGATGTACGACGAGGTCTGGAAGTCGCACGTTAGGCACAGACCAGCTCTGCAAGCAAGCCCTGCCTGCTTTCAAACCCTTCAGAAAGCTATTTAACAGTGGCTCATTTCCTTTGTTAAACTAAAGGTTCAATAACCTCTGTGGAAGGAGTAAAAATGGTTAAAAATGTACAAAAAGGGGGAGCGGGAAATACTTTCTGCATTTCCTCCCCTGCAAAGACTTCATCCTCTGCAAGAGTCTTTCTCCCTGCAGAACTACAGCCCTACAGCGTGTCTTACAGTCAGCCGACAGCCATCCCACCCACACCTCTGCTGCCAGTCTCCAGCCCGCACCAGGAGCACACGGGCTGGCAGACCTGGGACCTGGCGCTTGTGTCCCAGACCTCCCACAGCACCGAGACCAGGAGGGTGAAGGCGGCTGGCTCGGCTTGCTGGATTGCACCAAGCCTGGCGAACCCTCAGCCTCACAGCCTTCAGGTGGGTGAAGAGGAATCCTGGCCTGCTCTCTGGCTCACCCACCATCACGGTTGTTGGATCTCCTGCTGGTCTGAGGTTTGCCTTGGGTTTGTCTCAGGACAGAGGCAGCTACAAGCCGAACACAGCTGCTACTGCAGCTTTTCCGTGCAAAGAAACTGAGCAAAGAAATCTGTGAACTGGGGATGGAGATGAAGGTGATAAAAACCAGAAGGGCTGTTGTGAAGACAGTTTGTCCAAGTTTTCCAGCTCTCTCCATGAACTGTATTACATCTCCCAACAAACTTCGCGTCTCCCAAATCATGTGGGCTTAAGGAAAGTGGGTAACAAATGGAGTTGCGGCTTTTTTGGGGTGCGGAAGCAAGAAGGCAGCCTGGGTGGAGAGTGGTGCTTCCCGGTGAGCTCACCTGGGGCAGCTGGATGGGCAACTAGGGGAGAAATGCTGCTCTGGGAGGGCGAACGACTCGGCAGGTAATGGGACTTATCTCAGCATGGCCTTTCCGTGGCCTTTTCTTTTCCTGGTGCCTGCTGTGCTGCTTTCCAGTGACACATCTGAGACATTTTAATGAGGCTTCTTTTGTACCTTCCACTCACTGATGCAATCCCACCGCCTGTACCACATTTGTTACTATGGAAATGGCTCCACAGAGCAGGCACAACAAGGCTCGGAGCCACCACCAGTGGCAAGTGTGTCTGGGAAGCAATGGGAAGAGCTGCTCTCCAAAGGCGTCAGGGAAAGCTGCAACCTGTTCCCGCCAGTGTCCGTGCCGCTTTGCAACATGGCTTGCTGCAGGGTAGCATGGGCCATGGTGCTCTGCTCCATGTAATCTCAATTAGTCCCCAGCCTTTGCCTCCCCAGCAAGCTGTCAAAGCAGTGCTCAGCCAGCCAGCATTTAACTGCTGTGATCCTGGGATTGCCACCAATGTCAAGGGGGGCAAAGGAGGGGATATAGCTGTAATTTTTTGGAAGCAATGCAGCACCTCAACAGCATAATACCAGGAGTTAAAATACAGATGCCAGCCCCCGTGAGAAACTTGCATTAATCTTCTGTAAGTAATCCCAACTCACCACCTCTTCCTCTACCCTAAATTGCTGGCCCTTCTGCTTCAAGGCTTGTGTGGCTCTGTAAGACTGGCAGGTTTGTCTGATAAGATGTGGTTCAAGGTTTGGAGCAATCCCTCTCAAAGAAAAGCCTTGAAAGAAGTGAAAAAGGTGCAATGTTCTCTGGAAGGTGAAAAGCACCTTAAAATGAAGACCTTCCCATGCCTTCCCCTTAGGCTCAACCTAGTCCAGCTTGCCCTGTGGCACTGCCCACCTATGCAGATGTTTCTTTTGAGACACGAGAAGTAGAAATAGGAGAGTGATGTGAAGAGTCAGCTCCGAAGAGTGGTAGAGGTCAAAGCCAGGGTATATTCATGGTGCTAAGCCAAGCAGCAGCCAGGTGACAAAGCCTATTTCATTCTCGGTAAGAGTGGCTATACCCCATGTGAGCTTGAAGGGAGAACAGAAAAGTAAAGGAAGCGCCTAGGCAAAAGTGCCTGTTTATACCCTCAAATCATTATATGGGTGCTAAAAGGAAAAGCATGGAACTGCCATGGGAATATCCCAAATGAGGCCTTCAATGTTCTCTTCCCTCCCATCAGCACTCGCTATCCCAGTTGCACTCCTAAGTTCCTAAACTCTACTAGCAGGGGATGGTGCTGTTGGGCCACCAAATCTTCCTACATGTTCCCTGTGGCAGCATGCAGATTGAGAAGCCAGTTGTGTGAGAGCCAGCTGACAAATAACTGGGAAACACATCTTTGCCAAACATCTTCCCCCTAAAGCTGTTTAATCTCTCTACTAACCTCCTCCCCGCAGCCTTCTGGCACATGCAAGCAACATCAGAAGCTGGTAAACAGAGGGAAAGCAGAGTACTTTGAAAAGATGCATAAAATTTCTATAGCATGCTTTTTGCATCTTGCTTGCAGAGCTATCCTATCAATGGTGCCCGCTACACACTTGGCAACATCCGTGCAGGGCGGTTGGCAAGGCAGGTTTCTCCCCTGTGCTGCAGAAGGGAATGGACATCAGGAGGGGATGTAATTTGTCTGAGGTTAGTGCAAATGTGTACCACGTGCCAACAGCAGCAAGGGACCCCAGATCTCACTTCTGTGCTCTAAGTCCAGCAGACTCTCCACAGTAGTATTTGGCTGCGGTGCCAGCTTGGGAACACTGGTGTTCTGGTGTGTGCATCTGAAAGCGAGCTTTGCTCCCTCCTGGTATCAGCACTGTACTGAGAGAGATTAACTCGGGCAACTGGGATCTGCCCTAGGCTAAGACAGCACTTGGCAACCTTTCTAGTTAGTGCTTGCTTTCCTTTTCCTGTTGTTCCATCTGGCGCCCAGCTGGGTCCTTCCTTTCTTCAAAAGCATCTTCATGTTTCTGTTGAGTTACATACAGGGCGCTGTACTTTTCAAGCCTCCTGCATGCCATTGTACAGCTTGCAAGCCAGTCCGAGGACAGACCCTGTATGGAGAGGAAAGGATTCTGCTCAGGATCGCAGACCAACGTGTCAGCCAGCACACAGCTGAGTGGAACGGGTGCCTCCTTTTGGGAAAGGAGCTGGAGAGACAAACCAGAAGCAGCTGAGTCCACCCTGTCCATGGGGGAGCGTCCTGAAGTCCCTTTCGAAGTCCATGCAGCAGGCTTGGCCACCTGCTTTTGCAGTCGCAAGGCATCTGCAGGCAAGACAGCCAGAACAGCCCAGCAGACCCAATGGCCAAGCATACATGTTGGGAGTAGACATGCAGCAACGTCAGATATGATCCAGTGGCTCTTCCAAGGGTTGGCTTCAAGGTATGTCTGATAAGACATCAAATGAGCCTTCGGGATGGTCGCCTGGACATCAGCCTCCTTTCAGCCAAGGTTTATTATTATACAACCACCAGAAAAGCAAACTAGATTATGCTATCTAAAGACCTTCCTCAACACTAGGAGGATGTTTCTCCTCACACAGACATCTGGAAATGGGGAGTTTGCAGACTAGAGAGACAGAGTTGAGTGCTGAAACCCTGGAGTTCAAAGCCAGCTCACATTAAAGAGCAAAATTAACATCTGATAAAAGGGAAGGACTTGCTTAAACTCAGGTAATTTGGTAACTAAAATTACATAAAATCCTAACAAAAAGCCAGTCTGGCTTTAGGAGGCATCAAATGCAAATTCCTTTGTGGAGGCACCAGCATCAATATCCTTAAATCCTATTTGCATAGTAATTTAGATGGATAGTGATGCAGCCTTTCATACTTCACGGTGCTCCTCCTCTTGGTATTCTGTACAACTTTGGACTGAAAATGGGGCCTGAGAAGACCATCTGGTTTGATGCAAAGACTGGAACAAGGAAAAATTTGCTTTCTTGCATGCAATCTGCATTTAGGAGAGTGCTCATCAGCTCTGCAGATTTTAGAGCTTTATAATGCTGCGACAGAGAGTCAGGGTCCATGCTTTTTGCTTTTGCCTTCTCCAGGCCACGGTGGCAGAGACTGGTCTAAGTAGAGCAGTGCCAGAACGGCCACGTATCTATACACTTTCCTGGGAAGTCACCACAGCGTAACCTCCAATGAGGGCACAAAGAAAACCTTCCGACTGAAGCAAAGGTCTGAACACGAGACCAGATAGAGGAAGCCAGCCCAATCTGCGGTTAATACATACTGATGGGCTGTCCCCTGTATTCCATAATGAGCCAACAAACATGTCATAACCTGCTTAAGGGGCTGCGTTCAGAAGGGTTAGTGTTCAATTTTCTATGATAGCCACATGTGCATTGCCTTAATCCATTCAGCCTTCCTGATAATGACCCTACACAGGTAACTACTTTTCCCCACCCTTTCTACTTTATTCCCCTAATAAAATATATGAACACAAAGCATAGAGAGGAGAAGCCAAAAAATTGCCATTTTATGGTCTTGTACTGTCATGCCAAACCAGCTATTTGTGCAACCAGCTCCTGTGTGCAGGGAAAAACACTTGGCTTGTGCTTCGGTCTGTATTTGGAGGAAGCACTGGGTATAACTTTTAAATTCATCTCCCTCCCTCCCTAAAGGGTTGTGCTAGAAGCAGATGCACATCATACAATGCAAAGGGCTGAGGGCAGTTGCAGGGTTGCAGGGTTGAGGAATGCCTCAGGTACATAGCAGGCAAAAAACAGCAACAGGGGCAATAAAAGGACTTGGTCGTGGTGCCATGGGGCAGTGGTTATCAGGGAAGGTCTGTCCTTCAGAGGGGAGGCGTAACACTGGGAGATACAGTGTCAGCAAGCCTCATTCTGTCTTAGACCGAACATGATGGCAGCATGACAGAGAACTGTGGGACCTGCAGTCCTCCATGGCTGACCCATGTAAACAGATGGCTTGTTGCTCTAGCAGGCACACTAAAATGCTCTGAGCTCCTGAGCAAGGGCTGTGGGAAAGGCTGAGCACGTGCAGCCCAGCTAGAAGGCACAGAGACTGACCCAGGAGGATAAATGGGATGAAGACCTTGCATGGTACCAATGCTGAACTGCAAAGTCCCTCTTTAGGAGAGTGAAGATTTAAAGAGACTTGGTCATGTCCTATAGGATTTGGTTTGACCGTGGTATTTCTGTTAGGTTTTGACTACTTTCCCCATTAACAAAAAAGACTCCTTAAGGAATGTTTTTTCCCTTTTATCTTTTCTCTCTACACAATGTTGTCAGAGCTCTTCCCCCACCTCCAGACAACTTGCTAATCTCAACATGAGCTAGCACTGGAGAGAAAAGCAGGCACATGAAAGAAGAAACAAAGAAATAGAGACCTGATGCTTTGTGCTTCTTTAGAAACATTTTGGAAATATTCCCCCTCCGCATTACCAGGTGATGAGAAAGGGGCGGAGGAATTCACTTGAGGAACACTCTTCCTAGAGGAGATTGCAAGTTAACCAGCGCTTCTGCTGGGAGGCAGGAGGCAGGGATGCTCAGTAAACAGCACCACTCAGTCCTCTTTCTATGGCCTGGAGTCAGGGTGGCAGCGTGCTGTTTTAGGGAGGGGGGCAAACATAGCTTTAACAGTTGCCCATACCAGTTAGTGAATATTAAAGCCCAGGAATCTTGTGTGCCTGCTCTTTTGCTCAAGCTGTGGATGGTATCATGCTTTCCACTGCACAGAATGAAACCCCAGGATGTTAAATAAATCTCCTCCTAATCGTGAAGAGGACTTCTTAAAGACTCAGCTCACTTCATGCAGATTTCAGATGGGGGGTCTGTCTGTCAGGGTGGAGCTCAGGCTCTGCCTTCTGACTCAGGAATTCTGATGGGAAGCCCAGAATAGCCCTTGCTTTTTCCCTTCCCCAGACTATAAAGCAAGTGATGACCCAAGGCAGGCAGTCCTTCCTCCTGGCAGGGCAGGAAAACACACAGTCATGCTTGTGGTAAAAGATTTCAACACCAAGAAAAATGCCAGCCCATCCCTCGCCTGAGCCCTGCATATGCTGAAGCCAGCAGTTTAAGACAGGCCAGGGAGAGGAAACGTTTCCTAATTCCAGAAATGATTTTGCATTCAAAACAATCTGGTGGTGAACTGGCAATTCAGTCCAGCAACCTAATGTAATGCCAGGTTCCCTGACTATTCCAGCACCAAATAAACACAATTGCTCCTGACATGGGACAGCACTAACACAGACCAAGCCTGGTTCACAAGTGGGCAGAGATGGGATAAACAGTAGTTTCCTCTCACGGGTTTTTTTCAGCTGAACCTGTTCATAATCATGCTGCTGCTGAAAACTCCCCTAAAGTCTGACACCACCACACAGATGCCTTCAGCGTTAACGAATCTCTTCCACAGGCACCAAGAGACACAGTGTCAAGAGAATATCAACAGTTGAACACTGTAAAAATGTGCTTTCTTCAACTAGCTTTTCTGGCACTGACCTTCAGACTGTACAGCTCTAGTCCTGTCTTGTGCAGGACTCATTTTTTCTTGAACAAAGTTTAAGATTTTTGGAAGCAGATGGGTCTCACAGGAATTAAGTACAGGCTGAAATCAGTATATGTGACTGGACTGAACACAGGACTATGGTATTCTTGGGCAAGGACTGAATCCCTGAAGTGCAATTGCAGATTGAATCTGATGTGTTTGGTGATAATTTAATGTGGAGCTAAGAGTAGATTGCATTGGATATGTGACACAACAGCTCTAGCTAGTACTGACTCACAGTGAAATGCCACCTATTTGTCTTCTTCGCAAGTGAATGAATTGTGTCATGCTAGTCCTGGCTAGCCTTACCATAAGAAAGGATGCTGTGCTCCGTTCCCATTCCTGTGCCCCAGCTGCAGTATCATTTTGGTTATGCAAATGAAACAGGTATAGTGAATTAATTAAGAACTGATCTCCTCTCACTGGTAAAACCCCCTGACACCTCAGACTCACCCCTGATCTCGCAGATGGATTGGTTTTGGTGGGCAGGATTACCTGCAGCCCCATCTGACCTTTCCCATTCTGGAACAGACACCTTACAAAACATCCCCAGTGCCTACACAAACCAAGGAGGTATCTCTGGACCCCTCTGCATTCACTCTCCAGACCAGTCAGTTCTGCCAGGCACTGCCTGGCACTTTGAGCAACTTCTCTTTTGTTTAATCATAGTTTAAAATAACTTATCAACCAATCATAAAATGAATTTTTTGGTTTCTCCTGGCTCCATGAACACAAAGAGGTGCACGTCCTACCATAGGAGGAAGCAATGGCTGTTAAGTTTTACAGTTATAGTGGAAAGCACTGATCACAGCCTGCCGGCCTCACTACTGGATGTGACAGGCGGTGGAGGAGGTGGCTTGGCAACACATGCATGTAGGGTTGACCGATTTAGGGGGGATTAGGTCGAGGTCCTCGTCGTCTGGGATCTCATCTAACCGGTACCCATCCTTTAGCAGCTGGATGTTCAAGTCTTGGTTGATCTGCTACAGACAAAGAGACAAACAGTCAAACACTTGAGACTTCTTACTTCTGATGGTTGGAAGATGAAAGAGGTCCCTTATTCTGGAATATATTTCCCCATGGGGCAGCTGCCCCACTAATGAAAGAGTCCCAGTTTTTGACCACAGGTGAGGGCTGCCTTCTGTTCTAGCTTTTTCTAGAATAGGAATATTTACAGTGAGATACTGCAGAGTAGCAAGTCAAAACGCTATTTTATTCTGGAATAATCTTTCCATGAAGACAAGCCCGCAATTAAAGTAATGTAATAATAATGTTAATAAACTGACTGGCAGCTGGGCAGTCCCTCCTGGGGCACACTATAGCAGTTGAAAGGTGGTGGAGCCTCTTGGCTCTTTGTATTCTCAGATTCAAGTGCTGTCTAACCAGTTCTGGGTGAAGAACACTTCATCAAGGTCCAGAGATGGCCCAGATCATTTGATCTAGTCCCTGCTCTTGGCCATTTCTCTGTGTTTCAAACGTATTTTGCCCAAGGAAGGGATACAAGGGGGAAGAGTTCCCAGAGGCTTGTGGGCAGAATGGCTGCTCAGCACCCTGGATGTAAAATCAGAGCCTGCAGAAGCAGTAGCCAGAGGCTGAGCAACTAATTCAGGACAGAGCTTGGGAATATATTCAGAAACAATGCAGAGGGATTAACAAGCCTGAGCTTCCTGCCTTTTCTCTTTGAAAGGGCAAGAGTTCATAACTGCAAGTCCTCCCTGGAATTTCTGCCTGCTCCAAGTAAACACGCACTGGGTGACCCTGACCACCCCAAGAACTGGAAATCACAGCACACCCTCAGATCCTTTATTTGTGTCCTTGGCAAGCATATGTTTGCTGAGCTGGTGCGACAGACAAGTTGATGCTTTTGCACCACATGGCCCAACACTGCAGGACTAAGCAGAACTGGGAACAGCTTGAGTGAAGCCAAAAGTAGCTGTGAAAACAGCCGACGGGCAGATCTCTGTGCCATGGCAGCATGGGGATGGAGCCAACTGGATCACCAGGGAAGAAAGAAACATGACACAGTTTCTGCCATGGCCCCTTCCAGACTCACAGAGTCTAAACTACTGGTAAATTCATTGTGTAGCCATTTCTGGCAGTACATGGCCACTCTAAGCCGTTTCTGGCTGCTCTACTATTAGCATTCATGGCAAGGATGGCAGGAGAGAGTATAACTCACCTCAGCTGATGAGTATCCCGAGGAAGAATATCTGGACATGTCAAAGTCATCATCACTGCAGGGAAGGACAAGATATAGCAAAGAAGGAAACAGTTAGAGAGACCTGTATTCCCTGGCTAGCCCTATCTTTCTTGTGCCGTGAAGCTGTCCTTGAGGCACAGAGGAGTTACATCAAGGAAGCCTGGAGAGCAACTTTCATCTGTGACCCTCAGATCTTTTCATCACAGTGCTCTTTACTCACGTCTCTTCCTACTTGTTTACACACACAGACCAGTTACGGCATATACCAAAGGGCACAGCAAGGAGTGCGCGTGGCCTGCAAGAGCGGTTTCAGCAGGAGTTAGCTTCAGTGCTGCACTCTGGCATGAAAACTCACTTGCACCGTAATGTATATCATCTTATTAACACTTTGCGTACCTGTCCGTATCCAGGGCTACCAGTGGCTTTTCATCTGGACTCTGGTCTAATGACGAATAGCCCTTATTGGGAACGACGAGCCTGAAATAATTAAATGTTGTCTGTTAACCACACGGTAAAGCTCAGTACCACACATAGTCTAGGGCAAAGCTATATGATAGTTAGGCTTTCCCCGTTTCACCTCCTTGCAAGCCCTCCCTTATTGGTGAAGACCAAATGGGTGTAATTCAGAGGAAGCGAGCTGTGTCTCTGGGTAGCTTAGAGCAGTTTCACCGGGATGAACGCTGGACATGCCTTGGGAACATGCTCCTCCTTGGAAGAAAAAACCGTTGGGACACTCCACGCTTCATTCTGGTGAACCTGTTCGGCTAGCAGTGCTTGTCCTATCAGATTGCTCTTTTTTGTGTTGCTTTTTTTTCCTAGCAATGAGGACATGACACTAGCAATAAGTAAATAGGAGAAGGAGGCTAGGGGAAGGCAGAGGCTCAGTGCTCCTGCTATTCTACTATTGGAAATCAGGGATGTGGTATTTCTGCCTGAGCTGCTACCCAGTCCCCCCCCAGCACAAAACTTCTGAGGTCTCAGTCCTAAATTTAGTAATATGAGAAATATGAGCTGGTGGGTGCAGCGTAAGAGCCCAGTCAGACTAGCACTTTTTAAATCCCATTATTTTATAATGACTTTCACTTCATCAGAAGCGTTACAAAGGCTGATGATGACTTTGCACCTTTAATTGCCTGAGAGGGTTTGTGAAATGGAATACAGGCTTCAGAGCTTCTAGGATAAGGAAAATGCATTAATACAATGATATCTGCTTCACAACAGAGTTCTTTCATCCACAAAACTGCACAAAGACTTTGGTTCATATTTAAAATAAGATCAACCAAACCAAGCAAATGGAATAAGATTCCATGTTCAGCAGGTGGGAACTGTAAGAGCGATGAAAATCTCCTCGTTCAGTGGCTTAACTCAGGTTTTCCCCCAGAGGAAGTGCTGGTCTTTAACAACACACAATGATGCACAATGATGCTTCACTAAGAGTTTGGAAAATATAAATCTAAAGATTATAATCCATCTCATCCATGCTTCAACTGCTCTCTAACTACCTGAAATGTTTTTCTGCTTCTGCTCAGAAAATTTCAGGAAGCCATTATAATTTTAGCAATAAAAAGGCCTGCCAGGCACTGAAGATGGGCAGGCTCAGGGGGAGTAACATATATCAAACATTATCACAAAGGAGATATATAGGTTCTCGACTAGTTGTATTTTTTTACTGTGTTCATTGAAATGCAAGATTAAAGAAATTAATTTTAAAACTGATGCAGAATTTCCAACCTGCTGCACCAGGTGACTGGAGAAAATGGGATCCACTTGCAAAATTCAATACCACTTCTCATAGCATTAGGATGGTCCTTCTGCTCCTGAAGCATGTAAGCAGGAAGTCAAGAAGCAAAGATGTCTGGAACTGAAGCTGTGATCTAGCAGCAGCAGCTTGCCCATACTGATATCAGAAGTACTGACTTCCATTCTCGCTCTCCAGTTTTCAAGTCATAGAATCGGAATCACAGAATCATAGAATCCTTTAGGTTGGAAAAGACCTTTAAGATCATCAACTCCAGGTCCTTTTCCTCTGGGCAGCTTCCCAGCCACTCTTCCCCAAGCCTGTAGCGTTGCATGGGGTTGTTGAGGCTGAAGTGCAGCACCCGGCACTTGGCCCTGTTGAACCTCATACAGTTGGCCTTGGCCCATCGATCCAGCCTGTCCAGGTCCCTCTGCAGAGCCTTTCTACCCTCCAGCAGATCAACACTCCCGCCCAACTTGGTGCCATCTGCAAACTTACTGAGGGAGCACTCGATCCCCTCGTCCAGATCATTGCTGAAGTTATTAAACAGAACTGGCCCCAATACTGAGCCCTGGGGAACACCATTTGTGACCGGTTGCCAGCTGGATTTAACTCCATTCACCACCACTCTTTGGACCCAGCCATCCAGCCAGGTCTTTACTCAGTGAAGAGTATGCCCATCCATGCCATGAGCAGCCAGTTTCTCCAGGAGAATGCTGTGGGAAATGGTGTCAAAGGCTTTACTAAAGTCTAGCTAGACAACATAACTGAAGTTTAGGTAGACCCTCACCCACTAAGCAGGTCACCTTGTCATAGAAGCAGATCAGGTCAGTCAAGCAGGACCTGCCTTTCATAAACCCATGCTGAGTGGGCCTGATCACCTGGTGCTACGTGACGGCGCTCAAGATGATCTGTTCCATAACCTTCCCCGGTACTGAGGTCAGGCTGACCAGCCTGTAGTTCCCCGAATCCTCCTTCTGGCCCTTCTTGTAGATGGGCGTCACATTTGCTAACTTTTGCTAGTTCCCCAGAACTGCTCCATATATATTCACTGACAGTTGTTACTATATCATGAGTGAACAAAGCACTATCAGGGGATGTAGAAGAACCCTTTGTGGTGCTATTTACTTGATTAAAAAAAAAATCACTATATCTTTTTCTTCAGAAATGCCTTTTTTTTTAATAACACAGAACTTCAATTTTTCTGCAACAGACAAAAACTGTGATAATGTCTCTGCCCCTGATCTAAGTCTTTCCCTCACATCCTGATTGTCCTTATTTTCGCTTCCCACTGTCCTTGGAACAAAACCAAGTAGCAGTTGTAGCTGCTTTCATTCTCAGCTGTCCCAGTATAAGCTTCTTGTCTTGGTGTTTCTGCTCACTTAACATGTTATGACAAAAATCCGAGTTTAGGTTATCCTCAGAGTGGACTGCAATATCTGGCTGTTCCCAAGTGGTGCGGATGATGTTGTGCAGTCTGCCTCTGCTTGTAGTAAGTATGCCAGCATCACCCCAACCTTGTTCACATTTTATAGCTCTTAGGGAGATTGAACATGTTATGGATCCACATCCTTTCACCTCTAAGGCTGGCTGTGCCCCTGCCCCAGGAGAAGACTGAATGGTGAAGGCAACCTGGTACTAGAGGCTGATGTCAGACATTTGTACAGATAACACAGAAGAACAGAAGCCTTGGGGAAGGAGGAGGTGGAGTAGAAGCTAGGAGAGGCAATGTGGTTTGCCTGAAGGAAGGAAAACATATTTGTTGAGAACAGCAAAACTGTTAAAAAGGGGGAAATGGCTTTAGCTTATTTTCCTCCTGCAGAGACCAGAGGAAGCCAACAGTTCAGACTTAAACCATAGCCTGGATGTTTTGCAGTCTATCCCACTGGAGTACCTCCCATTATACTGCAACTGTTATACTGTGAAAAGAAGCTGCTTGAACAAGCTTGTGGCATTTCTGCCTTTCTAGGCTTGCCCTGTCTGTGGCAAGACAAACCTAACCATTCTCAGGTATTACTAGGGCTGTGCTCGTGGTGCAGCTTGGTTGCCAGAGAGCCAAGGGAGCTGCGGGATGGAGAGACTTGGGCTGGTGAGACTCTGTGCCAGACACCTCCCAGCCATATCAGAACAACGCAGCTTGGCTACACCTGCCACTAAAGCAATGGCTGCAAACCTCTGTTCTGCAGATCCTAAGGGATGCTTCTAAAAGCTGCGTGAAAAGTAACTAAGAAAAGCAAGTCTACTGCCAGCAGACTATGCTTGGCTGTGGAGGGGTCCACATGTCCTCTGAAGAGTGCTCAGATGTCCACAAATGCAATAAAACTGAGCTGGCTGTTCAAAAGCTTTTGTCAATAGGTGTCACTGCTCTGCTCTTCCCCACTTAAATCACTCTTCTTTCCATTGGTAGCTCGGAAACAACAACCTCTCCAAGCAGAAGTCACTAATTTTACAGGTAGGCACCTGTGCTTATTCCATCTTCTCTGCCTTACCATCTTCCTCCGCTAATTTCAGTGTTTCTAAATCTCTCAAGCAGCAAATCAGCTACCATTGCTCTCGGGAAGCTAGCATGCAGCCTATTGCCAAAAGAAACCAAGTCTTTCCAGTTTGTATTTGGAAGAGAAGGAGGAACAGCGGGTGTGGAAAACCCAGCTGATAGCATTTGCTGAATTTCTTGTTGCCTTTAAGGGCCTGGCTTCTTTATATGGTGTCAACAACCAAACACAGAGCAGGGAGCAATGCACCATATTCCACCAACATTGCAGGGGCTTACAAATAAAACCTGACATAGTCCTGACATGATTTATGATGACTATTTTGGGTTTTGGGAATTAATGTGAACAAGGAACCTCGTCCACCGGATGTGTTGCATACCGAAAGGCTCTGACCTGCAGGTCCTGTTCTACTTAATATATGGTAATCCATGCAACTTTCCTATTCATCAGTAAACACCCAGCATTCATGCAGATTCTTCTGTCATTTTAAGTGAGGTCCTCCACTAAAAAATGCCATCTTTCTAGTAGCATGCAAAGCGTGCAATCCCGTGGGCTTAGGGGGTCCTGCCTCCTGAATGCAGGTAAGTAATACACTGGCGTACTGAAGCTTGCATGGAAGAACTAGAAGTACTCTAAAAGAAAGTATTCAGCTAGGAACGTCTTTGTTTACAGCGATTTGTAGCACTGTCTCATACTGTCATACAGAGATGTGCCAAAGCAGCTCCACGAAAGTATGACCATGCTGTTCATAGTATAGCAAAGCACAGAGAGATGGATTATTTATAAGTCTTCATTAAGTCCACCGGTATGGGGAAGGGGTCATCAACAAAAAGGAGCAGGGGAACTACTGCGATAAAAGCAGCCAAGGCAGAACTAAGCTCTAAACCAGTTTGTATTACATGAAGCAGCATTGTACCTCTTCTGCCGGCAGGATTATGTGTCACATGAGGCTACCCAGAACATGCAAGACAGCCGTATCAGCCCCCTGATTCTGACCACACTGGGCTGTCTCTGCCTCCTGCAGGCTGCACAGTCACTGGTCCTGGGCTCAGCTGTCCCTGCATCTCCCCCGGGGACGGGATGCAACACAACATAGAGCATTTGGGCCTGCCAGCACTGGGAAGGGCCATCACTGCTTTCGCAGTGTGTTTGGCAATAGGCGAATGGCAATGAACATCATCCTTGCCCATCCTAAGGCCATTAGGGATTGCAGCTAAAAGCACAGCTGAGTGCTTTTCCAGTCCTTTACCTTGTTCGTGCCATCACGTTGTTCTTCTTGGGCTGCTGATTAACGGGGCTTCCCATGTTGCCGTTCTTCAGGGAGCCCTTCCGAGCCAGCTCCCTCTGCTTCTCTGCATATGGGATACAAAGGGGAAAAGCAAAATTAGGGCATCAGCCTGGCTGGCCACCATACAGCTGCAAAAACCCAGATTTGATAGCAGCAAAAGGCATGGCAGAATTAATAGCAAAGGACATGAGCTCTCCATTTCCCAAGAAGGGACACTGCAAAGGCCGGATGAGCTGTGTCCTATTGCCTCCAAGGTCACCTGGGGCTAAAACTCATGTACCTTGACTCACAGCAGCTTGTTGACAATGCCACACTAAGATGGTCACGGAGCTTCTGGATGAGACCCAAATGAGGCAGAGAAAGGGCAAAGACCTTGCCTCTATCTGCACCCAGCTGCTGCATGGACCCTAAGACTGTGCATGGACCCTAAGACTGGGCAAGGGAATTTATCCTTCTACCTTTTCCTTTCCTATTGAGGTTGCTGCTGAAGGGTGCCAGTGGGGATAGAAAAGTGTCTCCATCAAAGCAGCACCATCATTTAGTGCTAGTCCAGCCTAGCTTGACACCAGGCTCGAGCTGTTACTGTTTCCCCAGATGGCAACTCACCCTACAGCAGAAAGTGTTGCTGCCTTCCCTGCTTCTCCTCCTGGCAATCTGTGATGTCCCCCGTGTGTCTTTCTCTTTTATCTCACATTGATTCTTGGGAGCTTCCTTTCTTTATTTAAAAAAAAAAGTGAAACATTTTGCAGCTGTATTTTTAAACAGCATATTGTTTGCTTAAATTTTCAGAGCATGTTCTACTTCCTGCTGAAATGCACCTTAAAACGTGGACAGTACATTAAGCTTTCTTTATGTATTCAGTGCAAGAGGGGATTTAAATTAGCCGCTTCTTTAGGAAGGACTATTTCTCTTAATAACTTCTCACCACAGGATCACAACTAGAATTCAGCTAAGCTAATCCTTCTGCAGGTGTGCAATGTCTGTGCTGTATTAATACAGCCCTGCCTCCAGCAGGGATAGGAGCCCATGGATGATGGGTTTTCATAAAAACTGATATTCAGTTTTCTGATTCAAAGTCCTTCCTTATTTCTTGTGGGAAATCAGTTGCGTTGAGTTAGTAATTAGCTGCAAAAGTTGAGCTAACTGCCCCAGTCTCATCCTGCAATGCCAGGCAAGGCTTGTAGGGAAAGCCGAGCTTGGGGCCAGTAAGGCAGGAAAGGGACAGGTTAAAAACATTCTCCAGAGTGTGAGAAAATGTTGGGAACTATTTTTGTGGCATGTCTGAATAATAGGGGTTTACCAGACTGCTGGCTGGGGAACCTGAATAGTGAATTCATTTTGCTTCTGCTTCCCCTGTGGTGTGTGAAATGTGTTGATATATTTTTTCTTTTGCAGATTTCACCCCCCTTGGAGAGAAAAGCAGCTCTTCTCACTTGTCGTGGAAAAGCGGCATGCCTACCAGGGTGTCCTAGTGCAAGGTGGGCCAACTCTGTCCCTTCCACACAGGTAAGGGCAGCGGGACACATGTCCAAGGCTGCCTTTTCTGAGGGACAAATAAGCAGCAGAGATGCCTAGAGATCACGATGATGAGCGTGGCTGATGAATCTGCATAGAAGAGTACATACTCCTACAAAGTATGCCCGGCCCTGCTCCTGCTGACAGCAGAGGTGAATTGAACAGCTCATTGAACTTGGCAGGAAAAGGATTGGATTAATAACTCTGTGGCACGAGCAACAAAGAGACTGATACAGGATCGAAATCAAAACCTTAAATCAGAGTAATTTCTCAGGAACTTACAAATGCATTGGTTATCTCTGTCTCCAGAATAAAAGGCTGGTATTTTGCAAGTCACGTGAATTTTGCTATTCAGACCGAGGGATAAAGTGGGGTTTTACGGAGGCAAATGTTTACAACCCTAAATGCAACCCAACTTCCACCCATCTACACCAGAAGCTCCAGCGCTGACCACAAACACACAGCACTGAGACAAGCTGTCAATGCTTTAAGAGGCTGTATAATTCACAAAGGGCACCTGTATCAGAAACAAGGTTACAGGTTTCATTTTCTGTCAAGGCAGTTAAGGCCTGCCCGAGCCTTTTAAATGGACCGGTGCTCTCTGCTTTCTATCGATTTGTACGATTGCTCGGTACAAGCACTAATGCTCTTCTCCAACTGAGATTTCTCATTCGGCTGATGAATCTGGACTTCCCCTAAGCGTCTTTTTCCTCCAGTAGGTCTCTCCATGACTATTTCTATGCTATTACTGAGTCCTATTGCAACGTGTGGGTCTGAACGACACAAGATTTCCTATTTTCTTTCCTTCTTTCACTTACTTAGTGGCTTGAAGTGAACAATCCCAATGCAATGTAAGTGTGGTAGGAACATCCATGCCTGTGTCCCCAGCCAAATTTCTTAATCAACAGTTTGTCTCCCTTTTGGATGCTATTAATCCCGAGTCCCTGGTGGCCAAAATGCAATGGCTTCCAGGGGGAATGGGAGGCCTACTCAGTCCTGGTGTGTTAGGACAAGCTCCTGGAAGCTGGTGGAGATGTGCATGAGTCACGTCAGGCTTTGAGGCAAGGAAACCTAGTAACTGAGCTTTACAAGTACTATGAACTACTGCTACTTCCACCATCACCCAAAGGAGCTTTTGGGTGCCAATCTCTTGCAGTAATTCTGGGCTATAAATTCCAGCCTCACACACCAACCATCAGGTCCATCAGAATGGGGGAAGGAGGTTTTCAGTACCCGTTTTCTGCATGGTGCTTCCTCCTGGTGTAGCAGGTGGAGTTTGTGAACCCTGTTTCTAGGTAGTGAGCTCTTTCCCTGGCTTCCAGCTCATCTGGTTTTCGCCCCCAGATGTTTGTTGAAGGCCAGGTTCCCAAACTCTAAGTAACTGAGTTCTTTTTAGAAATGTGACTGATTCAGGCACTTCTGAAGATGTTACTTTAACAAAACGCTGTAAGTTCACAAATTCAAGTAGTTCTCATAGAATCTGTGATCAGACACATAACCAGCACAGTAAAGACAAGGTGAGAGAAGGAACCACAACCTAGCCTTGATAAGTAAATGGCATTTTTCTTTAAAGTCTGCCCCATATTGGCTGATGCTACACCCACATGAGCATGAATCCTAAGATCACAATCCTCCACTGACCCAACTGTGTTAACCTTTGTGTGAAACCTGGCAACTATGCACGTGGGCAATTCTCAGGGAATGAAAAGGTAAGATGCTCCTTCCTTCCGAGTCATGCCAGACTCTCTGATATGGTAGTCAAGAATTCCCCATTGGACTTAGATAAGACCTGTGTTCCCACGTCTCCCCCAGTCTCAAGGCTGCTGCTTAGCTTGAGACATTGAGGGCATGGTCCCACCAGAGGGGATAGGCATAGCTGGTCCTCAGCACTTGGAAGTTTCTGGTCCTGGCTATGAAAAGGGTTTCCACGTCAGTGACTGCCTGCAGCGTTCCAGTACGTGCAATGAACTTCCAGGAAGGCAATGAAGCTGGATGGAAAATTGATGCTGATCCTACAAAACTGCCTAATTCTGGGCAACTCTTGGGCACCAGAAGAATGAGGAAGGGTTAACAGGCACTCCTGCCAAATACAGAGAAAATGGGACATACAAGAACAAATGAAAAAAACAGAAGACTGATTTCCAGCCACTGGTTATTTCATGTCTGGTGAGTTTGCTGTTGGATGATCAATGAAAAGCTAATACAGCAGAGATACAAGGTGAAGGACAGAGACTTGGAGATGGGGAAGCCAGAATGAAAGAAGGTTGCTCTCCAGCTACTTCAGAGAAATCACTAATTACTGCCAGTAAAAGAGCAGTATAACCGCAGAGCTCCAATGATGCTCTTTCCATGGCATTTGCAAGTATTTGAAATAAGTTGTTTAGCATTCATTTTGCTGTTCTACTTTTTACCATTGCACCTAGGGAAATACACTCATGGTTTGCCACCCCCCTTCCCATGAAACGGTTATGGGTGACTGAGGACACTGTGAGTACAGGTGTGAATGGCTTGCAGAGCCAACAGGCAATCATTAGCAATACCAGTCTCTTGGTGGATAGACAGCTTTAACCAAATCCAGGTTCCTGCTGGCTTTTCACTAATTTTCCAGACAGACATTTCCTTGAAGCAGCAGGATTGAGCAGAGGAGGTTGGGAGGGCATGAAGCAGCCTGCATGTGCCTTTGACATTGAGAAGTATGCTCAATTAGGAGTCTGAAGATCCTTTCTGTTCATTAGCAGGGTTGCTCTGTTGGGTAATGTATTGCGTTTGCGTGGCGAGGTTTTGGTAGCGGGTGGGCTACAGGGGTGACTTCTGTGAGAAGCTGGTACAAGCTTCCCCCATGTCCAATAAAGCCAATGCCATCCGGCTCCAAGACGGACCCGCCGCTGGCCAAGGCCGAGCCCATCAGCGACGGTGGTAGCGCCTCTGGGATAAGAAGGGGAAAAAGTTACTGTGCAACAGCAACGGCAACCGGAGAGAGGAATGAGAATATGTGAGAGGACAACTCCGCAGACACCAAGGTCAGTGAAGAAGAAGAGGGAGGAGGTGCTCCAGGTCCCGGAGCAGACATTGCCCTGCAGCCTGTGGTGAAGACCATGGTGAGGCAGGCTGTGCCCCTGCAGCCCATGGAGGTCCAGAGTGGAGCAGATATCCACCTGCAGCCCATGGAGGACCCCATGTCAGAGCAGGTGGATGTCCGAAGGAGGCTGAGATCCCGTGGGAAGCCCGCGCTGGGCAGGCTCCCGGCAGGACCTGTGGGGAGAGGAGCGCATGCTGGAACAGGTTTGCTGGCAGGACTTGTGACCCCATGGGGGACCCACGCTGGAGCAGTTTGTGAAGAACTGCAGCCCATGGGAAGGACCCACATTGAAGAAGTTCCTGGAGGACTGTCTCCTGTGGGAGGGACACCACGCTGGAGCAGGGGAAGAGGGTGAGGAGTCCTCCCCCTGAGGAGGAAGGAGCAGCAGAGACAATGTGTGATGAACGGACCACAACCCCCATTCCCCGTCCCTCTGCGCTGCTTGCGGGGAGGAGGTAGAGAAAATCGGGAGTGAAATTGAGCTTGGGAAGAAGGGAGGGGTGGGGGGAAGGTGTTTTTAAGATTTGGTTTTATTTCTCACTATCCTACTCTGATTTGATTGGTAATAAGTTAAACTAATTTTCTCAAGTCGAGTCTGTTTTGTCCGTGACGATAATTGCTGAATGATCTCCCTGTCCTTATCTCGACCCCTGAGCCTTTTGTTGTATTTTCTCTCCACTGTCCAGCTGAGGAGGGGAGTGATAGAGCGGCTTTGGTGGGCACCTGGCGTCCAGCCAGGGTCAACCCACCACAGGTACTCTACCTGGCTCCATGCTTGAGTGGAGAAAAGCACCATTAGCTTCTGTTTCAGCAGACAGCTTGGAGAACACAGACAGCTGTGCTGTCAGCCTGATGCACTGGGGAATTTGGCTGCACCACTTAAGCTAATCCTGGACATTGTGTCAGAAGAGCAACACATGGAGCGGCACATGTGTGCGTGCATGTGTGTGTGTATGTGAGGAGGGGGTCCAGGATCCTTTTGACACCACTATACTGCTCTGAACAGCATGCAGGAGAGCCTTTCGTCTGGACCTGCCAATCACATCACATCTCGCCCCTCCTTTCTTGTCCACCTTGTCACTTCATCTTTAGGGGCTTTGTCCCCTTATGACGTTAAAATCACTTAAAAGAAAGAAGATGAATCTGCTCAATGAGCAAGCTGCTACCTTTGTGCTAACCTTACACTAGCCTGGTCCACTCGCTGACTCTGAGCCATTCAGCATCTGCTGCAAGTGCTGCTTCAAGGTAAGCTCTACTGGTGACAAAACAACAGCCAAAGAAGCCGACGGAGCTTTCAGTAAGGCAGAAATAACACCTAAGTATAAAGGAGCAAAGGAAATGCATGCTGCAGACACAATTAGGACCATAACTGGCCCAGCCCTGTCTGGCAGTAGTCTTGTATTATAGCTGCACGCAAAGGTCCTCAATAAGATGGTGCCCCAGCATGCTAAGCACTCAGCAAATCGTTCCTGCCCTGGTGTGCTTTCACCTGCCTGATTTAGGATGTGTCAGAAGATGAGCAAATCACTGCATGCTCACAAATGAAGCACACTCCCACGGGGAACCTCCGTTAGAGAAAGTCGTGTCTAAGTTGAGAGGGGCTGAATTCTCCCCCTACCACTGGGAACAGCTACAACCCTAATGAATGCTTTCAAGCATAGCTGTATTACTTAGTGGAATTTAAAATGGTTACCTGTTCAGCTGGCTGGATGTGTCTAGCTGCTTTATGATGAGGGAAAATAGTAACGGAGCATGTGAAGCAGAATGGAGTTAAAAATCAGACATGAATAAATCCTTACAATTACTCCTCTGGTTTCAGTGTTTAAACGAAATCATAACCAGATTTAATAATGTTTTCCTGTTTTTTAAAGATGAAATGCTGAGCAGCTTCTTTGGTACATGTTGCTATGTAGGGGGGCATTGGTTTTGCCTTCACTCTGCCCGAAACCAGAAATGGCAAAAGTAGCTATATGCTTCAGTCTCCTGCAGAACTGCTCCTTTTGCGATATCAGGCAAAGCAGACAACCCAGGAATTTGGTGAACATCACTCTGTACTATGCTGAAGAGCTATTTGGAGGGTCAGACCCCCCCAAATCCACGGTTCCCATTTGTCCCAAGATAGTGAGTGACTCTGGCTATGGTCAGACAGCGGTGGGTGGAGAGTGGTTTAGGATGCCATTGCCTCTCACTGCCGCGCGCTTGACTACATGCATCCCGCTCAACTGAGGCAGCCTGATCGGCACAAATGCCATTCCGTGGCAGACGAGGCTGATTTGCTTCCTTTGCACTATGGGTTGGAAGCACGCAGATGCTGACTGCTCCTGTCCCTTTGCTGAGAGCCACTGGCTGAACCTCGCTAACTCAATTGCTTGTTAACCTGCCTGACCAGGAGGAGAGGGAGCTTCCTGCTATGGGTACAGTGCAGTGTGGGTCCATGGGATTTGCTGCAGTGGGAAGACAAAGAGAAATTAATCCAGTGTGATAGAGTTGTATTTTTCCATCTTCAAGGTCTACGAGATGAGATTTTGGGATTATTTGCCTCTCTGTCCCCCATGGTCAGCTGAACTGTTTCAGAGGCTGAGGACTGTAGTGATTCCCTGATGAATTCTACCTTCTCAAGTAAGCTGAGAATTTAAATTACACAGAAAATAAAACTAATCTGTCTGTTCAGATCCCGCTGAATGATGAACAGAGTCGTGAGCAAACGGAGGGAGAAAGAACGAAGTGCTGACTACAATTTCCACTTCAAGTCCAAGTCCTGATTTCAGCTCCCTTGCATCATTTAGCTCAGGGTCATTAGCATGCATCTAGTTACCACTGAAACCTTCACCACCTTTCACCTCTGACAGAGAGTATTTGTCAGTGAGGGCTGTGTCACTTCTTGGAGAGATTTCAGGGTACGTACATCAATAGGGGCTTTGCCTGCAGGCTGTATAGAAAGGGAGGTATAAGAAAGCTGTGTGCTGGAGCCACGCTCATCCCGGTAAGGGCTGTGCTCCCTGGGGACATTCGGAGAGTGTAAGTGCGACCACGTGGGTGGCATTAGCGCAGCTGATGGCTGTGCCTCCCTGCATCGCAAAGGAAGGCAAAAGAAAAGCGATTTTTACTGAACAGGGGTAGCAGAAACAAAAAGGATCTGTCTGTGGCCAACCCCCTGCTCTGAATACAGGGAATATGGTTTTAAGCTGATACGCACTGGGCATCAGCGTTGATTATTCAGGACAGGCCATCTGAATCAGGATTGTTTCACCCAGCTTCAGAAAAGACTGTTCAGATAAGCATGGGTCAGATAGCTGCCATTCAACTACCAACTTGGGCAAGACACAGTATTTTTAGCTGAGGTACGTTATTTTTGCTGACCCAGCCAAACTTGGGGAAATTAGTGAACTACATCTAATTGTGAGAACTGGCTAGCAAAAGCAGGCGTATAAATCTGTCTTCCAAGATCCCTTTTGGACCAGGTTTTAAACATCCAAGTAGCTGCATTTCCTTATGTTTTGTTGATCTGGCTGCTGCTCTGTCCCTTTGGCATGGCTGAGAGCTGGCACAAACACCAATGGGCTTTGAGTGGTTTTAAGCTCCTTTCAGCTCCCAAGAAGGCCTGACCAGACAAAGAACTGGCAAATGACCTAGGGAGTACAAAGATGATGTTTGCATCTCTTATTCGATGATGCAGGTCTTAACTTCTTGTACAGGAGATGCAACAACAAGTAGTCGGTGCATTGCATGCACAGCAACGCAGGGCTCATTCTGGGGCAGCGCTCACCTAGAGCACTGCCTGCACAAGTTACAGAGAGGTTTCTGATGGCCTGGCTGATGTTACTTTTTGCATTTCCCTTCAGAAAGCATACATCAAACCAAAGCGCCACGCTATTCCTTAGCACAGAGGAGGACAGGTAAATGAGTACTCCAGTCCTGACCAAAGCTATCATCTACTTACCAGAAGCATTTCCAAAAGTGGCTTTATGTTCCAGCAGGATGTCCCCTGGGGTAGTGAGCCACACTACCCCAGCCCCAAACCTCATTTATCTGACCCTCATGTGATTATAGGAAGGAACAAGAACTCTGTTTATATCCACTATTGGGCTTTGACGCATAGGAAAGCAGGGCATCCAGTGCAGTTAGCCATTTAGCAAATAAAACCTTATGGCTGTACACTTTAGGGAAAAAAATTACTAATTTGACACAGAAAATTTTACCTCTTCATGGCACGACATAATCACGAATCATCTTTGTGAAACAGTAAACTGTATTTTACTGCTGGGAGAAACTATTTAACTGGCTTACCTTAAAGCCACGTAGAGCATCTGTGGCAGCAGGGGAGCAGAGAACCGGGATTCCTGGCTCCGACTCCGCTGCCTGAGCTGTCTCTGCAGCCATTTTATTTAGACAGGTTGCAACCATGTAGCAGCAGGCAGCAATTCATCTCTCTTCATCTTTGAACATCTTTCTGTACTGATTTCAAAGGCATCTATTGTCGCCGCTCTCAGCTCACAAGGGCATTTTGTTGTGATTCAGCCTGTGCTTTTTCACTTAATTTTTAAGGATTGAGACTTTTATTCCTAATGGCTGCAAAATACTGCATACAAAGATTTCATTTATCACTGTCAAAACTGCAATATATAAACAGCATCAGTTTTATTTAAATGTATTTTTTATGAAGGGATTTATTTAGTATTTTCATGTACTTTTCAAAGAATATTTTTCCTGCTAGCCAAAAGAACAAAGTTAGATATCTGGAGAAGTGTTTGCATCCTGACAAGCCCAGCTAAAAAGTTTCAGTTTATAAACTGGACTCTACAAAATATAATCCATAAAACTGAGCTACTCTCTCGCTTAACATATTTTAAAGGGACAGAGACAATTAAGTTATTTCACCTGGAAAGAACTTCTGCAAATGCCCCCTCATCATTTCTAGTCAACTGAACACAGGTTTAAGTGAAAGCCATGTGCTTGACCCTGCTGTATGGTGTAGCAGACAAAAAAAAAATAAAAAAAAAGAAAAAGAAAGGAGTCTGTTAAGTGCAATTTAACTCTCTTCATTTAAATAGCTCTCTTCATTTAAAGCATCACTTATGCTAAAGGCGTAATCTACCAGATAAACAGAGTTAATATTAGTACCCACATCACATTTGTTACAGGTCCTGATGTTCTGTGAAGAAGCATTAAGGTCACTGATGCATGTAGTAAGTGGGATGTGTATTTAGGAGAGTAACAGTACAAACTTGCTTAGCTGAATACTTACAGCCTTCAGTTACACAGGAATCATCATATAGTGTATATTTGTATAAAAAACACTTGAACAGAGTCTGATATAAGTAGGCTTGAACTGCATAAACACTTAGACAAATGTCCATGCTTGCATGAGTCTAAAATACACACTAAATGGTCTATGGCAGACAGCACGTGTTTTATAGCCTATATAAACTACAGATTTAGTTTATTTTTAATATGTTGTAATTGGGAAAGCTTTCACTGGCTGGCAGATACCACTGTTTGGAACGACTTGTTGAGTTCTCGTCTAGTAGCCAAAACAAATAAGGACAGAAGTGCTAATGCCACAGGCAGCACATGAGCTTGGAAGGGACTTGCAGCTTGCTGACTCCAGCATCCTGCTTGGAAAGGACCCTTGGACTTTTCTTGTTCCCAGGACTGGACTGCAACTGACAGTCCCAGCCATGTTTCTGGCTTTGATTTAGCAGCAAAATGTCATATATTTGATCCATTCTGGTTTATCATCTGCTGCATTGGGTTTCTACAACCCTATGCATTTCAAACAAAATTCCCTACTTCCTATCTAATAAAATGAAAGCAGATGGAGAAAGGCAACCAGGCTGGTTAACACGCTGAATGAATGCATACTCCTCACCCCACCATGCTTTGAGAAATCCCTGCTCTGCCTCCTACTGTTTTCTTCCCTGGAAAAAGGAAAGAAAGAGTGTTACTAACTTAGCATGTCACCCTCCAAATACTCTGCTCCCCAGAAGAGGACTTTCAGGCATTGTTTCACTAGATGAATTGCCTGTTTACTATGAATCTCTATGGGAGAACAGGATATGCACAGCCCAGGGTGCCTCTTCCTGCTATTCAATTTATCAGCCCCAGTCCTGGGTACTTGGATCGGCAGCGGCTCAGCCAGAGAGCCGTCCCGCACAGCAAACCTCCTCCCTTAACAGGATTACTGACCTGATCTCTCCCTTAGCGAGATTGCGATTGTCTGGAAACTTGACAAACAGCCTTAGAGCTCAATTAGTTATTTAATAAGTTTATGATTAACCAATCTGCTGATTAAGCTTTCATTAATTAGGTTGGCAGAAATTATATTTCAGAGGGATAGTGGCCCCTAATTTAATACATTTCCTCTTGGAGCAGGGTTGGGGATCTCTGTGTGAGCCGTTGAGTGCAGCATGCCCCCACACTTCTCTTTCCTGCTGCAGAAGAACCTGCAAAAGCTGTTTGGGGGCTGCTACCAGATCACCGGGGCATGGTGGCCCTTGGGGACAGCTTGGCCTTGCAGCGCGGTTATACCTGGTGCAGCTCAAAGATTCCTGCTCCTCTTTTCTGAAGTTTCGCCAGACGGCGCAGAGCGAGGCAGGCAGGGTTTATCTAGGGCAGCCGCAGACCTCACAAGTACAGTTTCAAAGAGCCTGTCATTTTGATATCCACTCTGCTCTCATCTGGATTCGGGTGGGTGGCCCACGCTAGGGAGGAGAGGGAACTCCTTTCCTCTTTCTCTTTACAAAGAGTTTGGAGAGAAACTCATGGCTTCATCTCTAGCTTTGTCCTTTGCCGCATGGTCTGAAGGACAGGGCTCACCGGGTGCTGCGATCTGTTCCTTGCAGGGTGCCTTGGCAGAGGGGGCAGGATGCTGCCACCTTCCTCCTCCAGCTCGGACCCTGCTTTGGTAGAGAAATCAGAACTGGGCTCAGGGATTAGTCCCAAACTGTCACAAATGATTAAAAATTTCCCCATCCTCAAAGGATCCCCTGTATCCTTTCTCAGGTAGGGCTGCTATCTGTCAGTGTCAGCCAGTAGAGGATGGCTGAGGGGATGGTAGGATGCTGTTGCCAGCTATTTTTTGTTTCTTAATGTCCTCCTCCTTCCAGGTGCAGGGCTGAAGGTTTGGCAGCTGCCTTTTCCTTCCACTTCTCAAAGGGACTGGTGGCAAAACACAGCCATGCCTTGAATGGCAAGAGGGAAACAGGACTGGCCAGAGAAAACATGTCCCTGCTGAAACGCCCAAGAAAGGGGCTTGAAAGACAAGATGAAAGACAAGGCTGCCAGCTGCAGCTGCTTTGAGTGCTGCAGGAGGGGAAGCAGGGCTGGGGGATGAGAGATGTCATCCCAAACTGCAGAGCCCCCCAGCTGGAGATCAGACGCGTGCAATGCTGAGCTGAAGCCTCTGTCAAGGGAGCGGGAGTTCTGGTGACAGGGAGAGCTTAAAGGGACACAGGGAAAGCCTGACTCACGCTGAAGACAGCAGTAACATACAGATAAAGATGACGACAGTTCTTAATAGAGAACTCTGATGTCAATGAAACATGGTTTAGTACTTTAATGCCAATGTAATTTACATCTTTGTTACCCTTTGTCAGGACAGGGCGTGGGGCAGCGATGCTCAGAAGCAGTTTGCTAACAGAAGCTGTCCGGTGCTGGTGTGCCCGTGCAGGGCTGCTGTTATGGCACTGCCATCCCAGCGCCGCTCACTGCCTGCTGCACAGGCAGCCCCAAGGAGAGGGGATGGGTGCTAAAGCACTGCTGGCCTGGGCAAGGTTAACACTGCTTTTGGGGGGACTGTAAAAGAAAGTCTAAGTGAAGGGGAGGCAGGTATAACCTAGACTCCAAATGTTAGACCCTGCGTCTCACTCCACACATTCCTAATATTGTAAACACTCACGCTTTTCTGTCTTGCTGCAGCTAAAGGCCTGATGAGATCCCATTGACTGGCAAATGAGCCTACCTCCCCCGAACAGCAGGCAGGGAGGTTTCCAACTCTGCCTTCCAGTTGCCTGCTCTCAATACCGTAGCACTAAACGAGATTGCTGGCAACGCTGCAGCTGCCAAGTCCCCACTATCTGACCCACTCTCCTAAATGAACCAGTGAGGCAGAAATTCTGGCAGACCAACCTTTTTACCTCCCTCCTCCATGGCCAACTGCATGTACTGAAGGGAGGAAAAATCCCAGCTTGGATTTGCTTATGAAATGACCATTAGCTAAGTATTTTCTTTAGCATTTCTAAGAGAAAAGGGAGGAGCCAAGCAAAAGCAATACAAGAATTATCATAATTTCTGTGCCCCTTGCATGCCTCAGTCAGGTTTGTGTTGGGCCACAGTACATGCATGTTCAGCTTCACTTGGCACATACAGACTTGTGAGCTAAAATCGCCAACTGCATACAAACATAAGGCTTATTGTTGTATAGCTACTTGTTTGGCTGCCTGACTGGAGCTGGAGGTGAGATGAGAGGAACAGAAGAGTTGTAAGAGTAGAAGAAAAGAGGAGAGAAACAGCCTGAGGGTTTCAGCAAGCACGGCTTTATTGCAGTAACACTAAGGGACTAGTGAGTGTATATAGAAGATATGTAGTTCCTTGCCAGAAGAAATTAAGACAGAAAACAGACTGTGCCTAAGGAGTACAGGCTGCTAAAATGGTAAGTGTTTCAGTGATGTACAGTTCCTCTTGGTTCCAACTTCAGTTTGAATTATCTTTCAATAATTAAGATTTACAACAGCCTTTAACTAGTATACACAGATACTTAAGCTCAGCGAAAGCAGGTTGAATTTAATGATGAAAAAGTGGAGTGAGGAAGATCAGGTCTTTTCCCCTGATAAAAACTTTGCCAGAGTCTGCGCTAATTCCAATCCCTTTTAAAGGACTTTATAAGAAATGACCTGCCTGCCCTTCATCCAGGTGATGCTGCCGGGTGGACTGGCAGAGGTGAAGGGGAGGGAAGAGGAGACAGCAGCAGGGAGATGCTGGCTGGCTACTGCACATCTGCTGATGGAGCGGGCAGCAGGACGTGCAAGGAACAAAAACCTACAGGCTCCAATTTAGAGCAAAAAATGTGAGGAGCAGGGGGTTGTAATCTTAAGGCACGGTGGGATTTCAGAGAGCCTTTGCAGAGATACAAGCTTGCTTTTTTCTTCTTTTTGTCATGCATTTTTCTAAAGAAACTAATTTTTCTGTTCATAATCTGTTTTGAATCAAGAACACAGATTTCCATTGCCAACCAACTGCATGTAGGGCTAGTAGTATCCACTGTCATCTTTTTTGCCTCATTATTTCTCTCCATACAAGCATGAGCAACTTTTAGGTCATACTGTATCTCAAATTACCCCAGGGACAGAAAATAAGGGTGGTGGGATTATCTGTCCTGAAGACAACTTCAGTGTGAAGCAACATCAGAAACTCTCTCTGAACACATGGGCTGGGGCGTCTGCAGGAGACGGGGAGTGGGAATGAGGTACCAGTTCCCCCGAGGCAAGAAGTTCAAGCAAGTGCAGGGAGGATGAAGGAGCCGTGGTGCGTGTACACACACACACATGCGTGCACACACGTTCAGTGACTCTCTCAAGCCTGGAATCTCTTTCTCATGCACAATATGCTGGAAAGAGCCTGGCTTTTGCCAAGACCCAAACAGAAATAGCTTTAACACTCAGATTTCCTAACCGTCTCTCCACCCCACCGATGCTGGCACACTCAGTGCTCAAAAAGGACTGGGTAAAGCTGTGAGCAGAACAAAAGGGTGGCAGAAAATACTCTCTGCTTTCAACAGGCCTTTGTGGCTGCTAACAGCTGCACTTGCAAGGTGAACGGAAGGGCAACACCAAGCTTCGAGGAATAAAAAACCTTTAACTTCTCTCCAGGTCAGCACCAGTAGAGATGTGGAGGAGGCCCAGGGACTGACAGCCTTGTCCTTTCCAGGGGTGGCACTTAAGCCAAAATTCGGGGGCACTGGGATGTGCTGAGCTGTCTTCTACAGAGTCTCTCTTTGGGCAGCGTGTACACTGGGGAAATGAGAGGAAGATCATCATTTTCCAATCACCCACTACACAACCCAGCAAAGCCATCCTACTGAGAAGATGTGCCTTGACTTGGAGCCCACAGGGATAAAAAATGAGGAGAGACAGAAAAGCAGCTCAAGCTGGCATTTTTCTGTCTCCTGCATCTGTTCCCCGGGTGCCTTAAGTGACATTGGATCAGCCCAATAACAGGAACAAGGTTCCTTCCCACCAGGTCTCCAGGGGCCAGTAATATATAAGGGAGAGCAAGCTGCATCGCCTCTCCCGACCACGTTGTGACAAAGCTGTCAGAGCCGCTCTGATGGCCTCACCTCTGCAGCAGTATCTGGTGGGAAAGGCATGGACAGCCAGCACTCTTCCACATCTCTTTGGAGAGGATAGTATCGGAAACCAGAGGCAGAAAGTCTTTTCTTCTGTAAATTGCATCGATTTGATGCTTAAAGGCAGTGAACTGGAATAAATGGGACCCCAACAAAGTGCCTCTGCTGTTTCTGTGCTGGTGAAGGTGCTTTGCAACAGCAAATTCCAATAACACAGAGAGGTAAATTTGGAGGTTCAACCTACCACACTTTGCACAAGGGAAAGGCCTTGGTGGCTGGGACAGTGACCTTATGGTTTTCTTACTTTACTTGCAAAGTTAAATGCACTCTGCTTACTTTGGTTGACCTTGTGAAATCATACGTAGGATTTACCACTAGCTCCATAATCTGGTCATCTGCACAGACCTCAGGAAGATCAACCAACATCTACCAATGACAGTGCAAGGTGCTGGGGACCTGGCAAGGCATCACCCTAAGAGAGTTTGTGTTTATCAGGTATGTCTGACAGTCTCCAAGTGAAGCCACCATTTGCAACTAGGATCAGCCAGCTAAAATTATTTCACTAACTTGCTGTCTCATACAGGGTTTTGGTACCTAAAAATGTCTCAAAACATTGTTGGGCCAAAGGAACAAAGCAAAAGTCAATGCCTGGGCAGATGTTTACTCAGGGCACTCTCCCTCTGGAAATCTCTGAGGACCAAGGCGACCACTTGAAGTCACTTGGCTGACTTCAACACTGCTGGACTGGCAGAGGGCTCTGTATGTAGCAAACCCTAGAGGTTTTCAAGGACTGCTCCAAAGAACAGGTTTTACAGTGGTGGCCATTTACAAATCATGACATGCCACTACTTACCCTTTCCTTCCACCTAATATAACTCCGTTTCCCCCACAGAGCACAGCTTAGAGTACTCAGCCTTTCAACAGCTCTGTTTGTTAACCACTGCTAAGGACCCTCTTAAGCACCAGCTACATGATGAGTACTCAGGAAGCAAGAGTAAATAATTTATTGAAATAAAGGACCAGAAGAAATGTACTCATGAATCTTCATTTTTAGAAGCCCAAATATTCTCTGCTTAATTTTTCACAGTTCTGTGATTCTGCATCTGGATTAGAGAGCTGGTCTCTGAGGCCTGACGAGTTGCTTTTTTGTTGTATCCTGCCTTTGAAAAGTTTTAGCATTGTTCTGTAACCTTGTTAGATGTAACAGTCAGCTTTTCATAAGCACCTCTTTGTTCCAAACTCCAAGACCATGAAAGAGAATTTCTTTCTTCTGGGCTACAGGCAACACATCAGTTTGCTCCAGACCAGCATTCATTTTTTCCCAAGGCAACCTCCACACCTTTACCAGTCTTGAACATGTACCCACTGCCTCTACTCCTGCCTCAAATTCCTCCTAAGAAGATCAAAAGAGTGTTTTTCAAGTTATTATAATAGTAGACCTCATTCTCCAGGATGGATTTTAACTTTCACTGCTTAAAATCCATTCCCTCGTTCTACAGAAAAAATGTATGGGATGCAAATGGAAAAAAGCATGAGATGGGAGGATTCATTGGTTTTTATTTTCTTCTGTTCTTTCATATAATTACCGGTGGCATGCAGCAGGTAGGGATCTGTGTGTGACAGTCAGCCTCTGGGTCGTGATCTTTTCCTGCAAAGTCCCCCTAAAAAGACAAATTACAGCAGAAAAAATATCCCTCTGCCAATCTAAGATTTAAGTGTCTTTTCCAGTGGCTGCCTGAGACATCATCAATGGCAAGAAGAGCTCAAATTGGTCTACGAAATGGAGGTGTTGTACAGCCACTTTAGCAGCTGCTTGATTGTCACTGAGCTGTACCTCACGTGAACATGTGCACAACCACCTTGATTTTGGTTCTCCTTTGTAATATTCCATCACTACACTCCATGAATGCCTTTCTTTTGCTAGGACATAATGGGTCTAAGAAATCAGCTGCTTGCTGGTATTAAAAGATCACTCAGCATTGAGAACCATGGATAAAATGCAAGTCAGGAAACACATCTGTAAAAGAACAAATCTCCCTGTCTCTGCACTGGAGTCAGTCAGAGATACAAGCAAAAGAGAAAATTAGTTCTAATATGTTCTTAAATTCAATCACTGTACAATCAAGGAGGTTTGGTGAATTAAAGAGAAAGAATAGAAAGCGATAATTAAAATTTAAAAAGAAGAACATTTGTATTAGAGTGAAAATCAAGTAGCAATTGGGTTTCTCTTGTTTACCAGCGGGCATACCAGTGCTTATGGAAAAGGACTGCTTTGTGCCAGTGCACGCAAGTTACCTAAGTCTACCTCCACAAATCCTACCATGTTTGTGTTGGGAACCGAAGAGAATAACTAGGTAGGACTTAGACAGGCTTTTCAGTAAAAAGTTGAAAGTATATGACATCTAAAAAAATTACTGGAGTCCCAACTAGGAATAGGATCACAGGATACTTCAAGTTGGAAGGGACCTCAGCAGCTTTCTAACCCAATGTCCTGCTCAGAGCAGAATCAGCTATGGGATCAGACTGGGTTGCTCACAGCTTTATTCAGTCAGGTTTTCAAAACCTTCAAGAATGGAGATGACACAACCTCCTTGGGAAAAATTTTCCAGTGCTTGACTGTTCTCATGGTGAAAAAGGATTTCCTTAAGGTGATTAAGGTGAGAAAAGAAGCAGGTTGGGAATGAAGCACCCACTAGATGCTACAGGCAATTTATTGCCAACTCAGCCATGTTGATATCATTCCTCACTAGCACAGAGGAAGTTTCATAAGAAGCCTTTCCACTTTTCTTACAACTCTGCAGATTATCCTGGTTATCTGATGGTCGTTACCAGGTAAATGCAGACAGCTGGCACTGCCTTTTCCCCCTTTACTCCTGCCCTTTTCCCTTTCTCTCTCTGCTGTGCCCTGAAGCAGAGGAGGTTACAGCCTGGTTCTAGGTCAGATGAATGTCCTGTAGACCCCCTGGAGATGCTGGGGTCTGGTCTACCTGGACTTCAGTAAAGTCTTTCACACTGTCTTCCACAGCATTATCCTAGAGAAGCCGGTGGCTCATGGTTTAGACAGGTGCACTCTTCGCTGGGTAAAAAACTGGCTGGACGGCCGAGCCCAGAGAGTTGTGGTCAACGGAGTTAAATCCAGTTGGCGGCGGTCACAAGCGGTGTTCCCCAGGGCTCAGTTTTGGGGCTGGTCTTGTTCAATATCTTTATCAACGATCTGGACGAGGGCATCAAGTGCTCCCTCAGTCAGTTTGCAGATGACACCAAGTTGGGTGGGAGTGTTGATCTGCTCGAGGGTAGGAAGGCTCTGCAGAGGGACCTGGACAGGCTGGATCCATGGGCTGAGGCCAACTGTATGAGGTTCAACAAGGCCAAGTGCCGGGTCCTGCACTTCGGCCACAACAACGTCAGGCAACGCTACACGCTTGGGGAAGAGTGGCTGGGAAGCTGCCCAGAGGAAAAGGACCTGGGGGTGCTGGTTGACAGCCGGCTGAACATGAGCCGGCAGTGTGCCCAGGTGGCCAAGAAGGCCAACGGCATCCTGGCCTGTATCAGAACTAGTGTGGCCAGCAGGAGCAGGGAGGTGATCGTGCCCCTGTACTCGGCACTGGTGAGGCCGCACCTCAAATCCTGTGTTCAGTTTTGGGCCCCTCACTACCAGAAGGACATGGAGGTGCTGGAGCGTGTCCAGAGGAGGGCAACGAAGCTGGTGAAGGGCCTGGAGCACAAGTCTTATGAGGAGCGGCTGAGGGAACTGGGACTGTTTAGCCGGGAGAAGAGGAGGCTGAGGGGAGACCTCATCGCGCTCTACAACTCCCTGAAAGGAGGTTGTAGCGAGGTGGGTGTTGGTCTCTTCTCCCAAGTAACTAGCGATAGGACGAGAGGAAATGGCCTCAAGTTGCGCCAAGGGAGGTTTAGATTGGACATTAGCAAAATTTCTTTACTGAAAGAGTGGTCAGGCTTTGGAACAGGCTGCCCAGGGAAGTGGTGGAGTCACCATCCCTGGGGGTATTTAAAAGTCGTGTAGATGAGGTGCTTAGGGACATGGTTTAGTGGGCATGGTGGTGTTGAGTTGATGGTTGGACTCGATGCTCTTGGAGGTCTTTTCCAACTTGATTCTATGATTCTATTCTATGCTATGCTTCGATTCACCTAGTCAATGAGACCCGAAAGCAGCAATAGCCTTTTCTAACGCAGATATGACACGACTTTCTAGGGAGGTGGAAACTCCCAGGTACCCATGAATGTTTAATTGCAGATAGAAAGAAGAATATTGGCAACAAAGGAGCTAAGATCACCTCCTTGTGTTACTGATCCCCTTTCAATGAAGAATAGCTAAACCCAAAGGACTGTCCAAAGAACCCAAAGCCAAATTCAAGGACTGTCGTGTATCGTAGCTCTTCTGCACATAGGCAGAAGTGAGTTGGCTATGTGAGCTGGGAGGAACTAATAACATAACATCTGCCTGCACAGAAATGACTATCTCAAAGTTTTGCTTTCGCATTTTTGCTTCACGCCCTGCCCCACAGATCAGAGGCTGCGTAAAGCCACATTTCAGCCTGGTAGTTAAAGCGGTCAGGCAGAAAAAGGAATTGAGCTTGAGTCTTCCACATTCTGGCTGAAAGTCTGTAGCTAAAAAAGGCACAGCTGTTTTGTGACTTGATGCTCCCAAACTTTTAATAGCCAAAACCACTTTGTAAATTAGATAGGAATTCGTGAACAGTTTTAGAACGACCAATTACATATTCTTTGAGTGAACTTGCGGGGAAAAAAAAAAAGTGCTAGGGTTTACTAGGGCGTTTAAGCCCAATATACTTGTTTTTTCTTAAAAACTGTAAGCAAAACCTGAAAATCTTAATTTTAAAAGCGGCCTCTCTTCTTTCAAACTACCCATGCCTTACAGCATCACTTTAAATATTAAAAATGCGAGCCTTGTTCAAGACGTATTTTTAGCACAGTGTCATTTAATATGTCAAACATGGTTTCTCAGATCAACTTAAACAAAGTACAATTGTCTCACTTGTACTATTCATCTCTTTTCTCAAATTCCTAGTCCTGTAACCAGTATTTAAAATAAATCATAGCAAATCTTTCTTTTTTGAAAATCTGCTCTTACTTTTGGGCTGGGTAGTGACGGGGGACAGAGAGGGTCTGTTTTCTGGCATGGAGTGCCTGGTGTTACTTGGGAGCTCCGTTACAGTGAAGGGGCTGCAGCCTGCAGCTCTGAAACACCTGGTGTAATTAAACTTTCTTCTCATAGCCAGCTCACCATTTACTCATGGCAGAAAGCATTTTTAAGCTCATGAGCTTCAGAGTACTGAGCTAGACAGAAGAACTGCCTCATTCCTCCAAAAGACGTCAACACCTGCTGACTTGATTGAACCAATTTCATAGCAGTGAGCAAAAAAGAGGGTATGTAGGGTGTTTGGAAAAAGTGGGGATTGTTTTGCATTTAAAGCAGAAGGTAGAAAAAATCAGAGTTATAGCAAACACAACATGATGGTTTGGGGTTTACAGTAGAATTGCCTTAAAAGCTTGTAGAGGATTTATTTTATTGTGCTATAAACAGTGGTACTTTACAAGACAGAAAGTTGAAACAGTTCCCCATTCACAAAAGCTTAGGCTGAATCAATTCCAGCTCTTTTCAAGGTAAGTGGCAAAAGGGAAAAAAAAGGCACAAAGTTAAGAAAAGAAAAAGAAAAAGATTCGGGCAGAGTTCACAGGTGAAAGGGACATGAAGAGGAAGGCAGGAGTCAGTGAAAGGCAATGGCTCAGCTGTGCAGTCTTAAAAAGTGAGGATGGATGATTTCACTGATATGGAAAGTGGGAGGAAAGGAGCAGTTTGCATAGCAGAGTGCAGAGAACAGGAGTCTACTACTCGTACAGGGCTGAGACTGGAGGCAGAGATGAACAGATCGCAATGGTTACACAGGAGAAGCTGGAGAAGATTCTTTTGAGCAAATACATGAAGACTTGGATCTACCTGCCAAGACCATACTTGTTACTCCTCCTCTCCCCTTGTAACTGGACCTGGAGAAAGGACACAAGTGTTGTCTATGGGGCATGCTTTTTCTATAGGATAATTTAGAAAGAGGGTTTCGGGAATGCTCAAATATTTTAAAATCTGATGAACAATTCCTGGTTTTCCTTCTGGAAGAAGTTTCAAAAAGGGGACTACAGATATTTTGCACAGTAGCAGACTGCAATGTCTCATTTCCATGAACGATGCAATAAATGCATGCCCTCAGCACAAGCTATTCAGCCATGATTCAGGCAGTAATTAAAGCTTTTTAAACGATAGTTGTGTTTAACAACTGGAGAAATGGGATCAGACTGTCCAATTACTGCTGTGACTTTACAACTTCTTAAATAAAATCTTATCTTGGTAAATATGTGGCATCTATAAAAACAGCTTTATTTTCCTTCAGTGAGACCTGCTTTATAGAGAATGACTGCCAAGCGGAACAAGAGAAGAGCTGTGCCAAAAGCTGAAAGTTTGAAAGAAAAGGAGGAGAGGTGCCAGAAGGCTTTCTGCACACAGCAGAGCAGAAAGGGTCTGACTGGTACGGGCTGTAGTCTTTCCTGGAGAGGCCACTGCCTCATTACTGCCAGGAGTGAAACGACTGTCAGGGAACAGGCAAAGCTCCCTCTTAGTCCTACCCAGGACTCGCAAGATCCAGAAGCCTCTTTGCACAACTAGTCCTACCTTCTCCATTGCAGCTTAATTCTTGCTCCTAAAAATTCTCCATAAAGCAGTTGGCTGGTTTAAGAGGCTGGTGGTATCTCTGCCCCCAAGCTGAGATGCTGAGAATAGCTGAACCTGCAGTAGAGTTGCTTCTACCAGTCTGCTAACCTAGGCAACAGCCTCTTTTGCGTGTGCCCAGCGTAGGCCCATATTGCTCCATGACCTGCTTCAATCAGCCCTCCCTCCATGAAGAACCACTGTGGTTTCTTCTGTGCTGCTCCCTGCTTTTGGGAATTATTTCTCCCCAGACCTCTGAACCAAAACTGATGGACATGGTGAAGTCTGACTGTTGCTAACTGGGCAAAAATTGTGCTTAGTTTGTTGCTGCTCCTCTATCCTACCTCTTCTCCAACATTTCATGTGGTACATCTCCTTAACTGCCACATTAAGAGCTTGGCCACGCAGGTGATGCTTTCACTGCATCATTTGCTGGGTTTGGCACACCGGGGCTCTGCTGTGCACAGCTGGGTGTAACACTGTCTGCTGTACTTGGAGCCAAGACTGTCCCCGGGTTCAGAGGAGAAGGGCTCCTTGGATGTTTCTCTGTAAATTCTCAGCCGAGGTCTGCATCCAAGAACACCATGGTACCCTCATCTAACAAGGACCCTGCTACTGACAGGACACCGATATTGATGACATCCTCATCTGTTCTGCTTTCCTGCATTGGCACACCAAGGTTTGTGCATTTTTCTGAGCTCTGAGTCTCCAAAGGATCCTTTAAGATCTCAGAGAAGCAACATGAAGTTTTCAGGGTGCTGTGAGCATCCTCTGTGCAAAAGGATAGCAGTTAAAAACAAGAATTGCAGTGAACTTCCTATACCAGCACAAATCCCTTCCCTTTGAGAAGTGTGTGTTATTTCTACTTAACAGAGCCTGACCTGCTGACAGAGCATTTTAGCCCCAACACTCAATAAGTAGACAGTAACCTTTCCTGGTTAAGAGCTGAGTGTGCAGCACAGAGAAGACAAAAGGGGAGCCCACATCACTGAATAGTCAGAACAAATTCAATAAACCGTTCAGTTTAAGGCTCATCATTAATCAATCAAACACATTAAAAAAATGCATCATCCAATATTGTCCATGGATGCTGTGGTCTGTTCTGGAGCCAGGTTACTTTAATTACACTGGGCTCTACTTGCTTCCCTTGAGTGCTATGCAGAAACTCATCTACCTATGGAGACATCAGAAGGAATTACAGAAATAGTAACACCTGGGTAATTCAGAATTGGAGAAATGTACTCCTGCAGTGAGCCAGAAGATCAGGTGGAACCTACGTTTAAGGACACAGGGCTCTGAGAAGCCAGAAAACAGTACTATTGCACTTTTCTGTGTTGATTTTGTCAAAAATGCCAACATCTGAGCAGGCAGCCTTGTCAACTCAGCTGGTGTTAGTCTTTTTAATGTCAGGAACAAGGTGTAAGTCACCTTTGGGGACATCTTTTAAACCAGCTCTCTACGTACTTTGTAGAAAACAGTGATAAGAGTAATATGTACTGTGCAACAAGACCTCTGAACAGACCACCAGCCTATTACTGCTGTGGTGCTGCCTGCTGGGGTTAGGCTTTGCTAGATTCTCATCACTACTTCAATTGCTGAATTTTTCCTTCTTTCTATCAGAGAATAATTTGCTTACTTTGTTTTGCCTCACAACCTTTTGAACTGCTTCTCATATTTGAGGTGACAGATTATGGCGAGTCAGGGCAAAGAAGAGAACTTGCAATTTGCAGGTCTGGTCTTCTGCTTCAGGCACAAAACCCCCATTCAGACTCCAGATGCTTTGTCCCATTCTCATTACAAAGTAAAATAATTTGTGTAGAAGTGGATCTTCAGGATTAGCTCTCTTTCTTAGACTATCAGACCTGTAGGTACTGTAAAAATTTGGAGTGGCTAAAGGATGGCCAGATAATGCCCAACAAAATGACTCAGCTACCTTACAGCCTCCTCCTTCATGACTTTTTATCTGAAGGTATATTAGCCAAGAGTGGTGTGTGCAACACAAGATGTGAGTGGGTGTGTGTCTATCGGCTTGCAAGGTGCATGAGTATCCAGTAACTTGTCACAGGAGAGGTGCACGTATGACGACGGAAGGCTGGGAAAGGCCAGTAAAGCCCTGGTGGGGTGGCATAACAAATCAAGCAAATTGCAGTGACAGAAAGACTAGGCTCGTTTGGTGAACGTCGTGCCACATCATATTCATGCGCTCATGCTTTACTCCTGGGATTTGCTGACTTCCCTCCGACTCACCCACTTACACACTCCCTCCTGCGCAGAGCTCTCTGCTGAACCCCAGTGAATTGCTCTGTTCCAGCTTCTCTTAATGGCTTTACTGTGACCTGAGCCTGGGTCAGCTACAGTGTCTCACACACCTCTTCCTTTCTGCCCCTCTATTTCTCCTTTAACTAATCTGCAATAATATGCCCGTCACAACTGTTTTTCTGCCCCCATATTTGCTGCTCTGTCTGCAAACAGCCCTACTGCCCTTAACATGATGCAGCTGTTCACTCTCTCATCTCCTCCAAAAAGAGCCTGGAGATATCCTACAGGAAGGATGCTACAATAAATCTGTGTATGCAATTTCTTTTATAAATGGAAAGAGTAATAACACATGAAATAATGTTTAAATAAATTCCTCCCAAGCCCCAGGAGACCTCCGAGTGGTAGGCTGCACTTCTATCTTCATGAAGAAAATCAATAGCAGTGCTGTATTGCCACTGTGCTCTGTCTTCCACATTACTCATCCCCCCTGTATAAAGTACGGACTGTGTTCAAGGAAATGGGTGCTCCTAGGGGAGGAAAACGGCTTTGTGCACTTAAGGTAATGATGTCACTTGAGGTCGCCATGCAAACTGTTACGGATATGGAAATATGCAGTTTTGTCAATAGAGCTGGAACCTGGGGACCTAGCTTAAGAGTTACAGCTTTTTTATAAAATGTTTCCCTAATTTACCTACAGAGCTTCTTCCCAGAAACAACAGCTGCTGTACCTAATTAGCATTAATCGCCTTGTTACAGAAGAGCAACTGGGAATAGTGCAGTACTTGAGGTACTGACAAAAGGATACACTAATGGCATTGATTTGTCCAGTCTACTACAACCTCCCTTTATTATTCTGTTTTCTGTATGAAAAGCTTAGAAGTCACAAGCTGTGAAGCAGACTGGGAAGAGATGATGCAGAAAAGGAGCGACGGATGCGGGCAGGTACTGAGCCATTCAGCCTATGCAAGACGCTTGCTGCCTGCTCTGTTTGGGACTGCATCTCTTCGTGCCAGTTTTTCATGTTGACCTGCGGCAAAGACAGCCCTGGAAGGGGATCTCTGAGCAAGGCATCCTTTTGAACAGCACTGGGATAAGCTGCTCTGCTGTGCGCTTTGTAGGTCTTTGATGAAGATGCTTTAAAACAAGCTCTGAACCCACACCCAACCCTAGGAGAGGGGGTTAAATAACTACACCAACTGAAAGATCAGTCTCCGGAGCCACATGGGAAGATAAAGGCAGTCTGTCCTTTACTGGGATTAGAGACCATCTGTAAAATTTCAACCAGAAATGCACCGATTTTGTTATGTTGAACCCTGAGGGCTTTGTAGTTCTCAGCTCATTGACTGATATTCCCAGTACTACTCCTCCCTGATCATAAAGCAATTCAATATCTGCCATGAATGCACAGCAGCAGGCTGGAACGCAAGAGCTAACACCACAGATGTGTCATCAGCCTCTGTCCCCAAATGGATTATCTCCTCTGTTCACTTCAGTCTCCACTAAGATGGGGCCCAGTCATAAATTAGATCCTCAGTTTTGTCCAAGTCAAGCACACCAGGGAACAACATGCTATATTTCCTTGCGACAGGGTTTCTGTTGCTGTTTTACCCCTACCAGAGTTGCTTGCTCTAAGCGAACATCATTACAGTTACTTGCTTGAGAATCTTGTTTGTTAACAAGCCAGAATTAATCCAATAGCACAAGTAAAATAATTCAGTGCTTGGAAGTGGATGCACCTAATTGGTGTCTCCACACAGAATCCCCACCTCCAGCTAGAGACTGTGGAAGACAGAGATATGAATTCCTCTGCTGTCACCAAGTAAAATGTTAGGATGTTTATACGTTCTAAGGAGAGGCAGGACTGATACAGGAAGAAGCAGAAGCAGACAAGAAGCCTTGGTGGTCTCACCTGAGATCTCTCCTTGGAGGATAAGCACTATGGCTATTTGTCAGAGAATGACTTTTTCTATCAAGACTTTCTTCACCTCTCGCTGAGCCAGCTGCTTGGCTCAGGCCCCAATACGACCATTCACTTGCTCTCACCTCCTTCCTGTCATATAGAAAGCCAAAAGGCCAGGCTGGGGTGACTCCAGAGGCTTTTATGCTCACCCTACCAATAGGTCCAGGCTCCCAGCAAGCAGAATTTCCTTCCCAGCAATAGCTGGGCTGTGGCTGACCTGCTCTAAGAGCGATCTGCACTGTGTCTCCTAGAAAAAAAAAACAACATCCCACAATGCAGCTGGCAGGAGGAAAGTATTAGTATCCTGTTAATTAATGAAATAGGTCTGCTCTGTTAGTGTTACAATAGCTTCCCCCCTCTTGAAGCAAGGCAAGTTTCTGGTTAGGCTGGTGGATTATATACTTGAGCTACACCAGCTTACACCAAAGGCAACCTTGTGACACTTGTTTCTCCTTATGGGGCTAACTAGCATCAGCCACTGTGCTTTTTGATATTAAGATAAATACCAGCATGAGATCTAAGCTGGGAGGGAAACAAAACAGTAGCTAGGAAAGCAGGAAAATTGTCTGCTACATTTGCAATTCAGGTAATTTTTTTACAAGAAGCTTTGCAAAGAAAATGTAAAACAAAAACCATAAACACTTCGAAGCCTGCATCAATATGAACTAGGCTTCCTCTTGGTCATATGGCAGGAGACCTCATCCGCATGTAGCTCACTTAGTCTTAAGGTGGGACCCAGTTTGCCTAGCTTAGACGCTCATTCTTCACACACTTCTAGGCACCCCACTGACCAATCTTCCAAAAACAGTGCCTTATTCTCTATCTAGTCCAAGGAGAGGTGGTGCTTACATCTAAGGCAACAGGTATCTCGGCGGGATGAAGACTGCTATGAGTGTCTCTGTCTGTCTGCCTCTCTCCCATATGTTCATCAGCAGATGGGGATGCAGGAGATTTACTGCCAAGGTGCCTGTGTGGTGGATGTGCTGATGAAGATGCCATTGCCACAATCCCTCATCACCACTGTAGCTTGTTCTGCAGCACTCCAACCAATCGCCACGTTGCCAATTCTGTTTTAACACAAACTGTAATGTCATTGACTGCTAGGTAAGACAGACAGACTGTCTGGATGGGGATTTAAGCGCAGAGAAGGGAAATTAAAAATGCAAAATAGAAAAACAGATGGCATAAGCTTCATTAAAATAGTATCTTGTCTCCTGGGGATCCCATGAGGATCCATTGCCTTCTAGTGGATATGGAGCCCTGAGATTTACACTTGGGGATTATTCTGTTCCTCCCTCTTTCCTTATCACAACTCTCTTCTGTTTTCAAAAGGCTTGTAGTATGTGCTCCATCTGGATATGCCTCCTAATAAGGATGTGCTGGGGACATCTCCTAAGCACTTATGTACACCCAGCCCTGTCGGGAGCCTCCTTACCAAGTGATTTGAAAGAAAGAAAGAAGCATGGCTGAGCCTTGCAGTTCCTGACAGAAAGACAAAGTGGGAGTGAGTGGGAGTGTTAGAAAAGTGTGTGAGGTATGAGGTTGTCCTCTTTTTTGATGTGGCCCCAACAGCAAGCTGAATGTTTTACTGTTCCACTTATAAACCAGGTGTAACCTTTAGGTAGCCACTGGAAATATAAGCCACCCGTGAAGTTTTTCTTGTATCTATCTGACCATCCAAGCAAACACATGTCCAAATGTATTTATTCAGAAGGGGAGAAACAACCAAGGAAAAGACCATTCAAGCAGCAGGATAAATCTGTGTTCAGTGTATGCAGCACAGTACACTTTTTCTGTCACACTTCAATCAGCGCGGTTTCTGGAAGCAAAAGTTGTATTCGTGCTGGGTTGGTATTTAATTGAGCTCACTTGAACCAAGCTTCCAGCAAGCACATATGACAGATTTATATATAAATCTTCACAGAGTGAAAAATGACATTTATCAACCTTCCATCAGAGCATTTGACATTTGAACAATTGATTCTGATTTAACAGTGAAAAATGCCACTATCCATATGGAAAATCTGTAATAGGATTAAAACCCTCGTCGCTACCATCCCCAACAACTGCTCTGCCAGTTAAGCTGTAAAACATTTATGTACCACCTTGACTTTGTCTAGCCTTAAAAGAGATTAAAAAAAAAATCCAAATCCAAATTAATGCAGAAGAGACAAAAAAATCTAGTTGGAGGAACAGGGGTCAGAGCTGGGAGATGCAAGCCATTAAACTGCTTGAAAATTGTAAAGGCTGGGCAGATTTTAAGAATAACAGCAGCAGGAGCTGATGTGGATTAAAGCCATGTTACACTGGCTGCAGATGATACCGTTAGTCTTGTTTTGCCCCAGGTAACCTAAAGCTCATCTGGGTATGGCTAAGAGTAGAGAGTCAATCCAAATGCCACGTGTTCACCTAACTAAAGAGGTATGCTGTTTCCACAGGCAGAGAGAGAGGTGTTTGAGCAGACTTCTCTCTGGAGAAAGGCAGGAAGAGGCTCATCAGCCTTGCAAGACAATTCCTCTTAAGCAGGTAGGTTTCACCCACTATTACCTTCGTAAGCATGTTGTGGTCAACATTGAGTATTCACTGGGCAGGAGCACTAGCTGGAAAGGAGGTCCTGGCAATGGTACACTTCTATTTAGCGAAAAAACCACTCGGACTCTTCTAATACCTCCCTTTGCCTCCTTACTGATGGATAGTAGCATTCAGCAGTGGCTAAATGAAATAAAATTTTCCCTATGCGGAAAAGCAGAAGTTCTGGCAGAAAGACTAATCTGATCCTTGGAAAAAAGCTGGTAAGCTCTGCAGAAATGTGACTATGGCGTATTTTCATGTATTAGTCCATTTTAATAATTAGTTACCCTGCAATCAACTAATGTAAGAGGCTTCCTCTTCTTTAGTCACCTACAGTTGTTAAATTCCAGTTTACACCAGATTGAGTTTCTTCTGTCATATTTTTCTCATTTCTATTATTCCAGTTTTCATGTTTTTTCTCTATGGTATTTCTGAGTCTTCGTTGTACTGATGTCTCTCAAATATGCTATAATTAAATTTTCTTTGCTGACTCCTGCTTTTTGTGTCAAAGCCATTAATGAACATATAAATGAAATGACTGTTGGAGAACTCCACTAGCAATGTCCTTTCTTCTGATACTTTCTCCTTAAACAGTACCTGATGTGTTTTGAGTTCCTGGGTCTCTCAATCTACTGGCTTTGCTTAAGCACTTAGTTTATAAAACTGAGGTTTGTTACAGATCTACCTCAAATTACCTTTTCATTTCATTTGCATGAATTGGACTTGTTATCCCTGAATCCAAAACTATTTCCTATAATCAGATGTCCTATAATGTCCTCATGACTTACCAAAGCCAAGTCTAAAATAGCACCATTTCCTGTCACATTAGCGAATCTCTGAAGGATATTTTTATGGCCTAGAAATGCAAGAATATCTCAGACTTACCAATAATAGTATCAATTGCTCTCCAACCTGATTCCTGATGTTAAATTATCCAAAACAACTATTGCAGTAGTAATTATGTCTCTAATAATATGACAGAACTCTTGGCAGTGAAAAAGGATCCTGGTGGCATATGGCATGCTGGCAGTGATAATCTTTACCAAACTGTGAGTTGTGCTGTCATTAACACATACTGCTGCTCCCTGCCTTTTCCTGAAAAGCAGCAATTGGTTTTAGAGTATTCATGACTGCAATTGCAGGACAAATCCACTGTACCAATGTACTTGCTCATATCCTGTATCAGTAGCTCAAGGTCCTCCACTTTGCTGCATAATCTTGCTGCGTTTGCATATCCAACTTTCTGTTTTCTCCTTCCTAGTCACTCTTACAGTGAGATCTTGCCTATTCAACCACTTTCTTTTCCTTTGCCATCTATGCATCTACTCTGTGACGTTCCTTTCTGCACTGCTATGACCAGATTTGTCTGATTATTCAATTTACCACATACTCAGACAGAGCCTTGAGACTTCACAAGCACTCCCCAACCTCTTCCTGGTGTTTCTTTAAGGCTCCTCTTATAAATGAGGCCAACACTAGTGTTTGCAGTAGTACTGAAGGTCCTTGGGTAAAACCTATCTATTGAGAACATCTCTTCATAATCACATACCAATGCCCAAACCTTCCCAAATCTTCTTCAAACCTTAGCTGTCTGCTGACCTTCCCTATTACTCATTTGGTAGGGGCCAGAGGTATTCACACATAGGCACCCACTTATTTTAGAGCCTTCCCCAACATGGCACAGTCACCCTCAGTCAGCTCCAGCAGCACCCTCTCAAAGTCATTTGTTCTCATGTGAAGGACAACCAGGGGACTGTTTCCTGCTCCTATTGAGAAATTTTCCAGACTTACATTCCCATTTTTTATCCATGATCTGAGCAAAAAGCACACTGTTCCTTTGACTTGTCCTTCATAAGGCTGTGTGGCACAATAGTGGCTCAGGTTTTGGAGGCAGGACAGTCATATGTAGATTGCTGTCCTCTTGTAAGCATTAGCCTTGCGAGGAAGCAGTGTATTGTGCTAATTGGATGATTCTGCTTCCAGAACTTAAAAAATATTGCTCAGAAATAGTACAAGTATTTATACGTGAACCTTTAGAGACCTACAAGCCCTCCATCTCACAGTAACACAGCTCTAACTTCTCCTGGTAGTGGCCCAAGTCTCTGATCCTTTCCCTTTCGTTTGCAGTTATTCTGACTTCTCTTCTTTTTACAGTCCCTCTGTATTATCTTCATTCTTTATCTGACCAAGCCTTGATCTTACCTTGATAAAAATCTGTAGGTTTAAAAAACTATGCCTTTCTTTCAAGGCATAGCTTCCTTTCTCTACCACAGCCCAAGATACAGAGTCCTTACATGTTTGTAGGTCAGTTCCCTCAGCAGCAGAATCAACTGCTCTGTGAGCTGTCTGAGCCGAGCTGGCGTGCTCAGCCACGTGTATGGAGACCTGCATACGATCCCACAAGCACCTCACTGTATTTCAGACCTCGGATTCAGCCTTTTCACTCTCCATTAGCAAAGACTCACCTAATTTCACTTGAAGTGGGGACGGCTTATAGTTCATGGCTACAGTCTCCCCCTCTCTCGTATCACAATCTCTGTCCGAAATAGATGCAGCTGTTGGATCCTGTTAAGAAAGAAAAGGAAACAAAATGGAAGGGTTTAGCTAAAAGTTATGCAGTCTCTTCTCTAACTGGCTGTTAGGGGAGTCCATCCCCACCCGCATTCAGAGGGAGCAGAGAACATGCCGGTATTTTGAATGGCTGAAACCCAGGGGCAAAACACAGAACTTTGGAAGCACATTTAGCATGTTAAAAGTACCTCTGGAAATGCCAGATTTCAACATCAGAGTTATATGGGAATATAATGTGGAGGGTGGGTCATCAGTTCAAATTCAGCCTGGGCTGGCAGTAGTCCCAAACCATTTTCATGTGATGACTCTTTGGGGTGTTGTATGAAATGCATTTACAATTTCAGCCGAGTTCCAAGTGGACCAGCCAACCTCATCATTAAAACTAAAAATCTCATGACCACCTGTGTGAAAGTCCAGCTCAGAAGGAACAAGGATTGAACGAGTAGAATTCAATCTCTGGTCTCTCTTGGGAGAGGGATGAAGAAGTCTGTACGTCCCATGCTGGACCTATTTTATGGCTAACCAGGAAGATTTAATTTCAGTATCTGTCAGGGCAGCACCTTTCACTGTCAGTGAAATAGCCCCGAAAACCAAAGCTCCCCAAACACGGAGCCTGCTCTGTCACGCCTACTTGCAGACAACCTAATCCAGGTAGTGTTGTACTCTATGCTACAGCACATCAAAGGATTCAGAGAGAGACAAACTACCAATTCAGGCAGTTCTATCACTGCTAAAAATATTTAAAGTCCTTTCACAGCAAACTTCAAACCTGCTGAAACTCCCTCTATCTTAGCACCATAGTGAAAATTAAAATTGGTTTTCAAACATGTTCACCTCTTTCCACCTAGAAGCTAGAAACTAAACTGAACATGCATATATATATACTTATATGTGTATGTAAATTTGGATTTATAATAGGTAGAGGGAAAACAAACATCCAATATTAGGTCCAATATCTGAAGAAACCATCACTTTGTAAGAAATGGAGCAAAGCATCAGAAACTAAATACTAGAAAATACCATTCCAAACTAGTGAATTGATACTGTCCATCCCTCCATCTTCTGGAGTTTGTATTTTGTACACAATTTCTTATAAAAATGCAACCCATCATTTGGCAGCGTATGCAAGGCAAAGTCATTGAGTTTCAAAGAAAGGTACCATTGTTCTTTGCTCTCAGTAAAAAATTACTCAGTGAGCCACTGCCCCTTCCTCCCCAGTGTCTGCCTTCTCTCTGCAGTGCACATTAGCTCTTTTTAATACACTGTGCTTATGGGATAAAATGTGGTTCTTGAGTTAGGCTCTATCTTCATAGAAACTGGTCAAATAACATATGTAAGGTTATAACGTTTTATCAAAATTCTGCTCCTTTGTACTATCCAGTAGACTTTGACTGTACTTAAAATGGATGCTTACAAGACTTTGCATTCAATGACATTAAATAGACAATGCTGAACCATATGCAATTTATTCTGCTTTCCTCTAATGCAGTCACTGCTGCACTTTTCCTCTAACGCACCAGTTTAATGACTTGTTGCAAGCAAACAAGCCAGTCTCCAGGAGAACATACTTAGGCATAAATGATAAATCACACGCATTTTAGGTTAAAAATCCTGCTTTAATAACCACACTAAATGACAAAATACAGCAGTTGAATGGCAAAAATACAGCAGTTGAAATTAAGCAAAGCTAAAAGTGAAGTGGTACACAGAAGAAAAACAATTCCAACTTTATAAATGAAAATTATGAGCTGTAGTTAGCTACTGTCACTCAAGGAAGAGATCTCGGATGACAGGTTCCATCAGATGACCAGCTAGACACACCAGGACTCTTCAGCCAGGGAGAGACAACGGACGGGGGCTCTGGGATAAGCCTAAGTAATCCTGAGTGAGGTGAGTGAGAAGGTGCATAGGGATCAGCTAGCTCTTATTTTCTACAAGCATGAGATACCAAGTGGCAGTTAACACACAGCAGCTGGAAACAAACTCAGTTCTTCTCCATATAGCAGATGATGTCTGCTGTGGATGCTAAAAAGGGCTCAGGAGAGGGTCAGAAAAATGAATGGAAGGAACATCCATCAAATCCAAAAGCACTGCTTCTGGCTCGCGCTGCCCCCAGGCGCAGATCGCTGGAGGGGGAGAACCAGGGAGGCATCACTGCGGGCTCAGCCTGTTGTCCTCTTAGGGACACGACACAGGGGTAGGTGAGACCTTTAATCTGACTGGAAATAGCCATCCTTATTTTCTGTGTCAGAACCTATTCTATGATCTCAACTGAAAAGCAGTTCTTGTGGTACCCTTGTAACATGGGATCAGTCTCCAACATGCCCAGTTGAAGGGGCTAGACCAGAATCCAGGCTGTAGGAAAAGATATTCATGGGAATGGCCAGATAATACAAAGGACACGGCTGTCTCCCAAACATGCTAGAACCTCTCCAAGAGAGATGTGTAAGGGGGTAAGTGGTACCACCTGAGTCCAGACTTCCTGGATGAGAATCTTTTCTCTGACAGTCTGGAAAAAAGCAGGATACATCCGTTTTTAAGGCGCAGGACTCCAAGAGCTGGATGCTTCCTAGTGCTACTGAACACAAATAAGTCCTCGGAGCCCCAATCTGCTGGCTGCAGGAAGGCATGGGAGTAGACATATTACAGTAAAGGACACAATGCGATGGCCACATACCGCCTCCTGTGTTGGTGCAGTCCAGCATGGAGCCATGTGAGCTCACAGCCAGAAAAGAAATCGCCTGGCCACCCGGACTAGCTCAGGTTCATACTGTTAAAATTACGCTTAAACTCTTTAAAATCAAAACCAGCCCTTAGTTTTCTCATAAGCTGATGTGCTGACAGTAGGTTTTCCTTGTGGGTAACCTGCCAGTGACATTAGACATCCATTTGCATGAACAGAGGGAGAGGAGAAATGTTCTGAGGCGTCTTTGACGATTTGGACTCTGGTGATGGACCAGAGGACTCAGCTGGAGCAATCTCAAAGCTATCTCAATATTTCCAAACAAATAGAAAAGGCTTCCTAGACCTGCAGAGAAAACAACGATGATTTTCAAAGAGTGATTCATTCTATCCTGTCTTAGACACTCGTCTTAAAAGGAGATGAATCCATCCCTGGAGATGTGTCTCTCTCTCCCCACTGACTACAGAGGAGGCCTGGCAACTGGTGGAGACTGCACCCCTGCCTCTGACAGTGGAGGTGAGAATGATGAAGGACGCAGCAGCAGAGTCTACAATAATGCCAGTCCACACCAGGAATTAATCTCCAAGGTTTGGAATGACACTTTTCTGCCCCAGCAGCATGGCACCTCTACAGCATACCCACAGAGGAACATGTTACGGCCGCACAACAGACCCATGACTTGCACAGAGGGATCACAAAGCACCAGCAGAGTCTGGGTGACCACTGCTGTGTGCACGGGCCAGGTCCGCTCCCCCCAGAGAGTAAAATGGATCCAAAAGGAAACCGAGCTGGGCCAGAGGCAGTGTCCCCAATGCCAGCGGGTATCTATCCCTGGCCCAGGAGTGCCAAGGCACTATCGTGTTTCCCATCCATCACTTCATATACGTTCTGCAGAATGCACAGGACTCCACAGTAACAACCCTGGCTGCGAGAATGACAGCATTGCCACGGCAGCTCGGCTGGAGCTGCCTCTTTGCACAAACTCTTTGCTTCTGTGCGTACTGAACAGGTGCATTTCTCTCTCTATAGCTCATCCACCCAGAGAAACACTTACTTGACTAATTAGCCTTTTGCTTGTGAATGCTTACGAGCACAGAGACTTACCACAGGCTTTCACTATTGGAATTCATTTGGCAATTTTGTCCTTTTTTACAAGCCTCCTTAAACCAATGCATTCAGCTCTGACCCCAACGTCAAAATCTCAGCTACGCGGTGTGACTGGTCCCAGGCCAGATGATGTGATTTCTCTCTGCTCGCTGGGGGGAACACAACACTCCCAATCAAAAGGCAAGTGCCGAGATGTGGCTGCAGGGGCTCTAAATGGCTGTGGGAATTTAATACATTTAAGGGATTTTTTGTTCCTGAGGCCTCCTTATGTCTTTATTCCTAGGGAAAAAATACATTCAATCAGGCCACTGCATGAACGTTTGGCTGGGGTCAGAGTTTAATCAAAGTTTTCTCCCCACATGCTCACAGCTTAATTGGGCATGCACAACCATAGCATTTGAACGGTGGGGCGGTTCCTTACTAGTTTGTTTTTTTCTATAGGCTTAACACAAAACTGCCCTCCTGCTAGGTACAGCCATGTTCTATGGTGTGTACCATGTGCCATTTCTGAGCATCAGAAATTAGTTCCAGTGAACCTTCATGGAGCAGGAGTGCTGTGAATCCTCAGTATGCAGGGGCACAGAGAGGAGCTGAAACCACTTTAAACTGAAATCAGGGATTTGTAGGCTTGCAAGATGTCAGAAGTGTTGACTGTGAAGGAAGGCAAAGGAAGGCGCTTTTTCCAAGATGCTACAAGGGTGTGTTTTTACCCAGCACCCAGCTCCATTGCTCAGGGTGCACCTGCACAGTTTCTGGCTGTTTGGGGCTATTTCCCTGCTTTCCCCCCTGCAAATCCGCTGGGATCCCAGTGCACGTAGAAGGCAATGGACACACACATTTTCTGTGGCTTTCAGCTGCCCATTAAAAACATAGCTGGAAACCGAGATGCCTCTATTTGCCCGCCCGTCCCAATCCTAAACATCAGTCATTTTTACAGCCCTAAGAAAAGATTCTCCACTCTGCTGTCTGTGGGAAATTCTATGATCATTAAAGCAGCTCTACTTTTTGATAAAGGCAGAGGGGCATGATTGCCCTTACCCTCTATTCTTAAGGAAAGACCCAATATTCAGGGCTTTACCCACCACTTCACAGTTCAGAGGCTTCGTTCTGTTCATCATCAGCTGAACCAGTATGAGGTCACTGCTCTAGAGTATCATCCAGCTACCTTTGTCTCTCTCCCGTACCAACTAATGATGTGCTTGCTGTCTTCTGTCCAACTTAAAGATGATGGAAGTCTCAGTACCAACACATGTGACAGCCTACAGCGAGCGCTCGCAGCTCAGCAGACTCCTGCTTTCTGAAGCTGCCCGCGTGGATCACACACTGCAAACAAATGCTAACAAGAAAGGACAAGCCCAAGTGTTTTGCTTCTTTTCCACATCAAACATTGAGTCTGGAAAATTTGATAGATGTTCTGTGCATGACAGTCTGACTTAGTGAGCAGAAAAACACGTGACAAACCACATGCACCCCAAATACAGGGGGTACATTCGAGTCACCAAGAAGTTTCTATCATTCCCTTGTTGTCATCCCAGACTCTTGGGCTAGAACATTGCTCCTGCTCATAAATATTTATGCCTTCAGTCTCTCTGCCCTGGGAACAGAAAATCCTATGCCGTTTGCAGATTCACTCTGCCTCAAGCTGCACTGCACTAGGTTATCCAGAGAAATGCAGCTGTAGGCAGCAGGCTTCTGGGGAGGGGACTCTGATGTGCATAGGTGAGTATGTAAAAGCACAGTCTCACAGTGTTTTGGGCAACAGACCTCTGCAGCCTATAGGTATCACTACAATATAGATATGAAATATCTATGACCATAAAGTTCATAGGTTAAAAAAAACCACTGGGAACAAAACCACTGGGAACCAAGATGTGCATAATCTGTCTATGTGAGAAATGGCATAAAAGGAGAGGCTCAAAGGCTGTGAGGTCTCTAGTGGATCAAGATGAATCCACCATATAGATGAACAATGGTCAGTAATAACATGTTTAGCAAGAGCAAGGAAAATGTCACATGGCAAGAATGGAACCTGCAAACCTCACAAAAGACTCTCATGCTCTCCTCCACATCCCTCAGGTTTCAGTTTAAATGTACAGTTTTGGAGCCCATTATTTCAAGGAAGATGTCCTCAGCAGTCCTATAGATAAAAGCTAGAAGCTACAACACCCAGGAACACTGGAGGAATGGGGTTGTTCAGAGAAGAAAGGGGAAGACTAAGGAGGGATACAATAGCTGTCTTCAGATACAGAAAAGGCTGCCATAGAGAAAAAGGGAGTAATTTTTTTTTCATTTTTCTGATCACCAGAGTAAGAAATGATTACCTTAAATTGCAGCAGGGTTGCAAGGAAATATCAGAGAAAACTGTAGAGGTAGGGCTAAGGAGCCGTACATTTGCCTGATGAAGTTGTGGAATTGCTGTTGCAAGCCTGGTTTAGAAACCGATTTGTCACACAGAAAGCCAACACAGCTGATCTGGTTTTGGGGCTGCCTGATCCAGATTTGGTGCAAGCTGACAAGATCCTGGATCTTTTTAGGTCTCTTTCCCCCATGTGTCTTAAGAGCCTGCTTCTAAGCCAGACTCATTTAGGCAGAACACCAGTTTATCCCGGGAACAAGAGGTTCTCCAAACTCCCCTACCCACTGCCAAGGACCATGGCTGGCCTTCACCTTCTCTCTGGGTGAGCTGAAGAAAAACATCTTTTTTCTAAGCCTCACATGTTGAAGGAACTCCAGAATCACATGGTGACCTGAGCAGAAAGCTCCCACGAAGACGTAGTTGTCACTTTTCATCAACATGTGCACTCTGCTGGATCCAGAGCACTAACCGCTCATCTCAGCATCACCACCCCGTACCAAAGTGAAAATAAATGGTATTTTGGTGACACAGCCACTGATGCACTGAAATACATTCTGATAGCTACTGACTCAGTTTCAACAAAGCAATAAACAACAACTGTTTATTGACTTTCTACTAGCTCTGCCAATGCACCAGTTACAACATTGCTGTTTTTCTTTTCTGAGCAACTGCTAAGCAGATCTTATTTAACAGTAACAAATTAGGCGTGCAATATCCACTACAAGATCCAGATTTTTAACCTCATTCATTTATAATTGTAAGACAAACTAGTATCTGAAGCCATTTTTTTCTGCAATTGAAAAGCCAGCAGTGTTAATATTGCTGCATGATTAAAACGTCAAGTCATATTAATTAAATTGAACCAGAACGTCACTGAAAGGACTTTTTATTGCGTACACCTGCAGTTGGGGTAGCTCAACTCACTGGCAGGTGTAGGAGTTCAGATCTTTGCTTTGTTTCAAATGGGGCAGAAAAGAAGTGCCAATCTGCCTATGTGTGCTGCAGTGCTTGTGCTGAAACGCTCCCTTGGAGCCCTGGCCGCGAAGGGTCTGCCCGACTGCCACATTCAAGCTGAACAAAATGCAGCAAACAGAAAGGCTTAAGCTGTGGAAAGGGAACAAGACATTTCAGAGCTCTGTTTTCCTAATCAAAAATGACATTTGCAGCACAGGGAAGAAAGTCCCTTTTTTAGATGATGATGTATGACTAATCCTGGGAGTAACAGAGGAAGCACCAATTCAGTAAGTAGACCAAATACTTTAGGAAAGCAACTGAGGGACAAGGAAGAAAAATAGGAGTAATTACATGATTTCTGATAGATTTCCCTCCAAGAAACCAGCAGCACAAGCAGCCCCCGGTCCTTTCCTTTCAATCATGATAGAGTATATTTAACACTGCATTTCCCTCCAGGCTCTTCTCACGCTCACAAGCCATCACTATTATCACATGGATGTATAGGTTTGGTATCTTGTGCTAACTTTACATGACTTAAATTGGATCATTAACATTGCAAATTAGAGAAATGTCACATTGCACTCCCCACTGCCTGCAGCACTTGCCAAGCGGCTGGCATGCAATAACTATTTAAAACCAGCTTTAACAGCGGTATGTTTTCAGGATGCTTCAATACCAAAACATTTCCTTCCTTGTAAAGGACAGATACATGAGGACATTACACCTTTCCTTTCGTATCTCTGATTATAGAGCCACAGCTCTGAGGTGCAACATCAGACATATGAGTATTTAAGGCAGTAAAGCATCACAAATTCCTTGGTAGCTATTGAAAGGGTCAGTTTAGCAACTGGCATCTGGCCAAACCAGGATCTCAAAAACCCCCAAACAACTTTACAACTGCTCTTTAAACCTCGACTCATGAGGGAGGATACCCTCAAAATGATTAAAAATTGAGAAATGTGTCAGAGGCAAGGTCACGGTGTGTTTGGAGGACGGAGGCAGGAACTGGAGCCCAGGCTCTTGGTTACATGCTGTAGCCGAATCCTATAGAAAATTGCAGTGTCCTGCACAGCCCTAGTGCTGCCCATAAAGGACCACAGCAGGATCTTGTAGTGACTGAATTCATGCTCGTTGGTTAATGTTTAGAGCTTCTTTCAAAAGTGTGCCCCATCTTTACTCCTTCAAGGCTTTAAAGGAGCCTCACCAAAAGGAAAACTCTATTTTCAAAGAGAGAGCTGAATTTTCCACCTGAAATGAAGACAACCAGAGACTCTCCCACATGGCGGAGAGGAACTGTGCTTCCTTCCCACGGACAACCCCAACACCCGGAGAAACTGGCTGAGAAAGTGCAAGACAAGTGGTGCCATCACTGCTGAAATGCCATGGTTGTGGCCATACACAGAATGGATTACAGATCCTCTTCGCACGCAGCTAGACTGTTCCAGCTGGACGTGAAAGACGAGATCAAAGTTTGCCTGAAGGAAACACTAAAACCGTTGGCTGGTTCTGGCAGATGCTGCAGAAATTATATATTCTGACAAAAATGTTCCGGGACAATACAAATGACAGTAGGAGAGTGCTGTTCCAGTGATGTAAGTTCCCTCCAATGTCCCGGAGATCAGATAATTGCTTTCATAGGCCATGGACTGGATCCAGTGCGGCAAACATGATGTTACTAAGCTTTCAGAGCCTCTGGCTGTAAGAACAATAGCAGGAAAAGCCAGGACGGCTCCACATCCATACCTTTCAACAGACCAAGGGCTCCAGTCAGTGGTTCAATGTCACAGCTATTACTAGCACACCTCTGGGGCCACTCGTTCTTTTCCAGTTAGCAGTTAGGACCCTTTTTTTAAGAAAGGCAGCTGATTTTTACATGTTTAACTCCTATATGCCTAAGATGAATGAGGTCTTGCTTTTTGTTCCCGGAATACCCCTGGCACCTTTAATCCAATCCCTCAGATCCTTTTCTGAACTGTTTGATTGCTTCTCCTGTTCACTCCTTCTCCAATAATCATTTTTCATCCTGCCTTTCTCCTGCAACTAGTAAATCCCCCTTCTCCCAAAGGGCAGGGGTGTCCAGCTCTGCAGGCTCTCTGACTGAGGTCTCAAGTCAACGACGGGACCCGCACAACAGACAATGCCACCCGATGAGTGTCAGTTTGATGTCAGATGTTTCTGGAATAAAAATGAGATGTGTGCAGACTACAGAACTTTTTTTCAGCCTCTGGATTCATGTTGAAACCACAGGATGCCCTCTCCATCGCACACTTCCTTCATGTTTGCCAGGTCTACTGCCTTCAACCTAAAGCACCCTGAGCAGGGTGTCTGCTGTGTATACAAGCTGAGTTTGTACGCCTCCACTTCACCCAGCCTGCACTCACAACCAAGGGCATGGATGGATCTTTTAAGTGCTTTCAGCAGGGAATCACTGCATGTCCCTTCAGGTACTCAGCCAAAACTGGCTCAGGAAAGATTTAAAGTCACCAGCAGGAAAATCTCAACGACTCAGCACCCTGCTTTCTAGGGAAGTTGAAGATCTGGGAGTGCTGCGTAGCAAATGCAGTCAGGATACCTGTGCATTTGTCCAAGATCAAAGCTACCTCTGGCCCCAGGAAGGAGGGATGCTGAGAAAACTGAGGAAAGCAGACAGGCTGTAAGAAGAATCCAAACGAAGCCCTGAAGAAGCACTGTGGGGACCCACCACTCTGGGATGGAGGTTCCAGGAATAATAATAGATGCCCAGTGGCATTCAAAGCTCATTAACAACTCTAAAAACATAGATTCTTCCAACACAACCCAAAAGATGAGCAGCTACCCAAGGCTCACGCACCGAGTATATCTGTCACACTGCAGACAGGTGGAGATCTCAGCAATGGAAACCAGCTTAGCCTGGACGGAGTGGGGGACTCTGCCACAGCCCATGCTTTCATACTCACCCAGTGCTGCCTCCTGACCCCAAAACCCAGGCTGATGGGTTCAGCCAGGATCTTGGTGGGTAACGCTAACGGCTTTGAGAGTTAGCGTGTGAGGCCCTCACCTCGCCATGCTCAGCGTGGTCACCAGTTCAAAGCCTTCAGCACGTTGTGTGAGCACGGCCTGAGAGGTCACTTGCCCATCCTGCAAAGGTGGATCCCAGTATTACCGGTTTCTCTCCACTAGTAGAGAAAACAAAGCCACCAAGCTGCGTGTTCAGCAGTCCTTTTCTCTTTAGCACAATACTTTCAACTTGTCCCAAGAGATGGAAAGCTAAATCATCAGATTTCCATATTTATAAGGAGAGTTTCTGTTTAGCCAAACTTGTGACAGAAATAACCCCACAAACAGCAGCAGAAGCAGCAGCATGCCAAACACGTCTGAGGGGCGGGGATGTGAAAACTGAGGGAGATCTCAAGTCACTCTCTACCTTGGCACGGCTTTCCAGCCCTATGCGAGAAATTGTGAGGGCACAAATCATTTTGGCTTCTAAAATAAGATCTCTCCTCGCCCCCACCCCCCACGGCTGCGTCTCCGTGACTAATTAGCATCCAGGGGGATACAGGTTCTCCTCTGATAAAGCACTGTTTGGCTCCCTTCTCCCCTGACACCTTTGTATTAGAAATATCCTCATTATGGGACTAATCAGGGAAGCCAAGAGGAAGGCACAGGAGCCGATTTAAAGGGAAATGGCTGATTTTTATAAATGTGGCTTATAAATTATTCTCTCTCTAAAGGGCATGGACGCTTCTTCCTCTCCCTGATCCTGATAAAAACGTGCAAAATTGAGGTCCCTGAAGAAAAACCTATTTTTATTACCAGAAGTGGTAGCTTTTATCGTCTCCCCTATCCGCTTAAGCTTGCTGCCAATTCCCTCGGTTATTGCAGGATTGCAGTTTATGCACTGCAAAGGTCCTGGAGAGCCTGCCAGCCCTATGCTGCCCGCTGGGGCTGGGCTCAGCAAGGTGTCCGACAGCCCCAGCACTGCCAGATGCTGCGGATGGGAAGTAACAAGCCTGGTTAGCGTTTTACCACGTTGAGCTTAAAAGTCAGCGGCACACAAAATGCCAGCCGCATTCCCGGCCGTCCCTCAAGAGTGTCTGAAGATATTTAGCACTGTCATCTTTCATGTAGCACAGCGGGCTAAGAAAAGACCAGAGCATACCTTAAACATTGAGGTAAACTGGGCTTGGCAGGAGCTGTCTGAAATAAAGGCAAGCAGACATCATTCAGTGGCACAAGGAGAGCATTTTAAAAGGAGAATTTGTTTCCCCTCCGTGCTGCCTGCAATGGAGCTGGTCTCCATCGGGCTCCAGCTTGTCTCCGTGGCCTCCCATTGACAGCACCAGAAAGAGATATCAGGCCAGACAGCTTCTGCCTCGCTTCTCCTTTGAAGGCAGCCCCTTTATCAACCGAAATCAAGCCATCTGTCCCCGGCCCCCTTCGAGGAGCTGCAGCAGATTGCGGAGCACGGGAGGAAGCATCGCACGAGGTGGGAACAGGAGGTCGAGGAAGCTCATTGCACACACAAAAAGCCAAACCAGATCCCTGGTTGAGCTGGGAAGGGAGATGAAAGGGTGACCGCAGCAACAGTGCTCCCTGGGACAGACACATGCATGCCGGCTCTCGCTCTTTATTCAGCTCCCTCTGGGCTGCTGCTCCTTCTGCTGTGGAGACACAGACCAGCCCCAAAGCCCTCTGCAAGGCTCCCAAAGGCCTTGCTGGAAGGCAGACTGCTGTGAGCCACGGAGGGTTTTGCCTGCTTAGCTCGCCGAGTATGACTGCCCAAATCTTTGCATTTTGACAGTTTTTTTCATTTGCCAAACATCTACTCTTTGGGATGAAATTTTATACTCTGGACATTTCTCTCAGCCTGATTTGAGATAGAGAGATATATATATTTATACATAATTTTATACATATATATACAAAAAAACCCCATTTTTTTTGTCGGGTGGGGTGCTGGGATCACATTTTGTCACCCTGAGTCCTCCCCTCTAAGTGATATCCCTCTCAGCATCTGCAGTCCAAGGCTGAGACTGATGGGGGCAGGGGACTGGCAGGGGATGAGCATAGAGGGAAGGCAGGGTCTGCCAGGAGGACTAGAGCTGACTGGAGAAGGGGAGGGAGGAAACAGACTGGATGGGTAGCCAGGAAGGGAAACAGGAATGGCTGAATGATGTTCCTCAAAGAACAGGTCCAAGAAGACAAGGAAGAGATAAGACAGGGACAGTGAGAGGCGGTCAGGGTTAAAATCAGTAGAGGACACAGCTGTCAGACATCTTTGATATGATGTACCTCCGTGCTCTGCCAGGGCTTGCGCACATGAAGGATAACAACCAACCATTGCTCTTACTTCCCCAGCTGTCCCAGACTACCTTTGAGTGAAGCTCTAGAAGCCTTCTTGCAATGAAGGGATTTAGGAACCTAACTGGCTCTGTGGCCTGAACTCAGCTAAGGCTGGTGGCACAGAGCAATGTGCTCAGACAGCCCAGAGCCATAAAAAACAGCAGGGCTGGTTTGCCAAGCTCTCAAATACAGCTACTGCAGCATAATTTGAGGCCCTGCAACCTCTGTGCTTCAAAACAGTCTTTAATGACATACTCATGTAAACCCTTTCCCTTGGTATTTCAGGAGCCAGCATGGACCTATGCTGGAGATGAATCAGGGATACACAAGGAAGGAAAAGAAGCCCAAGTATGTGATTTATTGCAGCAGTTGCAACTCATGTAGGGAAGAGGGGAACTGAGCGCACAGGAGGAAAGATGATCTTGTGGTTATACGTGGGGCTGTCCTAGAGAACTGGGACCTTTATTCTCTTACATGAAATGTGCCAAATCTCTAAAACCAGATTTCCCACAAAGGGCCACTAATAAGGTCTCCCTCCTCTGCTGGGCTCCTGGATCACAGCCCTGCAGTGCGATACGCTGAGTGCTTACAAATGCTACCAAAAGTGAGCGGGAGCTGCGGTTTGAGTAGGTGAAAAGATCAGGAGGTGGGGAAAACCATCAGGCAATAGGTATGCACTGAAAACCTCAAATGATCTTCTGGCCTTAATCGGTCTCTGTCTCAAGCCCTTATCCATCCAGCCACAAGATCATGAGAGAGAGGGAAGGGATTTTGAAAGGACTAGGGGGATCTGGTAAGGCTTTCTAATCCATCCTCTTACCTAGCAGTAGGGTTGCAGGGGTGAACAAGGACTTTGTGAAGTGCTCAGACACTATCTGTCGTGCCAAATCATAGAATCATAGAATCATAGAATCATACAGGTTGGAAAAGACCTCTAAGATCATCGTGTCCAACCGTCAACCCAACACACCATGCCCACTACACCATGTCCCTAAGGGCCTCATCTACACGTCTTTTAAATACCTCCAGGGATGGTGACTCAACCACTTCCCTGGGCAGCCTGTTCCAAGGCCTGACCACTCTTTCAGTAAAGAAATTTCTCCTAATGTTCAATCTAAACCTCCCTTGGTGCAACTTGAGGCCATTTCCTCTCGTCCTATCGCTGTTACTTGGGAGAAGAGACCAACACCCACCTCGCTACAACCTCCTTTCAGGTAGTTGTAGAGCGCGATGAGGTCTCCCCTCAGCCTCCTCTTCTCCAGGCTAAACAACCCCAGTTCCCTCAGCCGCTCCTCATAAGACTTGTGCTCCAGGCCCTTCACCAGCTTCGTTGCCCTTCTCTGGACACGCTCCAGCACCTCCATGTCCTTCTTGTAGTGAGGGGCCCAAAACTGAACACAGGATTCGAGGTGCGGCCTCACCAGTGCCGAGTACAGGGGCACGATCACCTCCCTACCCCTGCTGGCCACACTAGTTCTGATACAGGCCAGGATGCCGTTGGCCTTCTTGGCCACCTGGGCACACTGCCGGCTCATGTTCAGCCGGCTGTCAGCCAGCACCCCCAGGTCCTTTTCCTCCGGGCAGCTTTCCAGCCACTCTTCCCCAAGCCTGTAGCGTTGCCTGGGGTTGTTGTGGCCCAAGTGCAGGACCCGGCACTTGGCCTTGTTGAACCTCATACAGTTGGCCTCAGCCCATCGATCCAGCCTGTCCAGGTCCCTCTGCAGAGCCTTCCTACCCTCCAGCAGATCAACACTCCCGCCCAGCTCGGTGTCGTCTGCAAACTGACCGAGGGAGCACTCGATCCCCTCGTCCAGATCGTTGATAAAGATATTGAACAGGACCGGCCCCAGTACTGAGCCCTGGGGAACACCGCCCGTGACCGGCCGCCAACTGGATTTAACTCCGTTGACCACAACTCTCTGGGCTCGGCCGCCCAGCCAGTTTTTTACCCAGCGAAGAGTGCACCTGTCTGGGCCGTGAGCCGCCAGCTTCTCTAGGAGAATGCTGTGGGAGACAGCGTCAAAGGCCTTACTGAAGTCCACAGAACAGCTTTTTTTTCATTTTACTGAAATGCCACAGAACAGCCCACAAAATTACTTACTTGGCTGTCAGGGAATTCTGTTTTATGCCTTTCTTCATCTTGTGCGTGTGTGGCTCTGCCATGTCCTTCTGTACCCAGTAGACGTATCCTTCCCCCTGATGCACTGGCATGTCTTGCAACCCTATTTGCAATCCTGCCAGTTTCCTTGCCAGCATCGCCCCACTGCCTGTACAGCCGTTCTCCACCGAGAGCTGGGAGAGTGGGAGCACTCCGTGAAGTAAGAGCAAGGGAACTATGATAACAAATGAGAGCAGCAGCCCCAATCTTTACATTGATCTTACCAAAGGTCTGTGCTCATTCACCCCAAACAAGGTAAGAAATCTCTTTCGGGATGACCCGGCACTTGGGAAAATTCCCTTTCAAGCCCCAGTAACCAGAGAGCTGCCAGAGGTGCTGAAAAATGAATGTCTATTCCTTCTCATACTGTTTATTTTTACTTTGGTGTAGATCCCTCCATCCTCCTTATCCATTAACTGGTGTCTTGTGCCAGCAGGTCCATAAGCTGTAGGAATGGATTCATATCCCAGCCTCTCCCCCACACCCCACTGACTCAGCTTTGGGATCAGTGTCTCTCAGTCCCACTAAGTTCTTAATATCTTGTGCTTTGGAGTAGGAGTTTGGGTATCTACTAAACCCTTACCTCTTTTTTCTACCTCCTTGATTATTTTCCTCCTCCTAGCATGCCTCCTATTATTTGCTGCTTTAAGAAGAAACAATCTCAGTATTTTCACTGTTTCTTTCTTTCTGTTACAGACCCTCAAACTCTTCCTGATTCCACAATATCCTTCTTACGATGGGTGATCAGAAACGCACACCGAGTCCCAGGCAACGTACTACTGATCTAGAATGGCTTCACAGTTTTTTGTCTGCATTTTAATCTCCCTGAACTTTTGTTTGCCTTTTTGTCTCTGTCGCCACACTGCACAGATGGCTTCATTCGTGTTCCCTGCAGTGATGCTAAGTTTTTTTCCCTGTGTCTCAGCTTTTCTACCCTCCTTTTCACCTTTCAAAGTGTTTTTGCAGGAAAAGTCTGAATATTATCCCCTATTTTATATTTGGGAAAACTGAGATCTAGAGGAATGAAGCTGCTCAACACAAGAGCAGGAGAGCTGGGTCTTCCTCCAGGGTTCTGTCCCCTGTGACAAGAGCATCTTCATAAATGCATTTCTGCTGAATACATTTGATAGCATGCACCAGAAAGCAGTAAGTACCAATATTAGACTTCAAACTACACTGCAGGGGAAAAAAAGTGGTCAGGAGCTGCAGTTTCAGGACTATATTACAGTCCTGAAAAGTGGTCCCTTCCTGCAAGCATTTGATATTAAGCAGAAAATTACATAAACAAATCACAAGTCTCACAGACCAGACCATTCCCCAGGCATTTTAAAGGTTGGTCTCAGTACACAGGTTTGTTTCTTCATCCTATCATCTTCCTTCTCCAGCAAAATGTTTTTCCAGAATTGCCTTGTGAACGGCTTCATGCTCTTTGCTCAGTTAATTTTCTCAGGAACTTACTCCTTTCTCATTATCATCCAAACTACTGTAATTCAGACAGAGCTCCCCAATGTTTCAATTATGTCACACATCCCTGATCAATGTAAAGAGTTGCCTCTCTACCAATCTGTCACATCTGACAATTTTTTCTCCCTGTGAGTCTCATTCATATAAGGAGCTTGCAATTAAAAGGAGAAGAGCAACACATGATCTTAAAAAGCAAATAAAAAATGCACAACTTTACTCCTAAGGTACCTTCTCAGTTGTAAGTTTGGAGGCTAGATCCACGTTTGTGTCTGTTTCTTCTGCTGTGTACAGTGTGTAGAGAAAAAACGGAGACTAGGGAAGAGTCAAACGAAACATAAGAACGAGATCTTCTGCAAGGGTTTCATTTTGGTTTGTAAGTTACCTATAGAATTAATACAAGTGGAAGCATTAAAAAGACCTCTCATTATCGCTGAAGCCTTTTAGCTTAATGAGGACGGCTCAGACAATACATTCAGATATAGGAGAGATGGTTCACATAAAATTTCAGTAAGAAAGGTCCTTTGAGCCTGGTTTTACCTCTTTGTCTTCACAGCTTTCAATTAACACTGCGGGTAGGCACAGAAACACTTCCAGCTCATTATTCTCTTTTCAAATACCAGTGGACATAAGATATTTAGCTGAAACAGCCCTTTGTAGATCTTTTAAATTCCATTATCATTAAGAAGACAGGCATGGGAAAGAGATACTGTTTTCCTTACCTATTAGTTCCATCTTCTGCAGGGTAGAAGCAGCTTTGTGCATTAATTTAAGGTTTGCAACATCTATGCTGCTGGAAAAAGCTATCTGAAATGTAAATCTTCAGAGCAATGATAGATTGAAGCTGAACTCAGGCACTTGACTTATGGAGGCACAAATCAAGAATGTTACTGGCTCAAATATCCAGAAGCCTCCCAATGAAATAAAAAATGGTAAATAAATTGAAGTCTCTCTGGGTGATCATTCTCATTATCTGGCTATATAAGATAACGAGAGAATTACCAAAGAAAGCTTGTCATTAGCTGTTAATTGAAGGCACTTTCAGAAAGTGCTGCTTAAACCTTGAAAGATTGACTGTCTTTCCAACCGCTACCTAATGTGTATGTTAGAGCTGTATTAAAGTAGTCTCATTAGGTCCCTGCCCCCAGCAACACAGCTCAGAGAAAGCTTCTTTAGATGAAATTCGCGTTTTAAAAAGCTCATCTACATACAGCCTCACCCCTGGGCATATCTTCAGCATACTTTAATGCATACAGATCTACCTAAGCTGACGCTCACATTGTACAAACACAAGATACCTAAGTGCGTTGTAATAACCTTCAAAAGAGGCAGCAGAGTCCTGGCCCATTACGATGTATAATCACATAACGTACCAATGATACAAATCATAACAATCAGCCTGTAAGTTAAGTGCAGCTATCTCAGGACAGGATTTCAGGTTCGCTTGCTCTTTACTGATCTTTCACATACCTTCTTTTGCCCTTACTATCTTCCTCTCCTTATTCCCAGACCTTTTATTTTCACTCACTAATGCGAGCCCATTAGTCTTGAAGAGACTCAACAGATCTCCTGTTGAGATAATAATTCCTAGGTGAGACATCTCACTTCCAGTGAAGCAGCCAGCCTCTACCCTACTTGTAACCTGTGCTCTAACCTGACAAAACTTGGAGGCTTTCAATTTAGTTTAAACTGGTTACATTCCCATTTAAACTCTTCTCTGTCCCTACAAGTGTTGAAGTAAAAATCCATCTTGTACCTACTTTACCTCCAAAGCAGTACTTTTAATCGAAGTTACAGGACCATCTGTCATATCTGGAAATTGGGCATCGTCACAAGGGCTTGTGTAAAGTGCCTGCAGAACCGTAGCTTTTAATTGAGGGGTGTGATGTGGGGTGATCCTGAGACAGCACACAGAGGTGGCCTGAGCCCAACAGAACAGGGTCACAGAAATAGGGTCATGGCCAGAAAACACCCAAAACAACTCAAGTGGTTCATCTATGCCAGAGAGATCAACAATTTAATTGTAATCTGGGTTTCACCCAGTTTGCACTGCCAGTAGGATAAATATCATATGCGAAGAGTAACATTAAGACTGTGTTATGTTTAATCATAGGATAGCTGGTGTACATCTAGCCTGTCTCTATCTGTTTTTTATACTTCCACTTCTGCAGTATTTGCAAACATTTGAAGCAGAGCAATAGTCCACACAGCGTATACACCTGTGCTTATACAGGGAAATGTAATTCACTTGAATTTCCCACTACAGTCGTTTCAGAGTTATCAAGAAGCTGTGAACTATTTCCTGTTTGCAGGAGAGCTAATAGACTTTAACATAGCAAAATTAAATTATTCTGCTCTTACACTATGTAAAATCCCTGCAGAATTGCTTTGAGCATAAATGGATATTAAATTGCACAAACAGTACAGTTTAGGGCCATTTACTCCAACTGCTCCAAGGGTTTTTCAGATACAACTACTCCCCCAGCTATAATGGGGCAGGGTTCAGGGAATTTGTGACGGCTTTTCAAGTTTCCAAAATCATCTGTATGGCTGAACTCCAGTTTGAGCTGCTAGTTCTCAGGTCCAGCTTTTACATCAAGCAAATTACGGAGGTAGTTGCCTCCTGCCATCATGTCCACGATAATCCTGAGGTGCTGACAGTGACCCATGCACAAAGAGGCAAGCTGTGGCATCTTAATTATACAGGGGCCATGCCAAACAGATTTTCATTTACAACCATGCCCAGCACCTTGAACTCAGACATTCCTGCTCATCCTGCATAAACATTTTGGTAATTGTTCTATATTTCCATCACACTGGTGGGCATTCAATTGTGTTAACATGCCATGTTTTAAATCCAGAAATGAAAAGTACACCAAGTAGAACAGGAGCTAGTATTGTGGTTCATACAGAGCCAAGATGTATCTCACAAAAGCGTGGCTGTGTGGAGAACAGAGATGCTGAAGCTGCATTCTCCCCCACTTCCATTTAACTCCTCACTGCCGCATCCAGCAACAGCTGTACTGTATGGCTTCTCCTGAAGAACATCATTTCCAAAAGGCCTCCAGAAGTAGCCTAGGTCTCATACCATCAATACAGTTTACAGGAGGTAATTATCACAATGAAGGTGTTTTCTTATGGGAGAAGAATCCAGCCCACTAACAATCAGCAAACAGAGTTTCTTACTGAACCCCTGGAAAAAGGACCTCCTGCTCCTTCTGTCAGTGAGACTCCTTGAGACTTCTACCTGCAGATGATCGATAAAAAGAAGAGTTTGGAAAATCACTTTCCAGTCATATCCCCACAGAGGGCATGAACTAACAGAGGCAGGTGAACCCAAAACAGTCTATGATAATGACTTGAATCAAGACCTCAGCTATTCAGATGAGCCTCTTACTACAAATGCAACGCATCCCCCTTTCAACCGCAATCAACTGCCAGGCTGACAAGTCGTTCACCCACAAACTGTGACATTTGCTTGCAGTATGTTTTTGTATTTCTTCCACCACTTACAACAGTGCAGTTCAGCTGGCAGCCCGGCTGGCACGCTGCTTCTTCCTTGAAAGAGGCGGGGTATGGTTCTTCTGGCAGCATAGGCTGCCTTACCATCTGACCGGCTCCTCAAAGCTGTGGTGCTCACCAGCACAGAAAGCCTGAGCAGTTGCTGCAGCCCCTGGAGGGACGGAATGAGGGTGGGATCACACCACTCCTTGCACGCGCACGCTGCCCAGCGCTTACTGCTGGAGCCATGACCGCATTAACTGGCCCTCAAAGGCAGGATGCAGCTCCCTGAAGCCACTGCAGCTGGGCTACGCTGATTCACTGATTCTGCTGGCACAGCAGAGGGAGGGGGGTGGTGCGTCTCATGTCATATTCAGGAAGACTGTCACAAAAACACTGCAGGTGAAAAAAATAGACTCTCTAAGCATGACAATCCTACATCTGTTTAAGTCTGTGAGGTGAGTAAGCGTCCACATGTCTCTGCAATGTGAAGATTCATCCCTGCTTCAGAAACAGGTAAATGTTACCTGAGCAAGCTTGGTATTTTATATGCAAACTATTACATGGTCCAAACACCTTCTCTTCTTTTTAATAAACTCTCCTCAGTTGAGGCAAAGGAGGGAAGAAAGTTTCAAGGTCTAAAACAAGTGTTTTTGACATAACTGCACTCTGTACCTTCCTTGTAAAACCATTTCCAGCTGGAGGAACTTTATGTTTCCATTCAGATCTCTCCAGCTGAACATGTTTCACCAGCGCTGAGGTTTAAGAAAAAAAGCTAATACTTTTGTTCCCTTGTTTTAAAAAAAAAAATTTTAAAGGGGAGAGGGGCAAAACTTCAATGCAGAATTACTGGAGCGACACTACACTGCCCTTACACTGCAATGAAAACAGCAAAGCCTTACTCAAGCCCTGTCAAGATATCAAGATTTAAGAACAACAAACAAGCCACACTAGGATGGAAGAGGCTGCTTTCATCCCAGCCAGTGCGAGAGCCATCTGTTAAGAGATTCACTTATGTTGCTGCAGTAACAATTCCACAGCTGTTCTCCACGAATTAAAAAGAAAGTACAAATCTAAAAGAATTGTGTGTGTTTCAGAAGATGGTTAAAGACACTCTATTTCTTTTTGCTGCATTTCAAAAAAACACAAGAAGGGAGAATGCCACTGGAAAACTCCTTTCTCAGCAGAAAACAAGAAAGCACATTAATCCAAAACACACTAGTGGTCGTCTACATCTTATAACCCAAGGAATTTCATTTAAGACACATTATATCCTGTAACAGATCATTTGAGGTATTGATCCCCGGCTGATAAGTGTACCTCCCAAACAAACTACAGATACATTCAGAATTGAAGACCCTGAATATTTTGTGTTACCTGCAAACAGAGGTGGAAGTAAGCAAAATGAAGCATAAGGATCTCCAACCTCTTCGCTAGCAAAAGAACCGCTTCTTTTTAGTCAAGTGAAAGCTCCTCTCCTGTTTCTGTTTATTTTAACGACTAGGGCAAGCCTCCTGGACACTGGCACCTACTCAAATCCTGTAGGAGGACAAGATGTCAGTTTTAATGTCCTAATGTGCCCAAGCCAACTAATATAATTACTGAAGACCCTACTCAAACCATCTCTGACGGCATCTGAAATGCCCTTGGCTCCCAGTGCAGCAAGCAGATGAAGAGAGTCTGTATTCAGACTGCTGGCTCCAGATGTCAATCTTAGCCAGTGTGATGACTTCTTTTCAGGAGCCAGGATATGACAGCTTTAGACAGTAACTACCCGGAATTGTTCACTGCTCTCCTGAACCCAGATACGCGTGATCCCAATCCCTACCCGCTCCTGTGTAGCTTTAGCTTGTTTCTTCCTGTGCCAGCTGTGACATTGCCACTTTCATTTCTCTATGAACACTGTGATGAATCAGTGATGGCTGAAGGTGTGCACCACAGCCTTTAACTAGTACAGTCAGCAAAACATTTTCATCAAGCAGCAAACATGGACCATCAGGATGCAACTCTGCATAAGGAAAGAAATTAAAATCCAAGTACAACCGTGGAACACACAAACTCTAAATTACAATTACTATTATTCTTCCCTCTACAGAAATCTACATATAATTTTTTTTTTACCCTGCAGGTACCAAAACCATAACTCAAACTAATTAAATGTAGCCCTTTCAGGAACATTGCCTAATAGATCTTGGTAAGGCAAAGATAAATCATTTTCCATGTAAACCAGACTAATCTGGAAAAGCCTGGGAATGTTAAAAAAAAAAACCAACATAAAAGAATGTAATAATGACTTTAATTTTTTAAAAAAACTTAACTGTTCTGCTTTTAAGAGACTGTGCTCTCAACTTTATGGACTCACAGAACATTACTGGATGTGTAGGCTGTGCAGCACCATAAACTGTAAAGATCAGGGCTACTGCTTCAGGCTAATAGTGTAATTTTCCAGTGGATGGTTTTCATTTACAATTCACCTATTGTATCTGGAAGTCTAATTGTAGCCAAGTACATTTTCGGGTTGTTCAAGGTATAATAAAGAACCAAATAGCTTAGAAAGGCAGCTTTAACTTTATAATTAGAAACATTCGCTATTTCAGGTGGCTTCTCCCTAGCATGTTTATAAGTTCCCTATTATACCTTTCAGCGTGTTGTAAAAATAAATTATGACAAGCCGCAGAGCGATTCACAGATACAGCAAGAAACAGGGAAGACAGAAACTATGCAGGAGGAGTCTGGATAAGCCTGAGACAGCAGAGTATCTGGATGTTCATAAGCAAAGTGTTTTTCCGTAGGAATAAGGATAGATGAGGAGAATCTGCATTTGATTCCCAGGAGGCCCATGAAACACAAGGTGACAATGGAAATCGGTCCCCATTTCCCCACGTATGAGATGTGAGTAGGTTCATCAATAGATTTCAGAGGCACACACAATGCTCTACATTGGTAGCCACCATCCCAGTGTAACCTGGCAGCTACTAGCTGCTGGAACAGCTGGAGATGCTCCTCCAACCACTCCACAGCCCCAGTTAATCCTAACACTCCAGACCCTTCAGTGCTGCTGGCAGCAACCCAGCCTCTCCTAGGAAAAGTGACTGATAGCAGCCTGTGAGTGCTGGGGGCAAGGCAGGCCATACTGAAGAGCCATGCAGTCCCTCCAAGTTAAACATTAACGTGTGAAAACAGATCTGTTGCTAGTAAGGAACAGCAAGTTCATCATCCTGGGAGATGGCCAACGCTGGTTGCCTTTGCAGTTAGTTTGGCGAGATGAAGAGCGAGATTGTACAAGGTGTGTTTCATAGTTAATTTTTTACATGGGCTCTGGTATAGCAGAATTTGGTCTTCACGAAAATCTGTGGTTTTCTGTCCAAATAGCTTTGTAATGACTCTTGGTTATTGTCTTTGCTGGACCGGAACTGGCAGTTCAAATGTGAAAGGTTTTCTACCATCTCATCAGTTCTCCGACTCCATTATTTGCCTCCTTGAGGAGGACTATGAAAACCGTGCTAGGGAAGACACAGAAAACAGAGGCTTGAATTTAAAAGGCCCAGAGTCAGTTGTTCCAAGATTAATGGAAGGGTCATAAATAGGTGGTTGAATGAAAAGATGAGTTTTCTTTAACTTTATGGAATTTAAAACTTAACCCTTTTCTACTGTTGCCCCTAAACTGGATATTAAGGACCAGTGCTGAGCAGCAAGCATTTCTGGTTGCTGTATTTTCTTCCCTGTATCACTGCAAGTTATTTTTTCTTTAAAATGTACAAGGCTCTGATTGCCCTTCCAGAATATTCAAGCAAGCACCACACATCAGCTCTTCTAAAGACTCTCTCTCCCTCTTCCCCTGCTAGCACAGTTTGGATGTTGCTATAAGCATCCTGAATGACATGGGTGATACAGATAAACCCTCCTTCAGGCCATGTGTCACAAATATCCTGCAAACAGTCACAAAAAGGAGATCAGGAATCTACTAAAAAAGGCAAGCAGAGCTGGACATAAATACAAGATCGGACACCACCTCTTCTGAGACGTTTTGTGTGGCTGCCGAATCCTCCTGCTGCATCGCTACAAGCCGAACCAACAGCCACCGTCCCCCTGTCCACGCCGTGCGCAGGCGGCTGCCAGCTAGCCGCACGCAGACAGCCTGCGAGCGCAGCTCTGGATGCCAGCAGTACACGGGTCACCCCGGTCAGAAGTTCAGTGAGCACAAGGACATGGCTTGGGGGGTTTTCCTTCCCTTTCGCTGCTATTTTTTGGGTGTTCTGTATAAGTGGACACATCGCTGATGGCTGGTTTTTTTGTTTTGTAGCTTTTATGAGTACAGAGATTTCCATGCTTTAAGATGCAACACAAGGTTGCAGACCACATCTGCTCACGGTCCACCAAGGAAACCTGAAGAAAAACCTTTTCTTTTAATGGCATTGCTTGAGTTTTACATTAGTGCAACGGCATGCTTCTACTTGTTAAGCATTGCCTTGTTAAGCGCTCTCATCACTGTCAAAACAAAATTACGAGAGAGAAGAGAATATAACATCTAAGATGAAGTTCTCTTCTTTCCGTATATAATAACATGAACATCTCCATACAACCAAAATTTAAAAGGTATGTTTGCATTTAATATCTTTTGTATTAAATTCCCATTAGCCAGTGATCTGTTTAAACATGCAGAATATTCAAGAGGTGACAGGAGCCAGCTATCTTGGCTCTTCTGCCTAAAAAGTGAGAAACCCTGAATCCTAGAACTGTATTTACAGTTTTTACATTTATTACAGAGAAGAAAGGAAATTTCTGATTTTGCAAGCAGAGGAAACATTAGCTCTAGCCTAAGGAAGCACGGTAGGAATTAGACGATTTGATAAATTCTGTGACTCTGTTCATTAAGAATGTTAAAAAAGAGATTAAAATTAAAATTCTTAAAAGTTTCACCACAAACAAGGGGATCAGGGAAGCTATCAAACATATTGCTGCTTGTCCCACCAAACAGGCCACAGTGGAAGGACAGGCTGGAGAAAAAGCAAAGATGCCCAAGGCACAGAGTGGTGTTGCCAGCTCTCCCTCCTGCGGTGTCCATGTTTGCAGCACTCCCTGGATGCATTCCAGATCACATTGTCCCAACTACAAGGGCTTTAAAAAATGAGACTTTTATCTATTATAAAATACTCTTCTGGTATAACATGACTAGCTGTGTGACGAAACAATGTCCCATATGCCTTGCTGTGTTTGCATCTGCTTTAACACAGCTCTACGAACAGCAGGTACCAGTAGCATGTGCAGAGCAGTAAGATCCACCTACAGAACAGAGGTGCCTTCCTACCCTCCAGCAGATCAACACTCCCGCTCAGCTTGGTGTCCTCTGCAAACTGACTGAGGGAGCACTTGATCCCCTCGTCCAGATCGTTGATAAAGATATTGAACAAGACCGGCCCCAAAACTGAGCCCTGGGGAACACCGCTCGTGACCGGCCGCCAACTGGATTTAACTCCGTTCACCACAACTCTCTGGGCTCGGCCGTCCAGCCGGTTTTTTACCCAGCGAAGAGTGCACCTGTCTAGGCCGTGAGCCGCCAGCTTCTCTAGGAGAATGCTGTGGGAGACAGCGTCAAAGGCTTTACTGAAGTCCACGTAGACCACATCCACTGCCTTTCCCTCATCCACGAAGCGGGTCACCTGGTCATAGAAGGAGATCAGGTTGGTCAAGCAGGACCTGCCTTCCATGAACCCGTGCTGGCTGGGCCTGATCCCCTGGTTGTCCCGGACATGGCTCGTGAGCGCCCTCAAAACCAACCGCTCCATGATCTTCCCCGGCACCGAGGTCAGGCTGATCGGCCTGTAGTTCCCCAGATCCTCCTTCTGGCCCTTCTTATAGACGGGCGTCACATTGGCGAGCCTCCAGTTGTCCGGGACCTCCCCAGTTAACCAGAACTGCTGGTAAATGATGGAGAGCGGCTCGGCAAGCTCCTCCGCCAGCTCCCTCAGTACCCTCGGGTGGATCCCATCCGGCCCCATAGACTTGTGAACGTCCAGGTGGCGTAGCAGGTCGTTAACTGCTTCCTCTTGGATTATGAGGGGTTTATCCTGCTCACCGTCCCTGTCTTCCAGCTCAGGGGGCTGAGTACCCTGAGGATAACTGCTCTGACTATTAAAGACTGAGGCAAAGAAGGTGTTGAGTACCTCAGCCTTACCCTCGTCCTTGGTGGCAACGTACCCCCACGCATCCAATAGAGGATGGAGATTCTCCTTGGCTCTCCTTTTGTCATTAATATACTTGTAAAAGCATCTTTTGTTGTCTCTCACGACAGGTTGAGTTCTAGCCGGGCTTTTGCCTTTCTAATTTCCTCTCTGCACAACCTAACGCGATCCCTGTACTCTTCTTGAGTTGCCTGCCCCTTCTTCAAAAGGTGATAAACTCTCCTTTTTTCCCTGAGTCCCAGCCAGAGCTCCCCATTCAGCCAGGCCGGTCGCCTTCCCCGCCCGTTCTTCTTGCGGCACATGGGGACAGCCCGCTCCTGCGCCTTTAAGACTTCCTTCTTGAAGAACGTCCAGCCTTCCTGGACCCCTTTGCCCTTCAGGACCGTCTCCCAAGGGACCCTCTCGACCAGTGTCCTGAGCAGGCCAAAGTCCGCCCTCCGGAAGTCCATGGTAGCGGTTTTGCTGGCCCCTCTCCTTACTTCACCAAGTATCGAGAATTCTACCATTTCATGGTCGCTAAGCCCAAGCCGGCCTCCGACCACCACATCTCCCACCAGCCCTTCTCTGTTCGTGAACAGCAGGTCAAGCGAGGCACCTTCCCTGGTGGGCTCGCTTACCAGCTGCGTCAGGAAGTTATCCTCCACACACTCCAGGAACCTCCTCGACTGTTTCCTCTCTGCCGTGTGGTATTTCCAGCAGACGTCCGGAAAGTTGAAGTCCCCCACAAGAACAAGGGCTAGCGACTGTGAGACTTCTGCCAGCCTCTGGTAGAATATTTCGTCTGCCTCCTCATCCTGGCTAGGTGGCCTATAACAGACCCCCAGCAGGATATCTGCCTTGTTGGCCTTCCCCTCATCCTTACCCACAAGCACTCGACCTCGTCATCACTACCATCGAGCTCTAGACAGTCGAAGCACTCCCTAACATACAGGGCTACCCCACCGCCTCTCCTTCCTTGCCTGTCCCTTCTGAAGAGCTTATAGCCATCCATTGCAGCACTCCAATCGTGAGACTCATCCCACCACGTTTCCATGATGGCGACTAAGTCACAGCTACCCTGCTGCACAATGGCTTCCAGCTCCTCCTGTTTGCCGCCCATGCTGCGTGCATTGGTGTAGATGCACGTGAGCTGGGCTGCCGATTTCTCCCCTGACATTGGCGTGCGGTCCCTAGGCTCTTCTCTAGACCCTGGTTTTATCCCCTTCCCCCTTCGAACCTAGTTTAAAGCCCTTTCGATGAGCCCGGCCAACTCATACGCGAGAATCCTTTTCCCCCTGCGAGACAGCTGAACTCCGTCCGTCGCCAGCAGGCCCGGTGCCGTGTAAACCTCCCCGTGGTCAAAATTCTGCCGATGGCACCAGCCCCTAAGCCACGTGTTGATCCGATGAGTTTTCCTGTTCCCTTCAGTATTCCTCCCTGCCACTGAAGGGATCGAGGAAAGCACTACCTGTGCTCCTGATCCTCCCACCTCCCTCCTCGCCCCAGTGTCCTGAAGTCCCTTTTGATCCCTTCGGGACTTCTCTCTGCAACCTCCTCACTGCCAGCCTGTATAACCAGTAGCAGGCAGTGATCGGAGGCCTGCATGAGACCAGGGAGCTTCCTAGTAATGTCCTTCACCCGGGTCCCAGGGAGGCAGCAGACTTCTCTGTGGGATGGGTCTGGCAATGGTTGCAGATAACATGGTTGTGCCAGCAGACTCCAGCTGATGGGGAGGAAAGGATAACTCTAAGCCATTCAAGAGTTAAAATCATGTCACTGAGCCTATGGAATTTTAGAGCCATAATAATACCCTGGCCATAATGACAGGTAACAAACACCCAGTTATCTAAACTGCAGCAGTTTACAGAAGTTTACAGAGAAGAAAAAAAGAAAGAATTCATTTTCTTTCAAGTCTGTGTTATCTTTAATAGGATTCCCAGGCCTAAGGTAGGGAACAAGAAATGCAGGGAAGAGAAATGGAAATGACAGAGATTAACTAATTTTAGAATCAACCACACGCTGTTTCCTTGCAGCTGGTGAGTGACCTTTGCATTATTCTCAGCTAGCAGGAAATTCCAATCCACATTAATAAGTAGAATATTGTTCACTCTTCCAACAGTGTTTGCTTTAAAGGTTTTCTTGCACACACAGTCCTCAGTCATTTTCTATCCACTTCTTCACACTGTCTGCTCCTCTCAATGCATCTGAATCAGTGCAGCAGTTTGCAACAATAGTAATGTCATGTGGCTGCTCTCTCAAATGAAAGAGTTTTATATGGGAATGGAGAAAGAGGGCTTCTTCACCCTTCATAGCTATCCTGCAACAGGCATTTCCAGATGGCCACTGCTACAAGACAGTTACTTTCAACCAAGGATTCACCCCAAATTCTCTGAGATTATTTTAGCAGTGGAGAATTTCGTCCATGATTAGATGAAGACAAACGGGTTGCCATTTGTTGCAGACATACAGTTCTCATTAAACTCAATAATGGCTGTACACAGACGTGACTGGATTTCCAGATTTTGGCTGCAACCTGCTGAAATATGAATTCAAGCTTCGGATTGTTTTCAGCCACAACCAAGCATTTAAAAAGGAAGCTGCAGCACAGTGACGAATCACTGTCTTCAAAATGTAATCGGAAAAAGGTTCAAAACTACTTTTATAGAAATATTCTTCTGAGTCTTCTTCTGTACTGCAGAAAGCATATCTGTGCAAGGTACTGAAGCGTTCTGCACTTGAGCAGGAAAGCCCTGTCCCGACTAACTGAAAGTGATGGCAATGATCCTGCTGACACAGCACCTTCTCCCCATGTTGCCCCGCACACCCAAGGTGTACTGCTGTCTTCAGTAGTGGCCGCATTTCTGCAGAAGGGAAAGCAGGTATCACTGTAAGAAGCACTGAATGAGTTTCTACAGTTTCTCCAGACTATCTAACCAAAGTTTTATGGGTACTTAACTACAAACAAACGAGTGGAATTTAGCACAGCATCCAGTAATTCAATGGGCTTTCTAGTAGATAGCTGGGAACACTGGATGCTGGAAAGCCAGTGCAGGTTATATGTAGGCATTCCCATTTGACAATGGACCCAGGCCCATGTTTTGGTTCCACGCACAATCTCTAGTGAACCTCAACCCATTTAGGAACATCAAGCATCATCTTTCATGCCTTGGCCATCCCTCTTCCAAACACAGGCTGGTGGCTGCAAATGCCCCCCTGCTCCTCTCGGGCCTGTTGCACCTCTGCTAGCTGCTGACTCACAGCATGCCTTACTGCGACTGCGAAGGTGCATCCCTCCCCTGCCTCTTTTTCTGGATGAGAAGAATCACAGGCTGGCTAAGGTTTGCCTGTGGAGGTCATTTGGTCCAACCCCTCCTGCTCAAGCAAGGCCACCTAGAGCCCGATACCCAGGACCACGACAAGATGGCTTTTGAATATCCCCAGGAATGGAGACCCCACCTCTGTGGGAAACCTGTGCCCATGAGCCATCAGAGAGGAGTATGTTTCTGTTGCCTCCCACTACCTGCACTCGTCTCTGAGGGAAGAGCAAACCAAGGCAGGCAAGCGAATGCTTGCTCCGCTATGCTGAAGTGGAGAGTTGCCTTACAGAGGTCACAGGTGAAAATTTCTGCAGCAGTGTTAAGCACAGGAATCCTGGCTTATGCTAGGTCTGAGGCATTCAAATCCCATAAGCATACATTATTCTTCTTTTCTAGTAAGAAGACATTTAACCAGCTAGGGAAAACAGCCAATTAAACATTTCCCTGCAGGTCATAACCATAGCTAGAAATTCTTAATTAACAAGGTAAAACTCATTTACAAAAGGCTTATTAACATTTTTAGGACCACTATACTCAGTTTACCAATCAGAAAATAGCCTGAAACACCACACGGGAGTCACCAGATTAGAAGGTGGCCAGCAGATTTACCTCTTTTACATTTGACTTCTTTTCCTTTTGTATTTGTCTCAGCTCACATATAGCAAGTTTCAGAAGGAAGCATCTAACCTGCTCAAGGTGTATTTATCTCAGGGTTTTGTTTTTTTTTTTTTTTTAAATAATTAAATGACCTTTTAAAGCTGTAATTTATCATTGGTTTTGGAAACTATGTCAAGGTGTTTACTGACCACAATAGTGATTTTAAGGTTTTGACTCATTTAAGGGTCAGTGGCTCAAACTGATCATCAAAATGCAAGGGCCATTATATTAAAAAAAAATCGACTGTTAATTCCTTTCATAAGATTAACCCTGGTGCCTTAATGTTGTAAGGCACTGATGAAGGACGACAGCTTTTCACCTCGGTGGCCTGCTTTAAACTGTAGATTTTATTAGCAGTTGCCGATACAAAAAGAAACAGCAGCCCAGGACTCAGATCCTAACAGACAGATGACCACACCTGCCGGAAAAGCAAACTTTCCATGTGAAAGCAGTAAAGCCCTGACCCCTCTGCTTCCGCATGTGAGGCAACGCAATGCTGTCCTCCATCTGCAGATAGACAGGACTTCTGCAGCTGCTTGCGCTCTGCCCACCAGCAGCACAGCAAGAACAGACGTTCTGGGTACTTCTGTTAGGGTGGAGAAAAGGATCATGAGCAGTAAAACTTAACAAAACTAACTCCATTTTACTCTGCTCATTTTGGAACAGTCTGAGTAGCAGCAATCAGTTATTGAAAAAGACAGATCAAAAAAAGGATGGGGGAAAAGACAATGGGAAAATCTCTCTTGTTCACAACCCAAACAACATGGCCTCAAAGATATAGCACTCCTCCTTTGCAGCAATGAAATCAACAGGAAGATCCAACTCAGATACCTTATTTTCTGCAGGTACTGACTAAATAGCACTCCACTATACGGAAGAGCAGGACCACTTTAGCAGGAACTCCAACATTTTTTAATTCCAGGAGCATCCGTGGCAAACAATGCAAGGTCTCTCCCCCAGTCTTTTGTCCCAGCTTTTAGGTATCAGGTGCATAAGCACGTTTCTTGAGCCCTATATGAGCTCCAAAACTGCGGTGCTACTCCACCTAACCAGCACGCTGCCACATGGAAAACCTGTGTCCAAGTTTCCCTGAAACTTGTGCCCTTTTTTGAAGGTCAGACAGGTGTGCTATCTTGGAGAAGGGAGAAATAGATTTCTGGGAGAATGAACCTGCTCTGTGGTCCTCAAGCACTGCATCCCCTCTCCTCTCCCTTTCCCACCATCCTCAGCCAGCTCGGAGGATACTGCCCCACTCTGGCTATGCAGAGCCAGCAAGAAGGACCCCAGGAGGATGAGGGTTTACAGATCACAACTTACTTTTCACAGCTCCATCAGAACAGAACACGATGAGCCTCCCCTGCACTGCAGCGTTACACGGAGCAGCTCTGAAATCTAAGATAATGGGAGAAAAGCCACATCCACCAAGACCCTTCCTTCCCTGTTTGAATGAAACAAGCTATTAGTGGTTAGAAAAATTAGGGTTAGCTGCAGCATCCCTACAGCTGCAGCTGGTGGCAGAAACAGGAGAGGGCTGGGAGAGATGCCCTGGGCTGTGCAGAGAGAACAGCTTGTCTCCACAGGAACAAGCACAGTGCAGTGAACTGCCTTCCCTGCAGAAGCAGCTGAGCAAGCGAAGCTCAGTGTGCCAGGGCTCAATCTGTCAGCACCGTGTGTGGTGGAGTGACTCTTTTTAGTCCACGGCATCACCATCTCTGCTGACCGCTGGCATCTGAACCCACCCGATTCGGCTACTGCTTTCACAGCCTCTCTGCAGGCTGGAAACATTTAGGACTTCCTTGTTATCCACCATATGAAAATGTGTTTGCACAAAGCTCCCAGGGCGTGAAACACGCCGAGATCATTACCCAGCACTGCTGTGAGAAGCAGATGGTTTGCACTGAATCTGTCTGGTAGGCTGCTAGTCGCACCCGTCCCTGCCCACGCCAGGTGAGGGGCTGCTCTCAAAGCCAAGCTGCCAAGGCACCACTCTCCCCTGAGACGCACACACACTAGCAAAGTGGGGTGACAGATGACTTTGTGCAAGGGCACAGTCATTGCACTTTGCCCCAGAACATCAGAGCTGGAGAAAGGAATGAATTTTTATTTTGACTTAGATTTTGAAACGCATTCGTACAAGCAAAAGAAGGGATTCTGCTAATGAAAACGGAGCACAGCAGGACTTGCGTGGCTATACTCTGTTATGATGTGATGGACAGCTAATTCAGTTAAGGGGTCTGAAACACTAGTGCAGGTTTCTCCAATATGGTTCTTCTCCCAAATGCATCTTCCATTCAATCTAAGTCTGTGTGGGAGAGTGAAAAGCCAGCATTATTGTAACTGAGGCTTTCACAGAGCAATTTAATTTGTTGTTTAGAATTTTTTTTTTCATCTTCCGCCTGAAGGAAATCGCAATCTATCATTTAAACAAAAAAAAACCCCAACCAATATACAGAGGAACATTGCGCTACTGGGGACAATAGGAGATGCATCAGAGAACCAGGAACAAGGAAACTGAAGCACAGAGTGGAAGGAATAAGCTTACAGCCTCAAAAACAAGATGAAAAGTTAACAAAACATGATGCTCAGAGGGGCCTTTCTGAATCATCTCATACAGTCCTGACACCAAGTGCTGTGCTACCATGTGCTCAGAGTTCACCCTTCGTTAACATGCTTTGTACCTTACAAGTTGTTACTCTGCTGATTGTTAGATTACACTGATCCATAGCCAGTTTTTTCTCTCTAAAAATCAACGCTTCTGATTTCCTTCTAAAGAAGTAACAGGCTGTTCCCTGACCAGGAAAACTAACGAATCTTGGTTACACAAAGATTTGTTTATTTTGCATTTTAATCATCCTCTCCCCAGCTCGCTGCAATATCCCTCCTTGATCAGCACTGTCAAGAAGCAGGAAGCAGAAAGCATCACTTGAACCAGACGAGAGCCAGGAGTGCATGGCCCAACTTGCACGCAGCTGCCAAGCAGACCCCAGCCTGCCTGAATTCTGTCCATCCTTCCCACAGTGGGGCACTTGTTCAGGTCTCTTTTACCCTACTGCTGTTTTTCAGTGAACCTGAAATATGGCATCCTATTTATCTTTGGAAAAGAGCTTTAAAATTGGCTTGTATCAGCCAACAAAAACGTACGTCAGGGGAAAATGGACAGACTCACTGTCGCATAAGCCTCCTGTCCTTCTGCAACCAAACTACATTATAGAGGCAGGCTCTGCACTTCAATAATTATCTCATGACACACCTTCATGTTTCCATGTGCTGCTGAAAATATGCTGTCATTTTCCTGTGTGCCACAGAGGTGCTTCAGTGCAGCACTTGCCACAGCTAAGAAGTGGGGCAAATCAATGGCATTCTGGGCATTCACCTGCATTTTAACCAAGATGTTGAAACGCATAATAGCATTTACCTCTAGAGAGTTGAACAACATATGAGGACTGAAACATAGTGGGCTTTCGTGCACATGCCTCAAAAACTGGAAGAAATTAGTGAGAGGTTTCCCAGGGTCACCTTTTTCCCCCCTTTCTTCCTCCCTATCATGCATACATCAAGACAAATCCTTTTCTACTCACCCAAAGCTATAAAAATGCAAGTTTTTAATTTCTAATTAGACTTGTTAGACACAGATGTGCTTCTTCCAAAACTGCTCAAGCATTTATAAGGGTCAGCTAACATGGTATGCTGGACCTGCATAGAAATTAAAGCATGGCTCCATATTTGGACGCGAATTCTAAAAATGTCACTGCAGAATTCAAAGTTAGCAAATCTCAATGGTCCAGATCAAACACGCTCCACTTAAGTTCTCTAGGAACATTTTCCTGATGAGCAGAGTGCAATGTAACCCTGTGGCAGGATCCTTTCCCTCACCTAGAATTGAAGTGTTGAATGCTTTTAAGGACTCACAACCATACTCTGCCAAACAAAGAATTGGTAGTGTCAGAGACTGCATGATTTGGCCTGCACCACTTCCACCACAAGTGATGCTGCATGAAGCAGCATGATGAACTTACGTGACTATCCAGTTCTGGACTGAGCTGTTCTTATAAAAAGAACATTTTTCTACCAAAGCAGATGAGAGCTAACCCAGTCAGCAAACTTGGAAGAATAACACCACCACAAGTCAGGACCACTCTTTGGTTGAAGCTTTGGGAAGCCAAAGTTGTCCTTTCTAGTTTAGAGTTTAGCTCTTTATACCCAATTCTTTTCCTTATTTGCTCTGTACCCTACCCACTTCATTGAAGTTTTTCAGTCTTAGAAAGAACAAAACCCAGCAAGTCTCACCTCCTCAAGTAAACCAGCCTTTGAATCATAGAAGTGGTGGTGGTAAAAATTTGTTGACTCACTAAGGGCCAGAGAGAGGTGGGAACCTTCTTGGAAGAACGTGCCTGCCCTATGCACAACTGTGGCCCTTTCCCCGCAGTTCCACATAATGCACTGTGTTGTGTCTATGGTGATGCTAGCGGAAGGACTTTCAGCCCTCAGACTCCCCAGAAAATCCAGCCTATCCTCCCAGCACTGCAGTAAGCCAGGACTCATGAACTTTATGCCTCGAGATTAGGACCAACGCTACTGAATGAAGACACTGTATGATTGTTAGTCCACGGGCAGCTATTTCTAGGAGGAAAGTTTATTCTCCTTTTTGCAGTGATTCCATGAGCAGGCATTCTTCTATGGCGAGAGAAAACACAATTGTATTAGAACAGTTGATTCTTTAGCAATAAGCTTTAAGAAACAGCAAGTACTGCAAATAAACATTTATTAATGAGAACAACAGAAACTCAACCAACAGAACATGTTGAGACAAGGTTCCAAAAATTTTTACAGAACATTACAGTGGAGACCCGGCCGTGCTGTACTGATCAGAAGAGCATGAAGGCACAGGCCTTCACCAGGTTAGAATGACCTGGTACGTAGAACCGGCAAGGGAAAACGCATCTTTGCTCCTGCCAGTATATCCTTTGCGGCACTGGTTGTGTTTTCATTGCCTTGAATTGCAAGGTAAAGATAGCAAGATGAGTTTAAGTGATTTACACTCTTATTAACATCAGCAACTTAAAAATAAAACCAGCAAGCATGGAACATAAATTTGAGTCATTGACTAACTTTCCATTTATGCATTAGTTTTTACTCTGATGATTGGTCTCTATTTTTCAGACAAGGTTAACTTTCAGTTTGCCACTAAATCTAGTCTTACATCATAGTTACTATTTTTGCTACTGGTAACAGTCTGCATACAAAAGCAATCACCCATAGTTATGTTTATCCAGTCTCTGGTGTCATAATAAGTTAATCTGATTTCCCTGCCCCTAAATTCCTACTTTTCTGCTGAAACTACATGTGAATAGAAATTGGAGGTCAAGTGCACAAATCCGACTTTTAAAAAGCAATGAAAAGTCTTAAAAGCAGTGCACATTTAAGATTATAAATGCACATTTTGAAGCAATGTGTTACAAAATTGATCAAATTTCTGACCACAGGTCCAACAAGATTTCAGAACAAACAGGTGTCTGCCTCAGACCTCTTTCACAGCTTGAGGAAAAGTAAGCTTTCTTCCCTTTTTTCAACTCCCAATTGATTTCTCAGCTGTGAAATTATTATTCAACTAGTTCAGCTTAATAACCTGAAAATCTTTTCCATGCCCCTGAAGAGATAATTACCAAAGAAGCTGGGGCTTTGCACATCAAACCTAGGCACCAAGTGCTCTGATAGTAACTCTTCCACTTTGCTAGTTTGAAGTGTTGATATCACATGTTCTTCTGAATGTTTTATTTATACAGTAGCAAGTTTCTTTCACAGGTTGATTCTGAAATAAATATTTGTCTTGAATCTTTAAAATGGCTGATTACATATTTAAAATCAAATTCAATTACATTAGTGAAATGCCTAGCAAGTTCCATATGATTACCTGTTACTGCCTGACAGACATCACTGAGTTGAGATTGCAACAATGAGCAATAATATCATAAACCAAATTTCTCCAGCAAAGCACAGTTTCTGCACGTCTCTTCGCAATTTCCCTTCCACTACACACCCAAGCATCTCCTTCAATCTCTTTCTTCTTAAAAACTGCGTGTAGTAACCACTACATTCTCTACTTTTGCAGTAATATTCCCAGAAACATTCTTTAAACTTGGATGTAAAAGTGTTTCTCTGCTTACCTGTCTCTTTCACACAGGACCTCTAAGAGCTTGCTTGAAAGAAGAAAGTTGAAGAGTATCAGAAAACAGGCTGACAACTAACCAGACATCTCTGAAGCCTTGCTATTTGTCTCCAGGGTGCAGAAATGTGTCTTGTTCAGACTGGTACAGGACATGCATTCATACCTAACCAGATGCTGCTCTCTTCCAGCAGCAGAAAGCAATACTGCTTATCCACAGAGGTGATAAAAACAATGTGCAGCCTTGAGTATTTGTAGGAAAAACAACCCTCTCCACTTTCAAATTCTGTTCTGCTGATGACCAGGTGTTGAGAATTGCACTGCAAAACAAGCAGGTATCCCAAAACGAGAGTCATTAATGCTTTAAGTGATTAACTGAGTGACTTACCTCCCCATGAATGCATTTACAAGAATTTCTCCAAGTGCCATCTAAAATAAGGTGGCCAAAAGGGCTGGATCTTGCTCAAAATGAAAGCTACTTTTCATGCTGCCATTGCTTTTGGTCTCTGAGATGTTGATTCCTATACCTGTACTGTGAAGAAGCTGGCCTTGGCTGTGCAATCCACTTTATGGGGGCAGAAAAATAAGCGGGGTCTAACAGAGGCAGAGGCCTCTCCCTCCTGTAAATTCTGAAAAGGGAGGTAAATTTATTCTGATTTGTTTAGAAAAAGAGGCTGGTGCTGAGAGGACTACTGCAGTCATCAGCCACAGCTAAAAGTGCACTCCCAATACATATACTAAAGTGTTATATTTAATATTCCCTGGAAAAGCTCCCTCCATCCCACCAGGTTTTGGTGGCAGGTTTGTGTCTACCAAGGTTTCTGAAATTCTGACCTTGGAAAAGATTTGACTTTCAAGGGCTGTGCCTTCCCACCAGAAGCCCTGTTACAGGTCACTGGCCTCTGGTATTTCTTCATCATCCCTATTGCTGCCTAATTATAGCTTAATTGCCGCTTTCATGGCAGAAATCCCATCCTACTGAACACCCAACAAGCCTGTGGCTCCCTCTTCTGTGTGTGGGGCTGATGGATGGGTTGTTGCTTTGAAGTTCTCCAGGGGCTCTTTTCCTCTGCTCTGCTACAACTTGTCACTGATGCGGCAGCCTGCGTCACGTCTCAGGTGGTCCCATGACTTGTGTGGTGGTGCCTCCTGTCATCCCCTTGCCAACAGCTACATCTTGTCACACAAAAAAACCCTTGCAAACCTCTGCTGGGAAATTGCAAGCCATCTTTCCTTAGCTGCTTCACCTGCAGTCTTTTGCAGGTGCACACAAAGCTTGCTGGCTCTCACACCAAGGACAGACACCTGCAGTTGCACACAAACACAGTTGGCTGTGCCCCAGTATTTAAAGTAGGATCTGACCCCACGGCAATCTGAAGTAACATGGGGGGACAGCAGCAGGAGGGCTGGCAGCAAGAAAGACTGCTTAAGAAAGGCACGTTTAGTGATACCTTTGAAAGCAAACTAGCTGATTTGCAGAACTGTGTCATGCAAAATACTGACATCTTAATGAAGAAAAAGTCTCAACCAAAACAACTCCCTGCGCAGGAAAGCCTCAAATCTCTGCTGAGCACAATTGTATGGATGTTTGTGAATAAAAAGGGTGCGTCACAGAGCTGAGCACCTTACAGATTGGCCAGGAAATAACATTGCATGTTCAGTCCTTTGGGGCTACTTGCCCTTGAGAGACAAAACCCTGCATAGCAGCTCGAAGCCAGAGCCAAGGCACATCAATACTAAAATCACTCGGCACCAAGTTTTTACATCAGTTTTTTCCCCACACAACACACTGACCCAGCAATTGTCTAGCTTAAGTTTCCATTTTAGCTCACACATTTACTATATTTGATGTGACTGCCCTGAAACAAATACCCACTAGATAAAGAAGTCCTGTGTAGTTGCTCCTCTGAATATAGCCCTCCAAAAGCACCTGGAGGAATCTTCATGTAAGTCTCCTTTTGCCCACCCATTCATTTATTTATTTTACAGGCACAGCCAAGGCATACAGGTAATTTAAAACTCTTATCTGATAGCTTTCACAGGGGCATTTTAGAGGTCTTCCATTGTTTCCAGTTGCCTCCAAAGCCTAGTGCACCTTAGCAGCATAGAAGTCACCTACAGAAATCACCAAAACTATTTGAAAAATGTTTACTGAGTGAAATTCTTTCACACAAGAACAGAACAGATATCAAAGGCCAATCTACACAGGTTGCCCTGTTCTGAAACACTTTTCCAACAGTTGCAGGATGCAAAAAATCCTCCTCCCAAAATATCTTCCAGAGATTTTTTTAGAAGGGAACATGGCAGCATTGCTGGCAATCCCCTGTTACTCTGCAAAAGCTCTAGAGACCACCCTCAGTAATCATTGCCTTGCACAAACTGGAAAGATATGGACCTCTATGCAATATTCTGTGGCGTTTAGAGGTTGCTTGGAAACTTAATTACAGTTTAGTTCAGCAAGTGACTATTAAGAAAAACTAAGTTTTCTTCCCTATTTTTTAAGCAAAAACACTTGTGCGCAGCTTTCCATGCTGCCACCCCTGCAGAGTTACCTACAAAACACATCATTTAGGACCCATAAAACTAAAGTCAAATAAGTGAACATCAAAAAATCTCCCTCCAGTCTCTCCCTCTACAAGTAACCTCACTGGAAGCCACTCGAATATGTTAGTAAGTGAAGACATGTAACCAAGAGGCAATACAACCTCTGCAAGACTGGCACGCACTCTTGCACAGCTTAGAGGCAAATCTCTTTCATGTGGCTAAAAAAAACCCTCAGTGCTCTGAGGGACTCACTACTATCTAAGTTACTGCAGTGCAGCTGAATGACAAATCAGCTTAAACAAGTTATCTGAGGTATATTTTCATCAGAAAAGCACAAAGCTCACTGAAGGCTAAATTACCTGCCTTTTGGGACAGACCTTGCAGTCCTGCTGGGCTCCATGCTGGGATGCCTGGACAGAGACGCTTAGTTTAACACTAATTCAGGCATCTCTACACTATGCTGGAGTTGTTGATGTGGTTTCAGCACAGATGCACCCTCAGATGTTCCTGGAAATGGAGAACAGTACCGCATACCCATTCATTTTCCCACGTGATTGTAACAGCCATCACCACCACGAAGCCAAGGACTGGCTACATAATATCCTATTCCATACTGGGCAGGAAGTTCCTTCCATGAAAGAGCCTTAAGAAACCCCTTAGAAGAAAATGATACATAGCTCATAATGAAAGAGATAGTTACATCCCATGCCAGTTAGCTGAAAGACACAGGCAAATCATTAAATTGTAAGAGACAAAAATTGTTATAGAAGTTTTTTTCTATTTCTGGTAAAGGCACAGTCATATACTTCTTCTCTATATAAAAGTGAAACCATTTCAGAATTGTAGGTCCTGTATTAAGCCAGCTTATAACATCCTGTCTGTAGGAACAAAAGGAGTGGTGACTGTTCAGGGAGAACAGGGTAGGTGGACGTCACACTCATCGCAAAAGGGTGTTTTTAGCCTACGATGGCTGCTGACTACCATCTGACTTCAGTGAGAACAACCAGAGGGTATAAAGACAAAAATCAAAGCTGCAACATCACATTAGAGATCATCTCTAATGGAACACAAGTGGAACACAAGTGTCTAGCACTCAGGAGCCATAAGGTTCCCTATACTGTTTCATTGCCAAGGTAACATTCATTTTTCTTTGAGTTGTTTTCTTTGGAGAATTCCCACTGCTTCCAGGACAGCCACGAGCTGCTGAGTTCCAAAGGAAAGTTGATGCGAACAGTCTCTTCATTTAGTCTTGTTTCACCCTCACCTGCCTTGTTGGTTTCTTAGGAAGGTGGCCAGTACCTCCATGGGGAGACCTGCCAGAATCTCAGAGGCATTGCTCAAGTGTAAACTCAGAATTCATTTTTTAGCCTTAGATACGCAGTGTGAGCGTTGTGGTTGCCCCTGACCACCCAGGAAGCAAAGGAAAGACAGACTTAAACAGAAAACCTCTTCCACAGTGGAAAGACTATTTAAAAAATAATCAATTGAGAACAGACATCTAAATCCCTGATCTTGTTAGCATTGCTTCTGTGTACTCACAGGGCTGTCAGAGCTCCGTTCATCTATGGGAAGAAACCTTGTTTCTACCAGAAAGACCATGGAAACATTAAATATAAATCTAATATTCAGTAAGTTTACAATGTGTTAGTTGCCTATAGCAACACAAGGGCACCAACACCAGACTACTTAACTGAGTCTGCAATTTTAATCAATATTAACCGAGTGCACATCCAATCAGAGGGTTTGTCTTGACACAGAGCTGACATTTAAATACAACTATCTGGTTCAAGAGCTATTTTTCTAACACCCAGACCTGGTTATTTATGAGAATACTTAAAGATACAGTGGTACAGCACCACAAAATTATCATCTTGATCAACACTGCATATGTAAAATTTAAACCTTACATAGAACAATAATTTATTCTAGAGAAAAGACTTCAAATTTGAGGTTTCTACTGTCTGCCACCTCTTCCTCTGGAAAGCAGAAGTGACTACCTAGTTTCTTACCTATAGCTCTTTTGAGAGACGGAAGGGCCCACAGAAGCCCAGCGTGCCACCAAAGAGAGCTACAGCAGGGCTTTCCCAATATATCAACACGACAACAGTTTTCACAATGATGAGGCACATCACCCCAGGTGGACCATGAGCCTCTTCCTGGAAGTTTGGGCAACAAGTCGCTTCCACTGACCAGAAAATTTTACTGATTTTGGCTCCTCAGGAGGTTTCTGTGATTCTTATCCACCTTCTACACATTTTGGGACAGAACTAAAACCCTCCACCACCAGTTGTCCAGGTTTGTCCCTTTTTCAATAGTTCTTTAGTAGAGAGAAGTTCACAGATATGATACATTCAAACAATTTGGAGGAAAGAAGAAAGATTTTGCTTTGTTTTTAAAACTCCCCCCTTCAGCAGACAACAGTGGATGGAGCTGGGGTGCAATTTTTACCTTAACCAGGGAAGAACCTTTCCTCAGGGCAAGGCCAGACAGGTGGAAACAATTTCCCAGATGCAAACAGCAATGCAGGCAAAAGGGTTATAGCAGATCACATGGCAGGTATGATAGTTTTAGCTGGTGGCCACAGGTCAGACACACACTGCCTAAACCCCAAGTCCTATGTGTTATAAATAACTTAGTCCCAAACAGGATTCCAATTTAAGTTTACAATTTATTAAACGAATAGAGGCAAGCAAACAGTGCTGGGTGTGCCGGGAGTTTCCGCTCCACCAGGACACACACCGTAACGCGGCACTGATCATAAATATATACAGTAAAACATTACATATTCATATAATTTTGTAATATGCCTATACATATGCATGACCTGTCCCCGCTTCATATTAAAATGAGTTCCAAAAGTCATTTACATAGTCCAGGCATGCGCAGTAAAATTAGGGTTAGGGTCTTTTTCCTCTCCGGTGGTCGTTCATAGTCTTCTTCACTGTGTCCGCTAGTTGAACTCTGGGCTTCCTTTGTCTATATATGGTCATTCAATTAACTCATCTGTTCCTCGACTCTTGGAACATAACGGGGCATCGGGTTATCTTGTCCTTTAACACTTATCCCTTCACAGTTGTTTATTGTTAGTGTTTTACATAGGACACTATCTCGTTACAGCTGTTACATAGGAGGCCTAACGAGCCAGCTCAAGGCCTGTCCGCTCTTATCAAGTGGGAGGATATACCATGGTAAAATCTCAGTCAGGAATTGTTAGTTAATTTATGGTTTAGGCTAGACAATGGCTCTGTTATTAACCCTTAAGTGTTAGTTCCCTCTATCAATCCCCCCTTCTCTAAAAAGTTAGTAAATTCATTTACTATACCAGAATGTTCACTAAGTGGCTTTTGCAAGAAGCAGGAACTATATACATACTATATACATTAACCACTCTGCTAGACTTAGGTTTGTGGTCATACAAGGGTATGTAGTACAGAAGGTCACACTTCATCACACGAATCAGATGAACATATTTCACATATGCATGTGCTTTTGGAATGTCCCACAATCTTTTGATTTCTTTGTACAGCTAAGTGTACACCTGTTACACCAAAACAGCTAAACAACGGTTTATAGGAAGGCTTTACCTTGCAAGCCCTGAAGTACTCCAGCTTACCCAAACTTGTCAGAGGCCTGCAGGTAGCAAAGGAATCGCCACATATGCCTCCCACATCCGCTGGATAATTAGCCAGATGGCAAGCCTGCAACAAAGCCACCATAAGACAGTCCATATTCCTGTTCACTGGACCTTGTAATACAGCTTAATTTCTCCAATCTAAATACCAAGCCCTGAAAGCTGCTATTTCTCTTGCCCGTTTTCTAGATAACATTAGGTATCCAGAAGGGAACTGTTTGCATTAAAAATAGGATGTGTCACATTAAGCCATTGGTGCGTTCTATAAAAACTGGGGAAAAGCTTTTTAAGAAAGCACTCTTCAATAATACTGGCTTTTCTTCTTGTTACTACCTGGCCTTTGCATTCAAGGGCCACTTAGCACAGTAAAGGCTACCATGCAGTTGAGTTCTAGGCAGGAAAATCCTGACCCTGCACCACAAATGTTGCTAAATCTGTAGAAACCCTTCTCCGAGCTATGAGAAAAAGATATGGACTTCAAAGAGCAGCTCCTCTGGAGATCAGAAAGAAGCCCTGCTAGTTGCTTTACCAGCAACTTTTAACCCAGCATCCTGGATTTGTTTTCAAAAGCTTTAGCGTAAGAGTCACTCAATATGCAGTATGAGGCACAGCCTGACACTGGGGCTGGTCAATGTCCTGTGATGTTTCCTGGCATGTATGGCCACAAACTCATCTCTGGCTATAACATTCAAGACTGTGACCATATGACTTGCTGTGGACAAGTGACAGAAGCACACAGCAACGCCGCATCAGGTGCAAGGCAGGAAAGTTTACACATCCATGTAAACAGAGCTTAAACATATGCTGAGGATGTTATTGAAGACTGGTCATTGCACTGTAAGTATACAACCTGGTTTTCCTTAAAGTGAAGAGTGTGTGCACTATTCCTGCTAGCCAATGTACTATAAAACCCCTTCTGTTTAATCAAAGCAATGTCATGCAATGATTTCTTTTAGATACTTGCACTGACACACAGTTCTAAAGTTTCACCCACATCTAGTAGCCAACGAAAGCTTGGTGCAGTACCAAAGCCAGCACGTAGTACCTGAGACTAAGTAAAAACTGGAGTGATGCTCAGCATCAAGTAGAACTAATCACACTAATCACATCCTCACTGGGCTTCAACAACCCAAAGCAACCTCTAAGATTAATTTTCTCTCCACTAGCAGCTGTAAGAATCACAATCATTCCTTCATATCAACCTGGTAATAATGCAGATTTCAAGGAAAGATGTTACTCATCCCATAAACCTACCAACTGAGGTTTGGAACAAAACCAGAAGGTAAAGGTTTCTCCTTTATTTCTTATTTCTCTATTTGACATCAGGGGCAGAAGGAGAGGAAACTAGAGAGAAGTTGAAAGAAAAACTTCCATTCAACAGCAAATCATGATAGCTAGTGGTAGAATTATATCAACACCGGAGAGGAGAGACCTCTATAAAAAAAGTGATAAAAGCAAAAAGGTTCTTCGGAATAATATAAAATGATAGCAAGGCTAGGACGGCTGGTGAAAGCTCTGACACATTATAGGTTGCAAACAGGAGAGCTTCAACAGTTCACAAACACAACTCTGTACAGCTGGTAGGAAGTCCCCTGCAACGGCAAGTATCTGAGAGACTGGCACAGTAGTTACCTTGCATATGCACACTTACTTTCCCAGAGTTCACCATATTTGATTTGAGCTCTTGGAGGTAATGCAGTTTCCAGCATCCAACTGTAAGATGTTTTATTTACATACAGACTCTGCTTACAAATGACACGTAATTATCTCTGAAACTAGAACTATGACAATGTAAGACAATAAGACCAATATTGATACAGATTAATTTTAATTGTACAGCAACATTTACACTATCATAGCAATCTGATAAGAGCTGTAACGCTCAATTTCAAAATAAAACCTGATTTTGATCCATCATTTCTACAGAGCTCTTGGGGAACAGCCTTAAACTGGCATTTCCTTTGCTCCATTTCAGTAAGAGAAGATGGTACACAGAGTTGTTACATTTAACCAACACTCTCAAAGCTACAAGCTTGTCCATTTTCAAAAAGTGTCCAATTGCGATTATTGAAAGTAACTATGCATGGGGATACTAATTCGCTCCTTTAAGAAAGTATGGCTCAATGACAGCTAGAGTAATTGATTTATTTCCACTAGTGTGTTCCTAAAGGAAAAGGTGCATCAGCACAACACTGATAGTGCATCACTTTTTAATGCCTCTTTTTAAAGGCTGAAAACAGGATTTAGGACTTGGATGACACTTGTACTTGGCATATTACAGATTCAAACATGTTAAGCCCTCGCCTTGCCTCATACTACACTCACCACTTACTGCTGCAATGGTCTTCTTCCAGGAGGACTGTACCTGCATTCTCTTTCCAATCCACTCTCCCCTTACACCCCCTTTCAGTTCCTCACCTTCACCTGGAGCATTCCCTTGCCCCAGTCTCACTGTGCTCATACCATCCTACTTATGACCCTGAAAACATCTGCCACTTTTAAGTTTGTAGGGTCCTCCTTTGTGATTTTAAGGGAGATTTCTAACAGCTGTTCTATCCCCGAGGCATCAGTCACTCTGATGGTCTCTGTTGTTATGCAATTTTTTAAGCTCTTCACAGAGCCCAAGTACTGATGCAAGACAGGACAGAGACCAATCTCAGTAACAAGTAAAATGCTTCCCACCTACTGACTCAGAGGTATGATGTTCTCAAGCATCTAGCCCTTTTAAATGGCTTGGGTTTTTTGGTTTTGTTTGGTTTGGTTTTTTTAAAGTATATAAGGACACCGATATAGATCATCTATATACTGGGGGACATGCAGGCTCTATCAAGAGTCCACTTGATAGCTTTGTGCAATTGAAAACCATACTGCATTTTAGCCAGATCTGAAGACAGCCCAACACCTGCAGCAGAGTAGAGCAACACCAAGAAATCCAGTGACCTGGAGACACACCATGGGATAACAGCTCCTTAAGACTCCTTAAGATGTTATTCTCTCTCTCCCCCCATCATTGGTGCTGAGATCTCAGGGATCAGCCCTTCCATCCCAGAAGACACCTTTACTTTTAGTTTAGAGCTTTTTGATGTATGCTCATTGCTTAGCACACCTCTCTGCCCTAAATGAAGTTTTTGCTCTTTCCTGGTACAAACCCAGGTGAGCTTCAGAGCAGCAACCCAAGTCAGGAAACACTGATTAGGCTGAAACATTCACTGGACATGGTTGGTAGTTTTCCAGGTGCTCTGCCAAACTGAAAGCAGGCCAGATTTACAGAACCACTTACTACACTTCAGCAAGCAGTAAAACAATTTTTAATAAACCCCAGTGGTTTATTAGCCCTTTCTCCATTCTCCTGTAGAGAAATTACCAAGACACCTATAAATACCAGCAGGTAGAAACAGGACAAATTCGGACAGAACTGCTAAATAAACTGGTAAAATACAGCAACACATTCCCCTTTTTCAGATTTTATATTTCCAGTTTTTAAAAAAAATGTTTCTGCAAGACAAAAGTAAGTAGTTTTAAAATAACTTCAGAAGACATCCATCTGGCTGCTTTAGCCTTTAAGAAGAACATAACTTGAACTGTTGACACCATTTAGGAGAGGGTTAATCCGAATCCTACCCATAAATAGTTTTTACCCCATCTTAGCCATGTCTGTTAGGTGCCTCTTGCTCTGTGAAGGGGACTGTACATTCCACCAGCACTTGAAGTGACCACAGCACAATCCCCTCTTCCGGAAGGTAACAGATGTACAGAGGACTTGGCTAGAGCATATATTTACAGGACCTTACTGAAAACTAACAAGTAGCTCTGGTTTAGAGTGCAATACATGCTCACCACTCAAGCACTGCTTGCACCAGTTGATCCAGAGTGAAACTTGAGTTCAGACAGCATTTGCTTACAATAGACTTTGGCTGTGGGCAGGCACTTGAGGTATTAACTGAAGGTCATGCTGACAAATACAGCAAAACTTACCTGGAAACTCAGGGAAAGACAATAGCTAGCTTTTGTAAAATCTGACCCAGCAACACAAAATGGCAATTGACACTGCTACCGGCAGACTGTTTGAGTAAAGGATGGTATTTCCATATGCGTAACGCTATTTTGAAGTTTGAGAGGATTCTGGTGGCAGTGACAGATCCATAATGGCATTCACTATTCACTGCAATACAGGATGTGTAGCACTAGAACCTGCCAGGGGAGCAGTCCTGCCTTTGAAGAGCAGGCATATGTCCACCTAAAAACTACTATTTAGACACATCGTGGTAGTTATTCCAAAAGAAAAGGCAGAATGAAGGCTACTGCAATTACCAAAATATGCATTTGGAAGTGATCCCCGCTAAATTCGGTATGATTTACCCGTTAAGCTGAAGTTTCTTTTATCATTATTGACAATCAACAGAATTAAGTCCCATGCCCTAGTAATGACCAAGGAAAAGCACTTCTATCTTTGCATAATAAAAAGGATGAACTGACTTCAACATTGAAAAATTAAAGGCTTTGTCACGTTTACCAATTAAGATCACAGCCTGAAGTATAGCTTCAGACTATTAAGAGCAAGTTCTTCAGCCCCGCTAAACCAAAAGAACAAGTTTGCAATATCAAGGGAATAAAATCTCAGCAAAGGTCTAATACAGTGCAGAAGGTCAAGCTTGGAGCAGTATTTAATAGGCCTGTCTCAACCATGCCTCCTGGCTCTTTGTGTGTCAGCATGAAAACATTATCACCATTGCAACCGACTGCTGGTAATTCCCTGTGATGTTAATGAGTTTTGAATTTATGCAAAGTCTCCCGGCAGGTTCTTCCGCAATATCTACCAACCGTCATACCAATCAAGGATACCTGTGGTAAAAGCTCCTAGCTTTCTCCCAGTTATTAATTAATATAACAAGGCACACTTCAATGGCCATTTGAAAATCTTTCAAAAACTCAGAATCAACTGGCCTGGAAAGGAGGAGTCAACAAAAATGGATCAGGACTTGGTTTTGAATTCCTACATATCTATTTAAAAAACCTCACAACGTGTTCCTATAATTCTGACTAATCTTCCACAAAAGACAAGTCAGAAACAAAAAATGAAGTGTTTGATCCTCAAACCAATTAAGATTTGCAAGAGCTGTCAGGACCTTGTGCAATCAAGTGAATCTACAACACTAGAATAACCTTACAGCCAAATGTGGACTTAGAAGTTGAGAAGTCTGAAGACTTAACATTGAATTTTTCTACTTTTTACAGAATTATCAATGGTCATTCAGCATGAAAGCCACTGTCAAACTGCCACAGCTTACTAAGAAAGAGTAAAATTTCTTGCTCGTAACACAAGTATCGGGTTTGCGTGGCAACGTTTTGGTAGTGGGGAGGCTACAGGGGTGGCTTCTGTGAGAAGCTACTAGAAGCTTCCCCCGTGTCCAATAGAGCCAATGCCAGCTGGCTCTAAGACGGAACCGCCGCTGGCCAAGGCCGAGCCCTTTAGCAACGGTGGTAGCGCCTCTGGGATAACACAGTTAAGAAGGGGAAAATAAACCTGTGCAACTGCAGCCGAAGAGAGGAGTGAGAATATGTGAGAGAAAACTCTGCAGACTCCAAGGTCAGTGAAGAAGAAGAGGGAGGAGGTGGAACAGAGATTCCCCTGCAGCCTGTGGTGAAGACCACAAGGTGAGGCAGGCTGTCCCCCTGCAGCCCATGGAGGTCCATGGTGGAGCAGATATCCACCTGCAGCCCGTGGAGGACCCCACACAGGAGCAGGTGGATGCCCAAAGGAGGCTGTGACCCCGTGGGAAGCCCGTGCTGGAGCAGGCTGCCTGCAGGACCTGTGGGGAGAAAGGAGCCCACGCTGGAGCAGGCTTGCTGGCAGGACTTGTGACCCCACGGGGGACTCATGCTGGAGCAGTCTGTTCCGGAAGGACTGCACCCCATGGAAGGGACCCACACTGGAGCAGTTCGTGAAGAACTGCAGCCCGTGGAAGGACCCACGTTGGAGAAGTTCCTGGAGGACTGTCTCCCATGGGAGGGACCCCACACTGGAGCAGGGGAAGAGGGTGAGCAGTCCTCCCCCTGAGGAGGAAGGAGCGGCAGAGACAACATGTGATGAACTGACCATAACCCCAATTCCCCGTCCCCCTGCGCTGCTCAGGGGGACGAGGTAGAGAAAATCGGGAGTGAAGTTGAGCCTGGGAAGAAGGGAGGGGTGGGGAGAAGGTGTTTTTAAGATTTGGTTTTATTTCTCATTATCCTACTCTGATTTGATTGGTAATAAATTAAATTTTTTTTTCCCCCCAGGTCGAGTCTGTTTTGTCCGTGACAATAATTGCTGAATGATCTCTCCCTGTCCTCATCTCGACCCACAAACCTTTCGTTATGTTTTCTGTCCCCTATCCACCTGAGGAGAGGAGTGATAGAGCAGCTTTGGTGGGCACCTGGCATCCAGGTGGTCAACCCACCACAACGCAGAATCACAGAATCATAAAACAGACGGGGAAATCAAGTAAGCATCAAACACACACCCCTTATGCCAGTAAAAGCACCTCTGCCTCTTCAGCCAGGTGCTAGGATATTAGCCACCAACTCCTCAAATCAGCATCACTATATAGGCACATAGTACTAAATATTGCTTCAAGGGTTAATCATTTGGACAAGCAAGGGAAAACTTTGGCACTATTTGAGTCTATATCATGGACTACTAGTTTCCAGATCAGAGTTGAAAAGAGAGCTGGTGTCTTGGCAAAACACACACATATCTTCTCCATCTCATACCCAGACTGAACAACTAGGGTCCCAGTCACTGAAAAGAGGTTAACTGTGCACCTAATTCATGCACCTCCATTTGTCAAATCGAGCACAGCCTATGGCCACAAACCAACCAGCAAACTGCAAACTTCATACCTCTGAAAGGCAATACAGAAGCACCTCTAGATTTAATGTGTGCTACCAGTTAACTTCGTGGGGCAAAACTTTTTTGGGAGTTGGTCTCTACCTGAAGAAATTTCCCCCCCAAATTCAGAGATTAATCTTTAAGAATTCATTGTTGCAAATACAGAACGTTAGAGTTAATAAAAGCTCGTATCTGACATTTTCCACTGCAGCATGAGGAAACTTTTTTCTGCAGAAAGCATGGATTATAAATTCTGTGTAGCTACATAATCCAAATGAAGCATTCTCCCATAACCAGATAATCTCTTTATAATAATTCTTACATGCACAGCATGGATCATCTCAGTTATTTTCACAATCACTTTGCCCTAATTTTTGCAAGAGGTACAAGAAATTCTTTTCAGAGAAGTGTTTTTGTGATATGCTATCTAAAGTACATCCACCAAAGGATTTGGCTCTGCTGGAGCAGATGAAGACAAGGAGCAGTATGACTTTTTACTCCATCGGAGCAGCAGAGGAATCACTAGTGCTTTGCAGAATTCTAGACTGTATCTTCAGGCTTTGCATTAACATCCTGAAGTGTCAATTCCTGTGGCAAGTACAGATGTGTCACAACACGTTTTCAAGAAGAAATGGACTTCCTCTAACTCCTGTACCATACCCATTCCCCTTAATCCTAGCACAGTGATCAAAACTGGAATCTAAATCCAACTTTTGACACATGCACTTTTACAGAAATGGAATCACTAGCTAGCAGTTTCTCCTAGGCTTATCAACTGCCAACAACCCAATGTGAAGCGCAGCTTTTACATGCTCCAGTGGGCTAGGTGACCTCCATCTTCAAAGCCTGTGAATGTGCTGTCCCTGTAACTATTCTCAGGACTGCTATTCACAATTGTTTTTTTCTTATATAAAGGGAAATTAAGATTAGAGATCTAGACAGACCCACAGACTGGAAAGAGGTTGGTAGGGGGAGAGAGGAACAGTTAAGTCTGTCCCTGGACTACAATACAAGTTTGCTGCAAGATTCTTTGAATTTTAAGAATGCTAAGCTTAGAAAAAAAAAAAGCTTTTCCTGCTGTTTCCATATCACATGGATCCTGTGAAAGCCCTGTTAACACATTCCCATCCCATCCTATTCACATACCCCCCCAGCTTGTCTCAAGGGATATCATGCTCAGCTTTCTCTTGCTCCACATGTATTCCACAGCCAGACACTATGAGAACCAAGGTTCAGGTAATGTGCATTCCCTTGTGCTTTCAAAATAAATCCACATTTGCAACCATTAGGGCTCAATGCTACAACTAAAAAGACACTACAGCATTTCGATGACAAAGGCTGTACTTACACTAAATCTGTTTTGCCACTAGAACAAAGCTGTCCCACAGAAGCATGGGACTGGAAGTGTGGCTGCAGAGGGGAGGCTATGCCGACAGAGCTGGTCCCTGTATGGACACAGGAGCACTGCACATTTCTCTGTGCACCTGAGACTCCCTACTCCAAACTACACAAGCCAAGCCTGGAAGGGTTCAAGTGTTTTGTTCCATCAGTGCAATTGCCCCTTTCCATGCCTCAACTGACAAAGTGGTGCCTGCAGAATGTTTATGTGGTGTTCAACTGGAGGGTCTGCTCTGGCCAGCAGACACAATGTATTTTCCATTTGTATCACATGCATGTGGTTGGGAAGAAAACCATGCTTTCATACAAAGGAACGTATTGTTTTTAGAAATGTCGGTCACAAGATCTTGCAAGACAAAAGCTTTACAATGCCATCTCTGGCCAAGAACACTCCTATTTGTTTTTTCTTTTCAATTAACAACATGTACCCCATGCAATGCAGACCTCCCTCCCTCCCTCTCCCATTTCTCAGGTTAGTCTGCTCAGACAGCTCCTTGGATGTTCAGGTTCTGCAGACTTCAGAAGTTTTGAAATTTGTCTTTTATTACACCTCAAGCTATTTGTAACAACTGATCACAAAACAAGTTTTAGATTAAAAGTTAAGCCCCACAATCGAGTCACTATCAATGAAGATAAGCCCCATGAGTATTAAAATAGCAAGTACATTTCCTCTACTGCATTAACTGCTGCAGGTGAAAGCCATTATAATCAGAGATTTCAAAGCATGGCCACAAACATTAGGATTTGACTTATGGAACTGCTCTACTCGTACAGAATTCAAACATTTTCTGAATAAATGAGCATCACCACTATGGTTCCTGTGCATTTTGTTTGTTTGACAGTCTCTCAATATAAAGAACACTTTGAGGTTCAGACTGGGTTTACTGGACTCTGGTACCTCTCTCAGTGACATATATATATAATTTTTGGTTTTTTTTAAAAGGTATGGTGACCTTAAAGAACATCTCACACCACTGCAGAGCAAGACAGCAATAATCATTTCAGTTAGGACCTCAGCTAGCAATTCAGCAGAACTGCGATGCTGAGCAACAGTGGATTGGAATCCCCTTACCTCCTTATCCCTAATATATATTAGACCTGCATCCTCTGACATACTCTAAGAAGTTGCTTTCCTAGAACTAGCTTGGCTCAAAACATGAAGTCTCATCTGCTTCCCTGGTTCTATCATCAGTCTGCTGTAAGGCTGGTACATCAGCCAAAGAGTCAAACCAATACAGTTCATTGTCTGGGGACATGATTTAAGCAGTACTAACAAAAGAGCTTAGGCAAGCATAAATGAATCTTTTCCATTTTTATAAACATGGGTCTAACCAACAAGTCTTTTTAAACACTGCAATACACTGCCAGTGTGCTCTTCTGCAAGAACTGCAGTGATTTCTCACCTTGAGGGAAAAAAGGAAGCCACAGTACCTTCAGTCTGAGAATACCATCACAGATGTGCACACAGAAACACAAAAAAAATCTCAAGTTACCTTAGACAACTGTGCACAGGATTGAAATGAAGAACCGATGAAAAGACAAAAATAATTGCATTTAAGGAAGCTAAAGATACATGGTCCACCAGGAAGAAAGATGATCTACTGGCGAACTGTAAGGGATCTGTTTGAAAGCAAGAAGCAGGAGAGGCCACCACCAAAGCAGGCTCTCATCCCAGCTCAAAAGCTCTTCCAATGCCTGTGGCAAACTTCGTGAACAAACGGACACCATAGCATGCCCCAAACTCACTGAGGGGTAGGGGAGGAAACAATAATTAGGTCAGCATAAGCATCTGACATTAAGACAGGAACTAAGATTTGTTTTCACCTGGGGTCACATACAAACAAAAACCTGAAACAAGACATAGTCTAAGTAAACGGTTTATTTGAATATGGGCGTACTAAATCACTAACCTACATTCCCATGCAATCAGTAGAACACACAAGACAGAGGAACGATGATCATTACAATACTGCTGCTGTGCTTGGCTTAGGAAAAGAGACTGTCTACAGGATTTATTAGACTGAATGCTGCAGAGCCCAAAAGGTCAGCTGCTCATATTAATGGATCTTAGTTCAGGAAGGGCACTGAAAAGAAACTGAGAAAAATAGTGTCCAACAAGCATGAGGCAAGGCACTGTACCGTGCCCAAGGAGGAACGATTCATGTCTGATGGTCCCGGACACTGAAAGAAACAGCAGCTCGTCAAAGAGGTCTAACAGTCTATTCTGGAAGCAAGCTTCGGGAAGCGTGTGGGGAAAGAGCAGACCGTTAGTGCTACCTGCTTCAGCACCGCACACAGAGTCTAAACAATGTGCTCTGACAGGCAGATGGTGCTGGGTTACAGGAGTTACTTGGTGGCGAGTTATTTGATAGCCTGACCTATACTACGGTTTTGTTGACATGTTTTCTCCACTAACTCCAGACAGACAACTTGTCAAAAGCTGTAATAAAGCCACAGCTCTGCAGCAGAACTTACTAAGTTCAAGAAGAATTTAAATATGTTCTAGCAAATAACTTGTTCACAGGCAGAAGCTGCATGTCCGCTAGACAGCTTGCCAGTACAGCTGGAATAGCTTTTTAAGACATAACAAACAATACTCTCTCCCTTTTCCCTCCCGTATAGGAAATAAGGTCTTACCCATTTTTAGAAAGCCAATGCTCTTCTCAAGAAAAGCAGCGTATGCTATCTTCAGCTTTACTACTGAAAATAACGAACTTTTCTTAGTTCACAACTAAGATGACTCTGCAACTCACCTAGTAAAAGCAGTTGGGATGCAGCCAGTATACTCTGCATGTTTTTAAGAGAACATTTCTTCGCAAAGAATTTTCCCAAAGAGATAAACCTTGCTATCCTGTGAATCAGGATGTGTCCAAAACCCGAGCAGATTCCCTAGCAGGTACTCTTCAAAATGAAGAAAACTTCCACCTACAACTTCCTTCACTTCAACTCACTATCCTCAGAGTCAAACCAGTGAAGCAAGTGCTTACTTTCTATCGCATACTACAAAATTGACACCAATCCATTGCAAAAGATTACACTTTAAACCTCAGAAAGAGTAACAGTCTGGGAGACTACACAGGGTTCGAGCTGGAACTGACAGATTTACTAGTTGCAAGAGGCTGCATCACCACGATGTCAATTTTATAGTGACAGATACAGAATAACCTTAGAGGGACCTTATATTCAGAATGGCATAAATCTTCACCAAAGATGCATGGCATGTGCGAGTGTGAAGGGAAAGCGTAGACACATTTTTACAGAGTGTCTGTGGAACGTGACAGATAATTGATCTGCACAGAAGCCGAAAGACAACTTCTCCAGCCAAGGTCTTAAAATGTCTGGAAAAAACAGGCACACCATTGTGACCGACTGACTCCCAGTCCTGCCGTTAGCTAGCTCCACTCTTAATTCGCTGCCCTTCAGATCAAACCAGTGATGGGGTTTCTCCTCTATTCTTATCAAGTTCAGTCTTCAATTTCACAGCAAGGAAGATGTAACTCCAGAGAGGCTACATACACCCTACAGCCCCACTGGTAAGCTGAGGGCTTTCCTTGAATGAAGGCTTGCAGAATTAAAGGCATATGTTGTTCTCCTCTCTCACCCTGGTATTTTGGTCATCTTGTCTGACTCGTTACGGACCTGCCACTACTCACTGGCAGAGAGTATACGGCTATATCAGTAGCAGAAATTGGTGTCTGGTTAGATATTAATATCAAGCGACAGATAACAAGCTCTTGGGAGTTATGGAAGAATCCCAAGAGGGGACTGTGCAGGTTTAGTTCTTCACAGAATTCAGTGCCCCTTTTTTAACACCTTTCTTCCCTCAAGAAGAGATTTCCAAATACAACTGACAGAACAACTGTAGTCAGAGCTTGTACAAAGAAGCGGAGAAGAAGAAACAGTGTGCCTGCAGAGACAGTGCCAACCAGAACATGCTCCTGTGTCCTGACAGGACTGTCCTCTAGCTACAGCAGCCGCATTCCTCACCACTGCCATTCGGGAGCCTGTGCTGGATCACTGCTGGAGTTTCAACCAGGCCTGGCGTGGTAATAAAAATGCTCCTGTACCTCTGCACCACAGGCCTGATACGGGATAGGGAGGGGCAGGAGAGAACCCCAATGGACTGAAGTATTCAGGGAGGTAATCTTTAGACTCCTGCTATAGATGACACCGCAGCACATCAAAACAGGCTGTACAACTAAAAGCAGCACTATCTGAAATAGTTCTATTTCAGAACCCATAGTACTGCAACATTACAAATCTCATGTACTGTAAGCATTTACAAAACATATAGCTGTGTAACCCCTGGGCTACATTACAATGAATATACATAGAGATGACATTTTCATTTTAGAAGCTTTTTCCTTCTAGAAGGATGAGTTTCCTGTGTTTCTGCACTTGAGGCCTAATGTTATATTAAACGTACTATTTCTACAGCCTACAGGTATAACCTTTCTTTTTGCTTCTTAGTTACTTTTGGTTTTCTATTTTTAGGTTCTTTCCCATTTTAGGGATGCATCAGACAAAACAAAGAGATCTAAACGCACAGCACAACTTTCCTAGGATGAGATAGTCAGTATTTTCCAAAAATAAAGAATGCAGATTTTATAAACATGCTGAGCACTCCTACTGTCTGCTGACTAAAATTATAGTTCATTTTTAAAAAACTAAGTATCCAGTAGATAATATTTTTTTCTTATTCTGTTTTTCTCTTCTAATGTTCAAACAAAGCTGTACAGAAATGCATCTTCTGTACCTTCAAAGTTTCTGGAAATTTTACACCTCCAAGACCAGCGTAGAGTTGGCATCTCAGCTAAAAAGCCAACAGCATCACTGTAGGATGTGGCTAAGCAAAATCCTTAGGTTGGCTGTCATCATCACAACTAGAGCTACCAGCCCGAGGTCCCACAGCCTGGCAAACATCTGCAAGGAACCAGCCTGGCCACAATGCTTCAGAACAAGATAAAAGAACCATCAGCCCAATTGCTCTGGAAAGGACTCCCATTTTTCATGTGGGCCAAGAACTGGGAAACTGAAATACTACATTCCAGCTGCCGCTTTCAGAAAGCGAGCCGAAGTCTCAGGAGTTTGTGTCAAAGCTCTTCTGAAGCTGCTGCACTTTGACAGGTGTTGCTTCTTAGGAAAAGTTGTACTGGTGCCATGTGGGCAAGAGCACTTTTACTCTACTTCCATTTTTGTGCTAAGAACAGAAACTGCCTGCGTCAGTGTATGGGAGCAACATATGATCCAACACTGTCACCTGTCAGTTTGCTATAATATGCCAGCCAGTGCTTGGTATATGCTAGAGACACAGGCTCTGCAGGGTTTCAGGTACCAGAAGAATTCAAGATACAACTCCACTGCATCATGCTCAGTACATTTCATTTTAACAAAAATACTAAGGATTTTGCAAGCGTTTAGCTAACAACACAAAACACAGATTTATAAATCACAGGGAGAGCAGATACTGAGGCTCCAGTGCTGAAGACAAGATGGGTCTACATATAATTACATGCTCCCCCATTACTATTTCAAAGAGTATTTTAATTCTTTTTCTCTGCAGCATCCTCACTGTGCACTTCAATCTCTCTCTCCCTTTAATATCTACCTCTGTAATGAGATTTATATGTTAGGAAACCTTCCTGACAAAAAACTTAGAGAAAACAAACCAACACCAATCATCACAACAATGCATCACCACCACCAGACTGGAAAAAATTGTCTAGTCGGAAGTTAACACACCAAATACCAACCCCATCAGCCAAGATAGCTATCTATCAAGTATATGCATCTCAAAAATAATGAATTTCAGGCCTCATCACACCATGCATCCCTTCAATGCTGAGAATTGACTTTATCCGAAACTAACCCACTACCCAGCAGCTACCAAAAAGAGCCCTTTTCGTGAGTGCAGAAGGATCATGACAAGCCGAGTCAGAGTTGAAATAGAAACTAAGTGGAACAGAGTTTCCACAGTTGAGCTTGCATCACGTTGATAGGGAAGACATGATACTAAGCATTAGGATTAAACAAAACCCCTTGTAAATTAGTTTATATTAATTTGAAGAGGCGGGCATTTTTGGGATGGAAGCCAAGAGCCACCAGTATCCAAGATAGGAAATGGGATAGGGAAAGAATAAGATCACCATCCCATTTTCATGGAAAGGCGCCACGTGAATGTGACCAAGTGCCGGTTACCAGCCCTTCTTCCCTTCCATGATGAGTATGTACAGAATTGTGCCACAATATCAAAATATGTAAAGTAATGTGTCTCGCAAAGATGTGAAACATTTGGCTGTATCCCATCCTACAACCTGCCAATGTTTAACCAGGGTCTGTATGCCATCCTGTCCATCTGCCCACTGCAACTCCCTCTCATTAAGTCCTGCACTGAACCTTTCCTTGGGTCTGCATTAGTACACAGCAGTTTTCCTAATATGTTTGTAGAGGCCAAGCAGCGTCAAGACAGCTTGCTTGACTCCACAATGCTTATCCAAACAGGATGGAGAGAGGAGGAAATTATCGCCCACCTTCTTAACGTCACATCACTGCATCCAACGCAAAGGGTAGGAGGTCACATATGACAGAGCTGGCCAACATGCGGCCTGCAGACCAAATGTTTCTTGGCTCTGCCACACAGCCCCTATTCAACTTGTTATTAGCAGAGAAACTTGCAGCAACCAGAGATCCTGGCAGGCTTTGTCAGAGCAAGCAGTACTCCATACAGCTCCAGTACTAGTTAGTTGCTGCCCTTAGCCTTGCAATGAGATGCCACTGCAGCCCTTAGACAGCCCTAGACAAGGCTGTCAGAGAAGGTTTCCCCACCAGACACATTTGAGCTTTAAAGAAGTTACTTTTGCAAAAAGCCATGGAAGTGTCACGTTCTCTGTCCCTGTTCAGTAAATACAACACTGGTTATTGTCAGGATGTATACTCAATGGACACCAGACATTAGTGTACTATCACCCCTGACAGACAGCTCATCAATACCGCCAGTATCAGTGGCAGGTTTGGAGGCTGAGGGGTTCAGAAAGGCTTCAGACTACTTTCTAAGAATGGCCTCCCTTCAGCATTTAACAGCCGTACCTATCTCTTAATTTTGAACATTAGCAGATCAGCAGGCCTGTCTGTCAGATGGTTTCTAGGCAGATCACTGGCAGTTATCCTGGAGTTCAGCATAAAGACATCAAAAGCTAAGATGACACTTTATCTGCGCAGATGAACTAGACATTCAAAAGCATGCATGCTGGTCAACAACACAAAGTTTTTAAGGATTTCGAGCAAAACCTAGCTTCACAAACCTCACTTCAGAACCCTTCTCACACTGCCAGGTACTGGCCAGACTCAGAGGGAACAGTGCTCTCCTAGGACATCCTCCAGCCTGAACAGGATGAAAAAACATTTCATATAGTGTATGCACTTCAAACCAAGCAAGGGACCTTCTCTTCTCTATTTGCTTTCAGCAGGCGATCATGTTTCAAAACACTCTTTTTTTATAGCTTCGGTGGCAGTTCACAATGACTCTTAGGTCCCACCTGGAAAACAAACTTCTACCTTAGTCCTTTGGATGTGGAAAAGGCTGCCAGTCTTATCTCTGTCTGAGACCATGTGGAACTGAAAGCTTTTACACTGGGAAGAAGAAACAAGAAGTCCCGAGATGCTACGGTTATCCTGTACTTCGAAGTGTAAGATGGGAGGGAGAGGGAAGGGACAAATGGTAACTGTAATAGAACAAAGCAGCATTATCGGGCAGAACTGTGTTACCTAAGCAAATTAGTATGACAAACCCCAGTTGGCTTCTGAACTGCAAGGATTCTTGCAAGCATCCAGTCCCTACTTGCAAGGTACAGACCAGGAGCTGCAATGCAGAGGAAGCCACTGGAAGTGCTGTACCAGACTTTTCTGTCCCACTTCTGAGCCCCATGCCAGCATATCCAGGCATGTGGAAGCATCCTACACACCTAGTCACAGCAACAGCCACACACATACACAAGGTTTCACTATGAGCTCTGTTAGTTAAAAATCAACTGAAAACCTGAAGCACAGGTTCAGAGTATTCTTCTCATGCGAGTGTTAAAGCCCTTTGTGAAAATTTCCTAATTCTTGGCTGCTGGAGAAGGGAAGGAAATCTGCTTCCTAAGCTTACTATCGCTGCTGCACAATATACCATCCTATGCTGAGACAGCAGGGTTGGACCGGACAACCTCTTCAGGTTCTGCTCTCTCCATGTCCACGCAAACGTGCATGCATGTGCCAATTCCACTCCCCCAGTATTATCATGGGGTTTCTAGAAAGTACTTTGGAGTGTTTTTTGTCTGCCAATAGCTTTTCCAAACTTGCTAATCTCAATACTATGCCCACTGCACTCAACAATATGAATAAAGATGGCCAGCCTTGTCACATCTGTTGCTTCTGCTTGATAAAAACACACACAACAAGTAGGGCATGCAACAAGTCCACATCAGCTTGTAGGGACAGTTTTCTTCCCCACCACAAAGGTTAGAAGTTAAACAACAACAAAAACCAAGCTAAAAATATTTTCACAACTTGTCAACACTCCCACCATAAGAAAAGTGTTTTTCTTTCCACTGAGGGGTAATTTGAGTTTGTAGACCTTCACAGCAAGTCTTTCTGTTCACAAGACAATTATTGTGTTCTCAACTTTTTACAAACACTAGCTGCAACAAGAAACCGAGGATTGGTACATCAACTCTAAATAATATTCAGTTTGATATTCTGGAAATCTCAGTAGTATCTTCAGTGCTAACATGAACCTGCCAATAACCTATCCTCACCTGCTGTCAAAAGGATCTGTGCAAGTATTTCATTACAGTTCTTTCCAAGTCTCCAAACATTTCATATCCCTGTCTCACACAATCAGATTCTGAGATGGAATTTGCTTACTCCAGGTGCCAAAGGGAATCAACATCTTGAGTGAGTCAGCCTGTTATCCAGCTTTCACTTTAATGCCAAGGTGAACTGTATTTCAACAGGTCCCAGGTTACACATAACAACACACCTTCAAGGAGAGAGTGAGGCAGACAGGAGTAAGGGTAGGGGAACACACAAGGCAACCTCTCCCAGATGGGAAACAGAAATGGACAAACAGATTCAAGGTTCTGTGGCATGCAGTTGGGGCACAACACACACACAACCAAGCCTGTAGCATCAAAGCAAAGCAGCTACACGCTCATAAGAAGTCTTGGACTACTTGGTGATGATCTAGCATCTCCCATGGCTGCCAGCCAGCTGGCCTTCCTTCATAAGCGTCATTTCAGAAGCTACCAAAAGCCCAGGACCACTCTACCTGCCCATTTACGCAGCCGCAAAGTCCCACAAGCCTGTATACTTCCTTCTCTGCAAAGATTCCCCAGAGTCCCATGTAGTAGTGTAACCATTATGTCAACCTCTTCAGAGCTCATTAATTGAGTATAATTGTGTCTATGAAGTGAAAAAACATCCTGAAACGAAACACACATGCTCTGGCATAGGGAGACAAAAAAAACCCCAACAACCAAACGCTCACAGATTACTTTTTTTATGGAAAACATTTTATGTGAGCAAAACGAATTTGACAGAGATGTTTCTTTCCAAAACACCTGGACTTTTCACACAATGAGCATCTAACAGCAGCTTTGCACAAGAGAGCAATGGCTATAAAATCAGCCACAGAGAATGTCCTGCAGCTTCATACCACAGCTCGCACCAGACTGGCATATTTCACACCAATGCCATGCGGCTGTCCCGTCCCTCGGGAGCACCGCTCTCCACAGCTCCCAGACCAGACTGCGCACAAACACTACCTAATTCTTCCACCAGATCTCACGTATTTTGTAAAAGTCAACTAAAACCCCACCAGTCCTCTGTGCCTCCAGCTTCGCAGGTGCTCTGGCTGCCCTTCCTTCCCCGGCCGGGCTCCCCGGTCTCACCGCCGCTTCCCACCCCCCGGGACACTCCCGTGCCCGACGCTGGAGCCCACCAGCCAAGGCGGTGGGAAACACCCGCCTCATGCGCCAGCCAGGCCGGGATGCTCCGGGCCGCCGCTGCGTTTGGAGAAGCGACGTTTCCACCGACGCAGGAGCGGAGCCGCTGCCGTCCGCCCGCCCGCCCCCGCCCTCCCCGCGGGCGGCTTCTGCCGTTGCTGCCGACGGCGCCCGGAGAGATGCCGGCGGAGGAGGGGGGCAGGACGGAAGGGCCGGGCGGGCAGCCGTTACCACCGGCGCCCCGAGATGACACAGCAGCCGCCGCTGGGCACGGCCCCGGCGGGGATAGCGGCGGCAGCGCTGAGGGAACGGCCGTTACATAACGGTCGCGGCGCGCGGGCCCGACCTCAGCACCGGCGCCCCCGCAGCACCGACACTCGTCCCCCCCGCTCCGCCCCCGGACCCCCGCTGAGGCGGCGGCTCCCGGGGACAGCGCGGCCCCGCCCGCCCGCCCCTCACCAGCGGCTGCATCTCGGCGCGCACGGCGGGCACCTGGAACCGGTCTATCTCCTCCATCATGGTGGCGGCGGGTCTCGGGCTCGGGCGCGGCAAGCAGGCAGGGCGGGCGGAAAGAAGGGCGGGCGGGCGGGCGGGCGCGGGGAGGCTCCTCAGGCGCCGAAGGACGCCGCCGCCCGCCGCGGATGCTGCCTCATCGCCGCCACCGCCGCTCGCCGCCGAGGTGACTCAGCCGCGCCGCTTCCGGGTCCGGCCGCCACAGCCCGCCCATTATTTGCATATTCATGACAGGGGCGGGGCCACTAGCAATAGTTCCGGGGCCCGGATGCTCGGTTCCCCGTGGCCCCCGCCCCGCCAGAGCTGGGACATACCATTCCCTCCCTGGGGGGGACCGGCGGCACTCCGGAGGGGGGAGGGTGGGGGAATAGCCAGGGCCGACGGCTTTCTGCGGCCGGATTGGCCGCGCGCCGCTTCCGGCGCGTTGCTATGGTTGCCACTATCAACTTCCGGCCGGCGGTTGGCCGGGAGGGCGCGGGGCTGTCGTGAGGAGCGGCCGGTGGCGGAGGGACTCTGCCGCAGCCGCCATGCCAACCAAGGCGGGCGACAGGCACCGACAGGTAAGGGCCTGTCCCGAGCGGGCATCGTAGCAGGGCGGCGCCGCGCTCCCGTGTGACAGTGCCGTGGTGACGTCACCACCGGCGCCGTGACGTCAGCCCTCCCGAATGGCGTCACTGCAGTGCCTCGTGCAGCGGGAGATGGCGGTTCACACGAGGGAACGTCGCTCTGCAGCCCCGCTCTGGCTCTGCCACCCTCAGGTCCTGCTCTGAGTGGGTGCCACATTGTCACTGGTGTGCCACCAGGCCCTCGATGACATCAGCGTTCCCAGAGCCACCACACGTTACATCACCATGCGTAGCCCAGCTCGTTTCCCTCCAGGGTGCCCCGCAGAGCTGTAACCCCGCAGGGCTGGATGAAACACCGGGGCTTGGCACAGCCCCTCTTGGCACTGCTTACTGCGTGGTTACAACATGTTGCATCACTCTGTCCCTGCACTGAGGTATGTCATCACCCTGCCAGTGACACCCTGCGTGTTCTGTGGCATTTCTATGCACCCTGTTCAGGCAAACCAGCATGTCCCAAAGCGGCAGCACCCCACACTGTGTCACTGTACTGTTGCAGCCCTGTGCGATCACAAAGTCCTCAGACATCATTGTCATGCCATTTCAACACTGTTACAGCATATGACAGTTCCGTTCCAGGGCAGGTTTTAATGCACTTGAGGTGTCCCCAGTCTGCCAGAGAATCTTTCAGGGACACCAAACAGATGGGTTGAAATCCCTGTTTTTAAAAAGTTTTTAAAAATTCGTTCAATTATACCTAGCTGTAACTCTTATCACTTTCCGTTTGTTTTACTATTTGGTCTTCTCTCAGCTCAGGCAATGAAGTGAGGTCATCTGCTAACCTTCGTGGCCCTAACCCTACTCTGGGAGCAGCGGTGTGGGTGGATGTGTCTCTGAGACACTGCCTCACTGCCTGCCTTGGGGCTCTGCGTGGGCATGTCTGCGTCTATCCCCTTGCAGGGTGAAGGGCTCAGTCAGATTCATTCCTGGATCTCATCTATTACTGGACTATCAAAGTGTTTGATTTAAAAGCAGAAGATGACCTGGCTGATAAAACCCTTTTCATAACAGGCTTAGGTCAATCCCAAAGTATTTGATCTTTGGGGTGGGGGGAAGAGGGTTAGCACAGGTGGCCCAGAAGTGACTGAGAACAAGCAGCCTGCTTCCTCAGTCCAGAACATGTGCCAGAAAGCCATAACTGATCAAGGAAAGTGGAAGGAAAAAAAGAGGGACCAGCGTGATGGTCCAGAGCTGTGAGGTGGTAGCTGAGATCCCTGGGCAATCCCCAGTGGTCTGTCAGGGGGTCTGGACAGCAGGAGCTCTTTCAGTGAGGGAACAGCAACCCTTACTGATCATCTGATCCCCTTCTAGTTACCCAAGAGTGTTTCATCTTGTCTGTGGTTTATCCACACCACAGCTGTACAGACCCTGTACAGACCTATGTGACTTATGAAGCCTGAGCTAATAAACCCCACTAAGCATGAGCTGACTTTGCAGAGCCCGATCACATTGCCCTGCTCCTGCAACCGAGCATTGGAGCCCGAAATCCAGAAGTACTGAAACGGTTACTCATGGCCCCTGAGGTCTCTGGGAGCCATCTGGGTGTTTCTGCACACGTGTTAAGAGGGCTTGTGGGCTTCAGAGTGGGCAAGAGTAAGAGAGAGGATCACTGTGACATTCCTAATCTTCTACTAGTAATTATCAAGTTACAAAGGGCTTTATAAACTTTGCAAAGGGCACAAATTCAGAACCAAAAACCACATCCAGTCCTAGATAATGAAGATGTTTATGCTAACATTGTAAAACCCATTAATAGTAATAATGATACCAACTAAACCTGGGATGAAATGCTTGCTCTGAATTTCAGTTCCTTTTATTTTTAGAATTTCCACATAAATTTTTCAATCATTTTCAGTAGCCATTATCTCAAATATTCTGAAACAGAGAGACTTTGATTCACATATTATTTGAAAAACTTAATTGATGTGCTGTAAAGACATTCATTTTATTTTAGAGCTCTCGAAACATCATAAAGTTTTTCAACTCTTAGGATTTTTGGCTTTTCATGTAACTTTCATTACAATAACTTAAAAGACAATAATTTTAACTTGTCTTGTATTGCCTTTCTTATATTTGCCTTGAGCTTGTTAAATCTGATTGCTGTTTCATGGCCCTTTTTCTACTAGAATATTCTAGTGGAAGAATTGTGTGGCTCTGGAATCCGGAGGCTTTTGCCTCATTTTCCCTGACTCAAAATATAGCCCATATCTCAGTGGCTTTGGGAATCTGGGGAGTGAATGGCTATGCCTTTACACTACTCACTGCCTGATCAGGGCCTGATGATCGGTGTTTACTGAGCCCTGATGGCCACTGTAAAATAAATTGGTGAGTCAAGGTCTAGATCCCAGTTCTTGACAAGAAAATCAACTTTGAGAATAAGTGAGTAAGCTAATGCACTTCTCCCTCATACATGTTCCTGCTCTCTGCCAATGTTTGTAGTGAGGCAGGAAACAAGCCTGTTACTTGCTGGTGAGGCTGGTTTTTCTGCTGAGCATCGTTTCCATAGGCTTTCCATCCTTGTCCCTTTCATTGCTAATGCTCCTCTAGCACTATGCTCTTCTCACCTGTCCCTGTGCTTTTGATTCCTCTATTTCCTATATATTGCTTTGTTCTGCTCTGCCTCCTAGGTTTTTCATTGCTGACTGCTTTCCCTTTGAAAATTTTCTTCCTGAGATTGTTCTCAAAGCTGAGGTAGTTACCTGAACACTATCAGGTCCTTCCTTTTTACTGCGTGTCACTTCCAGCCCCTCCTCTGCTTTCATGGCTGTGTGTTCTTCAAGTGCTTTGTGATCAGTTCTTCTTTTTTTCTTCTTCTTTTCCCTTACGAGTGGTGGTTGCCTGCCCTTCTTCTGTGCCTGTCTTGTATCTGCCTTCTCCTCTGACATCAGTTTCTTGCTTTATTTCTTTTTGCTTTATTTCTGTCTGCTTCTTTTTTTCTTTATCCGGGTGACTTCAGCCTCCACTTCAATCTCCAGCCACCTGATGTCTTTTTCTTTTTCTTTGAAAGAAATCTCCCATATTCCTGGGTAAAAATATGTCAAAAGCCAGCTGGCCATCAGAGATAAAGGCTGTGGCCTTCCAGATGAATCATTTGACTTGACCTGAGCCTTAATTACAAACAGCTTTAGGCTCTTGTATGTTTGTGTACATTAATAAGAAACATGTTTCAGTGTTCAAAGTCTGTTAAAATAATTGGATGTATCTGGATGTTTGTGTTCCCGATGCAGCTTTGTAAATAATAATACTTATGTATGCTCTGTACTTCAACAACATCCTTCCTTTTAAGTCTGAAATGTGTTATGCACAATTGAGCTCCACAGCATTTTGGGTAGATGTAGAATTATGGAAAGGCATAAACGAATGTCCCTGTATCAGACTGAAGGAAATGGAAGAATTAGATTCTCAGACCGCCTGAAAATGAGGTCTTGAGTATGACAAACAGGACACTCAGAAAGTAGAGTATTCTTTAAAAACACTGACCTGTGTGGCATGTGCACGGACATGCAGAAGTTGTTGATAGGACAGGGAACAGCACCCTTTAGCCTGGTGTCAGTTCCATGCACAGTCCTGGGTGGTGTGAGAAAGTGGCCAACAATTATGAGATTGTTATTTTAAACATGGTTATCAGGTATGCTGTTGGAGGTGTTGGTTCCAGATTTCCATGTCTTTGCTTTGTGGCTCAAGGAAAAGCCTTCTGTGAGCAGCGGAGAGCACCCTGTGCCGCTGTGTACCTCTGTGGCTGAACACACCCAAGAAGAAGCAAGATTTGGTTATAGTTGCTTAATTGATGTTGCATACACTTCTTTGCATTTACAGTGTGCAAAACCGGACTGGCTGGTCTTCTCGCTTAGGGTCAACCTCACTGTCAGCAATAGGTCACTTATGCAGTGTTGAGAAAGCATCTGAATTTGGACAGTGAGGCATTTCTCGTTACACTTGACTTGTGGTCTTGCACCCACTGACATGTAAGCAGCTGTTCAGCAAGTTGTCAAAGAGAAACAAAGAGACACCCCCCAAACACAGTCAACAATCAGACACATTTTACTTTTGTGCTAGCAAAGGCTTTTAAGGTGGTTACTGGCTCTTAAACATGCGTTAAACCATCCATGGAATATAAAATAAACACTCAGTTTAGTGTCTCTCAGAAAACAGATTATAAAATGTATTGGCAAATAGCTCTTAAACTGGCATCCCTAGTGTGTGTAAATGGATGTCTGCTGCAAGGCAGACTAGAAGTCACTTTGCTTCCTTTGGTTTTGTTTCCATTCTGTGCTTCTCTGCTCCCTGTGCCAAGCGGTGGTTTACTATGGAGATTACTAATATTCAAGAATAAAAAGCTAGCAGGAAATTATTAAACGGTTTTACAGAAATGACAAGCTTAGCTTTTATAATAAATCTCCCTCTTCCCCTTAGAATCCTACAAGCAGCTGTGTTCTCCTCTTTTCAGATTACGTGTTAACCTCTTTGCTCCAGAGGAAGTGGGAATGGTAATGTCTCTGCTCAGGAAGATGAAGTAAACTTAGCAGGAGCGTTCTATGATTGCTCAGCCTTGTAGTCTGATTGTCTTATGGTGACAGCTAGCATGGGGAGCAGAAAGACTGCAGGAATGTCTCTTTAATGATGTTAAAAAAATATAGTCTGGGTTTGTCATTGCCCTGATGAGTGTTTCATTAATACGTAATCGATTTTCAGCCCTTGGAAAATTTGCTTAATATGAACTGACAGTTCAGCTTTGCAGACTAATCAACCTGCATCATCCCTGCCTGTGAGTTTTCTGGTATTTTAGGCTGGATCTGCAAATCCGGATCTGCTTAGCCCACCTTCTGCTTTAAACATAGGGAGAAATTTCACATTACTGAAGGAATTATTGTATAATGGTGTGTCTGGCTCCTCACCTTACAATGACCAGTTGCAAGAGCTTTATCTGACAGCATAGGAGAAGGATGTACCATCCAGCAAAGGCTATAGTGAGGAACCTCATCCTGGGTGGTAGCATCATTGCATCTTCTACTTGATTAGTCAGGTCAGGCCTTGGATCTGAATGTGAGAGATAGACACATTTTTTCCTGAAGGATTCCTGCAGTCACAAATTCAGGATTTAACCCGGTTCTTAAATGAACACTTGCTTTTGAGAGTACATCTCTGCTTCCTAGGACACCAAGATGATTTATTTACCACCAGCATCGCCACTGACAAGTCAGAGGTTTTCTGCAGCGGAGGATGAAATGGTTGAAAAGTAGGGCCATAGAAAATAGCTGTTAAAAAAGAACCAGACATGATTGTTCCAGGACTTGGAAAAAGCTTCAGAGCTTTTGCTATTCAGTCAAGAAGGCAGGTACTGATAGTCCTGTCTATTTTGTATAAGTTTGGTTAATGAGTCTCAGATCAGCAATTAGTGGCTTCCATATTGCCAACAAAAAGAGAGAGTGATAATGACTGTGGATAGAGTAAGCAAGAAGGGCAAGACTTGAATGGATTGTTGAGTATGATCCTTTATTTCAGGAAGGGAAGCACATTACTAAACTGTTGAGGTCAAAATGTCCACCAGACATTGTATCTCTTTGATGCTTGCCCTCCCATTCTGGGATGCAGAAATAGGATAGCTCTTCCTAAATGCCAGCCTGGTACTGCCTTTTTCATTTACCAATGTCCTTTGGAAAGTAGCCAGTAGTTTCTTCTTACTTTAATTTTTCTGTTTTATAAAAAAAAAAAAAAAATTAGAGGAATTTCATTTGGAGACAATCCAAAAATCCTACCTAAAATTACAATTAGAAATGCTTGTTGGATAGGTCAGCAACAGGAAAACTTCCGACTGAAGGACTTGATTTTGCAGCTATTTGCATCTCCTGATGGCTTGTCTGCATTAGAGGGAGCTGTGGCAAGGGAAAGGAAAATTGAATGGCATTTAAAGCATCACTTTTTAACTGTGTCCTCTCTTCATCTGTATCATCCTGTTGGATTACTGTATCTTCGCAATAGTCAGCAGTCAATTTGTCTTGTAGCATAGTCAATGCCTGGGCCAGGGCGGAATTTCTAGGTGCCACTATCATAATCACATTCTGGAAGAAAGGTCCAGAAAAGAACAGTCACTTGAGTTTTCTATATCCTTAATTTAAGTATTATGACTGTTACTTCTAATGTCTTTTTGCTGCGGGAATTATGATAATCTGTTAATGTATTTAATGTGAGACAGTCATCACAGTAAAATGTGTTCAGCATGCATAAATTCTCACTCTGGCATTTTTCACTGTAGCACCACTCCCAGGGTGGTCAGAGTTATGATGGTGACCTGGAGATGAGAAACTCCTTATAACTCTTCAATGCCTCCTACCCATTCCTTAGTTCCCTAGCAACAATGTCTCTTTTTTCCTAATATAAATTCTTCATAATTATTCACACTCCTGTTCTTGTTAATTATTACTATTATTGTTAAAGACAGGGATAGTAGCACCATTTATTAGGAAGATTTTGGTAGACTGTTGATTCTTTCTGTAGCAAGACCATCTTCAGTTTATACAGAATTTGCTAAAATGTAACTGTTTGGATTGAAATGTTCTTTGCTGTGTGTCTGATTTAGGCTATACATTAAAAAAAAAAAGACTCTAGATGTTGAACAACATAAACCAAAATACTAGTAGCAACTTATTATCTGAACTCTGTCCATGCTTGTAAGCCTGGGGGAGCTTAAGTGAAGCAGGGAAACTACAAAAAACAAAGTGTGTCATTATGGAATTAAGCTATCATAATGCCTGTGCCCAATGGAATGAATTGAAGGTTGCCCCAGCAACCTTAATTCTCGCATTTTCTAACTTCTGAATGCTTCTCTTTGAGATGCTAATAATAGTCTGTTAACTTATAATTTTTTTTTCTATAGCTAATTATGTAACAGCAAAAATATGCTCGAATTTTAGAGATGCATATGAAGGCCAGTCCTTGTTGTGAGCATCTTTCTAGTGAATATACGATCATTATGTTGATTCATAGTTATAGTTTATTTTTCATTTGTGTGGTGTATTTGTGACCTCTTCCCTGTTGTACAAACACTGTGTGATGTGGAACAAAGAAATAGCTGTCAGAGCAAAAGGATTACATCTTAAATAATAGTTTATGGATAACACATTGATACAATAAAAAGAAGAGTGACAAAGCAATGGCCATCATTCTGAGTCATGGTGGCAGGACACCAACTACCTGGGTGCTGTTGAGGACTCTTTACATGTAACGTGGTAGAGAGGAGTTTTAAGGAAAGGTATGAATAAGGACAGTGTGCTGGCTTCGGAAAGATTTACAGGGAGCAGGAGAAAGAAATAGCAAAAGGACAAAGCACAGATACACCAATAAAAAGGAATGTCAGGACTGCCTACTTCAGCAAGTGGGGCAGCAGTAGACTTTGCACTATTACGTGAATTAGGAAGCGATGTAAAAGATTGTATATTCCTGACTGACCCATGTTTGCTCCCCACCTTGCTTTGTGTAACAGTTTTAAACAGACCTGCTAGTTTTGATGAGTGTTGCCTAGTGCTAATATTGCCAAAATACTAGTATCTCATCTCACCTCCTCATGTTTGTGTCACCTTCCAGCTGGATTCCAACAGTTTTATATACTTTGGGATGAACCTTCCGTCACCTCAGGCGCTTTGCTAGCATAGGCTGCTTGTAGCGTATCCCCACAGGAATGATGCTTGCATCGTGAAGGCTGCCTTCTGCTTTTTATACTGACTTCTGTAGAGTATTGCGTCAAGTAGAGTTGCGGTCTTTACCGTCACTGGCCAGAGTCCAGGATATCCAACAAATAAGATATTCAACTTTTGTTGTTGTTGAAGAAGGCCTCTGTGCTGTGAGGGATGGTTTGTCTAGGCAGGAGACGAGAGTTTTGCTGAAGGACCCTGGAACGAGCTAGGGACCAACACCTTCCTAGTCCCTACTACCACCTGCCAGACAAACCTGCGCTCATCTGCTCCAGGTATGGCTGTCCTGTCTTTGTGGAGCACATATGGAAGAACGACCAGGGTCTACACTGGTCAGTGTGTGCTGGCTCCCATCTTCCGTCTTCAGATGTAGCATGCTTTTGGAGTGGGCTTACTGTGTCTGTACTATGAAGCACTTGGCCAAGGATCTGTGTGATAGCCAAGTAGTCCTAAGGCATGATTGTTTGGGGTGGAGGGGGCAGATGGAGTTTTTTTATTTCAAAATACCAGAGATAATAACTGCAATTTTATACCTGTCCTGCCAGTCATGTTCTTGCTCCCTGCTCTGGGGAGCTACTTCACCTAGCTCCCAGGGAGCCCCGAAGTAAGCTGCCACAGTCAGGGAGCGGGGTCTGGCAGAAAAGTAGGAATGAGTCAAACAGAGAAGGGTGGTAAATCCCACGAACTGATGCAATGAGACCCCTCCCATGAATACCCTCTCCCAGTCATACACAACTGGATGTGGTACTCTCAGCTACCCTTTGATAAAGGGTGAAAACGTGCATGGGATCAAAGTTAAGAGTTTCAGAGCCTGGTTCTTTTTTTAAATAGACTGTAAACTTTGTTACACTCAAAATCTTGTTTACGGGCACACCTTATATATATACAACTAAGAATTTAATGTTAGTGTGACTGAAATCTTAGTTTAAACATTATCATCCGTCCAGATGATATTATTACTGAAAATAAGAAGTAATTATGTGAAAAAAAAATCATTACTAATAATACAGTTAAAATTGTTGCATGCAAACTTCTTAGTTTCTACCCCTTTTCTGGTATTGTGCTCACCCTTCTTCTGGTCCTCTGGTTCCCAAGGTTGATGGTTTCATTTTGCTGTGGGTGGTGTTGGTGGGGATGTTATGGCAAGCTGTCAGCATCTGGGGTCCTTCACTGGGAAGGATAAGATGTCCATGTTGACGGTTTCTTCTTCACTCTAGGACCCACTCTAGGACCCACTCTGGGAGTTTCTTTTTTATGTTAGCTAACACACTTTCACACCTTTCTTTTTCTTCCTTGGTCTGGTGTTCCACATTACACCTGATGTTACTGTATATGATGCTTTTTAAGTGTGCTAGATACTATTACTTTGTTTTCTTTGTTACCCCTAAATCCAGCTTTGTCCAGTTCCCCTGTCTGCAAGTCTGCATTTCCCTAACTGGCAGTGGTGAGATGCTTACAGCTGTGGGGTCCCCGATGTCAAGCCTGTGCCCCATCTCTTGTCATCCCCTGCCTGTACTCCTCTATGCCACATCCTGGGTTTCCTTAGGGTCTCTGTATCATACCAGGCCTGTACTATATCATTAAGTTACAGTTGTAAAACCATGATAGTACCATACAAAGACAAAAGAAATAAAACAAATTAGCCATTGGCCCCTGGTTGATCGGAAAAATTGCTCACGCTCTACCCTACAAACCCTTTATGGTGTGCAGAGCAGGGCAGGGTTTGTGCTGCTTCCTTCCAGTGCACTCTAACTCTAGCTTTTCTTCAGTGTCACTTTTGGATTTTAATACAGTTGCAGATATTTAACCACAGGTGGCTCTTCGGATTATGTTAATTGACAGGTGTGCAACTACCAAAACCAATTATCCTCAGACTGCCTTGTCAATGCCTTTCCTGCTGGATAAATGCTTTTATAGACTCATTTACAAAGGGTAATAGTCAGTAGGCTTTGTTTCATGTTTAAAGTTAAGAGTTTGATTTTGATTTGGATCTGAATAAAACTCTTCTCTGAAAATCTGTTTTAAATTTTGTTGCTTAAATCACATCTAATTCACATGTATCATGATCCTTGTAGAACAGGGTGCTCTGTTGCCCATTGCAAAGCAATTGAAACAGGGAGACAGGCCAGCTGTGTAATCCAGCGGTCTCAGTAGTGGTTGTGACACTGGGGTTCCTAGGCTCTCTGCTCTGCTATGCTACCAGCCCACTGTGGGATTATAAAGGAAATATCATAACTCTTTATTTTCTCCACTTGAGTCATAGCAATTTGTATTTCAAAGTGAGGTACATTTTCTAAGCATAGAAGTGTATCGGTCTGCTCATTTTTCATCGCTTTAAATATGTATGTTCTGGAATAAAAATAATCCCTGATGCCTTGCTAATAACAGCAGTTTTACATGGCTTAGCTTGTACAAAGGGAAACAACACTGAAAATTGCAGCCTTACATCTCTGCTACAGTTTGTTCTCCTCTGAAAGTATTTCTTTTCTAAATTCTTATTGTAAAGTCTTAACAAGTAATGGGGCTTTAGAAACAAGAACTGGGGATACTGGGTCAAAGTCATTATGGCTGCTAATTTGTTTAATACATCGAAGCAGATGGTAGAAGTGAATATTTAATTTTCATAATGAAGGGGAATCATGAGAGGAGTCTAGGAATCTCTGTAGAGACTTGTGCTCCTTAAGGTGTTCATAAGAGATATGGAAAAGGGGATAAACAACAGATAGTGTGATAAAGCTGGGCTTTCCAGTAGAATGACTAGGAAAACCAGACAAAAGCAGCAAATGGAGGACTTAAAAAGCAAGCAGCAGTTCTTTGCATTAGCATGTAGTTGTACCATGGGACTCCTTGCTGTGGAATTTTGCATGCTAAAAATGCACATGAATTCCAAAATGACTGAATAAATTTGTGGAGAAGAAGATCCACTGATATGAAATAAAAAGGAGAGCATATTTGGTTCAAGTCCTTGTGGGAAACTAAGAGGGCATCCTTGAGAAAACTCCATAGATATCTGCTTTTGAATGCTGTTGGAGAGAGATACTTAGCTAGGTGAACCTTTGATCTGAACTGAAAGGCGCACTCTAATGTTCTTTTAAAGAAAATCAATAAACCCATGGGAGCTTTCTCCTCTTTGTTTTCCTTCCCTCTTCTTCTCTAGTATCCCCTTCTTTCCTGTCACAAAGTCAAACACTTTTTCCAAGTAACTCCTCTGCTTTTCCCATCCATCCCAACTGGGATCCATCCTGAAACTGTTCTTGCCAAGGTTTATAATGTTGTCTCCTTTGTTTGATTTATCAGCTCTCTCTCCCTCTGCCTTGTGGGTTCTTGGTTCTGTCTGTCCCTCAGCGTCTTCTCAAAAGGATCCTCTTTGTTTCCTCTCCCACTTTCTGTAAGGTTTTCATAAAGCTTTGTCAGTGGTGCCCTTCTGTTATTCCTTAACCTCTGGGTAGTCTCCCTTAGAAATATTCTATAAGGCTCCCTGTAAAGAACTATTTCAGTGATTTCCATGGTTTTTCAGCGCTTGTGCCTTTCTAGGCGTGGGTCTGCTGTCTCTGGGCTCAACGTGACATGCAAGAATTTGGAGCAGGAGCAGTCTTTTCTGTGTTTGATTAAGGCACTAGAACCCCGTGTGTGTGACATTTAGGTGTATCACAGATAGGCAGTAACAAGGATAGAGCCTAGCATTTCTTCATGCTGATAAACTGCTGTTTTGTATTAGAAACATAGAATCATAGAATCATTTAGGTTGGAAAAGACCGTTAAGATCATCAAGTCCAGCCGTTAACCTAACACTGCCAAGTGCAGCACTAAATCATGTCCCTAAGCACCACGTCTACACGTCTTTTAAATACTTCCAGGGATGGTGACCCAACCATCATTATGAAAGTGACTACCTTTTCATTCAAATGATTTATAGACAAAATACTGGTATACTTGGCTTTTGAAACATACCATCACAGAAAACATTAGTAAGCACATTAAACTTTTATTCTGCTTTGGTTAAATTAGGAAACAAGGTGCTTTGAAGGTTTACATCGGGTATGTTCTTGCTTCAGGGCCAAAGTGGACCTTCAGGAGGAAAGGCAGTACCACCAAGGCCTTCTAAAGCTGTATCTAAAAAAAGGGTAAGATCCACAAATCCACAAGTCTTTAAAAATGTTTTTTCCTTCTTTATCTATGAGATGCAAATGAGATTCAGTCTGAACAATGGCATGTTTTATGGAATTGGTAACATTCCAATTGTTTTAGCAGTAAGGGGTTGCTCTATATTTCCACTGAGAAGTGAATTACACTAGCAAGATAGAATAAAAATAGCAGCTAAAACAAAGGCACAATTTAGGTAAATTGCAGATGAAAAGATTAAAATAAAATTTTTGGGATGTAAATTCCAAAATATAGGCTCACATAGACTGTGAGAAAACTGTGGTTTAGAAAATTCAAAAGATAACCCATATTTACTTAATTAACATAGAAATACAAGCAATAATGTTTTTACTGTCGGGTAAATAAATGCTTACAACATCCTTATTTAATCTACCTTCCTCTTATTTAGCTCCATTGGCATGGATGGAAGGACAGTTTACATGCTTTTAAAGAGTCATGGTGATAAGCAGCTTTTCACTTTCTTCGGACAAATAACAGTCTTGTAAATGTTCCTCTTTTGACCCTTTAAAAATGGAAAGTTATTTCCTTTTAAATGAAAAACATAAATAAAAGTGGTAAACCCACAACACTTATTATCTGTTTCACTAGGGAAAACAGCACTGAACTAACTGGTGTGGAATTGGGTATGATAAATGTCCTGCAAGCAGTTGTTCATGTGGGGAGTGTTAAATCATAAACAACTGTTCTGCCATCATAGTCTCTTGTGTATTACAGCGCCTGACCTTCCTTACAGAGTGCCTCATTTCAGCTCCCTTGGGGAAAAAAAAAAAGCTGCAGCCTATGACTTTCCCCGGGTGCCTGGTATATGTAGAACTCTCTGTTACTTTCAGGCACTGCATGTTTTTACACAGCATTGTGCTTTTTACCTTTGTGTCGCTCTGCAGAGAGCAAAGCTTTGCTGGATCCAGTCTCTGTACCTGCAAACAGCCTTCACTTATACCCTGGACTCATCGGCAGCTCCATGTGGCTATAAAGTTTAGCAGACCTGAGAGAACTGTATTTAAAAGAATGATTGCTTTATTTTAAATCAAGCCATTACACATTTCAAACTGAGAGAGAAATTTTGCCCGGAGCAGTTAAACACTTTAATCAGCAACTTTGCATTCTGGCAGTTTATCTGTAATGACGATGAATTGAAAATCATCCCTGCAGTGATTGCTTTCCCATTAATGATATCATATCATGACATCAACCCAAGCCCAGCCCAAAGAGAGCAGCTCTCTGTGTTGGGAGAATGCAGATGCGCTGGCCTTTGCAAGAAAATGGTTAATATTCCTCCAGGAGCCGCACCCCTGCAGCTTTGTATCTTGAACAAATTTCTAAGTGTAACTTATAGAATAGCACTTCAGAACTAAGATCCTTGACTTGTGCCCTTGAGTAGCCCTAAAGTATGCTCATTTGGGTATTATATGCTCAAAAGAAACAAAATTGCCAACTTTTAAACTGAAATTGAAGTGGAGTTACTTGAGTTTTGTTGTTGGAGTTACTCCAGTTTTGTTACAGGCCAGGAGTTATGTTCAGGCAGCAGCTCCTCCAACCCACTGAACTCTTGCTCGCAAGTGTAGCACTTCAACAATCTTCAGATTTGGGTGTGCCATTTGGGGTTATCTGCCCTGCTCAAAGCACAGATGGATGGGGAAATGCTGTTTCGTCCTCCTTGCTCCATGCCTGGAGAAGTGCTGCTTTGGGAGGGAGCAAAGCAATCACAGTCTTGGTGCGCTAATGGGCTTCTTGTCCCTGTGCTAGGATGAAGATGTCTCCACTGAAATGGGAGAGGGAGTAGATGAATCGGCGGCAGCAAAGACTCTAGTCAAACCCCCAGATCAACTGGAGCTGACTGAAGCTGTGAGTGAAACAGTGCCTGTAGTTGTCATGAGATGTGTACAAAACTCCATAAGCTGAAGCCTATCTCTTACCCATTTGTTTTGGAGGAAATTCTGCGAGACTAGAACTCCAGTACTTGCTGAAGTACAGTGTCTGCAACATAAACTGAAATGGCTTTCGGCAGGAAAACAGGGGGAATGTGCTTTGAAACACAGTTCTGGCCTTAAGACAATGTATCTGCACAGAGTTGATCCAAGAGGGGAATGGGGCTGGGGCTCCCCTCAGATAAGGAGGACCCCAGAGCCAACTGTGAGCTTTTCAGGTGCCTGTGTGTGACACACCGGACAGGGAGGTGTCCTACAGTTTGATGGCCATTTCTTTTCAGCTTGATTTGGTAGGATTGCAGTTGGTCACCCTTCCAACTGCAGTTGTCTCTCTCTTCTCACTGCTGTGTAAAACTCTAGCATTGATCCCTGTCCTCCAAGTAGCTCTCAAAGGGAACTATACATACTTTCCCCCACTCAGGTAGTGAAAACAGTTAACACCAGTACTGTTTTTTGTTTGCAGTGGTCGACTCTGCAAGCACTGCTACTGAGCTTATTGTTTACTCTCTTTTTGGACAGTATATGCTTCAAGACACAGGTTGTCTTTCTTGCATAGAATGCAGCTACCATTTTTCAAGTGTTACCATAACTTAGATAAGAATTAACATATCAACTAAAGGATTCAAGAAAGCCCACTGAAATACTATGGTAGGAAGTGAGATGACTGTTCTGGATTCCACTCTGAGCCAGCCTGGCTTCAAGCATTGTTCTTGTGGAGGCATCAGCTGCATGTGAGGTATCTGCAGTGAACTGAACATTATAGAACTGAGCATAAACCTGGTGATTTTTGAATGCTGTACATTGTATTAGCAGTGGAGTTTTATTTATGATACTATTTTGTTTCCATTCCAAAGGAATTAAAAGAGGAATTTACACGCATCCTGACAGCTAATAATCCCCATGCTCCTCAGAATATCGTCAGATACAGCTTTAAAGTAAGTGTGGCATGATCTGTAAAAGCAGAATGAGATTGTTTGCGATTAACTGGTTTTGTGTTTCCCTGGGATTTATAACCAGGTAAATTTCCTTTTAATGTGACTTCATCTTGTTACATACTTACTGCCAATGGTTCCTAAAGGGTTTTTACAGATAGTAAAAGTCTAAAAGCATTGACATATTTATTCAGAAGTAGGATATAACAATTACTTAAAAAGATCTGGCAGTGAACATAATTAGTGCAGCTAATGTCAGGAGGTAACTTTTTCCGTTCTGTGGTGGTTAGAGGACAAAAGGCAATGCTTTACTCTGTCTGTAAGATGGTTATGTCTCAGTATCCTCACATCAAGAGTCAGTTGTTTGAATTATATGAGAGCTCAGAAATGTGCTTTATGAAATCACTGACAAGAGCTGTATTCATGATGAGTAGGAGTGAGCAGGGGAGGGTGCATCAAATACTGCCAGGAAACATCCAAGAGTCACACGTTCACATTTGTGTGTGCAGAGCATATGCTGCATTACCCTTGTGCAGCCTCCTCCCGCTAGCACGTACAGCTAGCAACACAGGCTGCCGCAGGGGGAGAGTGGAATGATGGGTTTGCCTCCCACTTCTCCCTTGGAAGGGTTACATTCCCTGAAAGAAAGGACACAAGGACAGGTCCTCCAGCTCTGGCACTGGATTATCCCCAACCTTAGGCAGGGAACAGACAACCAGGTGAAATATTCCCAAGCCTGTCTCAACTCTGTGCTACTGTAACTAGTTTGACCACCAGAGAAAGGAAATCAGTCTTGTGGAAGCAAATAAGGTCACTTTCTCTTCTATTTGGGCTTGATGTTTTCCATACTTTTGGGGTACAAACAAGTGATGAATGATCCATATCTTCAGATCCTCCACAGTGACTGAAGTGAGCTCAATGCTATGCTGAGGTTGGTACAGAGAGCAGTCATATTTTTAAGAAGAAACTGTTGAAGCATCTGTGGTCTGCAGTGGCTTCTGATTGCTTTTAGGTGCAGCTCAAAATCTTAATACACAATTTGAGCTTAGGTGCGTGCCTGCACTGTACAGTGATCCACAAGCAAGTGCCAATCAAGCCAGCTTCAAACAACTGAATTAGTACAGCACTTATAACCTGGGCATGGTGCTAAGAGACTGTACTCTCTCCAGATCGTAGCTGCTCTCTACGTATGATGCTGCTCTTGTATAGGTACAACTCGTTCAGGGATCTCAGCACAACAGGACATGAGAGTCTCTTAGGGAGTGCTGTGCAGTAAAGGTCCACTAGAACTATATTTAAACTCACTTGCTGTGGTAGTCGTGGAGAACTAGAGGTTTCATGTTCTTGCTTCTTTTTGTTGTATTTTTAATGTATTTCAGTGTTCTGAGATATAAATACCTGCTGGAAGAAATTCAGTGTAAATATGCCAATAACAAACATGCATTTATCAGTATGGATCTTCTTAGCTTTAGCAATTTAGGCTACACAATATTTCTGGTTTATAATATTTTTTTTCCATGCTGATTTTGTTGGTTTTTTTCCTCTTTGTAGGAACGAGCATACAAGCCAGTAAGCTATGTGGATCAAATGGCCATTCACTTCTCTTTGAATGGAAACATGATACTCAAAGATTCAGATGAAGGCAGACGGCAGAGTATCAGATTAAGCACTGCAGCAGGTAGGTTTATTATCTGAAACCACAATCATTTTCAGCTAGGCACTGGTACTACTTATTCAACATGAGGGAATGATCATGCTTCACCATATAATTGAACAGCCCCTATTTTGCATCCTTCTCAGGAAACAAAAACCAGGAAAAACAATCAACCAGATGTTTGCCACAGTGTAGAAAACGGTGCAGGCTTTTTGAGCCATGTGAACACTAACGCTGAAATTTTCAGAGCTATTTAGTGTCTTTCAAACATCTTCCACTGCCATTAGTTGGACATACATATCTAAACTCCTTAGCCTGGTTTGAAAGTTTCAGCCACGATTTAAAGTATTAAAGCAGAAATGTTTGGAGGCTGGGTGCGCATTCAGCAAACTATCATATACTTGACCAATTCTTACACTGTTACCAGGACATCTACTTCTGGACAATGTGAGATACAAGATACTGAGCTAGTTGGACCTTTGATCTGAGCTACTATTGCCGTTCTTAGGTTTTCACTCAAAAAGACATCTTAATCAGAGGCTGAAAAGCTCTGTTGTTAGTAAAGAGTTCTAGGTTTGAATTTTCAACAGGGAAAGGTGTACTGCCTAGTGTTTTTCTCATATTTCTGCTATTTGTGAAAGGAGAAGTTGTGTCACAAAGAGTATCCTTTCCAGGTGGTAACTGTCAGGCACGATGATATCACTGGATAAGCTCCTGAGAATAGTTGTTACTTGCAGCTTCTGAGGGTCAGTGCCTCTTTTATTTTACACTTAGCACAATGTGCATGATGATTTGAAGTAGGACAAAGTACTGAATAGGATCTTCAATGCCATGAAAGCATGGATTGTTGTTGTTGGCAGTGCTTTTTGTAGATTCCGAACCAGTTGGTTTCAAGCAGCTTGATGCTAGCACGACTGCGTACTCAAGGGTGTGATTGGAATGTAGATATCCATCATTCTCTAACAAGACTAGTATATTCATTTTTATCCATATAAACAAGAACAAACCATGTTATAACTCCTATGTGCCTTGAAAGCGTTCTTCATGGTTGTACATAATTGCAGCCATTTTTGGAGGGCAGAAGGGTCCAGAGCTGAAGGGATACCCAGAAACAAAGCTACTCAGATCAGAAGTGGATTTCCGAAGTCTGATCTGAGTTGAAATCAGATTTTTTATTGCAGTCCAGCCAGAATTACTGCAGTTTCATTCTAGTAAAAACATTGTCTCCTTTTGTGGCTTTGAGCAAACAATCACCCTCCAAATTGGGGATTGGTTACTGTGTTGTCTAATGAGATAGCAATAGAAAAGGATGCATCTGTATATTAATGCTTCAGAAGATAGAAGGATCAGTAGAATATAGGATAATATGTCCTATTATCCTGGGCTTATTCACTTATTCTTTCTATCATCAGAAAAGGCTCCTGTTGAGACTTCTGCAGTAACATCTGAAGAGACAGAGATTAAAGGTGAAGAAAGCACAGGAGATACTCAGGTAATTCACCATAGTCAGCTGAGAGCTGTCCATTTTATTTTTAATATGAGATTTGAAATTCCTTTATTATAGAATGGGCTTGCTGAGGGACTTCTGTGATTGATTCCTTTAAGTCTGAGATGTCTCTGCTGTTGGTGAGATCCTGTAGATTCTACTGAACAGCTGGAGTCCTTCTGCCATTTTTTCGATTTGGAGAAGCTGTGTAGGGGGTTGACAGGTCTGTCTTTATCCACATATTATATCAAGATACAGTGTAATTTGCTGGCATCTGGAATATACCTGGACAGCATGTCCATTCCTGAAAGAGAAATTGGTGAAAATCAAAATGTGAAGGGGTGAAAGAAGCAGGCATAACTACGTGAAATAAGCAGTGGCCTGATTTAAAGGCAGTTGGCTGATCAGGAAAGGAATATTCTGTGAGAAGTTTGTTCTTATCCACATAGTGTCGGGTGCTGGAATCAAGTTCAGACTCATTTCAGATAAACCTCACTATCTAGCAAGGAAATGAAAACACAGGGTAGTGAGTCTAACAGAGTCTTCTGGTCCCTGAGTCCATTTTATCAAAGGCAGTCTTGCTCTATTATCTCACTCATGTCAGGCTTTGTTTTAAAGTAACTTCAGTTCCTGGTTTTCCATATTCCTGTTTAGATACCGTTCCAGAATCTCCTTGCTTTGATTGCTGGAAGTCTCCTAATTTCCCTCTTAAATATTGAATCTTCAATTACAGTCTCCTTCACTAGGCAGCAGAAATCCAGCAGTCTAAGAAGAAGTGCTTCTGAAGAAGAAAAGAAATGTCTGGTTCTTTCAGGGTGGGGTCACTGCTCTATTTCCTTGCAGGCTGCAGGAGAGGAAGAGGCAGAGGGCTCAGGAACAGCAGAAGTAGCTGAGGCAGCAGAGGCAGAAGAGCCTCCTCCCCCGAGAGTGAAAGAGCAGAAGCTTGCAAACCAGTTCAACTTCATTGAGAGAGCTTCAAGGACACTCAACAACCCTATGCGGGTATGCTGCCATTTCCTTCAATGACTTGGAGGATCTTTCCTTTGGATTATGTGGATTATCTGTGTTTGTGTCATATCTTGCAATCTCTGTAGATACTATTAGGAGAAAAAAACAGTGTTTTACTGTGGTAAAACATTTTGGGGTGATGAAAATGGTGACAGAAAAATTCTTGCCTAATAGATTCTCCGACAGCCTACAAGAAGTTTTGGTGCTACTGTAAATTCTTAAACCTCTACTTAGATATAACTTTTTTCATGTCTATTTTCTCATCTGAAAAAGTATAGAGCAATGGTTAGGGTAGTAGCTGAGGGCTTGGAATCCATGAATTCAGTTTCCTTTTGCCACAGAGTCCCTTTTTGGCCTTGTACTTCACTTCTTACCCATGGAGCAGGGATGTAAGTGCCCCTATATTAAAAGGATAAAGGTATTTATGCTTGTGTTAAGCACAGGTACTATAGTAACAGACCTATGTAAGTATGAAAAATCTTTACTGCTGCTACATGGTACATATCCCTCCCACTGTATATGCGTTTTCCAATCAGTACAGACCCAAGACCTTATGTTCCTTCCCTAAGTTTTTTGCTGAGCCTGCAGCCATTCCTAGCGAGTGTGTCTTCACAGGGCCTCCTGATCGAGGAGTACTAGTGATGTTGGCCCTGAGATGAATACTCAAAAAGTAGCATTCTGAATTGGAGATACAAGTTTCAGAGAGAAAATTCTCTTGTTTTCCTTGCTGCCCTGGAATCAGAGTATATACAGCTACCCCAGAGAGCCTGCCTGCCTTCTTGCAGCCGTTACACGTAGAGTGAGATGCCTTTACATCTAATAGGCTTGGAGAGATCTAAGAGTTACTGTGTTGCTGGAGGTACTGTCTCCTAGAAAGAATACCATGTCCGCTCACTACTAGAGATGGAGGATCTCAAGAGAGTTTATCACAGTGGGGTGCTTACTGCAAAGTCTGAGCTAAGATTCTGCATCTTTCAAAAATGCCTGCGGAGACCACAGAATTTGTTATTTCTCTGTCCCCAAATCTGCATATTCTCTTCCCATTGATTTTAACTGGGGTAGGCTTGTGTGCCTCTGTGTGATTCTGCCTTTGAAAGCAGAATATAGACCTTAAATATCTGTGAAGTACTGCTCTGTGCTGTACAGGATGTGCAGTTTCCACCTCTGAGACTGCTTCATTTCAGAGGTCATTGAAATGCTACAGGCAGCTTCTTAAAAATGTCCTGACACGGTAGTTACTTGAAAGAAAATGCTGTTCAATGAAATGGAAGTTTCACAGAAATATATTCATTTATTTCAGAATGTTGATGTGAGGGTGATAAAAATATTATTTCAGTAGCATCAAATGAATTGTTTATAGGTTATCATTCTGTTCAACTCTTTTTTTTTTACTGCTGTACCTAAGTGGATTTTTAATATAAAGGTCAAAACTTTTCAAATTTGGTAGGGTATTATAACTGATACCATAACTGGTAGCAGAATAGTTCAAATGGTCAAGGTGAAACAAACCATTTCAGCTCCTTCAAAATGAAATAATGAAATTAAATATTTTAAGTATGTTGGAAAAAAATCAGAAGGTCTTGTGAACCTTCTTTTGGTCCACAAGAAAATCTATTTGTAGTTGCATGATCATCAATAATGTGTGTGCAGTGCTCTGGGAGTCTTTTGGATGTTGAATTAATCTTAGGTCAATATTATTCTAACTACCTGCTATGAGAAGGCTGTTTCCACAGCTGGACTATGTCACTGCAAAGAGTTTCAATGCAAAGATTACACTTCTTTATGCTTTTTCTTTATTCAGGAAAGAGCATGTCAATCGGAGCCTACACCTTGTAAAAGTTTCTCAGCCACTGCTAACCAGGTATATCCTTTTTACTTTTAAAGTTCTTTTAGAGTATATTTAGGAACGGAGATATGAGAAAGGAAAAACCAAATTGCTAGGTTTGCTTTCCTTGCAGTGGAATGAACTCGCATACTGTGGCTTTGATCTCTGGTTTAAATCTGAAAGCAAACTAGCGTGGCTCTTTTCTGGGTGAACTTGCTAATGGTTTATATTTCTAAGGTCAAGTGTCTCTGTTTAGCTGCTTTTAATTGGTCTACCACTGGCCAGCCACCCTGGCCAGTCTGCTTTAGAGAGTCTTAAACGAGTGGAAATGGGGAAACCACAGTGTGAGAATGGTTCTGGACTCAGCAAGAGGTGGGCTGCAGCTGAGGTCTGCAGGAACAGGGATACACTGCAACTGCCTCTTGCAGGCACTGACTCCTCCAGGGATCCAGCTGTCTTTGGGGTGGGGACTGTCCTGTTCCTGTAAATCTTCCATCATTGTGGGGTGGGTGAGCTGGTTATTTAGGAGGAGCTGTGATCCAGCATTCAATACCTGGTCAGCTGCAGGACACCTCTACCAGCTGATCCCATCAGAGGCAGGTTCAATGGGGTCTCAAAATGCAGGAACAAAATAATGAAAAAGCACTTAGGACATGTCTGCATGCTATATCCACTTTAAGCACTGTGTTTAGGGAGTGGAGACCTCTGAAGATTTTGTACAGCTGGGAATTTAAAAGGGTTCATGGAGTTTTTGGGAGTGTTGCCAAGAATTTGATATATGCAACATTGTGGTTTTTTCTTTGCCTAAGTTTAGCTGTATGTGAAAGCAAATTTCTAAAACCTGAAGCTGAACCCAATGAGAACTACAGCATAAGGAACACAGAAGGCCCATTTAAGGCTGTTGCAATAGACTTAGCTCTGTTTTAGGTAATGGGAATGTACCTGTTTATTCATGATGAAGAACTGTTCCACAATTGTTATACAGTATTTTCTCCATCTCTTAAAAATGTAAAAAAAATTATTTTGCATGACATTTTACGCATGAAATATGCTATAGCTTTCATTGGAAAGGGAATCCAGCCAATTCTGCTGATTAATTCTCACAGATGTTCACGAAATGTATTTGTGTTTGTCACTGATGCAAATATTGTTTCAAACCAGTGTACCAAACTGGTATTGAAAATACTGTTTTGTTACCAGTGTATCACAAGAACACCCAGAAGAAAGTATAAGGTAATGGCAGCAACTTAAAAAATGCTGTTATAGGAAAGTGATAGGAAAGAGAGCGAAGGTGTCTCTGTCAAGCTGAAAATTGTAACCCAGTCTATTCCTGGGTTTCTATTCCTTGAAATCACAGAGTAACTGGCCTGAGACCTTTCCTCCCTCCAGCTGGACTTTCCTTTCACTTTTTCTGACAGTGAGATGACCTGAAAGTTAGAGAGAACAGAACTATTTAAGATAGCTGTTGCTAAAATTTTGCATGAAATGTTTGAAAACTAAGAGGAAAAGTTTTCCCTTGTTTTCTTTTTTCTGTTGAAAATTTGAGTAGATATAAAATAATATTTTAATATAAGCTCTTTTTTTCCTCAACTCTTTTTGTTCCTTCTTCTTCCTTATGCTCATGATTTCTTTTTCCAAAGTTTTCTGTTATGCTCCGTCTCCTACTCTTCTCATCACATCTTCTTTGTCCTTTCCCTGATGTTTGGAACATCGTTCCACCTCATTTCTGCCTGCAAATTTACAACACAATGCGGTTTTTTTGGTAAAGGTTTCTGCTACCTTGCTTTATTCCATACGCTATATTTTGTGTTTGAATCATACTCCCTGTCCTAAGCTGTTGCGTCAGAATTAGATTGCCTTTTGTTTTGTTCTGAAAGTAATGTACCTGCTTCAGATACACAACTAGCACTCCAATACTAATAAATAATTCTTAAGTAGTGTGCTGGTTTTGGTTGGGATAGAGTAAATTTTGTTCGTAGTAGCTAGTACGGGGCTATGTTTTGGATTTGTGCTGAAAACAGTGTTGATAATATAGAGAAGTTTTCCTTATGGCTGAGAAGTACAGAGAGTCAAGGCCTTCTCAGCTTCTCATGCTCTACCAACTGAGAAGGCTGGCGATACACAAGAGCACAGTCAGGACAACTGACCCAAACTGGCCAACGAGATATTCCATACTGTATGATGTCATGCTCAATATATAAAGTAGGGGAAAGCTAGCTGGGGGGCTGCTGCTCAGGGACTGGCTGGGCATTGGTCCATGGGTGGTGAGCAATTGTTTTTGGGTTTTTTTCCATTTACATCACTTGTCTTTCTTGGCTTTTATTTCTCTCTCTTTTTGTTATCTTTCTTTTCATTACATATTATTATAATAATAATAATTAGTATATTATTTTATTTCAATTATTAAACTGTTCTTATCTCAACCCGTAAGTGTTCTCATTTTTACTCTTCCTATTCTCTCTCCGATCCCACTGGGGGGAGAGTGAGTGAGCGGCTGTGTGGTGTTTAGCTGCCTGCCAGGTTAAACCACAACAAGCAGAAAAATTACTTTTGGTTCTATTCAAGTAAGACATTCCTGGCATGTGGCATAGCAGAAGAGGCAAAACTGCTCTCAGTTTCCGTTTGATCATATGCTGCAGAGTTGGAGTCCAAGATTTAAATTGTGTTAAGCAGCTACAATTTAATTTTCCAATACCACATGAGAAATGTCATAAAGCAGATGTTTAATGCATGTTTCCTATTAAACACTGGTAAATTAGCCAAAAAGAAAGTCCTACACAAAAGATATGGAGTCAAAGCACCAAGAAGAGTGTTGGGAGAAGGAAATTGTTAAGAATGCAGTAATGTGTTCTTGAAAAGTAAGACATGCCCCATCATTAAAAATCCTGGGCTTCAATCCTTCACTTTTTGTGCAACAAGCCAGCTGTCTTCAGCTAATTCCAGTGTCAGCGTTACTGTTGTGAGGACTATCATATTTTTGTGTTGGTATAGATGGCTGTTTTCTGGTGTATAATCAGGTCCTGATAAATCCCGCCTCTGTCTGTCTCTCAGTGGGAGATCTATGATGCCTATGTGGAGGAGCTTCAGAAAATGGAAAGGTCAAAAGAGAAAGAAAAACCAAAAGCTCAGGTAGCAAAGAGAGAAGAGGAGAAGAAGAAGGGAAGAAAGTTAACCTCTCTGGAGTCACAGGTATGTTTCATAATGCAGGCAGGAAGGAGCCTGCTCAGAGTGGTGGTGGATGCATCCGAAATGCAAGTCAGGTGAAATTCAGGAAGTTGTGCTGGCTGTGTAGCTAGTTGTCTCAGTTGGGAAGTAACAACCCTAAGAAATGCAAAAATTAGTTTTTGCTAGGAACTGTATTTCCAAAACAGGATTTCCATTTTGCTGTACTTTTTATAAGAATACAAAACAGTGTAAAGCCATAATCTTTTCTTCAAACCTGATTTGCAAGTGATTTTTATGGCTTTCTTTTTTGTGCATTATCATGTTTGTATCTCATTTTTGATTAGCACGCGAGGGATAAAAGAATGAAAAAATAGAAACACTGTGTGACTTTTCGAAGAATTCTAAGTGATACAGAGGTTTTAGGTACAATCTTCCAATCTGGAAGGCAAAGAAATTTAGGATTCTTTCAAAATGTAACAAAAGCATGGTAGTGAAACGCATTTCACTGTTTTTTGTTATTTTAATGATAATGTTACAAAGTTATAATTTATATATTATGTAGTTATATACATATAAATGGTATATAATATATAATTTATATAAAAGTTAATAATAGTTGATTGACATCAAAGCCTACATACTTAAAATTGAGTAATGATTCTGGGAGGCTTGAACCTAATTTGCTGGGGGATCTTTGATGCATCGTTCATTCATTTAGTTGGAAAGTGACAGAAGTGTCTCTCTCCAGTGTTTGAAGTCCCATGCCACGGTCAGTTATTACACAGCATGGTGATACTTCAGTCATGGTGATGTGATCATCCCAAGAGGAGGTCAGCCACTCTGAGTCCTATGGAGTAGCAGAGTGAATGGCAAGGGCTGCTGAACTAGAGTAGCCTCCATTAGTCTGGCTGCTCAGAGTAGCAGGTATCGTAACTCCTGCCAAGCTCCGAGCTGGTGTTGTGATCTTGCTGTGAGGGTGATACTGACTCCTAATCCAGGCTGCTCTGGGAGGAGTAGCCTAAGAGTGTCTTTCAGGGCTGCCACAGTCCATTCCGCTGAAGTGACAATATCCCCATCTTAGAAATTTGATTCCACTTCAAGCACTAAGAATACAATATGGCAGCTCTGAAAGATTTTCTTCATGTTCCAGAATGTTTTCAGGGGGGTCAGGAAGTTTCTATTAGGGTTTAACAGAGTTTGATCTATACAGAATTGTGGGTGATTCTTTCCCCCCGAGTCTAAATTAAACCATTCAGAAGGCAAGCGGAAATAATTTCAATAATGACTGGAGCAAAATGCACTGAGAACTATAATACAGAAACATGGAAGTCAATTCTTAGCTTGCCCCTAGAATAGATGTAGATAATACCAAAATAACTAAGATATATCATATGTAATAGAAGCTGGCTCCTGAAATTGGCTTTAGCACTTCCATACCATATGGCTGATTCAACTGTAGAGGATTTGGCTGGTTTAGCTACCCCAGCAGCACTGTGCCAACAAAAGCCTTATAGTAAATACAGACCAGGAACATGTTCTGACAGGCTTCCTCCTGTGAATTGTGCCATTGAAATTCACAGTCCTTTCAAAAACTAATAAACCTTTCACCAGAATACATTTTGGAGAATTAAGGCTGAAGTCAACGGTACAATTATGGGCTTAAAGGTTGGACTGCTGAAAGCTGATAATGAAAATGACATAAAAATTCTACCAATGAAACCATATTGTAAAAAACCCGCTGCATGCTCCACTGACAACAGTGGGAATTTGAAATCCAGGCACCCATGATTCCTCCCTTTGCTTTTCACTCTTGGCACTTTCCAGGGGGCTTGCAGGGAAGCCAGTACACTGAAAAAGTGAAGGAAATGCTTCTTTATGCAGAGCCAGTGTCCCAAATTGAGGCCTTCTGCAAGGCTGGTGGACCAGCTTGAATGTATGAAAAACCTGCTGAATTTTCCAGTCATTAAATGGAAAAATGCAACCTGAAGTAATCCAAGGCTAAAATCAGACTTACAACAGGCGTTACCTCTGGTCGTGTGTAGGTCTATGGAAATTAAAGGTTGATGGCGTCAGAATCTGTACTTCTGGTCTGAAGTCAGCAAATGGAGAACTGGGATTTGTGGAGCTTCCAACTCACAGGTTACATACTTTGAACCACACATGGTAATGGAAACAGAGCTTTCCCAGCTAAACACTTTCTGAGGACATACTGCCTTTGATCATTTCTGAAAGGGAACTGTGGAACGTCAAGCAGGAGATGTGGCTGATCTGGATCAGGGATACAATGGCTAGAAGCAGTAGTTGATTTCCACCATTTTTTCCATCAGACTAGGTTCTAGGAAGAAAAAGTCTGTGATAGCACTGCTGAGATAGCACAGATTCAACTCAAAGACAAGAAGAGGAGAAAATGAGTGGGTATTACCAGAGGTGGATCTCTAATGGAAGCTCTTGCTGTGGTAGGAGGCCATGCAAGAGAAGATCAAAGAACTAGAGCTGCAGCTGGAGATGATGGTAGGGGTCAGATGAGGATTTGAAAACATAATGGATGAAAAGAAAGAGAAAACAGTACTGGTACTGAATAAGAGGTCAAGAGAACAGATGACTGGGACGGGAAGAACATGATCCATGGAAGAATGTGGCCAAAGGAAGAGAAGAAGAGAAGAGAAGAGAAGAGAAAAGAGAAGAGAAGAGAAGAGAAGAGAAGAGAAGAGAAGAGAAGAGAAGAGAAGAGAAGAGAAGAGAAGAGAAGAGAAGAGAAGAGAAGAGAAGAGAAGAGAAGAGAAGAGAAGAGAAGAGAAGAGCCTTGATAGTAGAGTAGAAGCTCCTCACTAGGGGAAAAGAAGTAGAATAAAGCCATGCACTGCACTGAAGAATGAGGAGAAGAAGCAAGGAAGACGTGGTTTGGCAAAACAGAAGAGAGAGGCAGGCAACAGAAAAAGGAATGGAGATAACCAGGGATTCCAGCAGAAAGAAGGATGAGAATGATGTGAAGAAGAATATGAATGAATAAAAGTTGGAGTGGCAGAAGGTATTTGACTGGAGAGTGTGATGAGGGACTTTGGGAAATCTTTCAATATGTCCGTTACTCAAATGGATCTAGAGAGAAGAGGGCATCTGAGAGCTACATCCGAGAGCAGTGATACAACATTTGAAACTTTTCCTTAGTTTTCAATAAAGCAGCAAACAGAACATGGAGAACACCGAATACCGAAGAGGAATGATATGAAATTTGCTGAGCTGAAAATAGTTGGAAGCAGAGAGAACTAGGCAGAAGTGTTGTATTTGCTTGTCCTGTTCTTACTGTTCCTGAGCCATCTGCTTATGGCTCTGATTACAGAGACGATCCTGGCCCAGAGATACTCTTGGTCTGATCCAGTACGACCCTTCCCATGTTGTTGCGTGAGCATAGAAATTACAGTATCTGAGGTAGAAGCAAAATGCAAAGAGCTTAGTGCAATTAAGTTGAATGCAGGCTAGTGCCTCTCACCCTGAGATGACACGGCATGAAATCACAAGTCTGATACCAAAGATTTTTAATGAATCTATCTAAAGAGGGATGGAACTATGTAATTGGAGTACAACAAGGATATATTACATGTAAGAGGGGTAAAAATGGTTCCATTAGTCTGACCTTTAACAATATATGAGGCAATAGAATTAATATGGAGGGAGAGAATAGAGAATTGGGAGTAAATATGAAATGGAATAAAATAGCACGTTTACCAAAGGTAGGCTACATCCAAATAATCTTATCTCTTTCTTTGATAAAAGTTGTGGTTTCCCTTAACAGGGAAGGTATAGTAAAGGTAATCTAGCTGAAATTCTGTAAAGCTATTGCTATACTGCCTTTAGGAAATTATTAGATAAACCAGAAAAGTTGTTATTAGTACAGACTGGGAGGGACCCGTGGAGGGGAAGACTGTATTTTGGAGTATCAAAGCGATCTTTGATAAGGTGAGGGTTTGAAATGACAGGGAGAAACATGAGTGTGTCGGTTGGTGAGTTGTGATGTGGCTATGAGAAGACAAGTACATTGCTGGAATGTATTGTGTGAGGGATAGCAGAGAAATAGTATTTCTGTTATGTAAGATGGGGAGATATCTTATCTGGGAGTAGTACAGGGATATATGATTTTGATCACGTCTTTTTAAAGATGATAGATTACAAACCTGCATAGATATGGAAAAGACTATAAGAAATAGAAAGCTTGAATACAAGAGCCTAAAAAAATCTTAGCATATTTATCTGGTAGTGCAAAGGTAGAGAGGGAATCTGAGGTAGATAACAGAGAGGGAGAAGAATTACTAAGGCAGAGGATAGTGTAGACAGAAATACAGATGGATGTGAACCAGTTAGGAATATGTTAAAGCTGGAACTTACTGCACTGAAGCAGAAGTGGTTGAACAATTTCTTAAAAAGTCCAAATAAAATTTATATTTAACAGAGAAATGTGCATTTCTGAATCATGTGAGACCTGTCTGACTTGTCTATCTCACTATAGCATTACCCCTGTCTGAGATATACCTGGTGAAACAGCCCAGCCCACAGGGTCATAATTATAATTTGGAAGCTCTTGGATGACCACAGTTATTTTTTAAATAACAGCTGAAATTTGAATGCAATTAACCTTCACATTATTGTTCACCTGTTCCTGGTCATGCCAAGGAGTGATGAGTTTTTACCAACTCCCTTATCTTCAATCTGCTGTTTACAGAGCATCAGAATTAAAAGCAAACAGTGAAAATGAACAGATGAGTACAATTCTGGAAATGAATGACTCCTTGACAGGATTCAACCTGGGAGATTTTATTTGGGATTTGCACTGGGAAAGAGGTGACAACACCCCTCTATCATGCTTTCTTCTTTGCAAGCCAGGAGTTACACACCAGCAGAAGCCTTTTTTCGTGCATTAGTTTACTGGAGTTACACATTGCAACTGGCCAGCTGCTGAGAGGCAAATACGAAGCAATTAGTGTTAATGAATAGTAGAGCAAGACCAAGATATTTATTTTCAAAGTACTAGCCCATTATCCATCTTACATATGATGCGACGTTGCTGTTCTAAAAATAATTTATGCACAGAAATAAACAAAACAAATTTGTTAGCTGATGAGCTCTCATTACATTTGGCTAGCTAGTCCAGAGTTGGCCTACAACAAAAAAATGAGTTTCAAACAGATCTTTAAAAAAAGAGATAAATTAGGCCTATCACTTCCACTGAAGATTTATTTCAATAACGTACAGAATAAATCAAACCTGAAATAGGACAGGATCCAATGAGAAGATAACATACTCTGATCCAGTTTAATGCCAAAAATGTAGTTATTCATGGCTGTATTGCTAACAGCATAGCTACCTAGCAGGAAAGCTGACTTAAAGCTCTTTTGATTCATCTGGAGAGTTTCCTGCATTGCAGGAAAAATTCCATTGAATAATACATTGTTTCTGTATTTACAGGGTTTTTTTGTTTAAAGCCTGCTTTCTGCTGACAAAAAAAAAAATATAGATGAGGCAGGGTCTAGCATTCATCTTTGAGAACACATAAAGTAAGCCTTATCTTCTGATCTTCAGTCCAGAATGATGTCTCAGGTTGGAAATTCAGAATGCTTGCAGTGCAAGTTTCCTTGCATGTGTAAGAGAACAAGAGCCATGAACCTGCTCATGTCTGTAGGGTACAGCACTGCCGTTCTTCCCCAGCTCCTTCCAGTAGCAGGTGCATGTTAAAACGGAAGAGAGATTTTTGCCTGCATAATAGGTGAATGGAAGACAGCCTAGCTAACGCACCTGATGAACCAGCAGGACTCCAGGGGATCTGTTCTTTATACCTCGTAACTATGACTTTTACAATGTTGGAGAGAAAAGGTTTTCTTGCGCTTCTCTTTTCCTAAATCAAACTGTAACCTTTTCAAAGTTTAACCTCTGTCAATTAAGCTTAATCAGAGCAATATGCTGGTGGCAGCCAATAACATTTTTGTAGTCATATCCCAAAATTGCTAGACAACTGTTAGCAAAGGTGAATTGTTTTTTTTTAGGAAGCGTTTTAGAGAAACACAGGTCTTACTGTGGCAGAAGCAATAATGGCAACTTAAAGTCAAAAGAGAGAAATCCCGGCAATTGAAAGTATTGATTTCTACTTGAGATGTTTCAAGCATCCTCTTTCTCTCCCCCTTTAATTTCTTCTCATACTTAAGAATTCCTAATGTCTAGGGAATATCATACTGTGTTAAAATTTGAAAAAATCTTTTCCTGCGCTTTCTTAAATTCTCAACATGACAGTAAATCCTCTTTGCTGTTGTCAGGAAGTCCTCTCACAGACCCAGGGAAAACCTGAAGAACGTGAGAGCGGCCACAATGATTCAGATCAAGGCTCTAACCACAAGTGAATGTGGTAGGTAGCGTAAGAACACAGCGGGAGTATATCCCAGACCCAAATATTCTTTCAGCCTTCAACTATTTTCAGCTATTTCCTAAGCCTGATGCGATTTGGCACATAGATGGAAGTACTTGTTCAGTCTTCCTTGAAACCATGTAAAATTCTTGCATCTACAACACCCTTTGACAAGGAGTTGCACAGATGTGTCTTCCTTTGGGAAGAGTCACCTCCTTTTGTTTATTTTGAACTTGAATTCCACTAGCTTCACTTGACACCCCTACTTCTTGTATCAGAAGAGACAGTGAACAGTCAGTCCCTGGCCATCCTCTCTGGGCCATTTAGGATTTCATAGACCTGTCTCATGTATTCCCAAGCCATCTCTTCTCCAGACTGGCAAGGCCCAGCCTACTCAGTTTTTCCTGGTACAGAAACCGTTCCAGACTTGGACTATCCATGTTGCCCTTCTCTGAACTTGGTTCCAAGTTCTCCTTTATCCTTTCTGAGATGGGAGAAGACAACTGCACACATTACTGAAGGTGTAGGCAAAGTATGGATTTATAAAAAGCGTTGCAGGTTATAGAATTGCTATTTTTTCTCTTTTGTCCTGTCTACACCTTTATGTAGTCCTTTGGGTTTCATGCTCTTTGAAGCAAGACTCTCAGTCTCCCTTGAGTCTGTGCAGAGCCCAAGAAAGAAGCAGAAGGCTGGGACACACATAATCTGAAGTCATGTTCTTGGTTCTGACTGTGACTGTGCAGTACAGTTTTGGCAAGTCATTTCGCTTTTTCTTTTCATGTTCAGGGCACTCTCTGAGCTGTGTCAAGGATGACAAGTTTCTTTTCTGTGTTGTCGCTGTGGAGGAAATCATGCTGTGCTGGCAGCCATCTGTCCCTAGCTGGGGTTTGAAGATTAAAGGCTTTGAAACACTGATGGGGCTTTGGGGCAGCGGTAGTAGAGAGGGATTTAGGTCCCTGGAGCAGCATGTTGTCAGAGCACTTTGCGTACACCTTGGCATTCTCACAACATTGTGCAGAGCTGTGCTAGCATCATCCTCATGCCCAGCACAGTCTGAAGACTTTTAAGCTCTGTCCTTCCAGTTGCTAGCACCCAGGCTTCTTGTTCTACTTGCTGGTTAATCCATCTTGGATTTTGCTAGTGATCACATATAAGCACACAGAGGATAAAGAGCACACTCACACAAAAAATTGTTAGGAATAGAGTTTAGTAAGAAGATGGTTATAAGACTGTGGTGATCAGGCACAGGGCTCTGTCAGTCAAGCATACTAACCAGCCACCTGCTGACAATCAAACAGCCCCTGTTATGCACCCTTTTCTCCATTTGTCCATGCTGCTTCTTCCCCCACCCACCTGGATTGTTCCCTTTCTCCACCCTTGTCTCCTTCCCATCAACAACCTGCCCCTAATTACTTTTTCCCCATTGGTCACATTTTTGCTATGTCCATACCCAAGTTTGCTATTTCTGGCATAGTTTCCTACGCAATCTTAGCCTTACATGATATTACTGATACAGTTACCTAGAGACTGCTGGCCTTGCAAGATGCCATTCCCCCAAAGGTTTCCAATACTAGCATATCTGAAGATATATCTGCATACCTTCACATATGCGGGCTTGCCCACTTGTGGTGTTCTCTGGCCAGGAGGATGGGTTTTTCCACAGTATCAAAACAATTTCCACAGGAGCTGGACAGCAAACTGTCCTTTGTATGGTGGTTATATATTGTATGAGCTTATGGATCTATGAATGCATCAAGTTGGAATTACCCAGTGATTGACTGAAGGATTTCTAAATCCTGTGATCTCTACTCAACACATGAGACCTTAAAGCTCTCCAGGTAGAGATGAGAGGATGCTCATGCATGATCAAGCATCTATGATTTCATTTGTGAAGCTAATGAACTATTATCAAGTGAGGTGCGGGAGGGATTCTGTGTGTGCTTTTAGCTCATCCCATCATGAGGTAGCTTGAATGACTTGAGGAAGACAAGACTCTAACTGCCTTCACAGATAAGTACCTTCCAATAGAGCTAAATCAGGAGCAAACACTGAAGTTAGTGCAGCTCAGGTGTGGATGGCATCTTGCTAAACTTATAATAAAGTCATTGCCTTAATTCAGGTGCCCAGGTGCTGGTGTGAGGAGCTTCAAATTATCCTGTATTCAAGATCAAAGGACTGAAGTTTTTCAGTCACACAAAGTCTGAAGGACTTGTAAACAGGTAGGAAATAAATTTTCTCTTCCTTGTTTTTCTTTTCAACAGAGTGATGATATAATCAAGATCTCAAAGGCTGCTAAAATAATGGAGCGAATGGTGAATCAGAACACGTTTGATGACATTGCACAAGGTATGGCCCTGCTGGGAGATGCTTCTGATTCAAGCCAGAACTCCAGCAGATGAGTGACCACAGCTATAGTGAGAGTAGAATAGAATAGAATAGAATAGAATAGAATAGAATAGAATAGAATAGAATAGAATAGAAGAAACAGAGCTAAAATGAGTAGGGCTAGGAACCTGCTGACTCACACAAGGCAAACAGGACAGCAGACCGCGGGCGTTCAAAGGGCATGCCACATCAGCCCTGCTCTGAGCAGGCTGGGGCCAGCAGGTTTGGTCAGCATTGCCCTCCCTGCAGCACTTCCCTCCCTCAGCAGGTACTTCCCTCTTGGGTGCAGGTGTTGGTGACAGCAGCCAGTGCCGAGCATCTGTCTGCTGGCATACAGGTCCCAGCCACAGCGACATATCCAGTCTCAATGTTGTTTTGCAAGGGTTTTGCTATCTCTGCTCAGCTCCCTCCTGAAAGGCCTCGTCTAGCTCTGGGAGTGGCCTGAGGTCACTCCTCACTCCCGCCTTCTGCTTTCTTGGTCATCCTTTGTCTGCTTTTAGAGCATCAGCTTTTTTTGTGTGAGGGCTTGGTGCTTGGGAAAATGCATTTACAGGACTTAGGTGATGGTTTGGAGTTGAGACTTAAGGACTGAGACAGTTTTTATACTAACAATTGGGTTATGCAGAGGCTGTGAGGATACAGAATGTTTTTTAAAGCTTCCCTGGCACTGGATCATGCTGATTTATTTCCTATTTTTTCACCCGGACCTTTTCTTTGATTTTTTTTGTTTTAGATTTTAAATATTTTGAGGATGCCTCGGATGAATACAGAGACCAGCAAGGAACCCTCCTCCCACTGTGGAAGTTCCAGTATGACAAAACCAAGAGACTTGCAGTTACTGCCATCTCCTGGTAGGTCTCTTTATTACAAACTTACTCTCGGCTGTTCGCAGGGGAGTGGAATTGGCTGTCATGGCATCTTACAAAGCAGGGCTCCTTTCTCTGGGAACACTGTTTTGAATAATTACAGTCAGCTGTTTTGGTAGCACCTAGTCACGGCTGGTGCTTCTGGATGCAAAGCACCTTGTGTAAGGCTGGATGTGCCAGGCTTGTGCCGTTCAGCAAAAGGCACAGCAGGCTCTGTGCAGCACTAGGGCAAAGTGAGTGCAGTTAGCAGAGGAAAGAAGAGTCCCTTCTTGGGAAAGCTGGGATAGACATGTCATATCTTTGGACAATATGCTGTAGGAATCAACCCTGAAAAGCCCAGGGGAGGAGAAGGGGTAGTGACTATATTTTTGACAAGTATCAACACAAAAGAATTAAAGCAGCAGAAAGAGAAATGCAAACATTGCATGTGCCAGACAGGTATCACCATTGACTAAAAGATGCTGAGGCACTGATGCCAGACAAGTCCTTTATGCATGGTACATATTCAGTCGCTTCAGACAGCAGTACTGAGATCTTAAACAGTTCAGTTTAGTAGGCATTTACCCTGCAGTCGATTTTTGCATATTTATTTTTGGTCCACAACCATTCACTGATACTTTCAAATCAACTCTCTTTTTTCTGAGATGTTATTGCCATGGTTATTAGCATGAAAAAAACACTTGTCACTAACCTGAATGAGTCCTTTTACTTTTTAACATGCTTGAATCTCCCCAGAGCTGGCTTGGTTCATGCACTGAGCAAAAGACATACATAGTCTGCTCCTGCCTTGTGCTCCCCTGCAGCTAGACCTCCTCTCATTGTTCGTGGGGCAGTGTCAACACATCTGTGTCTTGCCAAAGAGGACCTATGGAGAGACAGAGCAGGATTGCTCTGTCCTTTCAAGCCACTGCAATAACTATACTTTAATAGAATATCAAGGATGCAGTTGTGTGAGAATTACAAAATAACAGTAGAATGAGATGTAAAATTGGGAGAAAAGGCATCTTTTATAGGTAGTTTGTGCTGCTGTTATTCTTGTTTCCAGAAAATAACAGAAAGACAGCCCTGAAGTTGGAAGAATAGCCCCAAATTGCCTTATGTAATAAGCTTTTCTAATTTAATTTTTATTCTTACATTGTTAGCAGCGACAGTGCATTTAGGAGATAGAGCAAGAGCATTAGAATGCATAGGTATTAGCCCAAGTGAAAAAGGAGAGGAGAAATGAAAAGAGAAGTGGTTTTATTTTGTCAATTCAGAATAGCAAATCAGAGAAAACACTCATTAGATAATTTTTACATACATTCATTTCAGAGAATTGTTATCCACTGGTTGAGCTCTGTGAGCTCAGGGTCAGCAACAGTACTGACTTTTATCCCATGTAAACCCTAGAGTAACGGTCCACACACAGCAGAAGTTGTAAAGAAGGTAGATGTTTTTCAAATAAAGGGACTTCAGAAAACATAGTAGATGGCTAATTGCTCATAGTCAGTATTCCTCAGCAAATACACTGTTCACCAACTGGGTCAGAAGGGAATTTCCCCTCCTGGACTGTGGGAATGATCATGAATTCATGAACTGATAGCCATCTCTTAGAAGCTTCCCTCATTATTTAGTAACAGGTAGGGAAAGTAAGTTTATTGGGTATTATTCTGTTATGGTTTAGAAAGTCCTTTATTCTTGCCCCTGAAAGATGGAAACTGGCACATTCCTGCCTTTTTCCTTTCCTCAAAGACTTAATTTTTAAAAGTAAACTTTCCATGATTATGAAATGGATAAAAAGTGCTGGAGACTGACATCATGTCTGTCTGTGCCCTTTTTATCCTTTTCATCTACTGCTGTGGTCTTCTGATGTTCTATTTTTTTATGCATGTTGAGTCTGGAAGACTTACTCATACACAAACTTTACTAGTGCATATGTTCAAAGAATCAAGCCCTCAGACTGCAGTCCTGTGAGAATGGACTCTGATATTAATGTGTGAAACACTGTGCATTTCTCTGGAACTATATGGTTAATAATAAATGCAATCTTATATATATTTTCTCATTACAGGAATCCAAAGTACAAGGACCTATTTGCAGTGGGGTATGGCTCTTGTAAGTAACAAATGCAAAAAAATCATTGAGAGATTTAGAATATTAAACAGGTGCGCTGAGGTCAAATCATATAATACTCTGGGGCATGGATTGCATCTCATAGCAAGAACTCACCTAATTTCAAAGCAGTAAATTGAGATTTAACTCAAGATAGGGATTAGGCCTTTACGTTCCATGACATAAACATTCAGAAATGCATAGGCAGCGTTAGCCAGGGCTTTTGGCTTATGACAGTGCTGACTCTCCCTTCGGTCAAGGACTTGCCTCTAGAATCACCACTTATTCCTTTTTTTCTTACTTGATGGGCTCTGATTTCTTTGTTCCTGCCCTTCTCATTGCTGGAAGACCAGATATGTTATGTTTTGCCAGAAGCTAATCATGAGAGACTTCTCTAAGTGTAAACTCATTGCTTTCTTGTTAGGAGACGCCTTTCAGGGGTGTCTTGAAGGATAAGCTCTCCACTAGGGCACATCAGGTCTGGACGTTGTGAGAAGGCACTTTCCCTGCTGTAGTGTCTGGGATTGGACATGGGATAATTTTGAGCAGCAATGAACATAAGGTTCAGGGATTGCTGTGTTATTCCATATTAATCTCTATTCAGTATTGCTGCTCTCACATTCAGGAAATGGAAAAGAATTCTAACAAGTTGATGTTTTCTTACCCTTTTTTGTTGTTGTTTTGCTGTGTGCATTATATCTACCTGCTCAGTTCATGTTTTGTTTTTTTTTTTACAACACGAATCCATATCAACAACTGTTCAGTATCTCTCGTTGTTTACAGACACGCTGACTGCTGTATTCTGAATTCTTGTCTTCACATCTCCTCCTTTAGTCCTGTGTAGATGGGGTAATAATGTCACTGTGAATAAACATTCTCTCGTCTGTTCTCTCACTCTCTTTCACTTTCTAGCTCTACCTGAAGTGCTGACTATTGTGAATAGCTTCTTAGGCAGGGGACAGCGTTCTGGTAGTTCCCCCTCATGACCCCTGCTTCCCAGAGAAATTCCCAAAGGGAGGAGACCAGTTGTGAGACAAGTTTTCCTGGGGTCTTTCTCACCCAGGTAGTGTTGGCTCCTCAACATTATCTTCTCAGCAGTCTACTTAATAGACTTCTCAGATCCCCTGAAAGCGCCTCTAGGACTCACTAGGACTCTACTGTTCTCCACTATTAGTAGCTGCTGTAAAGTCACATTGCTGGCATTCTCATGTAGTAAACAGTGACCTTAAAGTCTCAACTTTGTATCAGGTGGGTGTTGTTAATTAACAAGGGAATATGGATGAACAACCGAAATCCCAAACTATTTTAAGTCTCCACTGTTTTTATATCAGAGCTTGTGAAGATCACAGCAGTACCCCACCTGCACATCTGCAGGGCATCTGCTCCTTGCAAAGATGTCCCCCCAGGTCTTACCGTTAACTCTGACACAAAGCAGAGAGAGGCTGAGAAAGGAACAGTATTGCAAAGGCAGCAGAGCCTTCTCCTTGCTGCAAGAAGAGGACAGACTATAGAACAGTCAGACTACAGTCATAGGTTTGTGAGAAGAACTAGATATTTTGACCCAGTCAGTCTGCCTATTCTCTGTAGCAGGACAGTTGTCCTTCTTCTTTGAGTGTTAGTATTTATTTATTTAAGAAAGAGCTGACTCTTCTGTAGGGCACTAGTAATTGTCTGTCTGGCTTGAAATAAAGATCAGTCATGGTGCTACAGGTAACCAGTGGTTGAGAATTGCAGATAGCATGATTAGGCACTAAAATTTTTACCCTAAATACCCCAGCCCTAGGAATTCTTTGTGCAGAACAGAGAGTGGGGGAGCCTAAGAGACGGCCTTACCAGTAGCTACATCTTTGCCCACCAGCCATTTCAGTTAAACTATATGTGCTTGCAAATTACAAATGAACATTTTTGCTAGTGTTCTTTGGGCTAAAAAAGTCAGAATCTGTTGTGAATATTCTGAACTACCAAGGCAAGTAATTTTGTATTTATTTTAAGGGAACACCTTTTTTTGAATGAACACTGAGGGCTCTCAGCTGTGATAAAATGATTAATGAAATTCATTGTTGAGAAATATAGTGTGTGTGGGATAAAAAGCTCAGCACTGGGCTCCAAGGAGATTGCTGTAATTCGGGAAAATGATCTTGAAGTCATTTAAGTACATGTTTCTTTTCAAACACTTGGTAGTGCTCAGCAATAGTCAAAAAGGCAAAACAAAAATTGATAGGAATTACTATGAAAGAAAAAGAAAACAAAACTTCCGGATATAGTGGAAACAAAATAGAAAATTACGTATAAAACAGCAGTAGGAACAACAATAGAAAACTAAAAAGAGAACAAAACGATTCGTGATAAACTGACATCTTGATTATTGTGTGCAGTTCTGGATGTGAGCTCTAAAGAAGAATGTGTTAGGCTGTGGAAGGATTGGAAAAGGTCCAGAAAAGGGCAGGAAGGATGAACGGAAATATATACAATGACTTTTGTATCAGAGACTAGGACTTTTATAGCAGACGAGGGAGAGGGACTTGGTATGGGTCCGTAAAATCCTGAGTGGCATGGAGAAAGTGAAAGGAGGTCAAATGTTCATTACCGCCCATAACACAAGAATGAGGGAGACCTTATGAAATTATTGAGCAGCAGGACTGAGACAAATTTAAAACAGAATAATATGATACATAATGAAATTGTGGAACTTTCCTTCCTTCGTTTGTGATCTGGAGGACAGAGATACACATGGGTTGGGTTCAAAAGAGGTTAGATAAATTCCTGGGGAGCCAATCTGCTGTTGGAAGGACAAATCATCTGCATCTGATTCAGTAAGTTTGTAACTGTGAGTTGCTGGAAGCTCTGAGTACATACAAGGGGATAGACCTATATTTGCTGATGTTCTTACAGTATTTAAACAATTGCTACTCAGTACACTTGGAGATAAGATACTTGGCAACAGGGACCTTTGGTGTGGTTCCAAATAGTCATTCTCATGTATTTCTCTGTGCTCTGACAATGAAACCAGATGGGTTGTCTTCATTTATACTAGTAAGGATTGCGTTCTGCTTGCAATATTGCAACATTTCATTTTCCTCTTAAAATGACATTTTTCTATTGAAGTTCACGCCATCTGAGCCCTGGAAATGTTCCTGTTAGTTTGCCAAGAAGCCTAAATTGGCCTAACAATCTCTTTAATTCAGCAGGCAGCAGCTTCTCTAAAGAGCAGATTAGGATCAGCCTTTACAAAAGAAAGCGTGGTGACAAGCGCTCAGGATATTCCTTGCCTTGTACAGCCCAGCAAAATCTTATTGTGCTCACAGCCCCTGTGCTCAGAGTAGGAATCAGGCAGTGCCTTCCTACTGCCCTGCCTCCCAGGCGCAGGAGGAGATGTACAAGGTCAAGGATGGTAACCTCCCCGCTTAGCCTGTTTAGACAGTTGTTCTAACTTGTTACACTAAGCAGGACCCTGATGTGTGCTTTCTCGGTTGTGCAGAAATATTTGTTGTTTGTGTTAGTTCTGCCAGGGTCCATTGTGCCACGGGCAATACATAGATGCAGAGGAGGGCAGGCCCGAGACAATGGCTTGCCATCTAGGTGGGCAAGAGATCCAGAAGACTTCTTATCCCATTTTTATAGCAGACACAGAAGACATAGGTCATCTCAGCCAGCTGTAGCCAGCTAACAGCTAGGAGCTGATTCTGTGCCCTAAGCTTCCCCTTTAGTCAGTAGTGAGAGATCAACGCATCCAGAGGCCACCCATCCTGCCGTAAGCCTGGTCCAAGAGAGGAGCTAAGTAGCCCTCTGGAAGGGGTGGTCTCTTCCCATGGACTGTAGAGTGAGCCTAGGCAGAGCACCTAGCCTAGATGCCTGTCTCTTAGATGGCTAAAGTGAGACGAGATGAATCCTGGCCAGAGGGAATAATCCTGGAGTCACACAGGGGCTGGGGTAGAGCCAGTAACAAAACCCAGATCTTTGAGTCTGCAGTGGCCATAATTACATCACCAGTCTTTTGTGCAGCGTGCTTTGGGATCACTGCCAAGATATAAGTAACACATTTGTCCTACTGCCCAAAGTATACTTTTTGAAACAAAAGGTCCCTTGTTTACTGTGGGTCCATTTTACTCCAGCATGGCGAGTTCTTTACAAAGAGGGCCCTAACCTCTCCCTTGCTTCTGTGTCTCATTTCTGGAGTTTTCACCAGTGATTTGTTTGGAAGGGGTTTCTGATGCTAATGGCGTTTCTTTGGCATGAGACAGTCCCTTCTTGAACAAGGAAATATTGTCATCGTAATTTGCAATTCAGGATCTATGCTGCTTGGCGGGAATTAATTTTTATTCCCATCAGGAGGAGCTGTCTTTCTGGTTTTGTTTTTGCATAAATGAGATTGCTGGGTTTCTGGCTAGACTGACAGCCTGCAATGCAGAGTTCAAAGAGGCTGTGATGGGTGTTGGGCTTGTGTTCTGCCTTGCTGATGGGAGCACCATGAACACAAGCTCAGGTCTTAGCAATCACCTCAGTTCATGTTCCAGAAGCAAGTCTCTGACAGCCTTCAGAGATGGCTTTTTATGTGCAGCTCCATCTGTCAGCACATGAGGTGAGTAGGGAAAAACAGTATCTGTATTGCAAATGTATTTTATCCTACTGTTTCTTTGCACTCAGTGGATGTAACTTGCCAGTCACAAGGATGGGTGAAGAGTATGGACTCACACCCAAAGCCCTGGCAATCTGAGGTATCTGGCAAAGGTATCTACTCAGTTCTTCACAGTGCTGGGTCTGAAATGGGGCCTCATGTAGACAGAAGTAGACCATGAAAAAATGCCTATACTGCTCTAGCTTTCTTGTGCAAAATCAGCATGAGCAATGCTAGTACAGGGTCCTTGCACTGGTGTGACTGCATCCAAAGTAAGACTAAGTTCTGTGACTGAGCTAAATTGGTGTAAAATCTGGGCCAGAGCTTTCACAGAGATGAGCTGGTATTTAATAGATGTCCTGAGGCTGCCTGGTGCCGAGGAGTCGTGGTTGAACACTGAGGTCACGGGCCAGCTCTTGTTGCACTCTCCTACAATGTAGTATCAGGTAAACACAGGGAGACTGGGTGTACTTACTGGGCAGTCTTTTATTTTCCAATTTCTCAAATGCACTGCCCAATGAACATGGACAGTCTTTTATTTATTGTCTTCCTCTTGCTTTACTGATTGAGGCTGATGGATGGTCATTGCAATAAGGATATTCCTGAATGGGATATGTTCAGGGTGCTTCAGAGGGAACAGGGAGAGGAAAAAACGAGCCAAGTGGCTTTAACAGCAAGGTACTGCAACTTCCTGCTCACCTCTGTGCTTCATAGGCATTGCTTACTCTGCTGGAGGTCTCGTTCGTCAGCAGTTCTGCCACTCTTCAAGTCAGTTGAATCTATTCATCCTCAGTGCTCCATGAGCACTTAGCACTAAAGGATGAAATACAGCTCCTCAGGGAGCTAGCTCCTCAGTTACACTGAGAAATGTTCTCTCCAGGAAGGGTAGGGAAGACAAGATAGCAAGATGAATGTCAAATAAGATTGGTATGGTCAAGGAACATGATTCTCTTACCTTGCAGACAGCTTCTTGGCCAGGATCTTATCCTGCACAGAAAACTGAAAGGAGAATTCATTGCTACACACCATAATTGGTGATAAGTATTTGCAGAATCAGGCATTTAAATTAGAGATTAGAATAAGGAAAATGACTGGTAACAAAACTAGCTCACTTCTAGAGGGGAACTGTAGGGACTGAGAGAGTATGTTTGGAGATATACCATTTTCCTCTCTCTCTTTTTGTGCAAGAAGCCTTGGTCCTCTCTGTCTAGAAAGCATAAAGTGGAAAAAATGATGAGTAGAGAATTCCCAATCCACTATTTACTCCAAAGATTTAATGAAAATTAAGATCAGCTCCATATTACATGCCACTTAGGTTTGTACACAGCCTGTTCCAAGCCCCAAAGATTTCTGCTAGGCCAAGTACATTGTTTTCTGGCAAAATATTTCTCTGCCAGATATTAATTTGAGAGGCACAACTAAGGAATCATAGAATCATAGAATGGTTTGGGTTGGAAGGAACCCTAAAGATCATCTCGTTCCAGTTCTCATGGGCAGGGATACCTTCTACTAGACCAGGTTGCTCAGAAAATGCAAATCTGGGAGCTGGGTTAGGTATCAGGAAAACATTCCTTCCTGATCCCGATAGAAGAGCAATCAAAGCATTGAAGCATAAGCTGTGATCCTAACTCTCCTAAGGCAAGCCTATAGGTGTTCTGAGCATGGGGAGGGCGATTTTCTTCTTGGAGTCAAGAAAGAAAGGAATGGACATCAGGACTAGATCCCATCCTTCCTTCATGGGCTGGCTGGAGGATTTTTCTTAAAAGCTGGGTCAAAGCATATCGTTTAGAATGATGCTCAGTTTTCTTGTCAAAACTCCATCTGAAGGTGAGTCCTTCACCTCCTTGCTATACTGTTCCAACTTCGAATTGGTCTGACCCCTGGTAAATGCTATCTCATTTCAAGGTCGAATTTGCCTAACTTAAATTTTCAGCCATTGAAACTCATTATTCTCTTGGGAGCAAGCTTAAAAAGCCTTTCCAGCAAGTCCCTTCTCCATAAGTGGTATAAGTGCCCAAATACTTTGATGAAGACAGGTCTCATTTTTCTCTTCTTTAGGCTGAACTCATCAAGCCATACTCAAGATTTGTTTTCCATCTGCTATGTTATTTCAGTGAACTTTCTCTAACCTTTCTCCAGCGTACCCACATTCTTCTTGAGTGCAAATGCCATAACCAGGCATACTCACCTAGTTTCTCTCTTATGCATGCCACCCACTGTTGTGTCATCTTCAGGCTCTCTCAGGAAACATTTTATATCATTATGTAGATCAAACTAAAAATACTAACCAGTGCTGGACTAAGAACTGATGCCTGGAAATCTGCCCTAGAAACCATCTCTGTTCATTTCACTTTATGTTTACTGCTCTACTTTAGGCTCTGGCAGTGAACCAGTTTTTAATCCAGTTAGCATGTGCTCTGCTAATTCCATGTCATATAAGTTTTTAAATAAAATATTATGATGTACTTAACTGAATGCTGAAGGAATATACAGATATATTCTTGCTAGCACAGTTATTTCATCAGTCGTCCTGACAAGAGGGGTGGCAGCTTTGACAAGACATTTACCCTCTCCATAGGTCTGGGGATCTAAGTAGTAGGGGAGATAATTCAGCAGGACTGGGGTCCTCACACTGAAAGAATTTCACTGCATATGGATGAGGTCTGTGATCATTAATTCATGTTAACTACTTATTAGAAGCTATAATACTTTATCTGATCTTGAAATGCAGATAAATCCTTCAAGTTTTCTATGAGATCTCAGTCAAATTATGGAAGTAACAACTTATGGAGTCCAGCTTCCTGAAACTCACAAATGCCATAGAAAGTCATAGAAAATAGAACTGAAAAGGATTTCAAAAAGTTATTAGTCCATCTCCATGCAAGATAGTACTTTATTTAAAACATGGGTTTTGAGGTCTAAACTTAGTCCACTTAATGAAGATTGCATGCAGTGTAATTCCTGGCACAGCTGAGAGCAAAGTCCTATAGATGATAGGCAGTCCTTGTGACAAGGACAGAAATGTATGTTTGAGAAGGAGAACCCTAAAAGCCTGAAAACTCGATTTAACAGTATAGGCTGTAGGCTTAAGGAGAGTCAGTGTTACAAATTGTACCAGGTGTTTGTGGGTAATTTTCTTCTCTGCAGTGGTAGATTTAAAGGTTGTGATGCAGCATGTGGAAAATAGTCTGGATTGGGTTTACATAACAAGCTGCTATTAAATTTGGTATTTTCTGATGAATGACTAAAGAGCTTTAAGTAAAAGCACTAAGAGGATTGAATACTGCCTAACAAATTCAGATCTCTGAACCAGCTCACAGGAAGTCTTTTCCAGGTGGCTTTGTTTATATATTTAAATTATGTTCCCAGAACAGGCAGAGAAGACTTCAAGACTTCTGGGAGCGGAGTTCCCTGCTAATCTTTCTCTAAGCTACATGAGTTTATTTTTATATTGAGAATAGAGACTGAAGACCTTGTCAGAGAGAGAAAAAGCATTTTAGATTGCTTAGGTGAAATTCCTTGTCTTGTATAAGGCTTCTTGCATATGTGATTCATGCGAGGGGGCTGTGCTGGAGAGGAAGGGGCTGGCAGCTCCCCAGTCACATAATGGCCTGTATGCTGGACTGGGTTTAGCAGTGAGCTTCAGCCTTTTGGGACCACATAGTAAAGCTACTGAAGTTTTCTGAGTGCAATACCACAGAAGGCTGATAAAGATTAACGTGGCCCACACAGCTCAAAGAGAAGTTCGTATTGCAGTCTGGATTCAGTCTGCTATTTGGCCTACATTTGTATAAAGCGCTAAAATGCTATAACAGATCCAAGCTTAAGGAAAACATGTCCACGTCCAGTCAGAGGCATGTGCCCAGCTCTGATCTGAAGTTAATAAAATTAAATATGTCTTCAATGGTAAAAGATCCAGGAAGTTCATTCTGACTTTTTGGTAACCGGTTTGAGAACTGCATTGTGCCAACATGGTGGCTGAGTGTTCCCTTTTAGCAGTGAATGTATTGTTTATTGACATTTTGGATATTTGTACTGTAAGTTGAAAGACTGTCACCTTTTGCGAATGCTGGTGATGCCAGTTATTAATGGTAGTTGATATAATAGTTAGTGATATCTAACTATCAGTAGTGAATTTATGTTAAGGAAAAAAAAGAGACAATCACAGAAATAAAAGATAATGGTTGCTTAGTTGCCAGTGATTTTAATTGGTTATATTTGTTATATCAGGCAGACTGAAGCCCCACTAAGTAATGTGTGAAGTTGCTACTGTAAGGCAATATTAAAATACAGAAAGCAAGCATCAACAAAGTAAGCACAGAGAAAAAATTAAAAGGGAATATGTAAGTCTTATCTGTGAATTGTTGAAGAACATTTTTATTGACACTGATTACCCCCGTAACCAAAAAGGAAGACCCTGGAAGACATGGGCCTGCTCTGTATTAATCTAAGAGTGCTGTTTGTGCTATGTGACTTTGTAATAGCTGTAAGGCGTTTTCCACGACTACATTCTATTAATAAAAAGAGGCTGCTGGGGAAAAAAAAAGGCAGGAAATAAAATGTAGCGATCAGATGCCTCTGAGGCAAGCATATCAAACGTCATTAATAACTAGGTCTAGTGCTAATCTATGTTTTCATCCATGAAGAAGAAATAAACAGAAAATCACCGCTAATGAAATGTTTTGATGAGACAAATATCTGGGAGGTGGTAAGAAATGGAACAATGAGATCAAAGAGCGATTTAGACCCCTTTGTAGCTGAGTACAAGGCATCACTCTGCGTTACAGTGCCCAAGTGTATGTTCAAAGAAATTCAAGCCATGCACCCATACGGGGGGAGCCCTATCTTGAGGAGCAATGATTTAAAAAAAAAGCTTCATAACTGCAATGATGAAACCCCAATGCTGCACTGCATCAGAGATCCTTGGCTTTATAGAAAGGGAGGTTTGCAAATCATCACCCTGGAAAGGCATGTTCACTGCTGGTGACATGCCAAGGAGAATGATGATAAACTAGGAAGGGTTCAAAAAAGAATGAAAGAATGATCTAAGAACAGGATGACTGACCTGGGAAACAAATTCAAGGAATTTGGTTTGTTCGGTTTGTCAAAGAAAAGCTTATTAGGTAGTTGGATTGCAGTCTGTTGACTCCCTATATTGGGAAAGCAGATCATGTAACAAAGGGATCTTTAATCTGCCAGATGAATGATGTAACAAGATCAAAGTAAAGCTGGAGCTACATGAATTCAGGCCAGACAAAGTGTGGCTTAATTTTGGTGTGTGGTAAATTCCCAGCCTCTGGAAATTTTAAAATATGGAAATTTTAAAGATGTGATATTTGTCTCTAAGTTTTGGTATGTCACAGCCATGATTTTTTCATTTAAAAGAAGAGTTAATGTAGAAAAATTTGATGTTCTTCATGTCTTGTAGTCTTCAGGAGTCTGATTTATGCACTCTTCTAACCTTGGTAGAGGCTGCTCTCTGCACCGTCTCGTATTGGAGGCTTTAAAGTTCATTTACAAAACATCCATAGCCTCCTCCATGGTCTGACGGTCTTTGAAAAACCTCCCTAGTGGAATCAGTGTTAGAAATTTAAGCCATCATACATCCAGTTTATTGAGATAACTAATTGTCGTCAATTAAATGTAAATTACAACACTTTAAAATCTGTTTTCCAAATACCAATATCTCTTACCACACATACAGGCGCTGGGAGTGTAAAATTGACAGTACCTATTATACTGTCAACTCCGTTAGTAAATATAACCTAATAAGTATAATACATTAAGTGAATCATATGAAAGATTAATTTCAGTTGGTGACTTAATTACTGATTTGTAATTTAAATTCTGTAAGCTTTGTCTAACTTTTCCTAGCCTTATCTTTTAATTAATTTAATTTTAAATCAACTCATAACCTCATCTTTTGCTGGAGCATTTTGTTAAGCATAAAATAGTAAAGAGCTCTGTTGATGTGTTTTGGGAAAAAGATGTATTAACAGATTTTATGTAGCCTGGGGATCAAAGGAGCTGCTCAGCCATCCTGTTGTGTATCCGGTGCATTGCAGGCCATTAACTTCCATCCACTTACCTCTCTGTCTAGCCCAGTTAGTTTGATTAGTGCATTTTTATCCACAGGAGACTAAACATTTGTGTGCCATAGAGTCTGACCTGTCTGATAAAAGCTGCATTGAAGTTACTGTGGGAACCCTTTTTTTAGCATTGGCACAACAGAAACCAAGCAGAGATGGTTTAACTCTCTTTGTTATCAGTGTCAAGGCGATGGTCTCGTAATGAAAATCCGCTAAAAGACTTTCCACCCGTCTATACTGAGACACCCCTTGGCTCAGCAGGAGAAGATGATTGACAGATATTGAGGACAGGCAAAACAGCTTTGCACACTCTCTCTTAAAAGCATAATTTTATGCTCTATTTTAAAGATTCATTCTCTGAAATACAGATGTTCTTATGCCCATGTTCTGTAAGCCAAACACTATTTGTTTGGTTTTGTATTTCCCATTCCCGCCAAATCCTAAGGTTACATTATCATCATAGCTTGACTTTTCCATAGGAAAAGTCCTGGAATCAAGTCTACTTCTCACACTCTAGTTAAGTAGCAAAAATATTGTCAGGGCCCTGACAATAGTAAAAGGCTTTAGTGACCCTGACCTCCCTCACCAGCATCACTTCTCAAGAGCGGTGGGACGAGCCCTGCCTGCTGAGGCCCCTGCACCGCTGGCTGTGTTATCATGCTTGGGTATCAGCTCCCCATCTCTTAGGGAGCAGCCAGTGATTCCTGCAACTAATACTGCCACATATTCTTTTCCCCCGATAACCCAATGTTTAGATAGATAAATAGCCAAGTAAAATCTGGATAAAACATAAGCCAACATTACTTAGCCATAATGTATTTACTTACGCCATATACCTAATTATTTTTCCATATTAACTTGTACTTCAAAGGACTTGGTTTTCTTCTGCTTCCTTTATTTTTCGTTGCTAAAACCTTGATATGGACTCAAAGCAGATTTCCTAATCTGAGTGCTTTGAGTTCTGTCTGAGAGATAACTGTTGCAAGACTGAAGATCTGGCCTTGATTTAAGTCTTTGCATTAGGACTTCAAGGATGAGGTTCACTAACATGAGTAAATTCACAAAGGATGGGAATTTTGTAAAATCCTTTTATCTGAAAATAATCCAGATTTATATGGCACTTTCTTCAGAGGAATTCCAGAACCTCCATGCAAGGGAAGACAAAATGAATTCATTTGTTTAGCCTCCATAGCACTCCATAAATATATCAGGGCTGATAAATGCCAAGAAGGCATAAGAGCTATTAAAGGCTGCTGCAGGCATATATATTAAAGAGAGAGTTTGGTATGCTATAGATTTGCTGTGGTCACCTGCCAGGAAAAGGCTCTGGATGCAATGACCTGAGACGTCTTTCCATTTCCTCTGTTTCTCAGATGCAACAGTGGTTGTGAAATCAGCCACACAGATAAAGACTCCGTAAGTTTTATTTATTGCCTAATGCATAATTTACTGTGGTTAATCATCTCAGTACTATTAAAGCTTAAAAGTTTTAAAATCCTTGGTAAGAAGATATTGTTAATCTGTCATGACTATAGGAATGCAGCCTCTGTAGTGAAGTGGTGCTGTTGAAAAACTCAATGATCGTATAAATAATTTAGAATCATAGAATCATACAGGTTGGAAAAGACCTCTAAGATGATCGTGTCCAACCGTCAACCCAACACACCATGTCCACTACACCATGTCCCTAAGCGCCTCGTCTACACGTCTTTTAAATACTTCCAGGGACGGTGACTCCACCACTTCCCTGGGCAGCCTGTTCCAAGGCCTGACCACTCTTTCAGTAAAGAAATTTCTTCAGTAAAGAAATTTGTACAGAATTCCATTACGATTTTTTAAAGATAACTGTTGCAGGCTTAGATATGATTGGGTGATCTGCATTTTTCAGTTGCATTCAGAATGTTCCAAGCTAAGGAGGCATTTTAATGGTGAATCCTTGAGTGGAGTCTGTAATTTGACAAGCAATTCCCTGGGAGTGAAAGAGAGGGATTTTGTGTGTTGAGGGGGTTGCTATACAAAACATCCTTGTTTCTGTCCTGTGATGTGGAAGGTGCTGCAGGAATTCATAATGAGCACGTTGCTGTGGGGCTGAGATGTGGTGGATATACTAGCTTGAAATAAACTTTGATGTCTTTCAGCTGTAATGCTTAAGTACCCTTAAACATGCCACTCCCATCAGTTTGTTTTGGTTAGATTACCTTATACTGTGACAATACTCTTGTGTCTGTGCACTGAGATGAAATTATCTGTCTCCTCTAACTCAGATGGGGGAAAAAAGAAATCACTATGTGTGAGGTCTGCAGAGCTCGTGGTCAGACCTTATCTACAGATATTATTAGCAGTGATGTGACTGTCGATACCGCACTGGCCAGATGGGCTAGTTATTAACCCAACTTCCATTTTCATTGCTTCATTTCTGAACTTAAGTACTCCCACACCAAAATGCTGGGCACTGTAGAAGAATCTGTGCAGAGAATGTAAGTTATACAGCATTGCTGTATGAATCAGCATGAGCAGTACACATGTCAGTTAAATGCCAGAATCACATTATAGTGCAGAAAACTGTCAACATGAACACATAGCATAAAGCATGCAAATTTCCTCTGTGTAACTTCTCTCTGTGACTTGATCTGCCCCTTGCTACGCTGAATTCCATAGTCACCCTTAAAGGCAAGGCCGTATATGTAAATAATTTTTGTTACAAACCACTGTAGGCAAAATCTCTCTCTATTTGTATGGAGTAACTTAACAAGTATATTAACTGATAGTTGTTGCTTTTGATAGATGCCCTTAAAGTAAAATAAGCTAGATTACTAAAGCAGTTTGTGGGACAGAATTTATGGAAACAGGGAGTGATGGAATATATATGTCTTTGTCTATAATAAAAATAATGTATTTTAAATTGTTTTGGATGCAATGTAAGGAAGGATTTATGATGTCTTCAGCAGAAAGCTATTTGACATATGAAAGTGAGAAAACAGGAAGAACTAGAAGTAGAAAAGGTAATACTAATAAGCATTGGGAGTTCATGTTTCAGGGAATAAAGAAAATTTCTTTGGTAGTCCGGAAATTTTTCCCTGAGGGTGGTATGGTATTGCCAAGTCTGATCATTCAGAGATCGCAAGGCAGGCTCTCAAAATCATGAGTTTATTACAAATCATAAGACTTGACTTATTTTTATTTGCCACCTATGCTTTCAGGGTGGAATCTGTTTGGTGTTTTAAAATTTCCCTTTATTGCTATGAGGGCTAGCAATGTTTTGTTCTGAAACAAAGCAAAAGCAGAACTTGTGTTTAAATAATGAAGCTGAGACTTGGAAAAAAACTCCTGCTATTGCAACACTCCTGATAAATTTGCAGGAATTGGCAGCCCTGTTGTGGGTCCTATCTACAAGGATGTCTTGCACAGCTCTCTAAGCGGTGTCCTCTCATGAAGGTAGAGGCAGTGGTTCCCAAGTAAATGAACTTCTGTGATCTGAGAAAAATCCCAGTGGGTTCATGGCTGCGCAGATCTGATGATTTGCAACTTTTGCCATTTCACATGTCTTGTGAGACCAGCTCACAGCTCCCCTTTGATCCCTGGAATACAATAGGAAATCATTGGTAAGTCATGGGTCTGGTCCAGCTTTGCTCATCCTTGCTGTTCATTTGCTTCCTTTAAAGCATTTCAGTTTAACTGTAATGACTACATTGCTGTTGTGGCTGAACTGTTTATGATTTTTGTAATGTAATTTTCCAAATCTGGGTTCCCACTGAGAAGAATGAATTAAGTTTTGCAAAGGAAAGTTTGAACTACATTTTCAGATTTGCAAAAGGGTTTTCAAGATTTCCAACCAAACCTCAAGCCCCACTGGGATCTCCTTTACTTTAAAAGCATCAAAGCTTAGCTTCTTCCTATATGCCTCTTGTACTGCAGGATCTCTGACAGCCTCTAATCCTTCCAGACTTCACAGCATGCTCCGAAAATAGCTATTTCCTTTTCTTCTTTAAAACAAATTCTTATCATTTCTTGCATATGGTATTACAGCTGACAGTGTGTAGTCCCAGCCTGAATACTAGGACTGTAATGCTGTTTCTTGAGTTGTGCTACAGTGTATAAATTACTTCAACTGGATGCTCAAGGTGGGTACCACCAAAAGGAAATCTCAGTTAATTTACAAACGACAGTCAGTTGTGACCATGTTCTATGTTGACCACCAGCTGATTCATATTTTAACAAACTATTGTTTTCCCAGTTTGAATTCTATTATTTCTTGAATCGTCAGTTTTCTCTAAGCCTCACTGGGTGCCATTTGCACTGTTAGTCATGCATTTTTTCTTTTACTTAACATATGTATTTACATAACTGCAGAATTAGTTAAGAGAAAGGAGGGAATGTGACTTCCAGCTGAACTGGAAAAAGAAATTGTTGTCAGTTTGGGCAAACAGCTGCAGAGCAGGAATTCTGAAAACCACATGTAATGACTGAGATAACTGGGCAATGAAAGCTTACTGTCAGTTAGGATGATTACCACACCTTACTGGTATTTTCTGTGTTGGGTAGGAGAGGGCAATCAGGCAATACCTAAAATGCCACTAGGCTGTATTCTGATTTCATGCCTAGACTTACCAGCATGTCTGGCTATAGAATTATGTCTAATTTCTGTTCACATAAACAAGATCAGAATCAGCCCGCTGTTTTCATTGGGAAGGTATTTGATGATTTCTGCCTTCTGCATTATAACATAAGTTTTTTTCTAGTTTGTTGGAAGGAACTGTAAATTAGCACATCGGTTTGATTTTAATCTTTGTCTATTGCAGTGTTGGTTTCATACAAAAGTTAAAGCATGAAGTTAAAGAATGAAATAAAATCAGGCTGGAGTGGGCCTCCAGAAATCATTTCTCTATATCAGGACAGGCTTAATTCTGCCTAATGGCTTCTGACAAATGTGTGGCACTTTTAAGAGCAGTGTCTTAAAGCTCAAGAGGATGGGGCTCTTATCTCCTCTTAAGCAGCTTGTCCCAGCATTGTCAGACTCACTCGCTGGAGAAAAACCTACAAGCATGCACCTGACACCCGTTACCAGAAGGTTTGTTATGTCTCCAAACCTGAAATTCAGAAGTAAAGGAACAGAACGTGGACTGGAAACCAGATGAGGGATTTCCCAATTCAGCCAGGTGGGCAAGCAAGGACACATCCTTCCTGGAGGAGAGTCTCCTTTCCTGTGGCCATGTTGCCTTATGGCAGCAGGGACCTTTTAATTCCTTGTGCAGATGTGCATGCAGAGGGCCTTGAAGCTCATCACAGACTGTGCCCTGCCTATATGCCTCTCTTTGGAGAGAGACTCCTGCAAGGCAACACCTCCCCAAAATAGGGTTCTGTTGCACAGAAAACATCCACAGGGTAACATCCATGGATTAATGACTGGTCATGTATTTTGCTCCTGGCTGGGAGATTTTCAAAGTACACTGAGTGCCGAGGAAGTAGGGCTTGTTCCCACCCCGAGCCCTGTCCCCTTCTTCGATTGATGAAGAGAGGGCTGAGGGCGTACACAAAGGCTCTGAGGGTGCTCCGGCACCCTCCATTTGCGTGCTGTATAAAGACAGAGCAGAACAGAACATCCAATGTATTCCCTGGAAACTGTCAGCTCCTGTCAATCAGCTGTTTACAGACCGGATCTGTGGGAATGCTGGCTTTGTACAGGCAGAGTCACTGGTGAAGGCATTTAGTGTAGTACCATATGTGTTAATGTTGGCTGGCATCACCTCTGTAGTATAAATATCCCTATTGGATAGTGGCACAGCATTAATTCTTGCATGTTTTCACGCCAATTTTACTTGCTTTTTCTAATGAAATATTTACAAACAATCCTGCCATGCTCTCTGGCATCATGAGGCGGCTCTCTGAAGGAAACCATTAATTTTCTTCTGTAGAGCATCGGCTGATTAGATGCTTTGTGGAGGAAGAACTGATATGAAAGCATAGAAATGAAAACAGCAATACTCCTGCCAAGCACTGTAGCCTGTTGCTACATGTTGCTTTCATTCATCAACTGGTTTTATTCATTCGTCTGAAGTGATGCTAGTGAGTGAATCTTAGCAGAGAACTACACAGACTGTGAAGCAGTGCTCAGGAGCACAGGAATTTGCTTTCCTTGCTGTCTTCTCTTTATACCCCTGCTCCCAACAGCAGAGGTCAGCTTTCTACTGTTCATTTGAAGCCCTTTCTGCTCCAGCTATAGCATCTAGTCGTTACAAAATAAAAAGAAATCAACGAGAAGATCCGACTCTCCTCCAGGCCAAACATGGCTTGCAGGAAGGGTTAAGGTAGAAATACTTATGGGTTGGATAACCTATATTGCACTTCACCCAGGAGAGCTAATTTCTAGTTGCCCTTGCCTTCCAGCCTGGTGCTGCAGTTATCCGTTTGTTTCTTAGACTTTTCCTCCACAGTGACCTGGGATTGCAGAGGGGGCAGGATCTCTGCCTGCCTGTTTTAGTTACTTAAATGGTCTCCATTGCTGTGGTGTCTGAATTCCTTTCTTCCTTGAAAGTCTGTGTTTTCCCAGATGAGATCAGGCAATGCTGCTTCCATTCTTACTGATGAAAAAGCCAAGCCAAGGGACCCACCAAAGACAGAATGTATCCAGAGCTGCATTCATTCTCAGATCTTGTAGGGCAGTCCTGGAAACAGAAGGCTCTATTCCAGCGATTCACATAGAGAGGCAGTGACTCTTGAGGCATTTTTTTCAGAGAGATTATTCAACCTGGAGTGCTGCTTCTCCAGACTTGTGCCATCCCACCATGATTCTGGTTTTGTCCCAGTCATCCCCTGCTCCTGCAAAGAGCAGGAAGCTTGTAAAGTCAGCTGTCTGTCTCTGCTGTCTGGATAGTGTCCAGTCAGAGAGCTGGGTCACTGGACAGCTTTAAAGCCCTAGTCCTCCTTAGATTTAATTTAAGAACTGCTAATTATATAGATTGAGTGTTACAGGCATGCAATATCACCATGAGTACCCTAAGACAACAGTGCCATTTGAAATGATTGGTTTTTCAGCCAGATCAGCAAGCACAGGGCCACTGACGTTAGAACGCAGAGGAGGGAAGAAGAAACGGCAGAGGAAGAGATCAGTATTGTTAGCAGCAGCCCGTGGTTAGATTGTTTTGTGTCAGTCATGAAATTGGACTGGAAAATATTCTCCTGTCTTGATGTGCACTCTGAGAAAGAAAACTTCTGACTAAATCTGGAAGAGCAGTTGCAGAAGTGCGTCTTAGGAGGTCTGACATGGGATGCTGTATGCATTCACGTATTAGAGTAGCAGGAGGGAGGAGGTGCTACTTCTGTGTATGGTGCTGATGAGACCTTTACTGGAACGTTGTATCCAGCTATTAACACTTCAGTCTTCAGAATGGATGTTAAAATTGAAAAAGGTTCAGAGACAAGCCACGGTATGACTTATGTTTGGAAACTCTGCCTTACAGTGAAATACTTAAACAGCTCAACTTAGCTTATTAAGGAGAAGTTTAAGAAGCGATTTGATTACTCTCTGTTAGTTACTTGAAGGGAAACCAAGGAGACATCTTACAGAACAGAACTCTTTCATCTCACTTTTTCATCTAGGACAGAATCTAGCAACTGGAAGTAGAATTCAGAGATCTCAGAAAGCTGGAAATAAATTGAATTTTTAATGGTGGAAGTAATTAAGCACACGAACAAATACAGGATTTGTTCATCACAACGATCTCCTTTGGCCTTGGAATTTATAAATCTGCGTTGGACTCATTCCATCATTAATTCTAGCAATACATAAGTTACTTTGTAAGCTCCCGAAGTTAGATAGCTTGTCATTATTCCTCGGGCAGAATGGTACAAAGAAATTGTATAAGGCCCCATTAAAGACTTCTTCTTCAAAGACTTTTCTCTTCTGTCTTTTGTTCTGGAGATGAGTGAGCATCATTTTTCAACAGAGCGGATCAGTAAAAACCTGAAGGGAATCTATCTAATTTAATGTTTTCATTAGAGTTGAAACTTGTGAGACGTCAAAGCTCTTCTTAGCTCACCTTTGGTTTTTTGCTGCTGCAAAACAAAAGCACATATTCTTCAGTATAACATTTTTCTCTGCTGATCCCCACTTAGGGAACTCAGTCATGGTTTTCAATTCTCCACTTCATGCTTGGTAATATTTGCTAGGCTGCCAAACTGTCAGACTATACCCAGGAATATCTGGACGTTAACCTCCACTGACTCATATTATAGGCCACTTCAGGGTAAGATTCTATAAGGAATATGTTAAAAATTCTGGTCACTGAAGAATAAGTGCAGACCAAATTTTCAGTTTTTAGAAACTTTTAATGCTAGAACAATGTAAAAAATGCTGCATGTTCTGTGGTGGGTTTTTTGGTTTTGTTTTGATTTGGTTTTTTAAATTATTCTGAATGCTGCATATTTTGTTGTCAAGGATATCACTTTGCTGTAATATATGTGAGTGGATAAAAGTGAGTTTTAGGATATTGTGGGATGAAGTCAACTAGAGAAGGCGGGGATGCTTAAATCTTTGTATCAGTGAGGAATCTAAGCGATGAATCATGTAACTAGCTTTGAGTTGTGTCTTCAGCAAGTCCTCTACACTTCTGTTTTCCTGGCTATAAGGTAAAGAGAATACAACTTTCCTGTGTGAAGAACTTGAGGCTTACTCTGCGTGTAGGACTGAGTAATCTAGACATCCTTAATTCTTCAACATTGTCACACTGGATTTAGATAAATGCTAAATTTTAGCAGGTGACTGCTGTTGGAAAGAGTCTTATCTGCCATAAAAGAAGGCAGCAGGTGTTGCTCCGAGAGCTATTGCCAACTCATTCAGCCCTGAGTTATTCTCATCAGATTCCTCCAGGTATAAGAGAGCTGACTGGGGTTCTCCAGCTCCTCCCATGAAATGGTGCCTGATGAAGTGGTTTGCAGCACTGTGTAAGAGATCTTCAAAGAGGGAAAGTTGTATCAACTTTTTTGTTGTTTGGTGAGTTCTTAAAAAAGACGCCAGCACAATAGATTCTCAAGGTGCTGACACTGTGGATGCCAGGTTGTGGATGCCAAGGATTTTGAAGTTTGGAGATGATTGGCTCAGCCTTCCTGGGCACCCTTGGTGCTGTATGACTGTATCTTTTTGTCCAAGCTGTAAGACTGTGCTCAGAAGAACATGAGCACTCCAGCAAAACACTGGGAGCTGTTTTTCACATTGTAACATGGTATTTGCTCTCTAAGTGTCTGAGTACTTTGCTGTGTTGAGTTTCCCAGGCAGTTTAGCTTTGTCTTGGCCAGGGCCAGATGCAAGCCCTTCATGTACAGGGGAGGTGCCCAGGTGCACTCTCTTCCCCACTTTGGCTCACACAGGATAGGAGAGTGATGTTCTGGAGCAGCACATACTTTCTGAATGCTATGCAGTCCCAGGCTTCTTCTTCTGCTGTAGAGATGCTGGAGGGAAGCCAGACCCACCATCAGCAGCCTGGCTGGTGGGGACAGGAGATAAGGGCGAGCTAAACTCCCCTTTAACCCCCACAGTGAATCCATGGTGTTGACCAGACTTGTAGTCTGCTTTGGTTTACATAATGGTTGGCTTCCCAGAGCTGGGAGTCTACAAAGTTGGCTGTCACTAGAGAAAGGTGGAAGTTTCTTCTCATGTGTATAAATACCTGATGGGAGGGAATAACAAAAACAGAGCCGGGCTCTTCTCAGTGGTATCAAGTGAAAGGACAAAAGACAATGGACATGAACTGAGAAAGAGCAAAGTCCCTTTAAACATAAGACAAAACTTCTTTACTGTGAGAGTGGGCGAGCAATGGAACAGTATCTCCACAGCCTAGAGAAGTTGTGGAGATATATCCTTGGAGATATTAACCACCTGACTCAACAAGTCCTAGGCATTGTGCTCTAGCTGACCCTGCTTTAAGCAGGTGGGATTGGACTAGATGATCTCCAGAGGTGCCTTCCAACCTCAGCTGTTCTGTGCTTCCGTGATTTCTTTTTTATCCTTTATCCACCATATCTAAGTGTGAGACAAAATTTGGCCCGCGGTTTGCATAGCTACTTGATGCTTTATATGAGCCTTTTGGACTAGTTCCATTCCCTCGTAACAGCTAGTTGCTGTTTGGCAATTTCGCTCTGAAGGATCCTCTTTCTTCTTGCCATAACTGCCTTTTTCCCCCCTGCCTTTGTTATCTGATCAAAGGATTGACAGCTATTGTTTTGTTACCATATCTATTGTGAACTGGCTTTATTTGAGACTAACAAATATAAAAGTTACTTCTGTTTTTGTTCAGCTTTTTTTAGAAAATGAATAGTTTTTCTCTGAAATCCACTTTTAGTAGCTCTTAAAAACTGCTTATACTAACCACCAATCATACGCTTCACATATATCTGCTTGAGATGCACAGTATTTCATGTACAAAAAAAAAAGGCAAGCCAAAAAATCCAAATTACTATGAGAAGAACTGAATATCTGGTGTATATTCCAGCCTTATACAAAGAGGCATGCTGAAAGACAATGTCCAGATTTAATGATTGGTGCTGGCTGCACAGGGGAATGGGAAGAGGACCTTTAGGGACCTGGGAGATGCTTAACCACAAATTAGTAGGGGCCTAGACAGTATTCTAGAAAAAATATCACTGTTTTTATGCCCTGTTTTTATACACTTGCCTAAGCATTTGATGTTAACCACTGCTGCAAAGGGGATAGGGGCAGGTGTCTGAGCTGTAATGGCTGCTCTTAATATTTGTTGTTTCTTGAAGTACATGCCTGTGCAAAATTGACTGCAGGTTGGCCTGTGTGTATAACTCTGCTTCTTCTTTGCTCGTCAATCAAATCTGGGTCTTCTGCCAAATGTCTTCAGAAAAGTTCTCTGAGCTGCAGTATCATTTCTAATTGCCTCCTCCACAGTCTGGTCTATACATGTCCATCTCATCAGGCATCTGTCTGCTTTCAAGAGGCCACAGCACCATCATAAAACTCTAACGTTCCTGTCCTTTGATTATGGAATACATAAGCATCTCCTGCAGTGTGTGCATCCCTCTCAGAGCTCTTCAGGTCAGGAATACTGAGATGCTGGCAGCCTGGCTTGTTTGCAGTAACAGCAGGCTGGTGTGATTATTCAAAGGCAGCACATTTATAGATGTCCATTTGTTGCATGATCCTGGGGATTTCTGAATGATGTGTGCCTCCTTGAAGCCCCCCACTTGGCCACTTGATGGCACTCTTAAATATTTAGTTGGTTGCAAACGCTATGAAGTATGCAAGTTTTTTAGAACAGGGATAGAGGAAATAGAGCCTCAGGTATTAAATAGTGAAACACTATCAAGATTGCAGCTTAAGTTCAGCTGCTTGTGCCGACTGCTGCCAGATGTGTAACGGTAGGATTAGCACTTGTCCAGCTTCCCAGCTCCAGAGTGCTCTGCAGAGACAAGTGCTTCCTCCTGGGTGTTGGAGCCAGGAAGTGTCCTCTGCTCCCTGATTTCTGAGGAGCTATGGGAGCGAGTTATGCAGGATTGTTAGTCTCTCTAGCTGACGGTCAAAACTTAAATGCATTCCTGAAAACAATAGAAGTGTTGCTTTTGACATTATTGGTATATGGAACTTTTGTAGTCCCCCTCAGTCACCCTTTTCCTCCCTCATCTGTGATGTGTATCCTCAGAAGTGCTGTGAGAAGTATGGAGAAGAAAGGATGAAGACCACATTAGCTGGTCTTGGCACAGCAGGGTCTGGAATACAAATCTCCCCGTTGCTAGTCTGGTACTTTTATCATACAAGGTAAAAATATGGACCATCTCTCCATTATATTTGAGTATCTTCAGAGTGAAAATTAGCATTCATAACATACGGGCAGTTGCACAATTACTATTTACATTGTAAAACCAAACCCTTATGAATATCTTGTTTAAAGAAGAAAATTTTAGAAAGAATTGTAGTGCCTCCTAGACCTATCACGCAAAACTCTGTCTGATCAGAATGAGAAAACTCTGGTTTTACCTACAGCATTGCAAACTCAGCCCAGTCACGTATTCCTTCTCTTTTTGCAGAGCTCACCTGCTCGCCTTTATATGAACCAGAGGAGGGCTAAGCTGCAAGCCAGATCCTCCTGCTGTTTTCAGGAAGGCGCTACATCTTTTCATCCCGTTCGCCCCTGTTCTTGTCCACTTCTGAGCCTCTGCTCAGACAAACAGCACATTGTTCCAGGCGTTTCCTAAATCTCTCGGTTTTGTTGGCCCAGTTTAACTGAGGTCTCTCTTGTATTACTTCCTCAGACTGTATTTTAGAGTAAGATGCAAACATACCTGACGGCTCGTTTTCTTAAAGGCTATTTGTATCTATCCATCTGTGTTTCTGAGGTACGTGTCTTGCCTCTGACATATGCGGAGCCCACAACAGTTACTATGACTGCGACACGGCCTCAGGATGTGTATAAAATACAGCTTGCCTTGTCACCTGTCGATTTTGTCTTTTCTAAAATGTCCAAAAGACTCAGTAGTTCTCTTTTTTCACCTCTGCTGTCCACACTGCAAGTTCTGTACTTCCTAAACAGAGCCCCAGCTAATAACGTTAACTTGGTCAGGAGTACCGGGAATTAGTCCAGCAGCTGGTGAAAGGTGTCAAGCAGAATGTTAAATTTGACATTCAAACATCTGAATCAGCATAAACCAAAATGATCTACGATTTGCCTCCACTGCACTGATGGGCTTGCTCAGAGCTTGCAGTTCTTGCAATGTCAACACTGCTAACCAGAGGGTATGTATTGCTCTGGGGTGGGAAGTGCCCGTGCTCACTGAGTCCAGCCCAGCACAGGTGGTCTCAGCAGGCATGTCATGTGTCAACTTCCGCTGACGCTTGTCAGAAAATAAATGCCAGTGGAGTTATCATCTGAGGCAGTGTCTCGCGGGGGGCTGTCGGGATCCGTGGTGGCCCTGGAGCGAGGCATTGTTTTCATTGGTCCTCTGGATGGAAATACACGCTCACAGCAGATGAAATGTGTGACTGATGAAAAGACAGGTGGAGTTGTAAACCATGCTGGGAACAGGGCTGTCATACAGAGTGATTAATCTTGTGGTAAGCTGGAATTATTCAAACCAAATGCATTTTAATGCAGCCAAATATAACATTATACCTCTCTAAAGAAGGAGGAGTGCTGTGTTTTGGAAGGCAGCAACTCTAAAAAGAAAAAAAAAGGCTTTTGTGGACAAGCAATAAATTTGAGTTCCCAGTGTGATAGCTTGGCAAGGAAGGTGAACATGATCCTGGAGTGCAAACAGGGAGTCCTGAGTCGCAGCAGAGATATGATTTAAGCATTACTGAGACCGATACTGGAATATTATGTTTGGTTCTAGAGTCAACATTTTTCAAATCATGCAGAAAGACTGTAGATAGCTCAGTAAAGAGACCCAAGTTGATTCGAGAGTTGGAGGAGATGCCCTGAAGGTGGAGACAAGACAATATCCAGTTGAAATTTGGACTGCAAGGGAATTTTGACTGGCCCTAGCACAAGTCCTAGCCATGTGATGTCCTCCACGTATCTGTGGAAAGTTTCTTAATATTCTATCTTCTCCACATCTGTTGAGAAGTGGCTTTCTCTTTGCAACTGTGAAGGCAGCACCTTTGACTGGTGTGGCAAAGCTCGTGTTAGCTCCCAGCTTTTTGCTGACCAGGCCTCTCTATGCAAGGGTGGTGAAAATAAATGGGATTTTTGAGTTCAGGCTGTGAAGGTTATCAAAAGTATGCTGAAAGGTGACCAGTGTTCAGTTTTAAAGTACCTTAATGAAGAAAAAGCACCAGATATGAAAGAAATCCTTCATCCAATCAAGATAGGCATAGTAAGAATTAACAGTGGGAAGCAAGATAAGTCAAATAAGGAATTAAGTGCAGATAAGTCAAATAAGGAATTAGGTGCAGCTTTTTAATCACTCAAAGCAATTAAACATTGAAACAAACTGCAAAATGAAACAGTGGCTTCTCTGTCTCTTGAGATCTTCAAATCAAGTATGCATGTACTAGCCAAAAACAAGTTATCGGGCTCAAAACAGGATATACCAGTAACATTTGTGAGCTGCAAAATAGAGGAGGCCAGGCTTTCTGGCCTTGAGCTACAAGTAATGAATTCTCAAAACATTTTCTTTTCTGGGATGGGACTGTTTTGAAAGTTCAGCATGAGTCTTTTCCCTGCCCACAGCATGGTTCACAGCCAGATCCATAGTGATCAGGGCTTGTATCAACACAGCAATATACTTGTGTACTTCTAGGCATTTTAGGGAATAGGAACAGAATGGGCATCAGTGATCCCAATTTAAATTTCTCAGGGATCACGGTATGGGGCCACCTTGAGCAGAGTCCTGTGAAGTTCCAGCTCTGCTCCCTGTTCTTCCAGCTTGCTGTAGTGTTTTTGGCAGTCCCCTACACTGCCCTTTCTCATTCCCGTGGCTGTAAAAAGGAGGACTGCAGATAACACGCTTAAAGCACTCTGAAATGCTATAAAACTTCCAGTTATTATTGTTAGTCCTCAAGAGCCTTTGAAAACACATTCAGCACATGCCTAAACTCTCTGAGCTCCTTGGAGAGATTTGTTCTTCCCTGATTTTTCTGAACTATTGGCATACTGTTAAGCTTGAAGTGCCAGCCGTTTCCTTTCTTACAGCACACCCATTCTGCGACCGCAGCAAAGTGTGGAGTTGGCAGAGCTATTTAAATAAGCCAGGAGAGAGCCTTGCTGAAGCAGTGCAAGCTCACCCAGCGTGTTTCACAGTGGGTTAGATTAGCCTGTGCTCAGTGCCATGCTGCACATGTTTTGCTCACTGATAGAAAAAAGAAGTATTGAGAATTCATTAATTTGTGACTTGCTCAGTCATCTGTCTGTGCTACGCAGGCTGTAGCACAGGCAAATTCTTAGGCTGTGCTCAGGGTTTTGTAGACCTTGATAATAATAATAATTTGCTTGGAGAAATTTGCTGGCCTGCAGATAACCTTTTTTGTCCTCTACACTTTAACTATATGAAAGGCGAGTAAACAGCTGAGCCATTTCTTTGGGTACCAAAATTCTTGTCTTTGAAACTGATCTCTTCTCCCCAGAGGAGATCGCCTAGCTGAGTGTAAAGCACAGCCAGCCCCTTCTCTTGGCTTCTTGGAAATCCAAGCCTAAAGGATAGAGACCCAGCCAGCAAGCTCATCAAAGTGTGGGCATATCTAGGAAAGGAGAGTAGATGTGCTTGTGCAGCTGTGATGCTCAGAAACAAGCAGCTGTTCACAACCGTGCTTCTCCGTCTTGCTTCTTTTTTTAGATGGGCTCTTGGAGAAGAAAGGACAGATTTTAAGCAGCAGTGGTTTCTTTTAGCATGGTGATTTCTTGGTCCATATCAGTGAGACAGCTGGTGGACTTGATTTATAGCAAGCCATGTATCACAGGATCTAAGATGTAAGGCTGCAGTGTTTTGGGTTTTAAATCCTCCAGAGAGAAGGTAATTTGCCAGTTTATCAGGCAAGAAACTGGAGCACTGGCTTCTTGTGTAGTAAAAATATCTACTTTGACTTGTGACCATGGAGGGTCCCCACATTGAGATTTACGATGTGAATGCAGGATTTACCCCAAGCATTGTAGTTTCTAACTTGAGGATACTGTTGTGTTAAGCATACTGGTTCAGCCACTAAGCATTTTGGAGGAAATGGAGGAAAACCATGCATGTCTCACGGTTTTTTTGGTGAACCAAAAGGAAAAGATGCAAATAAAAAAACTTCTGTCCAGCAAACAAAATATTTTGATCTGATGTGGAACATTTGCTGCTTCTTTTACATTCAGCTAAGGAAAAATATAAATGAAAAATCTGTTAAAACAGACACTTAGTAAGCATCAGAACAAAAGATTTAGATGCTTTTCAGATTTTTGTTTTGCATGAACCATTTGGTGATAGCACAATGATATTCTGAGGTACTTTGCTACTACTAAATTGATACTTTTCAGAAAAGGGTTTGGGTTGAATCTGTCCCGCTTTAAATGCAAATGCAGATGAATATTTTAGACAGTTTGAAACCTATTTCTGATTGCATGTGATGCTTAGTGGCTCAGTTCTCCAGATTGAGACCAGTAATCATGCTATCTGCATCTCTCATTAGCAAAACTTCTCTTCCCACATACACTTGTTACGTGTCAGGGTCTGAAATTTAATCTCTGCTCAGGTGAACATTGAGGATCCTCATGACATGCAACTCTTTCTCATTACAGCAAGAGTCCATTCATGCTCCTCTTCTTGCTGTGCTGCCTTGTGTCCTCCTGCAAAGTAGAAGAACAAGTCCTGCTAGCACTGATTGTCAGAATAACTGTCTGATATCTCCAGTATCTCCAGCCCTTGTATCTCAGAAAAAGAGCCAGTTTGCACTTTGTGAGTCTGCATGGGGCAGATACTCTCAGTTCTTCCAGTGCATGCTGGTGCATCCATGCAGTGCAGAGCAGCTGCCTCAGATCTGAAGCTGCTGCTTTCACCTCCAGCAGAGATGTAGCCGTTGTCAGCTCTTGGGTCTGCACCCTCTGCTTTACTGTGTGCTCTGTGGTCTTCTAACGTTTCAGTGAGCTACCCGCATCCTGAGAGACCGACTACACAGTATTATTTGGAGCACACCGCAGTGCCCTGCTAGTTTTTACTGAAAAACACAAAGCTTTCCCTTGAAAAGGCCATGCTTCAAAGCTATGCCACAGATATGCTGCTGTGGGTATGTGCTGTCCCTGCCATTCTGGAACATTGAATATCACTAATGAAATAAACCCTTTTTTTTTCACTTATTAAAGAACATGTTGTATGTCACAGTTTAGTACTCTGGGTGAGAATTCACCCTTCATTGAAATGGATTTATATGCCTGCTCTCAGAAGGTTATTGTTTTACTGGGATTTATGTGCCATGCTTCAGTGTTAATTGTGGATTATTCTCATCACTTTGCCTTTCATCAGAAATAGGCTGTACTTTAGCAATCATATTATCCAGACTTACGTGCAGTATTCATACATCTGTGATTTAACCCACATCCGTGATATTTCATAATATAAAGGAGACAATGAGTAGGATTCAGTTCTTGGATTAAGATGGGTTTAACAGTCAGTAGAGGGCTGGCCATTACAGTCAGTGAAGCCCAGAGAGTAAATCAGCAGACCTAATATAGGGATCTTCTTTAAGGTGAGTTTTCTACACTCAGTGAAGTGGATGGATTGATTTCTACTGATAGTAGCAGGAGCTTAGACTCTGAGCGCACGGACAGCCACACGTAGACCTGCATTTGGGTGTCTTAATCTGCAAATGAACCCCATGTTTCCCTCTGCCAGACCTTCTTTCCAAGACCTTGCTTTTCCCCTGCCAGGGTAACCTCCAGGTGGACTTGCTGGAGCTGCTGAGTTATTTTACCCAATAAAGGCCTGCTCCATCCTCTCTTCTTGAGGAATGTGGCTGGCCTATGATACTGCCAGATCAGCGGAGAGAAAAGCACCTCCAAAATCCAATTCAGATCTTTGGTGGCTGAATCACCTTATGAAGGGGTGTCTCCTCTGCTGTCTCCTCTGCTTGTCCCCTGCTGTGCAGGGAGCATGCGGGACAGCTCTCTGAGGCCCCTCAGCACAATGCCAACAGGTAGAAAATGAATGTGCACCCCAGACTTTTTAGAAATACGCCTGGCTGGTCAGCACACTCCAGGAGAAATAAAAGCATCAAAACAGGTTGAATTCAAAGGCTGTCTAACTGATTTGACTTCATAGTCCATTCTGCTGTGAGTCACTCCTGGTACGTCATTTCCACAGCCTTCCCAAGTATTTTTGCTCCTATGGAGAGGAGAGATTCATCCTTATCATGGCTGAACTTCAACTTAATACCAGTTCAATGACATTACTTGGCTAAGAACAAAGACAATTCTGTGAATTCAAAGGACAGGGCAAATCTCTGATGGAGAAAGCAAGTTCACTTCCTTTTCAGCTGGAATTCCAGGAATAAGCTTCCCCCTCTTCCAAAAAATGATGTTAAAAATATTATTTGCTTTCAAATGTGTTTAAAGTAATGCCAGTCTTGGAATCTTACCTTTCTCCACAATAAGGAAGCCGTTTCCCCTGCCTGGCCCCAATATACAGAGAGACCTGGGAAAATAGAATATTTCCACAATCCAAATACAAAGCAGCAGTAATAGTTTTGTTGATGTGTGAGTTTCTTTACTGGTTCTTTGAATGTTCTCTATGTGGCCCTGATAAATTTGAGGTAAGTGATATCTGTACCTGCATGCTGATTTGGGATCAACTTGCCGCCAAGGAGAATTCTCTGAAGTTAGTGTTATCACTGGGGCACATGTTTACCAAGTCCTTATCCTGCAGGCTGGTTAAAATGTTAAGAAAGGTAGGAAGCACTTTTAAAAGGAGATGACTGTTCTGGAAATAGGATGTATAGTAGCTACTTGAAACACAGAAAGCAGTGAATTTGTTTCCCATATACCGTGTGACCAAGGGCATTTGACAGTAAGAAAAAGCGCTTGGAGAGATGGCTAGGATACTCTCAGAGAGAGCATTGTTTTCATAGATTAGGAAAGCTCCTTCTTTGCTTCTGGAGAGCTTATCTATATCAACAGCTTTTCTTCCCCTTTAAAAGAATTTGGAAATCGTTTTTTAAATGAGCAAAAAACCTGAGAATTTCAGAGACAGTCAGGACATGTTAAAAAAAAACACAAAAGAAAGATGGTCCTATTGAGAATAGGGAGAGTTAATTTCAGGCAGCGCAAAGGAAAGGTGAAAGTAAATAGAAAAGAAAATGGAAAGTCTTGGCAAAAAAAGAGCTTCTGTGCCAAACCAGGAGGAGATGTTGGAGAAAATAAAGCTGTAGTGATTTGTGCATTGTACAGTTATGTGTAAATGGCAGTGGATATGATGCTTTACAGGTACTTGAATGAAATGCTTTTCTTTGAAGAAGCAGTGGAGGCTGTAATATCAAATACTGCCAATATAGAAATTGAAATGACTCTATCCTTGGTTCAGCCTGCATGTCTGCAATGTTAGTGAAATCCTAGCCCAAAGAAAGAAGTGTCCACAAGATTCTTTTTTCCTGCGCACTTTTCCTCCAAGTATCTCTGCTAGAAAAAACCTGCCAAAACAGTAGTTTTTCTGCATAAGAACATTGTCCCCATGTCCTGGGGATGACATATCAATGGAGGAAAGGATGTTCAGGTGCAGGCATGCCAACATGACCATTTGGTCCCGTGACTGATGTCCTTCCCACATGACTTTGCATTCAGGTGGGTTTTAGACATAGGTGAGTGCTGTCAGATTGTATGTTTCAATAGTAGAGGATCTTGGAAACTGATTTAACAGCAAAGCCCCTCCTTGTTTAGATGACTTCATGAAGCAGGGCCAGGGCATGCTCCTGCTCTACACCCTGAAGAACCCCTCCTTCCCAGAGTATGTCTTCAGCAGTGAAAGTGGCATCATGTGCCTGGACTTCCATAATGAACACCCCTACCTCGTGGCAGTGGGCTTCTATGACGGCAACGTGGCCATCTACAACCTGAAAAAGGCAATCTCCCAGCCCAGCTACAAGAGTAGTGCTAAGTCAGGAAAGCACACGGAGCCAGTGTGGCAGGTAAGGGTGCTTTTCCTTTCCTCTAACTGCGCTTTTATTTGGGCTGAGTTTGGGCACAGCAGAAAAAGTGCTGTACGGAGAAAGGTGTTGATTTAATACATGCATTAGCAATTGATTATTAAGTTGTATTGCAAGCTAATTTTGAAATATGCAGAAAGGCAAAGCAATTGCATGAATCCTTGGTCCTCAACAGAAACTAAACATGTGAGCAAAAGTTTGCTATAAACAATTATTTCTTTATGTTTCTTTAGTTTTCATTATTATAAATGACTTCTGTTTGGGGAGAAACTGATCTCCTCTGTTTATACCAACATGCAATCCTATTTATGTTCCAAATACAAAATCACAGGGCAGCAAGTGATGAGCAGTGTGTAAAACGCATATATCAGCCCTAAAAGAGTGCTCTGTCAGGCAAAATAAACCCAGGGGCAGCTGCCTGTGGAATTGGCTGACACTGGGATTCAAGACACACTACCTTGTAGTTGACCTTGAAGTATTCTAGTGAATTAAGAATTGTGATGTGCAGGTAATGCTCTTAAAGTAATGCCACTCTGGCATCTGTCACAAAGAGTCACTAGATGGATGATATTGTGAAGGACTTGGGTGAATATGTGGCTACATCCAGCTAACTTTATAGTTATGTCTACAGTGTAATCGGAGTTAAGATTGGAGCACTGGAAGGTATATGTGCTTCTGATCTCATTTATAGCAGTAAAAGTGTGGCAGCACATATTTCAACATGGTCTGTATGAGCCTGTTGAGGTGCAGGGGTGTGTGTTTGGTTTGTTAGCCTGGGCTACAGGTGTTGCTGCTGTTAACTATTGCTGTCAGCTGATTTAGGCTGCCTAATATAGTTATACGTTTAGGCACACTGACAATGTTCCTTGTACTTTGACACATGCCATGCATGGATTGTCCCCCAGCCATGGCTCCTTGTTATTGCATCTTCCAATAAAAGTCCAAGAAATCAAGGGATCCTGATGGGACTGCAGGTGAATGTGGAATATGCCAAGAGCAAGACTGGCTTGGTATAAACAGAGAGGTTATGCAAATGTAACATTTCAGAGAAGACATGAATTTTATATTTGCTGCTTGTCTGTCCAAAGCTTTTTGTCTAGCAAATATTTTTAGCTCTTCTTACAGATTAACATGGTACCCCACCCATGGGCTGTTATCATAATACAATGTGTACATAATACAATGTGTACATACACACATACAGAGAACTCCAAGCTTCTCCCATTGCCATTTAGGCTTCCAATAAAAAAGCCTGACAAAATAGTAAATCCTATGTGCAGCTTTTCATGCCCTTGCTACGGAATACCACGGGAGGTCAATAGTTGTTACTGCACACTATAGACGCCAGAATCACAGATCACTTGTGCCCCAGATAATATTGGGAAGGACAGAGTATGCTTAAGGGGTGTTATTAGTGGCCTCATCCCTACAGATCAGAAGCAGGTATGTTCAGCAGTAGAAGCTGTCTGTACAGAGTTTTTAGAGGTAGGTTTATGTGTACCACTTGGAAACAATGTGGCTCAGAGGTGGAAAAAATCATTAAGTACTCTAGGAAGATAACTCTGAAAAGGAGAGAAACTACCTCATGGATATGGATAGATGTAGATATGAGTACCCTCTAGTTCCTGCTTTTTGTTTTATTTCCAAAGTTTGAGTGTGAGAATCATTATTTTTAGTTTTCTTCTGCAATAAAGTACCAATATTTTTAGTAAACTTTACAGTTTTTGACTTGCTAGGAAACTAGTGAGCAAGTGTAGTAATAAGGTGATTGCACAGCAATCAGGAGAAGAACTTGTACCTCTGTTGGAAAGATCGGAACTGTAGGCATTTGTCAATATTAGCCAAAAGGCTTAGAAAGGTTTTCTCTCCATTTGATGGGAGGAAAAGGGACATGAAGGACTATCTGTTAGGTTGAGATACTGGATTGTTATTCCTCATTCAGCATTAAATGCTTCTAGAAAGTGATGCCTTGTTTCTCATATTTAGTTCAAAGATGCTCTATTCTCCTCCACCAACACCCCAACTAGCCTGAAGCCTGGTCTTTGTCTAGGCCACCCTGTACAGTCTTCACTTTTGTAGAGACTGCAAGCCCATGACTTTGAAGACCAATTAGAAAAGTAACAAAGTTCTCCTGAACAATTAGGAGCCTTTGTTCTCTGGACTGCCTGGCTCCTTCCTTTTGAAACAATACAGCCCTTTCACAATGGGAAAGTGGGACATGAGTAAAGTAGGCTGACAGCTCTTTTTTTGTGCCATTTCATCTTCTTAGTGACTTAGTAATATTTCAGTAAGTTTGCGTAAAACAAAGCTGATGTAACATAGCCCATTATTAAGAGCAGAATAGCATAATATAAATTTTCTAATTCTGTTACCTAAGAATGAGTTTGTCTGCCTGATACCGCCCCACATATTTTTGAAGAGCATAGCAATGACTTCTTATAAATTTGGCAATTGTCTTCCATGTATTAAGACCTACGGCATTGTAAATAATGGAAAATTCAGGCCTGTTTTAAGTTACACACTTCCAATTGCTTACTACCAATTGATTGAGATCCAAAGCTAGAAAGGAACAAGCACATATATAGACATGTGAATGTATATGCATGCAGTGCAGTGTGGCTAATACACCACCAAAACCTTAGGTCTTACAGGAATATAGAATTAGAAATGGTATTCCAGGTCAGTGTCTTTGGCTGCGAACACCGGCTTAAAAGGAGTCAGCTCCTGGGAAACTGTGTCATGTTCTGCTAAGCAAAAGCCTACGTGGACTTAAGCTAAATCCCACTTTAAACAAAATAATGCTCCAAATAGTCAGCAAAATCCTCCTATCATCTCCAGCACCGAGTACTCCTAGAAAGCAAGTCCCTGGACAGGGTATCTGTTTGAGCCAGTGGCTCAATCCCAGGGCTTGGCCCTGGATGTTAATGAGGGTGGCCAAAGTGGGACAACTTGACTAGACTTTGGCACCCAGAGCCCAGAAGAGCAGTCTCCTCTGGGGAGAAGTGGCACCCTGCTGGGAAGGGGCTCTCAGCATAGAGACTCGCGCTTTGCCAGACTTTGAGCTTTGTTCTTACTTTCTCCCTTCTTTTTTAAAAAAGAGGATGATTAGGGTTTATTTACAACTGAGAAGAGTGCTTTTTTTCTTACCTTTCATCTCTGGGATATACTAAATGTTTTAGGTGTAAAGCATTCGGAAGCTGGAGCTGTTCAGAAACAGGGATTGATAACTGAAACTATCATCTGCTGTGTCAACATTTGTTTCTGCTGTTCAATCTCCCTCCTAAAACACATCTTATTCAATAGATTTATTTCCACTGTGTGCTTCTAGTTCACCTTCACATCAAACCAAAAGGACGTTATTTCTGCTTGCTGCTGGGACTAGTATAGAGCCAATATTACTGCAGAGGGTCTGGAAATATGGTTTTTTTTACTCACCATCAGAATTACTGACTAAATTCCCACTGCAGAGTGTTGACCCTAAGATCTGCAAAGGGAACATTCCTTTTGGCTGTGTTTAGAGCAAATCTCAGCTGTGGCAGACTTGCCCTTGTGCACAGTGTGGTTTGGAATTGCTATAGAGACATCCCTGGTTAGAAAAGCAACTTGGTTCATTGTTAATTTACTGAAGCTGATCTGGCCTCCCTGAGGAGCTGATACCATGGAGCTTCAGATGGCATCCTGAAAGAATTATTTTCTTTCTTATATTCGTTCATTGGAGGAGAAAGGTCTGGCCAATGCTTGCTAATTCTTCACCAAATGCCATTCAGGTTAAATGTGACACTCGTGGTTAGGACAAAAAGGACAAGGCAGGACGGTAATAGTCTGCAAACTGCCAAAGGAAACTAGAAGGAATGTCAGCTTGCAGAATGGTTTCCCAGTGGAACTTGTGGAAGGCCCATCTCAAATGTAAACCAGATAAAACACACCTGAGACTTGCTCACTGGAGTTTGTCCCATAATTGTGTGATCCCTTCTCCATCTCTACTTTCCATGTTCTAATCTAAGTCCTTAAATAAGTCTACACTGAATCTTGGCAGCTCATGAAGCCACCCCAGACTCACTAAGGTCTTGTTTTGCTAATGGAAGTAAATGAGTTCAGTTACAGAATCCCTTTAAAGTCAGCATGACCTGCTGTTCTCCGCCCCACTCCGTGCTGCTGGGCACAGCTCCACAGAAAAAAGGCCTTTCCAGGAAGCTGATTGTATTCGCTGCACTTAGGAGAAGAAAAAGCATTTTGTTCATAATCCACTGTCACACCAGCATCATTGTTTCATTTCTGATGACGGGCAGTCTTCTAAATCTGTCATTTGCAGTCATACAAACAGATTTTGCAGCTTGCATTGCCTCTGAGATGTTACTGCTTCATATAATATTTTGTTCCTTTGGCTTCAGGCAAACAAAGAGTTTGATGCTAAGAAAATAAAAGAAAAAGAAAAGACAGAAGGTTGTAATCAAGGTCAGAATAAAGATCGGCTGTCTCAGAACAGGCTCAACGCCCTTCCTGTGGCCTTCACTGCTAAGGAGCACAAAATAGGTGTTTGCTGGGGTACTTCAGTGGAAAAACTCATTCAACTCTGTGAGGATACTGTTAGAGGATAATTCTAGAGGAGAAACAGAAATTTGGAGAAGAAAGGAGACCAACAAAGACCTGAAACCAAGGAGGCTGGACCCAAGCTAGGGATGAGGAGCATCAGGATGTGAGCTGGCAAGTGGGAGAATGTAGCCTGAAGGGATAATAGAGCAGAAACCTGATGGTGCGAATCATTTAGCACAAAACCTCTAGGGTAACACAAGCAAACTGCATCTCTCATACTGGGTCAGTACAATGTCTGCACAGAGGACCTTCTTCTCCAGCCCCAGCTTTCTCCTACTTTTTTCTTGCTACCAGCCCTGCCTTGCATACCTGGCCCAGTGCAAACTGGGCAAAAAGTCTAATTAACCTCTGATGTCCCAAGAGTGAAGGAGGCCACTGTATCCTCACCAGAGAGGTCACTGAGTCATTCAGCGCATGCACAGAAGTACAGAAGAGTGGGAAGAGCATCCATGGGCCAGCCAGGGTGCATTTGGGGTCCAGATACCTCAATCTGTCAGAGACTTCCTTGTTGGAACAGTCCTTAGTTGCAATCCTGCGCCCTACACTGAACTCTGTGTCCAGTAACAGGCTGTTGCAGCAGCAGCTGAGCCAGTCTGTCGAGGACCAGACACTACACTGTCATGTAGTGCTTCCTTGTCCTCTCCTGGAGGAGGAGGGAAGTGGGGACAGGAAGGGCTGTGCTTGGGAAGGGTTGCCATGTGCATGCTGTAGAAAACAGAGTCAAGATCAGCAGCTTTTGGTTGTCCTTAGTTGCTGGGAGAGCTCACTGCAGAGTCACGGCCCTGCTGGAGGAAATCCTATCTCCCACAAGGTCAAGTTTCACCATATTTTGGAAAGGCTCTGCTGAGCCACAGAAATGCATCTGGAAGCTTTGGGCTCATTTAGGCATGGTGGAGGTGGCGGAAAGTGCAAGATACTGCTGTGGCAGCAATGCTGGATAAAATCTTCTGCTGCATGTTTGTACCGTGTTCAAAACCTTTTAGACACTTTTTGAGCCACTTTAAGGTTAGGCAAGGTAAGTGTCCAAATGTTTCTTCCTAAGTATCTTTGAAAATAATGAACAAAATCCCTGATCTTTTAACTTCAATGTTGCATTTTTTGAGATGGTATCAGACTGCACCTTTTGGAGATTCAGTTTCTGTAGCTGGTTATTTTTAAATTGGCATGGATTTTTGTGGGTTAGAAATTCTCTTGCAAAACATCCCTTGCAGATCATGTAATGTTTGTCTGAAAAGGGAGATTTTTCTGTTTTGATGCTGCTTTTCCCTCTGTTCTTCATACAGCTGCTGAACTTACTTTCTGCTTTCTGCTCTCACTGCTGCTTGCTAAATAGATTCTCCTCCAGTGCTGTATTGTTCTTCTCCCTCCTCTTCCTTTTACTTCCTTTTACCCATCTTATTGTGGGTTTTCAGGTTGTTTATTTCTTTTCTAGTGTCTGCAAGCAAAATATAAGTAATTTTCTTTGCTTGTTAGTTTTACTAGTGCTAGTTTGTGGAGAAAAATTCACTTATAAAATTTAAGAGTCCCTGAAGGCCTTGGGATGTTGGAAAATGTTAGCCTGAGTTTTAAAAGGGCAGAGAAGTTGAAATGCATTTTTTGGTTGCTTGGATCTTTGAATCCTGTTCTACTGCTTTATAGCAGTTACAAAAGCTAACTAAATATTTAATAGGAATCAGGAAACCATGTTGGATCTTAGTGGAAAAAATGTATTTCTTTGCTGGCCTATAAATCTGACTGATGATTGCTGGATCTTCAAAATAGGTGTAGAAAACGTATGGACTGGATGGGTCTTAATGGCACTGATGCAGCCCGTGAAACAACAGAGTGTTTCTCTGAAGAGGATGAAATAGAGATAAGAAAGCGATAAGGGTAGAACTAGAGGCAAGCTGGGCAGGGATGGTGCAGGCAAGGTCACACAGATACATAGCGAGATGTGGGGAGCCAGGGCTGGCCGCAGCTCCCACCCTTCTCTCACCCCCAGTACCACGGTGAGCTGCCACAGCTCGGTGCAGTATCCGGGACCCTCAGCACTCGGCAGACCCCAGGGCCGGCTATCCCTGTCCCTGCTGCAAGCCTGGTCGATCCTGTCATGATAGGAACTTTCTGTCCATCACATTACTGTTGCCAGCTCTGATTTAGCAGCATCAGACAGCTTGGGGATTTGGATGCGAGCCTGCCTGCTGTGTGTGTCTGCTTTCCCTGCACACGGAGCAGGGAACTTCATATTTTGTCTGCAAATTGGAAATCCTGCTCGATAAGCATGGTCAGAATTGAAACTAAGAGCTGTGAATTGCAATTGTTTAAATACCCCCAAACTTTTCTGGCCTCTGGCACCCATCGCTCAGCCGCGTGCTGTGTCTGACATGGGAACACAGCCACTGACAGGACAAACAGGTGAAAGTCTAATGTCTCACCTTGGCTGTTAACATACCAGCCTAATAAATACAGTGGGAAGTGCTGTGAGGGATAATAAACAAGCAGATTCCTGGTGAAACGCTGTACAAAGCAGAGCATCCGAGTCCCAGCAGGAAGAAAACAAACTGAAAGTAGAGCCAGCCTTATCCAGTGCTATTTATAACTGAGCTCTGCTTCCTCCAGATAAATCTGAGTTTCTGAAGCACGAGTGATGCACAAGCCCCAGGCTGGGCCTTTGCCCTGCATCAGTGGCGCTCCCATGGCCCTGCTTTCTGCTCAGCTCGGTGCCGAGTCCCTCCCAGTATCGTTGAATGTGCTCTTTGGTAGGAGAGGTTTTACTACCCTTTTTTTGCACCCAAAATTTGTGGGTGTTGTGTGAACGCAGTGATGAGGTGGGCTTGATTCTTTGCTCCTGTCTGCTGATCTTAAGCCCTTGAATTCATTGGTGCTCAAGAGATGGTGCCTGGGGTTGTGAGTCCCAGGAAGATGCCATCAAGGTGGAGGGCACTTGATCTAGCTGTGGGAGAGAAGTGATTTTCAGAAGAGGAGTGTTTATGGGGCTAAATACGACATGGGAGTTTATTTTACAGTGTGTCCTCATTGCTGGTGAACACATCTAACTGTTTTCCCTCGGCTATCAGGAAGCTTTCAAGACTTTGGAGGAGAAAACCCCAGGAAGACTTGTAGTAAAGCTTGCAAGTAGCCATATGCTGCTAGAATTTTTTAGGTGGGAAGTTCTTGCTATTGCCTGTAGCAGGAGCAAGCATCTTCTACCAGATAAGCCTGGTATTTGCTGGTACCCATGAATAAAGCCATCAGCCAGCCTCATGCCCATGAGGGTTGAGGGCTGCTCCAGGAGCACCCAGGCATTACTGTGCTGTGTATTCTGGTCCAGGATGTTTTGAGATGCTTTTGGTTATCATAGCAATAGGCTGAAGAGTTCTCTCTCCTGGATCCTTTCTTGGTGAGATATGGTCCTGCCAAGCTGCCTGCCTTGGATGCTGTCTAACTTCTTTGTAGATGAAGCAGCTGCCTTCATTTCCATACCTATCTATGGTTACCAAGCCTGTCAGACACCCTGACCCTCCTAACCAGCATGTTTATTATCTGGAAAGCTCTGTTACACAAAAGACAGTAGGTAAAGTCAGGAGACATCTGAGTAAATTCCTACTTTTGTTTCAGATAGGATGGCAGGGAGTACCTTAGGTCAGAGTTGCTCATTAAAGATGTAAGAGAGATGAAGGAAGCCCAAACTGACTGGAAGGCATTGGGATCTTTGAACATTCATCAGGTGTCTAAACCATTTCCTCTCTAATGCAAACAGTACAGCCAAATATTTAAATATTACTGGCTCACCTTTAGGAAGAGTTAGTCCTTGCAGACCTTATCTCTTTAATGGCTTCTGTCATGGGAGCAAGTTTACTTCCTAAGCACATTGAGCTGATCCATTCTGTCTTGTTGCATGATTTTACGGTAAAACATCAACGCATTTTTCTACAAAGGACAGAATAGCACTGAGAACCCTCCTTCACTTGGCAGCTCCCTTATCTGCAGATTACTGTCATAGTTGAAACATTTGCATTTAAATGAAAACCCAGATTTTAAGATAGGACCATTTTTCAATGAATTTATTTTTAAGTTTATATATATATATGCAAATCAAAGTAATTTTTATTTATATCTCTCCATCAGCTTTTACTCACACTCAAAAGACTTGTCTGCTATACAGAGCAGTCTCATCTATTGCAGTGAATGAAACAGTCACACGGTGGTTGAACGTGACATGCAGTAAACTCGTGAAAGGTGAGACTGAATTTAAAATCAGATTGAACCTTCCTTTCTGGAACTGGGGAACTGTTCGCGAATCACAGAAATGAGAACTGGCAGAGGCCTTGAGAGTGTCCTCTTCTTCCCATCATGCCATCACAGATGTGATATCGTTTCTGAAGTGCTTTCTTCAAAATGAGATTGAGAAGTCTAGCTATCTTCACCAGTACTGACAGACTGGAGTTGTTACCTACTATGTCTTACATGGTACATACCTCTTAATGCATGTGAAAAAGATTCCCTCACCCCCCCAGCAGTATCAGTTTGCTGACTCCTGCACCAGCCTCTGATCCTTTTCTGCACTACTGCCACTTAGCCAGAAATTCCCTAATTTCTACTTGTTTATATGCTTTCCTCTTCCTGTCTGTGTCCCTCTGCACTTGTCTTTATCACGTTTCACCTTATTGCTTTCAGACTATGTCTCCAGTTTGTTAAGATAACTTTGAGTCCTGATCCTAACGTAATCCTTTGTCTCTAAACTGTGTCATCTGCAAATATTCTGTGTATTTTGCAATCCACTGTGCAACTTACTAATGAAAATATTGAATAGAACTGGATCCAGGACAGTCCCTTGTTTGAACCATCTACAGATGTTCTCCCAAGTGGTCAGGAAATCACTGATTATAACTCTTGAAATTCATTTTTCAATCACTCACCCAGTTCATAGTAATTCCATCTAGACCTTATTTTTTTAGCTTGCTTCTGAAAACATCACAGGGAGTATGCCAAAAGCCTTACAAAATTAAAGATAAATCACATCTACTCCTTCTCTCTAATCCTTTAGACCCATTACCCTGCCAAGGAAGGAATTAAATTTTGTTTGACAAGATCTTTCCTTGACAAGCCCATATTCACTCTTCCTTATCTTCTTATCTTGTATATATGTACGGATGACTTAATACTTTGTTCCAGCTCTCAAAGTTCAGCATTAGACTGACTGGTCCACAGTCCTTTAACCTATCCTTCAAGACAGGTTTTGTTTTGGGTTTTCTGGGGGCATTTTTGCCCTGTTCCTCCAGGACCTCTCCTGTCTTCTAGTTTTCATTGCTAATTGCTAATGATTCAGAGATTGCTTCAGCTGCTCCCTTAAGCACCCTAGGTTGAATTTCATCAGCCTTGCAGAGTTGGATGTATCTGTCTTATCTCAGCATTCTGGCCTGTGCTCCTTAAAGTTAATTTTGCTAAACGTCTAGTTACTATTTATCTTTTTATATGGCACTGTAAGAAAGAAGGCCTTAATACTTCTGCTTTACCTGTGGTTTGTCGTGGGACTTGCCTTCCTCTTTGCCCCAATAAATGGGGTCTAAGAGACAGAGGCTCAGATGAACCTTTCTGCGATATCTGATTTTGGCTCCATGCAGGCACCAGCCTCCTGGCCCGAAAAGTCACATTCCCCTCAAAAGAGAGTCTCCAACTTCTTCCCCATGCCGGTGTCTCAGACAGTGGCAGAAAGGTGTTAGTGTCCCCCAACTCGTGAGGGTTGCTTTTCTCCATGAAGTTTCTGAATGCGCAAAGACTCTTGAGCCTGACAGTGGCAGCCCAGTTCTCCCCATATGGCAGGCCTGATTCTTCCTTTCTGGGGCAGCTGCTCGTCTTTTGTTGTGGCTGGATTCATCCATTCGCTTTTACCAGCACCGTGTCTAGAGCTCAGGGATTGGATGGGGACAGGGACTAGACTTTCACACCAGGGCTTCTGAGAACAAAATCAAGGGCTAATGTCTTCTATGACGATGTTGAGCAAAACTCTTTTTTTTTTGGAGGTCTTTCATTCTTGCTAGACATTCCACAGCAGAAATGCTGTCTGCTTCCCAGTGTAATAGACAGGAATGGTAAAAAGCCCTGATACAAACCAGCAATCTCTTTTGCTGAGCAGGCACCACAGGGCAGGAGCCCTTTATGCTGTACCCTGCCATCCTGGCTCCAAGAAGGGCATGCTGGTCACTCCATAGTTCTGGTCCCCCTCACTGAGGACCATGGCTTACCTCCCTGCCTGCCTGCCCGTTTTACCCTTGACAGGAAGCCCAGACTCACATGCAGCCAGGGCACAGCCAAATCTTCTTCTGCCACAGTGGTATCATATGGCCAAAGTGCAATCAGGAACTGGGAGCTCCTTCTCCCCCAAGTACAGACTTAGCCGAAGAGGCTGAGTGGGCTGCTTTGACTTAAATCTTGGAGTAAGCAGTCTGCACTCAGTTATCATAGCACTTTAAAATTGCCTCGAGTCAGAGTGAGTCATCTGGATTTAGCTCACTCTTTGCCTTTATCCCAACTAACCACAGTGAGGAGTGAAGCTTTCTGTCTGCCTTCTTCCCACCTCCGCATAGGACAACTTGTACTGCTGTCCAAATTAGCACTGGGGACTCCAGACGTTGCCCTGCTCCTCACCTCTAAAACTTGCTCTGCCTTTCTCTTGCTGCATAAAGACTGACACGGGAGTTATTTTGCATGTGAGTGAACTAGCCTGTGCTTTCTAGATGACCAAGTGAGTAATTTTGGGGGGTCTCTTGGGACTGATCGCAGGACAGCAGCCTTGCTTTTTCATGTTCTCCTCCAGGTACCTGGCCTTGACTTCATGTCTGGTAGCTGGCTGAGGATCCTCAGCAATGCGGCAAGGCCCACTTATGGTGCCAGGCTGGGGTGTGTGATAAGCAGCAAATGAAGAATAGCTGGCAATGTGCTTGATGGAGGGCATTTTGGGACTTTGTTGTAGAAGCACTACGTTGTCTCAGTAGCAAGGAGGGACAAACTATTTGCTCCAGCAAAACAGAAAGTCAGCGGACTCAGGATCAGCTGACTGTCTTAGGAGACTTTCACCACAGCGGATCCCTTGGGCAAACAGCAGAGGCAACTGGCACACAGGGGGGAATAAACAAAAAACTGGCAATTTGTCATCAACAGGAGGAGAATTCTTCTCTGCGGGTAATGACCTGATGTTTCTGGATGCCGCTCTGCTGAGAGTCGCTGGCAGGAACCAAAAAGAAACACATTTGGAGGTGACAGAGGGAAGAAACAAGAACTGCTTCTTAGCTCAAATCAGAGACTGCTGTAGGGGAGTCCATGAGAATATTCACTCCAGAGCACAGGAGATATCAGCCTGGCTCCAGAATGTGTGACCTATGGAGCAATTTATTGTAGATCAGCACTTCAGCATGAGCCCTCAGCATGATGCTGAGGCAGACTGGAAAACAGGATAGCAGTGAAATGGAGAAAGTTTCCTCTACAAACCAAAGGTGCCCACTGTTGGACTAACACTTCCAGGTTTGAGTGGGTACTCCTGATTGGAGTTTGGTCTGTCTGCCTCTGCAAGCATCCACACTGTGTTCATCTGTCAGCTGGTCACCTGGGCCATTGTGTGATGGATGCAGCCAAACTGCATCCATGAGATCTTGTGCCCTTGCTAAATCACAGCACATGTTCAGCTCTTTTACCCTGTGAGAGTCCCAGAGGTTTGCTGGCGCTTTGCTTTGGCCCAGGCTTGTGCATAAAGACACTGGGGAAATATGGTTTTGAGAGTGGGTTTGTGTCTGTGCTTTGCTCTCAGGGCAGGCACAGCTAGAGCGAGCTGAGGGCTGATTCCCTCGCTGTGTTTGCATGCTTGCTCAAGAAGCAGATGTTTGCCAGTGGGAAGCCTTGAGTAAAGGTCTTCAGCCAGTGGAAGTGTAGGGAGAAATGTCCGAATCTCTCTACTTAGCCCTGTGTGCCCAAGGTATGGGGAAAATAGGGTGGCTGGGAGAGCCCAGAGGGGCATCACTTGTGCTCCCGTGATGCACAGCTGCGCTCCTGCAAGATACTGTGGCTCCGTTCAGCTACGGAGCCAGATGGGTGAACTCCCTGAGCTGCTGGGCTGGGCAGAATGGCAAGCTCTCTCAGAGGGGCCCATATGGCTGCATCTAGAGCTCAGCAGCGAATTACAAAGAAACTCTTGAACCACAGAAACAAAGGCTTGTGTCTAAAGCTGAGTATTGTAGAAAAGCACAAAGAGAAATTAATACAGAGAAAGTGAAGGTGTAAAATGAACTGTGATTATCCTGGATCATAAAAGGGAAGGGGAAAATATTTGGGAAGTATATTAGAAGTTAAAGGTATGAAGAATATAGGCTCATTACTAAAGCAAGCTTTCAGCTAATACTGAGTGGTATGGAGAAGGACGAAATATTTGATGCTGTATTGTTTAATCTTACAGTAAGTGTCTGAGACTGGCTGCTTAGTATGATTAATATAACAAGAGGATGAAAGCACAGGTCAGAATACGGAAAGAGCATGTTAAAGAATATTTAGATGAGACAGGTTCTTGCTCATCAGCAAGATTGGCTTAAACATACCCTGGAGTACTTAAAGAACTAACCAGAGCAATTTCAGACCATTAGCAAGCATTTTAGGGAGTTTTTGGGCTACATCCATCCTGTATTTTAAGCAGAAGCTGGTGTTTATGTGCAAGCCCATTTACAGCATCCGACCTGATTGAGTACCTTGACTCAGAGGCAGGGTTGGGGTGTGCTGTGGGGCATGGATGAAGGGAAGAATCACTCTGCTCTTGCCTATAGACTCACACACATTCACATACCTGTGACATGGGCAGACTGGAATAGTGATACATATAAAGTCTGCTGTCATCAATCCCAAAACACTTTTTAGTGATGCTGTAGAGTCAACGTCTGGCAAAAGAGGTTTCTACAGGTGCTTTCCTCAAAGGGAATGTCCTTGCATGCAGCAGGGACAGTCACATTGACAGGGTACTGGAGCCCAGAGACCAGTGTCTGGACAATTCACCCAGGCTAGAGGCATCCTAAGCCAGCCACAGGGACTCAGAAAGTGCGGGTGATAGCACAGCAGTGCATCAGGCTGCACTCTAGCCTTTAGGAGAAGCATGGCCATTGAAAGGAGGAAAGGTCTCAAAAGGCCGGAAGAAGTGAAAAAATATCTGGAGGAAAATGGTAGAACCGGACCCAGGGAATTACTGACCAGCCAGACCTATTTCGATGATTGCAAAAACACTGGAACAAAGAGCAAAACCATTTATAAATGTCTAGATAATGAGGTGATTCAGGGAAGCGGGCATGGATTTGTCCAGAAGAAATTGTCAAGCCAGTATAATTTCTTTTCTTTCTTTTGTTTCAGAGAAATGGGCCTCATGAAGAAGGGGGAGGCAGTCAAGGTTATCACCTCTATCCATCTTGACTTGATTAAAGCTTTTGATTCAGGCTCACACAGTGACATTCTTATAACCAAAGCAGAGAAATATGAATTAGTAAAATCACCGTAAAGAGGCTGCTCGGGTGGCTCAGGCAGTGTACTCAAAGAGGAGTTATACAGAGCTTGCTGTCATACTCTGAAGATGCTTCAAGTGAGACCCTCCAGCTGTCAGTCCTGATCTTCTTTTGATCAATACTTTCATTAACAACTCTGATTACAGAATAGGGAAGCCCCTTGGGAGGACAAGGCACTTTGCAGGACATGATTATGTTCAAAATGATCTTGATAAATTGGAAGAAAGACCCAAAATCAATGTGATGAAATCCAATAAAGACAAGAGCAAATACTATGTTTAGAAAGGGGAAATTAAATGTACAAATACAAAACAGGAGATGACTGGTTAGGCAGCAGGGTGCTGGAAGGGAAGAGTATAATAGCAGATCACACCAATGGTCAGCAATGCAATACTGTTGCACAAAGACATGTGTCATTCTGATTTATTAGCAGGAATGTAAGATAGAGGAGGTTGTAACTCCTGTCTGCTAGTGCCTAGGAGTGGCCCTGTACCGTGTGTTTGCAGCTGCAGAAAAGGGCTGACGGGGAAGAACAGGAATGGTGAAGACTTGGAGAGCAGGACCTGGAAGCAATTAGTTTTGTTGGGTTGGGAAAAAAGAGAAAGGAGCAGTAACACAGCAACCTTTTCTTGCCCATTTGAAGACTGTTATAAAAAGGGGAATAAACCGTTGTTCTCTGTGTCCGCTGGGGAGATGGTAAGGAGTAATCGGCTTGACTTGCGGTAAAGGAAATTTCCTGTATAAGGCCAATTAAGCACTGATGTATCTACAGGGAGGTTGTTGAGTGCCTGTTGTTGGAGGCTTGTGAGAACAGCCTATGTGAATTGTCACCAATGGTAGGGGGATATCTGATCCTGCCTCAGAGCAGAACAGATATCCTTTTCACGTCCCTCCAAACCCTGCATTGCCATGATGGCTTTGCTTAGGATTGTACTGATTGCCAGGTTGGCACTGGAAGGAATTTGTCCCCAGGTCATATTGGCAGGGACCTTCCTCAGCAGTCCAAGGAGTTGTTTGCTTGCTGGAGTCATCTGAGCGTCTTATTTGGCCAGTTCATGTAAGGGTGACCTGGGGATTTGATAATGCCTTTGTCTTTCCTCTTCTCTCTTGTGGCAGACTTTGTTAGTTTTTTTAGGCATTGAAGGACCAAAATGCTCTTATTTCACTTAGGGCAGGTGTCAGCAGGGCCATGGTACTCCAATGGTGACAAAGGGCTCCTTGAAGGGTAATTAATAGAAAGGGAAGGAATTGCTCGTCACTCAATGTGCATGTGTTGCATGTGGCACCCCAGAGTTGAGCTTTGGCAAGCTGAGGGCCAGCCAGAGGGATTTGTGTTTGCAATAGCAGGTGTCACCTTACAAGAAAGGCAGGCAGATCCTGCTGTGGCTGCCTGCAAAGCACTCAAGTCAGCCTCATGGCTGCGATGATTTTGACCAATTGTATTTTGTCAGTGCGAGTGACTAACAGCCTCCGTGCAATGAAAACTGATCAAGCATTATTTCTTTTGTAAGAATGACATCAGAAACATGGGAATTTTCAAACCAGATCGGATAAATGGTCTAATCTCGTGCTGGACAGGAGCCATTATCAGCTGCCATAGACAAAGATGGTAGTATTCCCTTGCTAAGAATGAGTGGATTATTGCCCTGCTAACCTGCTGTACATAGCAGTGAACATGCAGGTTTTAATCTTTATTTTTCTATGAACAAATAGGGGTTTGGATAGTCTCAACCTCTTTGGTGGTGTTGGGTTGACGGTTGGACTCGATGACCTTAGAGGTCTTTTCCAACTTTAATGATTCTATGATTCTATGATTTATAAATAAACAGGCTTTAAGAAATAAAAATTAAAAAGTGGTAGGCTCTTCTAACAGCAATGAGTTTCACACACTAGTTTTGCACTGCAAAAATAGTCAGATTAAAGATCACACCGAAAAAATAGCAGTAGATCCTTGATTTTATTACAGGTCCCATCATGATCAGGCATAGCAAATGACTTGCTGCTTTGTGTTTACTTGTCTCCTTTCTGCTGTTTACACACACTTTCCTTTCTCACGTCGTTCTTTACTCTTACTGTATCATAATTGAACTTTTGCTGTAAATTGTCTCGTGTAGCCAAAATCCTGGGTTGATTATCACATTTCAGGGAAGAATTAACTTCTTGGCACTACGCACACAATTGCCTGGTTCTCTCATCAAATGCTCCACCCTGCACAGCATGGATACTGCTAATGACAGGAGGTTGTGCCACGTTCACGGGCCTCTGAGGGCAGAGAAAAGGCCGGTTCTGAGCAGATGCCCGATTTGATTGCAGTATCATGAAGGCTAATTACTCTAATAAGCGTTTATGGGATTCAGAGATCAGGAGAAAAAAGATCACAAACACTATTAAGGTGTCAGAGGTGTTGAAGGAAAATTGAAAGTATTAAGTGCCAATTTCTGTTTTCTGAAATTCAAGGTAATGTCGCTGAGAGCTGCTGACAGTCATCTGAGAGCAGAGCCTGATGCCCTTGAGGGACTGTATTCAAACTGTCTACAGTATGTACCTAACTCAGGTACTGTTGACTGCTTTGAATGTAGGAGCAAGAGCACCCCAAACAAATCAGCCTACTTGCTTTTTGGGCCTAATGACTCCACCTGTCTGTGGAACAGATGAAGAAAACCTAACTGAGTACTAATAATAGGAAATTTGAATAGATTAGGGAGAGGGTATTTGGAGTGGGTGAACCCTGGGGAAAAGGTCTTTGCTTGGGGAATGCTGAAAGGAATTGGCTTGGGAAAAAAAACATGAGCTCATGATAGCGCTTACGTTGTCAGTCACCTCCAGATGAGGTTCCTGCAACGCGTTGTGTTAGCATAGACATGAGAACTCAGGAGTTGTGTCTGCACAGGGTGATCGGGGTGGACTCCAGCCGCTGAGCCTTTATTCATGTATTTTCTACTGGTGTGATGGGCTGTCACTTGGCTCTAGTTTGGGTGCAAAATGTCTACGCTGTACTTGGCAAGAGCAGAGCTGGGAACTCAGCTGCACCCTGCACAGCTCAAGCAGAGCTCACTAATGAGTGCCTGGATGTACACTCTGATAAGGGGCAAGCTGGGCTCTCTCTTCAGAGAGGGCCTGGACCAGCTCTGATCCTAGCGTGTGCATTGTGTAAGCAACCTAGACTTCAGGACGGCTCAGACCCACGCTGATGGCAGTACAGGTATGTGTCACCTGCATTTGTCTTCCACGTGCCGCTCAGGGCATCGCTGAGTTCAGGCTGCAGGTTTCAGACACTGGAGAGCCCCTTTTTTTTTGCAGTGTAGTCAGTCCTGTCCCAGTAGAGGATATCTGAGCCACTTGTGCTAGCTGCTCCCAGGTTTAAATGGCAAAACCTTTGCACAGTGTTTTCATAGGAGAAATAGCTTTTCTTGAGAAATAGCTTCCCCTACATCAAGCGAAGTCAGTTTGCCTTATAGGCGGGCTGGGAATTGTGATGATTTTTCCCAAATATTTGGGAAAGTAGACTGAAGAGGAAGAACATGAATTAGAGGAGAGCTAAACGGTATGTTGGAGAGCTATTTGTGTGTTGGACATACAAATAAAACTTGTTATTGTCAGACAATTTTAGAGTAGCATTTTAAAAAGCTCTGACTCTTTTTCTGTGCCCAGTATGAGACATGTTGGGCATGTGTTTGTAACCAGTTCCCCTGAACTCTGCGTTTTTCACTTTGAATTAAAACTCCTCACTACACCAACCCCTTCATCTGAAGCAGCTGCTGGTGACTGTCATTGTCAGCAGTAGCTCATGATCCCAGGGAGGTCCTGGAATAGATATACCCAGCACATTTTGTGCACGATGGCCAGCCTTGGAAATCACTGTTCTCCATATGTGCCATTGAACCTGTCTTTTTATCATTAGCCATTTTATTCTGGGTATTATTGAATTACACCATTCCTTTAACGCCAGATAGCAGAAATGGTTCCATTTGGAGACTTACGATTTCTCCTGTGCAAGGATGTTCAAAGGTATATGCCACTCGAGACACTTCAGGTTCACCTTATGGACATGAAGCTAGCATTTTGATGTATTCTCAGATGGATTCTTTTATGTTTTATTTTTCCTTCCTCAGAATAGTGTGTTCTAGGTAGGAAACGTTCACTAGAGGATTAATTAATCTTTGCTGAGTCTCTTGCTGAATTTCATGCTCCACAGAACTTCATACTATGAACAATTTTAGAAAACAGAATTAACACTGTTTTTCCCAGGGAAGTATCATCAGAATACCCAATCTGTGTAATTAAAGTATTGCGAATCCTGCTTGTTTTCTGGGATAGGTACCAGATAAATAGCTGGTCATAGACAGAATATTTGGTAAGCTCTAGGATAATCATGCCCATTTATCATGTTTATGGGATTATGTTTAGGGAAATGTATCTGCTGCACTGCTTGGACAGGAACAGATATACCTTTGAAAACCTCAGCAGAACCTCAGCTGAAGTGCTTGTCCCCATCCTGAACTGACGGATGCCCACAGGAGTGTGTGCTGACAGGCCCAGTGACAAGTCATCCTTTTCCCTTCATTCTGATTGAATTCCCAGATCTGAAAATCGAGCGTTCTTAATGCTTTTGGTCTAACTGAAATGTCTCTTCTAAACTGTGAGCCATTTATCTGAGTTCTAATCTCTCCTGCTGAGCTGTCACAGTCAAAAGGCAAATCTCCTTACCAGGCAGACAGATGCTCTGAAGGTGTAGGGAGGATTTCAATTTTAATGGAGATGTTTTCATCTCCCTGAAACAGATGTGCCCGAAGGACCCATGTCACACGTTGCCTGCAAGGGCTCGTCGGCACCCCACGTAGGGACAGAAAGCTAATTTGAGGTTGTCTGGCTGAAAGGTAGCCATATGGCACTGCACTTGTAGTAATTAGCCAAATGGGCAGGCATTAGTTTGTGCAGGATCAGTGATGTACTCAGGTGTCTTAGGGACCTTTCTGTGGCACTGCTGGTGTTGTCTGGAGATGTCTTAGGGATCTCTGGGATGGTGTTGTGCCACAGTGCAGAGTACTGCATAGCTCAGATATACCTCACAAGGCCCATCCTTGATGGCAGTGCTCCTGTTGCTGCTGGGGGAGATGGCTGTGGGTAGGTGCAGAGTCCCCAGGTGTGGGGCTTTGCCCCCTCTCTGGAGCATCCCTGCAGGAAAGTGAGTGATGGGAGTGCTGGGGGCACTTGTGAAACTGCCTGTGGAGGCAAGGGTGTTCATACATGCTGTGCATCAGCAGCCTCTGGGGTGGAAACCAGCTGCTCTTTAGAAAGGATTTCAGAAGACCCTGCTGAGGGCATGAGACTCTGTCCTGCCAATGCTGAGTGCACTGTGCTGACTGGGACTGTCTTCTTGTTTTAAGGTCAAGTGGCAGAAGGATGACATGGACAACAATTTGAACTTTTTCTCCGTCTCTTCGGATGGGCGGATTGTTTCGTGGACTTTAGTTAAGGTAAAGTTGGTGGCAATTTTTTCCCCAGCCACGTTATAACCAATAGCCTCCAAAATTCAATGATGCATTAGTTTTATTTTTATTTATAATGAGCTAGATTTGAAAAGAAGTGGCAGCAAAAGATTGCAGGTGCAGTCTCAGTTGGGTCTGGGGCTCCATGTTAAACCCTGAAATGAGCAGAACCAGCCTACTCCTTTCTCAGGACCTAACCTTCATCTTGCCTGCACCTGTAGCACCCCACGGGCCTGAGTATGAAAGATCATTTTCCTGCTTTGCAGCTGCAGGAATTCAAGACTGGTCCTTGCTCTGAAACTTTCCTCATCCCAGGCGGGTCACCCAGAGACAGAGCAGAATAATCTACTTTCTTTCCCAGCTTTAAGACTCTGACCCCCAAAATGGTCCCCTACAGATTGCAATTCAGAACGGGAGAGGGAAGGTGCAAATTTCTCCCCTTGTGGCCAAAGTAGCACAGAGTAAGCTCGCATTTGCAGTGGGATGGCAACGTGCAATCAGACAGGCAGAGGGTTTCCCCCTGCCATGACATTGCCAGCTCACACCCAAGACAACCTCTGTTAACTTGTTTCCATGCCTTTGATCACTTTTTCTTTTGGGGTACATGCATTGATAGAAACTTAACATTAATGTCACTAAATGACCTTTAGATTTATGTCTCTGAATCTCAACATGTGTTTTTTCTGTTAGCTATTTGATTTTACATTTTCAAGATTTCGAAATCTTTTACTTAAAAAATAATTGAATTGCCCTTAATATGAATTTGAAGCAGCTGTCCCATTATTTCCTAGCAAGCAAAGAAATTTCTTTACATCCTTGGATGCTCATTTTTTCAACCTGTTATACCAAGCTACTCAAGGCTTGTCTGTTCTGAAAATTTTAGGCCTTGCTGCCACGGGCAGGGATTCATGTCTAACATTATATGTCAATCTTTGTCTCATGTTCACTTCAGGAGTGGGAGCCTCTTCCAATGAACATAGTAGGCGCATGCAGATGGCATTGATTATTAAGTTCTTTTCTGTAAACTCCTCCAGGTTCATACATGCAGCAGATATAAAAATCCCTCCTGCAAGTGTGCCCCAAGTCCTTCTCCGAAAAGAGCTCTCAGACCTCCCCGGACAGGGACAGGCTAACATCCCAGCACTCAACTCCTGTTTTATCCCCTGTATAGAGATGCCCAAAAGATTTATGTTGAAGTGGATAGTACATGCCTACAGCTAAACACATCCAGTTGAGGTGACTTGGCAGGTTACACCTATCAGCTGAGCCCCAGTAACTAAGTGTGCTCAGTCTCCTCCACTTAGGAGGCAAGAAACACTGGGTTAAGCCTCTTACTTCAGAGAAATGCCACAATTGGGACAACCTAAGAGTCTGCAGATGGACTCTGACGGCAGCTTACCTGGTAGAGGGTCTTTTTGCAATTTCTGTGATTCATCTGTGCTTAACTGTGTTCTCACATTGTAAGCTGGCTTTTTTCTGTCCCTTGATCATGTAGATATAGAAACATAGAATTGTAGAATCATTAAGGTTGGAAAAGACCTCCTTTGTTGCCAATATTCTTCTTTCTATCTGCAATTAAACATTCATAGGTACCTGGGAGTTTCCACCTCCCTAGAAAGTCATGTCATATCTGCGTTAGAAAAGGCTATTGCTGCTTTCGGGTCTCATTGACTAGGTGAATCGAAGCATAGCATAGAATAGAATCATAGAATCAAGTTGGAAAAGACCTCCAAGAGCTTCGAGTCCAACCATCAACTCAACACCACCATGCCCACTAAACCATGTCCCTAAGCACCTCATCTACACGACTTTTAAATACCCCCAGGGATGGTGACTCCACCACTTCCCTGGGCAGCCTGTTCCAAGGCCTGACCACTCTTTCAGTAAAGAAATTTCTCCTAATGTCCAATCTAAACCTCCCCTGGCGCAACTTGAGGCCATTTCCTCTCGTCCTATCGCTAGTTACTTGGCAGAAGAGACCAACACCCACCTCGCTACAACCTCCTTTCAGGTAGTTGTAGAGCGCGATGAGGTCTCCCCTCAGCCTCCTCTTCTCCAGGCTAAACAACCCCAGTTCCCTCAGCTGCTCCTCATAAGACTTGTGCTCCAGGCCCTTCACCAGCTTCGTTGCCCTCCTCTGGACGTGCTCCAGCACCTCCATGTCCTTCTTGTAGTGAGGGGCCCAAAACTGAACACAGGATTTGAGGTGCGGCCTCACCAGGGCCGAGTACAGGGGCACGATCACCTCCCTGCTCCTGCTGGCCACACTAGTTCTGATACAGGCCAGGATGCCATTGGCCTTCTTGGCCACCTGGGCACACTGCCGGCTCATGTTCAGCCGGCTGTCAATCAGCACCCCCAGGTCCTTTTCCTCCGGGCAGCTTTCCAGCCACTCCTCCCCAAGCCTGTAGCGTTGCCTGGGGTTGTTGTGGCCGAAGTGCAGGACCCGGCACTTGGCCTTGTTGAACCTCATACAGTTGGCCTCAGCCCATCGATCCAGCCTGTCCAGGTCCCTCTGCAGAGCCTTCCTACCCTCCAGCAGATCAACACTCCCGCCCAGCTTGGTGTTGTCCGCAAACTGACTGAGGGAGCACTCGATCCCCTCGTCCAGATCATTGATGAAGATATTGAACAGGACCGGCCCCAGTACTGAGCCCTGGGGAACACCGCTCGTGACCGGCCGCCAACTGGATTTAACTCCGTTGACCACAACTCTCTGGGCTCGGCCGTCCAGCCAGTTTTTTACCCAGCGAAGAGTGCACCTGTCTAGGCCGTGAGCCGCCAGCTTCTCTAGGAGAATGCCTACTTAAGCATCCTTGGTGTGACTTCTAAGACCTATATCCACTTAGCACAATGTAATTTCTACTTATTCCTTGCACTTCTGTTATAAACTTGGCCACACCCATGTGAAAAGCACTGTTTTAAGGTTTTTTTTAGGTGAAGTTAGCTCTGAAATTGCCAGAGCTGGTATGTACTTAGCAGGCAGGGGTGGAAAACAGCAAAGTTTTAGGTGCTGTCTGGTTTCTCTTTTTGGACGGAGATTCAACAGGGAAAGCAAGAATTAAACGGGCATTTTGTTACAATCTGTGGTTTTGTACCCAGCAAGGAGAAATGGACAATCTGCTTGAATTCAAGTTTTACAAAAGATCTATCTCTGGGTTTTATTTAGAATAAAATTGAAGAGTCTCCAGAGGTCTTCTATTTTTCAAATCCATAGTGCAAATAGGGAATAAATGAAAGAGAGCTTCGTTAATCTTTTTGACAGGACTATCCAGAAGTAAAGCTTCTTCAAACACTGATAGCTGTTTGACACTTCCACAGCTGAGAGCAGAAAATGAATAAATTCATTCTTACTTCCAGCTGGATATTTGGCAAGCCACACTCAAAATTTGGATAGAAGAGCTGTCAAATGTTAGCTAGGAACAGTTGATCTGCCTTGACCATAGTGGTTGTCTCTGTTAGAAATGGGCACAATCACTTTGGACAAATTTCATGAGGCAGCACGTGAGCTATGTGTGCTTAGGCTATCAATCTTGGCTTGGTTTTGGGTCATCATGAAGGTGTAAAATGGCAAGGAAGGATGCAGGAGTTCTGCAGCTGGATGACTCTCCCACCCTGGGTGCACACGTTGCCTATCAAAAAGGAGAGCTGTCAGAGCCACGTTAAGGAATCGGTTGGGATGCAGCCTGGCACTGCTTCTCAGGCTGATCCTCAGCAATCCCAGGTTTGATTAGTACCCATAGTTCACCCTTCCTACGTGACCTAGAGCTAAATTACTGAACAGCTCTGGGCCTTCTTCTTCACTTGAGGCTAAAACAACTAAAGGGAAACAGGCAGCTGCAAGGCCTAATTCACTAATGCTTACAAAATGCTTTACAATTGTTAGGTAGAAGCAACACATTATTGTTCAGTACTCCTCGAAGGCCAAACTGTCAACAGTCTGTTTACCCAGAGAAATATGTGAATGGCTCTGGTGACAAACAGCCCCAGGAACAGATGCATTCTCCAGACTGCAAAGCTGGGTATAAAATAAAAGCAGTGCGACAGGGGAGTCATCGCAAGTAAGATCCTTTGTGAAGGCGAAGCTGTCCACAGAGGCTTCGGCCAGGTGGAGGTGCTGGGAGGCATCTTCAGAGAAAGGCTGCAGAAAGGTGTGTGCTTAGAAAGAAGGTCTCGTGTGGTTTGCCTTTCTACTAAAACAGAGAGTAAGTGTGCTAGCACATCTCTGGGCCTGCCCAGATCACACATCTGACCTCTGTTAGACACACTGGGCATATCAACATGATCAGCTGCGGGCAGCTCCAAAGCTGCTGTTCAGACCAGACTTATGGTCACCAGCCATGGCTTTGACACAATAGACACTCTAGACACTCTCTGGAGACCAGGCAGACCTGTGAGCCTGAGCAGAGGCAAGTGCCTGCTCAGCATGTCCTGACTGCGCTCCCAGCAGCCCATCAGCACTCCTGTTTGGATGGGCAGCAAGCAGCATGTGGAATATGCTCTGATCCTGGACACTGCTCTTTCCGATTCTTGCACACGTACACCAGCATATATGGCCTTTCTCAGCAGCACTCCTGCCTTTACCCACTGAATCCAACTTGATGTAACCCATGTGCTGCAAGAAGAGTCACTAACAGAAGGTAGGACTTTGCAGATTGCAGGAGTCTTGTCCTGCTTCTTGCTACTCTGTCAGAGAACAGCTACTGCCATTGATAGGCCAGGGCACATGGGTGTGTGGCAGTGTAAAAATTAGTGAGAACGAACTACATTATTTTATGGGTTTTGACCTTTCTTGATCCTTCTGTAAATTTTTACCCCCAAAATATGATAAACAGAACAGAACACTGTCTCCACTGAACTGCAGTACTGCACAGATGTTCACAAGGTCTTCTCCCACCTTCCCTGACATGCAGTTCCCTGGGACTGACTTTGCCAGGCAGAATCTTCTTCCACCTGAGTCCTGCTCTGGGCTTAGAGAAGCTCCAACTAAAGCTTGATTCACTGAGCTAAGAAGTTATGTTTTGTTCTTACAGTGCTCCAGTGGGAAATCTGCAGATTCATGAAAACATCCAGTCCTCAGCCCACACTGATCACTAATTTAATCTTTAGTTCTTTGTTCTTTTTATGAGCCCCAGGGTATTCTTACATTCAAAACCAACTCCATTCTGCAGTGGTATTTTAATTCCCAAAGCCCTCTCATCGTTTCCTCATACTCACCCACATCGTGTCTATTTTCATCTGTCTTCTGTCTCCCACCTCGACTGTAAACTCTTCACGACACAGCCTTTTTGCCCTGTGTTCATACAGCACCTAGCATAGCAGTGTCGTGGCCTGCAATGAGAGCTCTTCAGAGCTCTGCTGATAACAGCAACATTGGGCGCTTTCCCTTGGGGGAGCTGCTTGATAGATGTTGTTATTTGAATCTCAGAGCCTGTGAGGCTGCTCTGGGGATAATGGGAAGATGGTAAGAAGCAAAGACTGACAAGTTACTATCCATTAGTGCGGGTTTTAGTTAGCTCCATGATAATATGCAACACCCATCTTAAACCATGCAGGGTGTTTTCACTTAACACAATGATTTAAGCTGACAGTGTCAAACTCCACTCAAAAACATTGATCCTGAAACCCAAAGCTTTCCAGGTCAGCTGCATGTGTCTGGGTGATATACCAGTGGCTCTCAGTTCCAGTGCACCAAAGCATCAGTTTCCTGGAGGTTTTATGTAGAACAGCATGTTAGCACGTTGCCAACTGCGAGCATGAAACATTAAGCAACTTTTGGACAGCTTTTTAGAATTCCTCCATAAAATTTGCCATTTCAAAGTACTGAATGTCTCTGTATTGTTGCTGTAAAGCCTGTTATTCATGTGGAATCTCCTCTGCCTGCAGAATGAGCTGGTTCATACAGATGTCATCAAGCTGTCAGTAGAGGGAACAACGATGCAGGGGCCAGAGGGGCTGCAGCTGCAAACGCTTGGTAGGAGCCCAAGTCCTTGCCATGCTGATTAATTACTGACACAAAGCCTCTAATCAGTCATTCTGGGGAATTAAATTGGGAGTGGGGTGTTGAGATGGAAAGGAGCTAAAGAAGGGTTAGTCCTCCTTGCTTTCATCATGTAGTAGGGCAAAGTCTGTCTGGAGTAATGGCCACTAATTGAGTCAAGTTTTCCTGGTTACATCTTGCTTTTACTTGCAGAAAAAGATGAACATTAATTAAAAAAATGTCTGTGTTACTGGGATATCCCGATGGGGACAAGGCACAGGCATTACCTCTATTTTTCAAAACTAAATCAGTTTTGTTCTTCCTACCAGACATTGATCTGGACTGGCCAAATCAAGATGAAAAGCAACCTTTGCCCTTTCCTGAGTGCACAGTTCATCCAGCCAGTGGTGGGATGTGCCTCATTGAGTTTTGGCTCTCTAAAAGCACAGCATCTATTCTGAGCTACTATGTTAAGCTCCCTCCATACAAGGTGGAGACAGTGCAGTCCTAGGTTGAATCCCCTCACCCTGGCCATCCTGTATTTGAGATAAGATGGGACGAGTCAGTTCTGGAGGTCCTGGACTACACAGGGAGCCTTGAGGAATCCCGTAATCATCCTACTGCACCTGCTTTTGGCTGCAAAGCTGTGGCCTGGGTTTGGATTTGCTCTGCATTTGAGGATTGCTGTCTTTCTAGGCTAGTAACTGCTGAACAATTCGTGAAAAGGTTTGCATTGCCACATAAGTTGCAAGAGACCGGCTAAAGCAGAACTCCCAGGAGCTTTGGGATTATTTGTTAGTGTTACTGGGAAATGGATTTTCAAAGACTTGTCTTGAATATTTAACAATCTATTTAAATGTTAAAAATGCAGACAGTATTACAGGGTTGAAACGACCTTAACAATTCCTTTGAGGACTACATTTTGTTAACATTTAAGACATAACATTTAAGACAGCTGCCTTTGCAGAAAGTTCTCTGTAACTATGTGCATCTAAGCCTTGTCTGCTTGTTCCTGTTTCTCGTCTGATGATTGCTGTGGGTATCCCTGCTGGTCAACAGACCCAGGTTGCTCTGGCGCTCAGCAGACATCCCATCTTCTGCTCAAGGACCCTGCTGAAATTTTCTTTCACCACCATGCGAACTGGCTTTCTTGGATGATGTTGCACCTGCCTCAGGAACAGAAGCCAGAAAATCTCAAGGAATCACATCCTGTTGTGGTTGACACCTATTTTAAACACAGTTCACAATGTTGCTCGATTCAGGGCTTTTGAAGTTAAGAGAATCCTTCTGTGTCTGGCAGAAGATTTCTTCCCAAATCACATACTTTGCTATTGGCTTTACTGAAGGGAGCCTGCTAAATGGCTTCTGAGCTAAGGATGAAACAGGCACAGGGAGGTATGATGTGGCGTTTCCTCTCTAAGCTCTTTTATGCATGGGAAGCCATTTATATTTTTGTGAATACTAAACAAACAGAAAAGATCTGTTCCTCCTCAATAGCAGGCAGGCCTGGTCCTCACAACTCTTACATTTGCACCAGGCATTTTAAATTCTTACCAAAGTGAATCCCGGGCCAATCTGTTCTTCCAGTTCCCTTCCAGTTCTTCCAGTTCCCTTTTCCCTTTCTCTATGTTGGCTTTTCAAATTGCAGGTCTTGGGGACAGACACAGCTTGGAAAGTGTTTGCAGAAGGGGTGGCTCTAATTTCTTTCGGGAGCTTCTGGCTAATAAATCACTTCTGAAAACAGTGGCAGTGTGTGTGTACTGTAGGCAGGGAGCGTGTGCTGGCCAGATGAACCAATTCTCTGTCTGACAGACCTTTCTTCTGTTAACAGGCTGCGGGACATCGTTTGATTTTCACAAAAAGATAGACTATTTGTTTCTTGTTGGTACTGAAGAGGGAAAGATCTATAAGGTAAGAATGTTTTTTTTGTCTCTTGTTTTACATCCCCTGACCCGTGCTTGTCTTTCAGGTTCGTCATCTTAACTCTTTGCTCAGGCAGTAATGAAGTACTTCAGAGCCTGGTCCTGCCCTCGGATGTCTGTGGTGAGCCTGAGACCAGCACAGAGGGTCACAGGGAGTTCTCTGCACAGACCCAATTAAGACCTTATGTTGCAGAAATGTTTTTCATGCAAACTGCATCCCAGAATGCTTTGCAGATTGCAGCTGTGCAAGTGAGGCGCTAACTATGATCAGAGCAGAAGTTAAAAGGCATTGATCCTCTGTCCTCATGGCTATAGGGAAATGGCAGGAAAAATCTCATCTCTTTTCCTTTTTAGACCTGTTATCCTGTGAGCAGTGAGGCTAATTAAGCCTTGTTTCCTATGAATTGGTGTCTCGCAACTCTTCCCTTCCACAATTACATCCCAGATCCTTTCCCCAGTCCCACTTTCTCTTTGCCCTCCTATTTCCAGTTCCTCACTAACTCCTTCCTCCCTCTGATCATCCCCATGCTGTCCTCCAGCTCAGTGATCACACCTCCGTGTTATAATCCTTGATTCCTGCATACAGTGCGCGATACCTCCCCTCCAGTGCCCTCCTGCAGCCTGACGTCCTGGTGCCCAGTGCCAGCTGGGAGCTCTCGGCCAGCCAGCTCCAGCTGTGTGGTGAGGGCAGCAGCCATGCTTGCCCTTCCCGGGGTGCAGGGACTGCCCAGATGTTTGCACTCTACGGCCATCCCTTTTTATAGAATGTGTAAGAGCCTTAATATTGCCAACTCCCATGTGCAGCCAGCTTTGGCTGAAATTGCCAGTGAGGTCAAGAGTTGTTTGGGAGGAGAGACAAGCAGTCAGCAGGACACTGATGCTGTGTTTTCTGAAGAAGTCAAGGTAAAATAGGAAGTTCTGAGGTCTGCTGTATTTAGCCTTATATAAAGTCAGTAGCTGCTTACTCATATAACTTTTGTTTGCACAGCATTCCTCTGAGCTGGCTTTGGGGCTTTGTTAATATTGTAGCCACAGCCCTTCAGTGTGGGGGGTGGACCATTAGCAGGAGGCTGACATGCAGAGCAGATCCATCCAGCCACCCACATGGGATGCTGTAAGCTCCTTCCCCATGTCCTGCCTGCAAAAGGGAAACAAAACAGAGAAAAAGAACACAACAGAAATCATATTCTGAAATCAATATCAATCATTTAGGCAAGACAGACTTAACAAATATGCATCCCTTTCCAGAGGGATGACGCTAATTGAAATCTCTCCCTCTGCCAAGGCAGAATCTAGGGAGGATTTCGGAGTAGCGCTCCCTTGCATTGGACAAGACAGGTGCAGAAGGGAGGTGGGAGAAGTGGGGGGGCTGGGCTGTTGGGCGATGGGCAGTGAGGTAGGTGCAATGGCTTTTTGTTGGCGCTTTCAGGATACAAAACGTCTGTTCAGTCATGGGCATATGTTCTGAGTTGGCTGGTCACCCACGGGAGTTGGTACCCTGGGTATTGTACTCCAAATTGTTTGGGTACTGTTGTGTCTAGTCCTGATCAAAAGGCAGTAAGGAACCACATGTTTTAACGTCCTCTATGCTTAGGTGAGTGATGGTTGTCAATGAGTATGACAGTGGATGTCAGTGTTAGGTGGGGGCCATCAGTTACCCTTCAGGAGACTGGTGTCCTGGCTGAGTTACACGACAAAGGAAATCCTTCGTGGAGGAGGACTGAATAGGAACAGAATTTGGCAGCATTTGCACTGACAAAGCTGTAGGTGTTCCTGCCTTGGATGATCTACAGTGAACCTAGAACTAGGATGGGGTTTTAATATAAGGAATGATCTCAGCCATGAAGCCACGCAGATATTTTAACCAGTTGGGTGGGCAAATGCAAAGAGATACTGTTACACAGGATCTTCTTTTTTATTGCTGCTAAGGCTGATGTCAGTGTTACTGGTAAGCAATAAAATAGTCCTGCATTGGTGAGCCTTAGCAAAAAGTGGGACGACTCTCCCATTGTGCAACACTGCCCTATAAAACTCAGGTGTTCCTATGGGCAGGAAGAGACAATCTTCCATCAGATTGTATGGGCTAACACAGGGAAGAGAAATCTTGTGTCTAGCACAAGCAGGCCTCCACAGTATCCACAAAAACAGTGGAGAAGAGTGCTCGCACCCTTAGCATCTCCCGAGAGTTTTCTACAAGCAGGTTCAAAAGTTTTGGGATCAACTGCAGCTCCACACATTTCTCAAGGACTACCACGCACCTTCATCACAGCCTTTATTGAAACACTGCACGTTTGAACCCATTACTGGAGCTACATGGGGACTGCCTCCCAGAGCCCTGCTCCACTCGGAAGCTGAGGACAGTGACAGCCCTGCAGCTGTTCCAGCAGCTCTCAGGTCCTGTGGCTGCACTGAGCAGGAGTGAGCTGCTGTGCTGCACTTGCCCTTGCCGCTGCACATCGAGTGAGAGGCACAGACTCCTTACATGCTGTATGAGTCAGGGATCAAACATGGGCTGCTCTCCACATGGGCCAAATCTTAGATTATTTATTAAATAAGTTGAAAAGTGACTTTCATAGAGGCATTTTTTTCAGAGACCAGGCATGCCCACAGATAGCATGATAATATGTTAATTCTTTAGCTGCAGAACAATTACGGAGAATTTTTAAAAATGGCTTAGTTAATAGTGTTTCTGAAGCCAAGAAATCATTATCTTAATTACACACAGACCTATCTATTGCCCTTTTACATAGAGGACAAACTGTTTCTGCATTAATATGATTCTGTAATGCCAAACTGCCTCTTTGCATATCTTATTTGCTGTTTAGGAATTGTTCAGCTTTGGTATCAAAAAGTATGGTCTCTGAGATTCATATTGAAACATTATTGTGGCTTCAACTCTTCAGTCAGAATTACTTCTTAATAAACAGGGCTTCAACAGAAAAATTGTGATGAGATTTGAACATATTCATGTAAGAGAGGGGTTTTTTCAGTCTTAGGCAGTTTGCTTGAGAGTAACAAATGAATATAATAAAACTCAGTGCAAGACTGTATAGAAGGAAAAGGTGATTCTGATTTTAAACAGAATTAATTTCACTCATACTGATTCTCTCATACTAAGCACCAGGACATTTGTATCTGTGTGGTCAGGACAGGATTTCTTGTAGTTATACAGATGACAAAGAATGCTGGCTGTTGAGTCCTTTTCATATCTCTTGGGTTTTCGTTAAATGATGATGACAAACTGGGTTTTGGACAGGCTCCGACTTCCAGTGACCCTTTAGTAATGGAGAGATCGTTTGCCTCAATGTCTAGTCTTGCTTTGTCTTAGGCAAAGTTGTTTTCCTTGTCTGGATATTTTATGGCTTGAGGTCTGTTCTTCATCTTCTCGCCACCTTATCTTTGGGCCTTCTATTTGTTCTGTCCGGTTATCTTGTCACTTGACTGACTGCATTTGCCATCAGTTAACACAGGTTCTTTCTTTTACTATTTCCTGTTGTTTCTCGGGATGCATTCACTCTGTTTCCATTCATAAGCCTTTCTACAAATCTTAGCATTTCTGTTACAGATCTCTACAAGAAGGCACTGAGCACAAACCAAGGAGACCCTCTGGTGTTGGTGGTAACAGCTGTCCACAACAACACGGGACTCATTTGTGTCAGTGGTTTCTGAAGAGCAGCTGAGTGTCCTGATCTGCCTGGGAGTGCCAGGTTGGGCAGTACTCTTTCTGTTGCCAGACACAAACCTCCTTTGAAAAAGATTATTTTCTGGATTTGTATGTTGCCTAGAGTCTCAATGTTTCTGTTAGTGAACTAAAGAAACCCTCTACTTTATAAGGACAGTAAATAACCATCCATTCACCATGGATGTGGAGGAGTTTTGTCAGGCTAACATCTAGCATAAACTAAGTGCTGTTAACGAAGATTATTCGTAAGTTTTGTGTCCTTGGAGTTCTCCTTTCCTCCCAGTATTCCTCCTCTATGTTTTGTAGCCCTGTCACCTGTCACCTTCGTATCGGTTTCCTGTATTGCCATAAACACATTCTTGCTTTCCTGTCTCATCATAAAAATACTATTTACTATTCACACACATCTGTCACCATTTAAATAGGAGAAAAACACTCTTAGCAAATTGGAACAGTGCTCTAGAAGATCAGACAGACCACACAAATGCCTGCTCCCTGAATCTACTCATCTCCTTCAAAGCTGTCTTGTCAGAAGTTAGGCATCACATTTTCCAGTGGTTTTGTTTTCATCCTGACATGTGTCTAATAACTGTAGGTTTTTAAAGTGAATAGTAGGGGAAGACTTTGCCAGCAGTTCTAGTTAGCTCAGAAACTCTTTTATTCGTTAAAGTTATACTTCTTTCTGAGCTTTTTCTCAAGTTTGTGGTGTTTCTTCGAAATGTGTCTTGGGAAGAACATGGCCCTGTCTTGCATATCAGAGATGATACCAAAGGTTGGGGTGAACATGGTGTGAGGCTGGCAGGCACTGCCATAGCACAGTGTATGGCTTTAGGCTAAAGCAGGTGCACAGGGTTCATTTCTCACAAGGGACACAGCCGGGCATCTGCCCTACAGAACACTTTTCGCTGATGATTTCGTAGGAAAACCGCAGGTCCCTTTCCTGTCAGGGTCTGGGCCTCAACTCTGGGCCAGACTTGCAGGCTGCAAAGCCAATGCTGTGGATCAGCACATCCCAGAGCATAATGGGCCTCCCGTACCACTGCCCGGAGACCTGCACTGGTCAAGGGCTCAGCCCCAACAAGGCTTTAAAAACAGAGCACAGAGCATTACACTTTTGTTGGATGCAGACAAATCTGGTTAGGATCTCACTCTTCAAACCCCTCAGGTATTAGGGACCTTCAATCCACATATTTGGAAGGACAGACGGATAAAGCAGCTTCTTGTGTTAATTACTCATGACCCATTCTGTCTGTTCCTGGCAAAGTGACTTTCAAAACAAGCCAAGTACCAATTTTCCTGGTGGCTGCACATTAAGAATTACGAAGTAAAGTTATGAAACGTGCCATTAAAGGAGATTTAAGTCCCATAATGACACATAGGGACAGTAACTCAGAGATAGAGTATGCACCAAACTATTAGCAAGCTATAGACAATGTCAATAAATCTCAGTGGGACATGAGCCACTTTCTTGTTTCCGTATCCTACCACAGCAAGCCTCCCAGGGATGCAGGCACTGCTGCTGTGTGAATAGTTTAGTACCCTCAATTCAATACCTGCACCAGCGCACAAGGGCATCAGAAGAAAACAAGTCTGAGTACAGACAGTGTCATGTGTAATAAACAGTTAAGCCTTATGATTAGTTAGAGCTTTGGTTTGCAAGAATTAAAGTCATGTAGCACTTCAGCAATCCTGCTGCTCGAGCAGATGATGTGTTGTTGCATTCATTAGGGAGTAATGAAAGGTGCTGAAAAGTCCTTGTAGTGACAGTACTGAGGCAGACTGACAAAAAATCCTGAAACCAACCCCAACCTACTGTGTGGATACAGCTTGTGTGTGAAACACAACCAAGAAGACATTACTTGTGAGATGAGGTCCTTGCTGCTAACAAAGGAAGCCTCCAGTCCCCTCGGAGAGGAGGAGGTTTGGGGAGGATAACCTCATTTTTCTGTGTACACAGAACTGACAGGATATGGATTGAGTCCCGTATTCTGCTCATGCAGACAAGCAGATTGTAATTTCTCCCCCCAATTCATGAGCTCATACACAAAGTGACTTTTCCAAGGCTCCCAAATGTTTTCCAGCTCTTGCACACATCCTACATTTTGCCATTCAGTAGCACCCCCAGCTGTGATGCTGCTGGCCTGACCCTCACATGCACGTGCAGGATTTGCCCAGTTTCATAGGCTGCTGTTGGCTGGGGTACAGGGTGGGCCACCTGCCCGTCAGGGACATGCCTGAGTGCTGGCCAACCTCTTGTGGTTCTCACACCCCTCTGGGAAGTCACGAGTGGCACAAGAGAAGAAGCTGCAGAGCCATGTGATGGGGCAGGATCTCAGAGCAGGCTGTTACAGAGTGATGGCAGGGAAGGGACTTTTGGCATGTTCCCAAAATCCTTAGAGCCAAAGGGTCTGATAGGTCATTCTTCTGGTGAGAACACCGTTACTGGAGGTTTTAATTGCGACACTTGAAATGCACACAGTGCTGTGTGCTCCTGAGCAACACAAGAGCCATTTTCCAAGAGCCTTTTACAGAGGCATGGCAGAAGCCCCAGCTGGCAGGAAGGCGATGGAGCTCCTGCAGTGAAGAATGGGCTCTGGAGCCTGGCTCTGGCTGTAAATCCAACAGACGACTTGAATTCCTACCTCTGTGTATTGCAAAGGGGAGCTCGGTGTTGCCTGCAAGTGGGGTGAAACAGCATGTGCTGAATTATTTAGTTTCTGTAACACCTCTGGGTACCAGCCTCCTCTTCCCAGCCAGCAGAAGAGCCTGGGAGGCCATACAAGTATTCAGAGGCATCTTTCTGCAGGAATATGAGCTCCAGAAGAAGGTCTAGCTTTGATTACTGACTAGTTCTTTCCATTGCAGTGTTCAAAATGCTATTCAAGCCAGTTTCTGGATGTGTTTGAAGCCCATCACATGGCCGTAGACTCAGTCATCTGGAATCCCTACCACTTGAAAGTCTTCATTTCCTGCAGCTCTGACTGGACAGTCAAGATCTGGGATCACACCATCAAGTAGGTCCTGCTGGGTCTGGCATGGGCGGGGAGGTCCAGCCTGACATGCCAGCTGCACATGTCGGCTCTGCTCATACCTCAGTCTCAGTTTCCCTCTTAGGTGTTGATATTGCTAATTGCTCTCTTATCTTTGTTTTTGGGGCTTATGACTCAGATTTGTACTCCCTAAGTATGAGGTATAAGATTTAGCATTGGCTGCCCCAGGAACTTGCCAAGCAGTGCAGCTCAGCACAGAGCCCGACTGCTTCACTTTGGACCTGGCTTTCTTCAGGCAGGACCTACTGTGGCAGGGTTATTCTTCTGGAGCAATGCTTTAGAGAAATGTCAGGGGCTGGCTTATGGCCTCAAGGGCCAGACACCTCCTAAGAGCCAGAAAGGCGAAGAAAAATTGGAACATTTAAAAAGACATAATGAAGTTCAGGGTTAGTGGTTGAGGAATGTCTGGTTTCAATCAGGAAATTGATTTTGTTGTAAATCAGTCAGAGTCAAATATTTCCTGTTGCCAATACTGCTCTAATATTCAATGTTGTTGTCAGAAGTCCAGAGAGGGAAAATCACTTTTTCCCATATGATTATTAACCAGAGAGACTCCATCTTGCTCTGTGCTTTGGGGGGAAGCTTTCAAAGTGCTTTCAGAAAGAAACATGCTACCTTTCTTCTCATCGCAGCAGGACCAATCCTGAACCATTTGGGTTGATGCTCAGCTTTGCTTTGCCTTTGGCTCAGACCCTCGCTGGTATCTGACATAGAGAAATACCCCATCTCCTACTTCTGTAGCTGGCCTTAAACAACACAGGCTGCAGCATCAAAGTGTTTATAGCTCAATGTTTCACTTCCAGAGCGGCATGTGTTTAAATGAGTTCTTCTCCCTGGGTCTTTTTTTACAGGACTCCGATGTTCATTTATGACCTGAATTCTGCTGTAGGGGATGTTGCATGGTCCCCTTACTCCTCCACGGTCTTTGCTGCAGTCACCACTGATGGCAAGGTGAGAGGCTGGGAGCAACACTGCTCTGATTTGAGCTGAGAGAAAGTCAAGGGAGATTAGGGTTGAGCATGGGGATGGATCAGCCAGTCCTGGCCAACCATGTTGGGGAGCTGCAGATCCCCCACCAGCAGGAACCCACCACAGTGACGGGCTGAGTTGGCTGCAGCTTGCCTGAGCTGCTTGCCTCAGGATGGCAGGGTCATTTTGGTAGCTCAAGGCTGTAAAACTATTAATTTCTTTTTGCTCAGTCTGATTACAGAGGACACAGAAGTCATAAAGCAGGGTTCAGGGAACAGGCTGCTTTTTCCTATGCTTTCCTGCCCTTGGCATGCATATCCCTAGCCATGAATTGCTCACTCCTTCTCAACACTGTTCCTGCTGCATTAAGGTAGGTGTTGCAAATGCATGCAAGTCCCTGCTTGTTCTCATTGACCACATCAGTGCAGGTGATGCAGCTTGCACATGCCAGGAGAACACAACTTGACTCCTTCTATGTGAAATCAGCTTATTAACCAGTGCTTCTCTGGGGATGGAGAGATGACGCTCCAGATCAGAGCACCCCTAGTACGAGCTGACATCAGGGCATTGGTTCTGAACCTCCAAGGTATAGAGAAGCAATAGAATAAAGTGGTTATATATTTATATTGATATTAAAAAATCAATTATAGTAATATGACCAGGGTCAGCCAATAGAACTTTGTTCCAATTAAATGAAATCAACATTTTCCCCCTGTGTGAGGCTGTCTCAAAGGGTAATGATTTGGTAATGAAGAACTTAGACCAGTCCTAATACTGAGATGATGGCAGTTATATTTTTGCCTCTAGCCATCCATCCTGGTAGCTCAGGTGGCTAATTTGGGCCTGGCAAGTAGCCAGGGCACGTAGCTATCCATCAACACTGGTTTTGTACTATAAGACCACATTGCTTTGTCACCATAGGCTGTATGTTTTGCTGGTATAAATGGGGAAGTCTGTGCAGTTTGGCCAAATTACCCTAGCAAAAAGATGGCCTTTATATATCTCTATCATTGAATTGATGCCTTGGCAACTTTATTGCAGTTTAACCTTTATGTTATAGCAAAAAATTCATTTCACTGATACACTGGCTCAGGCTGTGAATTTGTCTCTCCCAAGCTAAGCAATAGAAATCTCTTCTCTGGGACACCTGGTCTCTCTGGGAAGCTCAGGATGCCACAGCCTACAGAAAGCAGTGTTGATGCTTTTTCCTCGTAGGCAGGGTTAAGGTTGGGCCCTTTGTTCATGGATCTGTCTGTCCCCGTTCTCCCATATACCAAATGAAGGGCCTGCGTGAACAAAATGAATGCATTCAGTATTACTCATTCTCTAACTTGTTTTCCACAAGTGAAGTTGTGTGCGCCCTCAAACCTGGTAAGGGTCCTACTGACGTTCACAACTTCAATTGAGGGATGGGGTGAGCAGTGCAGAGAACTGTGGGTACCCCAGCTGCGTCCTGGCACCTAACTGTGGGGAAGAGGATACCGCAGTGATACATCCTGGGCAACATGAGCAGATGGAGGGTAAACATTGGGCATACTTGGATTTCTTATTCATGTGGTGAAGTTTCTGCAGTGATAGCTCATCTCTAGGGAGGCTTCATGCTACTCACTTGGGGCAGGTTCTTTGTCAGAGCTTTACCTGCTGTAGAGAAGCTCCTATGGACTTGGCAAAAGTTTGTGCAATGGATCTTTCCATCCCACCCCTAGCTTGTCCAGGCCACTGCTGCAGTGACTGTAGTTGTGTTGTTGCAGAGTCACATTAGCTGCAGCACCCATGGGCCTGGAGTACGTATGAGGCTATGGATAAGACAGAAGACTGTCTGACTTGGCAGCACTGCACCCAGTGTATCTCGCCTTGGCTATCCTACCTTGGATCTAATTCAGTAATCCTAATTAGCTGCTAATCTATTAGGATCTAATTCTGCTTTATGGCTTTAATTCCAAACTCTGAGAAAAGTGGCCATCAGCCAGCAGCAGCCTAGAATTGGGCTGCCTAGCAGGAAAGGTCCAGGCAAGAGCTGCCTTCCCATTGCAGTAGGCTGGCCAGGACTGATGCTGATATAGAAATCCTGGGCCTCTGTGTTAGCCACTACCCATGTTGGTTGCAGCAGGGTGTGTCTGAGACATGGTTTAGTTTCTATTTTGAACAGAACCTTCTAGATCTGCAGTGGAAATGGAATAAATAGTTGTTTACAGCCTTTTCGTTCCTGGACATATTCTGCTTTGTAGCAGAGCGCACTTCTTGGGAATAACTCAGCGCCTTGCAAAGGGCAGTCTCCATTAATGCTGGGAAAAAATCTACATTAACAGGATACAGAAAACTACAGGACGTGCAGCCAGAAAATAAAACGTTAAAGGCCTCCTGTTCATAAACAACTTCTAGCTTTGCATCTGCACATAATTATGCCTGCAAAACTTGAAGGTTGCCTGGAGGTCATTTTAAAATCAGGCCCTTAATTGCAGTCTTAAAGGCATACCTGGCATATTTTGAAAAACACATTTCCTTATTCAAACTGATGCCATGTATCCAAACTGTGTGAATCAGCCCCCTAACTCCTAAGACTGACTTGGAAATTGGGGCATTTTAGAATCTAAAAATCTCTCAATCCCCATGAATCCAGGAGGTGGGGATTTAAGAAAAGCTGTAAATATCCAGGATATTATGATAAAATGTGTGTGTTGACAGCTGGGCATCTGCTTCGGACAGCACCACCTCTTCAGCAGCACCGGAGTGTGCATGTTCTGCTGCTGGTGCAGTGGATACTAACTGCTACTATTGCTCTTTATCATGTTCTGGGTAATTTCCTTAGTCTACTACTCTGCCTGATAGCCATTTTATTTCAGAATGAGCATAAACGATTTGCAATGAAAATTGAAATAAAATAAAATGATCACTGAGACGTGCGCATCCGTGCCAACACCGCCTGGAAAAAAACTCCCAATTCTATAACTAGGTGCCTAAATAAGTGGTCTGATTTTAAAAGGACCGGACAGCCAGCTGCTTTTATGGAAGCAAGTCTCTGCTTGATGCACTCAGAGTGGTTGCTATAGAGCATTCAGCTTTGGTTTCAATCAGTGTGCTAAGTCTGCTGCAGTTGTGCTCTGTGATTGCATTTCAGATGACACTTACTTTCCTTGAAGACTCCACAGTGGTTCCTAAAGCAGACAGGTGGCGAGATCTGTTATTTCTAAGCATGAGTCCTGCAGCTCCGTTGGCTGGCAGCAGCTCTGTGGTCCCTCCAGGCCATCTTCTACAGGGACCTGGGTGCAGATACTGATGTGATTAGCACTAAAATAAAAAGAGGTTAGAGAACACCTAGTTTAGTTTAGGTTGTAAATGGTAAAAGCCTGACATGAAGAAGAAGGCTAGGGATGAGAGACCTGCTTTGGAAATAAAAAAAATGTGGAGGTGGATTTGGATGCCTGGACTCCTACATTTAGGGGGCAGGAAATCTGGGGATGTTGGTCAGTTTACTGTAAGGACAGAGGGCAGAGAAATGGAGAGCGGTGAAATTCAATCCCTGCAGCATTCAGCAGGATTTGTCTTCGGGAGTTTGCTTTAAGCCCATCTCAAACTTACACTTAAAGCAGAAAAAAAAAATGCAACATGCAAAAGCAGGAATTAGACCTGAAATTTCCTTCTTGGACTTCTTTTCCTTATTTAAGGAAAATAAGTAAATGATGTTGGCAGGTTGTGCTGCACAGCGGCAATGCCACAAACCTTCACGTCTGGCTCACTCTGGGCATGCAGGTGCTTTCTTGTGCTGAATTCATGCATGAATTTTTACCCCTGTTAAAAAAGCAAAAGACACCTCCATCCTAAGTGTCCCTAGATGGCTGGATCCCAGGCTGTGGGCCACAGCTGTCCCATGCAATGGCTGTAATGGCATGGTCAAGCTGGGCATGTTCAGCCTGGAGAAGGAACCCAGCAGCAGCCTGCCAGTACCTTCAAAAAGTTCATCAAGAAGTTAGAGCCAAGCTCTTCACAGCAGCGCATGAAGGGACAATAAGACACAACAGCTGAAATGAGTTTAAATGAGAGGTTTGGACTGGATATAAGGAAAAACTTTCTCTGTGAAGGCAGTCAAGTAACGGAACACCTTCCCAGAGAGGTTATGCCATCTCTGTCCTTGGAGGTTTTCAAGACCAGATTGGGTAGAGCGCTGAGAAACCGCATCTGACCTTAGAGCTGACCCTGCTTTGGGCAGGAGGTTGGAGTAGAGACTTCTGGGGTCTCCTCCAACCTGAATTACCTTCTAACCCTGTGTCGCTATGAAATGTCCTTGTGTGAGATGGAGGAGCCCAGGGGTTTTACAACAGGCTTGGGAGCATGCACTAAGTACAAGTCCACGTGCTCTCATGTTTTTGTGGTCTGTGTCCTTCATGACTAATGCAGCAAGAGCAAGGTGATGTTACAGCCATCTTTAGTAAATATTGATAGCTTCAAGATAAATGACATCCAAGTGTGCACTCTGCAGAGAAAGCCACTCAGATATATGCTCCAGGGCTTTTCCCCATTACTGAAGCTGTTGACCTTTCAAGATGTGAAATACTTGAAACAACCCAAACCATTAGGAATTTAGCTAATGCTTTGTTCTGCTCAGGAAGTGAGTGTGCCCTTTCCTGCTTGTATAAACATATTTTACTGAACAACTGTTTTGTATGAGAAGTCTTGAAGACCAGGTTTCTGTTGTATTTCACTTACAGAATAAGATGCTGAAGAAATGCCTGTTGTCTTGATACCCATTCTTTCCCAGCTAGGAGAGAAACTCCTGTTTAGCGCTGGCAGGTGTGTGTTCATAGAGAAATTTGCAGAGACTTGCTGCCCATTTAGCATTGACCAGCAGTGAATGCCAATCTCTGTCTTTAAAAGCATGAATGACTTTGCAGGTAAGAGACTTGCTAAACCTTCCAGGTTTGCAAATATTTTTGCAAAAAAAATGGGTATTTTGGACCTAATCGTGCCTCTACTTGTAGGGCATGAATCAGGGGTGCCGGCAGACTTCTCAGCATCAGTCGATGCTTTTGCCCAGGGGAGTCAGGACTGTGAACCCCTCACAGCTACAAATGTCCCTGTTGCATCCGAATCCTTCCTCCTACCCTTCTGCAGTAGCCCATGGGGTTTGTCCATGCCTTATGGGGCCGCTGCTAGCTCTGCAGGGCTGGGACAATCTCCTGGCCTTTTGCACCATGGCCGGGGTAATTGCTGGGGTGTGAAAACACTAAATGAGTGCAGGTCCTTTGCCGTCCTCCAGAAGACCTTTGAGTAGGCTGAAGTGGGCAAGGGCTTTCTTGAAATGGCTTTGAAATTGCATTCACAGCATAAGTGGTTGTTTTCCAGTAAAACTGTTCATTTTCTTCTGCCACAAATCCTAAAAGGCTCTTATTCCCTGCTGAATCTGTGAGACTGATGTGGACTGCTGGGCAGACTTATGTCTACTTTAAAACAAGGGCTTGTGGCATGTCAAAGCTCAATGAGTTAGATGGGCAGAGTCCCCGGAATTAATGCTGCCTCTACTTTGTGCCAGTCAGGCTGTCCTCCCTTCTCCTCCCCCAGCCACAAAGCTCCCTGTGCACTGGCATGTCTCTCCCCGGCAGCTGTTTTTAGGGAATAAAGCTGGCCTGGAAGACTTTGGGTTGTACCTGCAGGGTCTGAGCCCTCACCTCTATCCTGCTGCAGCTCCCATCCTATCGTAGGGTGCTCTGGCGTGCTCCAAGCCTCAAGATGTGCATCAGGCACCTCGGGACACTACTGCTCACTCACATCCCTTAGCTACTGAGTTGCAGGTGAAGAGACTTTGTCAGGACAGTAGTTGATTTCAGTGCAAAGTCAAGCTGAAAAATTTAACCCCCTTTTGTCAGTGGCTTTGCAGGAATTGTTTCTTACACAGATGCTCACAGGCCAGTTTTTCATTACTAGAGCTATTGCTCTTTCAGGTTATGAAATACAGCATTTTGACGAAACCCACCTGCTGAGATTAACTAGTTCAGTCAACCACACAGTAACCAAGTTTGCCTTTTTCTGCTTGCATGGACATGTGAGTGAAAAAATGACTTGGGCAGCACCTCCAAGGATTTCGTTGATTCACCTGTTAGGCTTTGCATAAAAACCTACTGGGGGCACAGAGCCCATCAGGAGTATCTGCGAGAGTTTAGAAAGTTGCTCCTAGGTGCCTCTCTGCTCTTCATTGTTGGCCGCGGCTAAGAACGGCCCCTCACTTAGGTTTCAATTTGCAAGTGGGGACAATTGGCATTAGGGACACTGAGAGCCTCCAGCTGTCTGCCCCATTCTGCTGTACAGAGACAGCAGCTCCTGAACCTTGATGTTTATTGCTTGGCATTTTATAATGACCTGAAATCTGTGCTGGTTCATTTTAAATGCCAGTCTCCAAACTGTGACAGTTCGATATCTGCCTTAGGAACAGCTTTGCTGCCTGCCGACTGCTTCTCCCGATCAGACTCAATGCTGCCCTTGCTTTTGTGACTGCCTGCCTTCACCCGTGCCCCATGCCCCAGCCTCCAGCGCTGACTCTCCACGGCGGGGCATAGCCCGGACCCTGCCAACGTGTGAAGAGAGAGAGCTTGGTCTTAGTCTATGACATCAGGGGCTGGGCTGTGGGTCACAGTAGAGAGAGCGCAGGGGCACTGGCACAGCTGGGATGTATTCACGTAGCACAGCCTTGGGAGGTTTGCCCCAGGGCACATAAGGGACTGGTTGAAACAGTCTCCCTGTTCCTCACCAGGTATTTGGGATGGGATGGCAGAGTAGGGAAGTGTCAGAGGACTGGAGGAAAGACTCTTTGCCCAGTATTCAGGAGCATGACAGTGCAGGAGAGATTAGGCAGCCTAAATATGCTATCCAGAAAGATCCTGGGACAAATCATTGAATGGTCTATTTGTAAGCACTGGCAGATCTAGGAACAGCCAGTCTAGGAAGGCTTTACTAAGGCCATATCACATAAAACTGATTTAATGTTTTTGATCTAAACTGTTCTTGAGAGTAATAGGCCTGGTAGATCAGAGGAAGGAGATGTAATACACACTTACAGGTTGACTTTGGGAACGCTGTTGGCACAAGCCCATAAGCAAACTACAAGGCAGGTGAGAAGATGGATGTGGCACGATGGAAGTCATGCTCAGCAGAGCGTACAGTGCAACTAGGGATGCTTCAGGCACTGGGGCTGGAGCTGAAACCCTGCAGTAATTGTGGGGGGACTAAGCGGACAGGACTCACAAGTGCTTTGATGCCAGTACTGAAATTGTAAATGAGCTCGACAACCTCAGCAGCAATTTGCAATCAGTGAGATGAAATTCAATAAAGACACAAACCAAATGTGCAATATGAAATGAGCACTAATCGGGGAAGCAGCAGGACTGTAAAGGAGGCTGGGGCTGCGGATTGCCTGTGCTGCCATGCTCTTGCTAAGACTGTGTTGCTGAGTCAGACCCTGGGAGATGCAGGGGAGAGTCACCCCCTGAGCACAACCGGGGCTCAGGCTGGACTTTGTATGCTGGTCGCTAAGGAAGGGTCATCTCTGCTGTTGCAGAAGGGATTGCAGCACAAGGCAGAGGTACCGGCTGCTATCATCAGCCTAGCTATTGCATGAGTTCAGCACAGATTAGTTTCTCTGTTTGACTTTCACCTTTCAGAAGTGGTTTGGAAAGTAGCATTAAATTTAGTACAAAAGTGAAAAGCAGAAGGAGGCTTTGTGATTCATTCCAAAGCATGCTATTAATGTTAAAGAGGAAAAAAAAAGAGTCATGGGCAACCTCAGAGAATCACATTAGACCAAACGGAAGTGCAACCAGCTCAGGGGTAGGATGTATCAGCTATTTAGCACCAGATAACAGCATTCAGAAGTGTGCAGGACCGAGACATGAAGGAGATTATCCTCATCACTGAGACTCTCAGAGCAGAGCCAGGCTGGCAAAGTGGTGACTGACAAAGAAGTTAGCTCGGATAAACAAGCACTTTCTTGTAAAACAATGTAACAGAGTTTCCAGAAGAGGTCAAATGGTCCTCAGCCTGTCTGAATGAATAGCAGCTCTTCTATGTGCTGAGGCTTTGATTTCTTACTGACTTGTGGGAGCGGAGTCACATCAGCTGAGTCTGATGCTGTTTTCCTACCATGTCAAATTGGGAGCGACCCAGTTCTTACTGAATGAGGAAAAGCTGAGAGATGCAGCCCTACAGTGAAGCAGCTCCTACAGTTAAGCCAGGTGACACAGAGGCTCTCTTCCCCACTGTGTCACGCACTCTGGAGCAGCAGGCTGGGATGCTGCAGGGCAGAGGGATGTGCTTAGCCCGCCCTCTCCTCTCTCTGGTGCTGGTATTGGGGCAGCCGGGACCAGCATTCCTGTGTCGCCATTGCAGAAGCAGGGAGGCAATGAATGTTTTCTGAGTTGGGTCTCCTTTCCTCCTGCCAAACCCCTGACTGCCCCGGGTGTCAGAGGGACCAAGGACTGTCTTACAACCGTTATCTGTAACTCGAAAATATCCTCCTAGAGAAAATTAACTGTATTGGAGGCTGTTCTGGCTGCAATGGGAATATGGAAATCATGCAAAGTAAGGCCTCTACTGCATGGCAGCTTGACTTTGATGCAAGCTGGGGCTGCCCTGCCTGCGCAGTGCCTTTAGGACGCTCCAGCAGCTGTCTTGGTGCTAGACAGGCGCTGGGGGTGGCCTGCACACTTGTTAAATATATTACATGAGAGTTTGAAACAAATCATCTGTGGAGTTTGCAAATGGATGAGGTATCATGATTCAGTCAAGAAAATGAGGTAAATCCATCACAAGGACAGTGAAAGCCAAGTGGTGAAAGAGATGTCAACTGGTAAAGGGCAGCGTGATATTAAATTATCCCTCACCTTTTGCTCTTGCACTGATTTTATTCTTTGTTGCCAAGTTACCGGGTACATCTGCCTTGTTCTTACACACATATATATTTCCCCCTAGCCTTTGTTCTGGTTGCTGTCAGGTTGTTTTTGAGCATGCTAGCATTGCCCAGACCACTGCTGGGGAATGAAGGCTTGTAAGTCTAGAAGAAAAGGACAGCAAAGGCTGCAACCACTGCAGAGCCAGCATGTCTTCAAGGTATCCAATAAAGGCAGGGTAGCTCTTCAGCTCCCTTCTTCATGGGCCACCGAAGTCAAGTAGTTTGTTTTGCTGACAGAGAGGTTGGTTGCTTTTGGTCTCTGGATGGTGCTAGGGTTTGGAGGGTCCAGCTCTCCCCCAGATCCCCTGGCATTTCCGTTCCTGGGCTGGACAGGCTGCTGTGCTGCGCGGCAGGGAGTGACAGCAGAGCATAAGGACAGAGGGGTCCAAGTTGCCTCAGAGCTGCTGAGCAGATGAGAGCCTGGGCTGACTTTAAGGCTGTAAGTGCAGTTTGCAGAGCGGGTGGGGAGAAATGAGATGTTCAAAACTCTGATGTGTTTTGATGCTGGAGCTACAGGAATAGCCTTGGACGTGCACTGTACCGTGCTTACAGAGCAGCCATGTGGAGCCTCAGTGGGGAATCGCTGGATTTTGGGAGGTGGAATACATTTGTGTGATTCATAGACAGAGGAGCTGTTGGTCTGGATGCAGCTGAGCTGGATTTCTTCTCTCGTTGTTTGAAAGTCAGGCATCAAACCAGCCTGACTGTTTTGATGTCAAATATTTTCTGCAACTGTAACATAGCAGAGTCAGATCCATTATTGCCTGTACATCAAGCATGGAGGCTCTGTTGTTACCCTGATAGTAATTTAAAAATGTTCTTATTGAATAAAAAGCATCAGACAGAGACTGCAGGATTCATTTGATCCCATCTCAGAGATAACTGAGCATCTGCTTAGATTCAATGCTCCTTTTCAGGGGCTACTGACTTACCAGAGTTACTGTCCTTCCATCAGGGAGAAGTTTGCTTTGAGCATCTACCTGGCATATCTACTGTCAGATCAGTAGATCTATCCATCAGACTGTCCAGCACTTTGGTTTTGTGGGTCTAGGTTTCTTTTGATGGTTGTTGATGCCAGCTCATAAATCCCCAAGCTGCAAGGAACTGCTTAGCTCAACAGTTTGGGCTTCATTTAGAGAGTGGTATCTGTCCTTGTACACCTCCCTGGGGTGGGCACGCAGGTTTACAACGACCACAAATAAATTAGCTGTTAGAGTCACTGGTTACTGCCCCATGCTTTATTCTCCCTGGGGATCTGCAGCAAAGCTGGGGGAAGCAGAGGAGAGTTCTTGCACTTCGCTATTTCAGACATTTTCAGATTTCTTTTACCTCTCTCTCTGTGCCTTTCCCCAGGTTTCCTGTTCTTGGGGTCTGATTTATGTCCCTCTAAAGAAGTGGCCACATATTTTCCTAATTTCCATATTTTTCTGTAACAAGAGAACTGAAATGCCCTTTCCCATTATCTGAATGCTTATTAACAGAGAGAGTGACGGTGTCTGCCATGGTCTGCAAGCAGCAGGGCTGCAGACCTTGCAGGTCACTGATTTGCTTCTACAGGATCTGCAGAAGGTATCTGATAAAACCAAGTTTATTGTCAGGAAGCTCCAGCTCCCTTTCTGGGGACATGCACTGCAGTGGAAACACTTTCTGAGGGCTGAAAATCAGAGGTTTGAAACTTCCACTCTAGTTTCTAAACTCAGCACCTGCAGGGAGGTAAGTGCTGAGACCAGTCTAGGCAGCATGAGAAGTGACATGCAGAGCTGGCAGGAAAGAGGGGGGCTATTCACAGGGGGACCCTCACTGGTTTGTAAGCTCTGGCAAGGATACTGCTTTGACATGCTTTTTGTTCCTACACAGTTCTCAGTACCGTTAAAACTCAACCTGGTGTCCCAGCACAGGGCACTGCACTGCCATGTTGCTATATGCTGTCTTCCCATCAAAGTTACACTTTCTTCTTCAGGGACCCTGAGCGAATTACTTGTTTCCCATGGGTTTGTTGAACTGTGAAGTGTCACATTCTGACAAGCCTCACTGCCTTGCTGTGTTGCTAGAGATGAAAGTCTGGGTGATGCTATTGTACTTAGTGAGGCATCAGGGGCCAGATGGGTGGAAGCAGGCCTGCCCTGTGAGCTGTAGGAGCCCAGGATGACGTAGGACGTTGTATGTCAGTGAATATGTAAATATGCTTGTCCACCACATGTGGAAAGTTATACAAATATCAGCCCTCATCAAAAATGCCAATTTGCACCAGCTGCCTGACACTGTCTAGGTGGCAGTTCTCATCTGGGTGCTGCTGGATGAGTGCCTGCCCTGAGAAGAAGGTTGCCCTACGGAGGTACCAGAGGGTTTGGATGTGGCTCTGGCTCTGGTCATCCTGGCTCGCCGTGAGTCTGATACTCGAGTCACATGTGGGGTTGGGTGGCACTTCTGTGGGCCATGGTTGCACTGCTCTGGGTCATATACTCAGAGAGGGCTCATCTTGCAAGATCTGAGAGGCTGTCTTTGCATGTGAGCAGTGATCTATAGTCTGGAGGGATAGGACCCACCAGGGTGGTGGGATGGAGAGAAGTTGTATGCTGTTAGTGAGTCTCTGGGGTGGGAGATCCAACTAGATCCTACTCCATAGTCCTTAATCCTGGGACCTGAGCCAGCAGGGCAGCTTATGGTACTAGGAACCTCAAGGGAGAGCTGCAGTTTTCAGTCTCCCATTCTTTGGCCAGAAAACCCTGCCCCAAGCCCCAGGCAGATCTACAGATGGTGCTGGTCACATGCAGCTCTGCTGCTTTACAGCTCTGTTAAGCTGCTTGAACTGTTGTGGGATGCCCTGCGCTCCTTTTAGGTTACTCCCAAAGCACCAATAACAGTGTTGGTTTGACCCCATTTCCCTCTTTCCTGAGAGTGCCTGTAAGCCTCTAAATCAAAGCCTCTGAAGTCCTTCTTAACGCCCGTGGCCCACCCCTCCATCTGGAGTGTCTGACAACTGATATGAGGCTGATGTTTCCAGATGAAGAATTGAAATAGTTTGTTCTTTTCCATGATTCCCTTGGCAAAGGAAAACAAGCCCATTTGTTTAGAAGCTCATAAAAGAGGAGCTTTATAGTAGGAACATTCATAAACTTGTTTGCTTTTGACCTTCTCCACATTGCTGATGGTTTTGAGGTCTTGTCCCAGACATTGTGCTTGTCTGGGCCGTCAGTGGCATTTTTGAAAAACAGCCTCACCCAGAGTAATTTGCATTGCTCAGCACCCCAGCACTGAGCCTTCAGACATGCCATCTTTCTCCACTGCAGTGCTGGGTAGGGTGTGCAGGTGTGATACATGGACAGCATTATAGAACAGCAATGCAGACCTGGCTGCCAAAAAGAAACCCGGCCATGTTGCTTTTTTTGCTAGATTAATTGACGCTACTCAAGCAGTGGGCATTTCCCAGGCTCTTAGGTTACTAAGCATTGAGCTTGTGCCATTGGAAGCAGGGGGAGGGGGGCAAAGGTGAATCACACCCTTAAATTAATAAAAATGTATTCTGTGAAGGCAAGTAATTAAATCTTCAGTGAGTTTGGATCATGGGGGGCTGATATGTTTGAAAGAGAGCTTGTTCCTTTTCAGAGATAGTAATGCAGCAGGCATAAAGTACAAGACATCTTTATTTATGCCTAGAGGTAGGAAATTGGGATTATCTTGGCTGGACGGTGGGACCTCAAGTATCAGGACTAGATTCAGCATTTAATGGTGGCATCTGATATTTTGAGCAGATAAAAATGAAATCTTTTTTTTCCACCTATGCTTCTGCTGACTGGGAAAGGACTCTCCAAACTGCAGATCCTCATCTGTGGCTGACGCTTTGAATTCCCTTCTTGAATTACAAACTGTCACGGATTTCTTCAAACTATGTCTGAGAACCCTGTCCACTTTCCAAGCTTTTCCCCATCTGGAAAAGTCTTATTTTACTTCAGTCTGGAGGTAGTCTTCCTCATCTTGTTTTCTGCATCTGTTAAACTTTCGCATGGTTCTCCTGCCCAGACCAAGGACATCACAAATTGCTAGATTTTGAGTCCTATGAAGACAAAGAGGCACATGAGACTGCCTGGGACATGTGCTTGCAGATTGCCCAGCTCTTTGCTATACATGGATTCCGAAAAAATTCACCAACTCATTGGTGTGTGATGGGAAAGTACATGTACTGATTTGATACAAAACCTTCTGCGCTCTTCGGAATAAAGTTTGATAGGGTAACACTGTCACATTTCAGATAATTTCCAGATTGAAATTGTGAGCATGGCACAATGTTGAAATAACATGTCTCATCTGTCTCCTAAGTGCTAGTAAACAAGACACAGCTGGCAGGAGATGTACAAGTAGTTCAATCCTAATTTCCCCCATATTCCCACTGTACTTGTTAGCATAAAATATTGCCTTCCTTAGTTTTTCTGAAGACAGAAAAGGGAAAAGAAACATAAGGCTGAAAGTCTCCACGGTGGATTCAAGGTGGGAATCCAGCATGCTGGAGACTGCTCACTTTAGCACCGGGGAAGAGAGGAACGTCATGTTTTATTAGCCTTTGCAGGCGTAACAATGACAGGAGCTAATTGCAATTATTGGGAGATAATGTTAAGTTAACACATTATCTCGAGTAACTACCACTGTTCCCTCTGGAGTCATGATGAAACGTGCATTATCGTGCAGTTGGTGATGTGGCAGGTCTGTGTCACAGCTGTATCAGTGCCATAGGTCTGAGGTCCGTGCCAGTGGGAATCCCACCTGAGCGGGGCCTCGGGTCTGCCTCCCTCCATCCTCACCTTTCCCCTTTGGCAAATCTTTACCTGGCACTTCTCTCGATGCTGTGGGAGAAGGACGTGTGTGCAGGCATAGGATCCAAAGTAGCTGGACTGGAATGGGCTGCCAGCACCAAGCTGTGCTGTGCTGTGCATTCGCCTGTGCTTCCCTTGCTTTACCCAGGTACACCCTTAATCATACTGATCATGTTCCCATCACTTCCCAATTAATTACTGGTTTGAGTCTTTAATGTTATTAAGCTGGAAATGTTGGAAAGCTCTGCAGTAAAAGGTAATAAGTATTTCTGACAGCATTCCCCGCTTTGTGCATCAATCTGTGTTAGACACAGATTTAACACCTGGTTGTCTCATTACTTGCAGCACTGAGAAGGAGGATTAAGACCTGTAGGGTTAGCAATGCTGGCTCTGAGCCTTCTCCAGCCCAGATCAGCTGGAGCCTTACCAAGGGTCTTGGAGAGAGCTTGCACCCACAGCAGGGAACTGGTCCTCGCTCCATGAGTCCCTGCAGGAGGGGAACAATCCCTCAAAAGCAGCAGGCAGCTTCTGCACACTGGTTCCTTAAAGAGGACAAAGGCTTTGACTGCAGATAGTAATTGTGTGCTGAGGCTGCCTTTCCGTGGGACCTTTTCTCTCTGATTTCTCCAGCCATTGTTCTGCCACTGAGGGATGTTCTTGCCCGATTAATCCCTTTTGTGTTCTTTGACTTTTTTTCCCCAGGCCCATGTGTTTGATCTGAGCATTAATAAGTATGAAGCTCTCTGCACCCAGCTAGTGGTGGCCAAGAAGAAAAATAAAATAACCCATATCCAGTTTAACCCTGTCTACCCTGTTGTCATCATTGGAGATGAACGAGGCCACGTTACCTCCTTGAAGCTCTCTCCCAATCTGCGCAGGATGCCCAAGGTAAGGACCTGCATTCCCCTAATGGAGATACCAAACCATAGCAGGTCTCTTCGTGCTTTATCACTGTCCCCTCTCCTTCTGTGCAATGATGTTGGCAAAGCTGCTCTCTCTAGCAAGGTGATTAAGATTACCCCAAACCTTTTGGGTAGGATGTCTGGGATGCTGGATCCCTGCCTCTGTTCCTGTATGAGTAAGAAGGCTCAGTTTGCTCCTGGGCAGAAGCGGGGAGTGGTGGGAACGGAGTTTGCTGTCTGTGGGCACTTTCTCACCATGGTCCAGACAAGCCCAGAAGCTCTGCAGAGGTTTGTTGGTTTCCCAAAGCTCACGTCTTTTCTAAGCTCTGGGTTTTATTTGCAAAAGTCCTTGAAACCAAGTAAAGGGGGTCCCAACTCCTTCCTGAGTCCTCCCACAGAGCCCATGCTGCCTGTCTTCTTGCGCTCCTGGATCATCAGAGCCTGTCCACTGACCACCGTGTCATCTCTCCTGTAAATGAGCAAGCACTATCTTTAATTTGTGAGAAGACTTGGGGTCCTTATCTCAAGTGATAGCAGGGAGATGCATGTGTCTCTGTGAGTTGGTGAAGCCCCTTTTCCCAACCAGTCATAAGGGCCAGTTGTGAAGGATGATGACCTCTCCCACACAGATCCTTTACTAGACTGTCTTTCTGGGCTTCATCCAGCCGTGAGGGGAATGACTGTAAATGCAGTGTCCTTTCTCAGCCCATGTAATTCTCATATCCAGTTATCTCTTGTTTAGTGCAGCTTTTTCAGTCTCAGACTTTTTAGAACTGATCCAAGAAAGCAATCTCTCAAGATGATCATCTTTTATTTATATACCCCCAAAGGTTTTATATACTCTACTAACCCACTGTATTAGGCAGGGCCTTTGGCCAGGAGCTAATCACCCTGGTGTCAGTCCAGAGTCTTCTGAGTGATTTTTAAAAAGTTACTTCAGCCAGACACCACTGGAAATGTGAATCTTCCCTGTGCTGAAAGGGCATAGAAAACACAGTAGCATGGCAGTCTGTTTGGGGCTGGGCGCGGGAGCTGTGGAGGAGAATTTCTCATATGCTTCACACTTTTCTATTTCCATCAAAACTGCAGCCCAAGACCATGCAAGCTCTCAGGACTGTCATCAGTTTGGCTCGGGACAAGTTTCCTCATTGCTTTATGAGTCCTTCTTGGGCGTGGGCAAGCACTGTGTCTGCCATGGACCCTGGCTGCACAAGGGTTCAGCAGTGGAGATGGGTCACACACACATAAATGTGGCTGCTCTCCTCTGCACCCCAGCTGTGGGGTGAGCAGCATGCAGCAATACTGCACTGTGGGTCAGAATGAACTCGAATGTCTCCTTCCACTCCTGGTGGCCAGCAGCAGCCCTCCGTGCAGGTATGAATGTCATCATCTCCGTTTGCCAACTTTCTTCAGAGGCAAATTGCATGTGGTTGACAAAGCAGTTTAAACTGTGAGTTCAGGAGTGGCTCAATCACTTATTGCTGACCTTAAACCAATAGGTACCATATCCCAGGCAACCTATAAATGGGATGGAAATGGACTCTGCTGCTCTGATGTTATTAAGCTATCTGTCTTCTGCTTGCTTGGTTAGGTTTGAAGCCATACTAAACACTGAACTAAATGTTTCCTGCACATGCGAAGAAGAAGGAGGGATGTTCAGGCATGGCTGGTGATGTGTGCAGGTTGCCTGGCTACAACCTGCTCTTCTCTGAAAGAGATGAGAATTTAAAACAGATGACATGCAGTGGGGTGGCCCAGCCAGCTCAGCGGCCTTTCTGTGCAGCAAGTGGACAAGTGAGCTGGGTCGCCGAGCCCATCTTTCGTGGCTGATGTGGCATCTGCTGTGCCAAGTCCAGGATCCTGTGGTGGGGAGGTTTAGCTGCTTCAAGAGGGTGTTTTAACAGAGGGAAGTCAAGCCCTGGCAGAACAGGCAATGACATCCACTGCGTCCTTCTGTCCACCTCCTTGCTGTGCCAGCACCAGCCTTTGTGTCCTTAACTAGCAGCAAGCCTCCAGCCGAGTTTGCAAGAGTGTCAACTCACTGTGGGGAGTCAGATGTACTTCCAGAGTATTGATCCTGGCTCCTCTGAAGATCAAGTCGGCGTGCTCTTTAAACCTTTACCCTGTGCAGCCGGCTTTCCTCTGTAAAATGAGTTCACTTCTCCCTCTTCTGCGAGTCCCCAGAGCCAAGTTAACAGTCACAGAATATCCATAGGTTTTATAAGTGGAGAGGGTCCAAAACTGTGCAGAGGAGTCCTGGCATCCCAGCTGTCTCCTCGCAGATAGAGAAACCCATCTGTGCCTGGCGCATTGCCTGGATACCCCAGTCTGGCCTCTCTGGCACGTGATCCCTGCAGAGCCCAGTGGGGAAACCTGCCCGAGACCAAGGACGAGAAGCCATGGCCGGTGCTTCTGGAGGTTGTGACCTTCGCACCAACCCTAGCATCTGTGAGCTCAGCTGCCTGGTCTGGTTTCCGTCGTCTCCTTTGGAGATGGGAAGGTGCCTTTTGCTGCGGTCTGGCAGAACTCGGTGTGCCGATGGGAAGGGGCAGCCAGGGGCTCATCCAGTCCCATGGTCCCTCTGTTTCACACTGGTGTCACAGGGGTTTGCCTGTGAAGCTTCTCCACCAGCTTCCCACACAGTTGGGACAGCTGCTTTTGACAGGTATAACTAGCAGACTAATCACCCTTTTTGGGAGCTCTTAATAGCCACATGTCATTCCAAACCCTCTTTCCTCCCCTAAAAATAGGTGCAATGCTGTCTGCTCCGTCTTCTGCAGATTTCTTGGCTGTCACTGGGCTTCCAAGATAGGGCTCACCAAGAGAGACTGAGCTAACTTCATCCCAGTGGGATTTTAGCCGATCTGAATTTATTCTGGTTTGCCTGTTAGTTAAAGCCAGTGTGGTGGATAAGTGGAAACAGGGAGAGTAAGGATTCCTGGGTTCTTGTCAAACCTTGGTTCATTCCTCTCTTCATGTCCTTGAGCGAGGAGGGGATGTTCAAAAGCTCTTTAAATAATTCGCAGGGTTGATCTGCAGCTTAATTAATTCATGTTTGTGAAACACTTTGGGATCTCTAAGAAGTGTTATTTAATACTCCGAGTTTTGCTGTCAGCAGTGTTAGTGCAGCCTCATTTATGAACACTTGGCAGAACAAATATGCCAAGGGAGGAACTTCTCAAAAGCACTCAGGTGGCGTTTTCAGAAGTGACTTTCACCAAGACGCACAATAACAACTTCAAAAAATGCCTAAAACTCCGTGTGAGTTTTGGCCTCCTAAATCATTTAGTGGCACATGGGAAAAGGTGCATTTGTTGTTGAGGGGAAGCTGGGGACAGGGGCTCCGCACAGGCACTTGTGTCAAGAGCACATCTGTGTGCACAGAGGGTACAGAGGTCCCTGTGCTCGTGCCAAGCTCAGCAGGCGTCTTTGTATCTTTGCCCTGGTGCTTTGGTCCTGGAGCCCTCCCTAGCCTCATAGGCTGAAGTCTTTGGGACAGAGACATCCCCTTGCCCTGAGGCAGTGAGCTTTATTTATTCCCATGAGGTGTGATCCTGGTAGAGATTTTCTGTGCTTATTGCTGTTGTCTCTAGATTGTGTGAGTCCTCTGTGAGTCCTGGGAGTCCTCTGGGAACACACTACCCAACTGCTAAGCACCAGCTTCAAGAGCCTGGGGAGCATGGAGTTGGGGGGGTAAAGATGGCTGAAGCCAAACCTTGTGGAAAGAGCAACCATGACGCAGAGAGCAGAGCTTGCTGAAGCAATCAAACTACCACCAGCACAGTCCTGCATTGGCTATGCCAAACACCCATCTCCCTGAGCACCCAACCCTGCTTGGGCAGAAAGCTCTTGCCACCAGATATTGTCCTGTGTAAGGAGACCTGGTGAAACTAGTTTGGGTCCTTCTGCTCAGAGCTCAGAGGTGGGGTAGACATGCTTGCAGTATTTTAAGATGCAGCAGTAGAAACAAGTGGCTCTCTGTTGTTGTCCAAGCCACTTTTGGACTCCAAGCCTCCTTAAATATTGCAGCGGTTGTCAGGCAGGAATTGTTTAACTAATAAAGTATCGTTCCTAATTTGTAATGACCTTGGTGGTTGAGTTCACCCCAGGGAAGCATTGCTGTAAGAAGAATCAGTTTGGGGCAGAGCTGTTTAATTAGTAAACCTTCCGTGTTTCATTCGAGGGTTGGAAGAAATTAAAGCATTTTGTCATCACAGTCAGAAGAATGTAGCTGCTCCTGGGCTTCGGTTTGTTTTTAAAAAACTGCTAAAATAGTCTGGCACAACCCCTGTCAATGCCAGAAGTAAGCAGGAGATAGTCAAAAAAAGTGTGAAGGGTTTTTAGAAATGTTAGGAGACTACAGTGGAGTGGGAGAAGAAAAGAAAGCAGGTCAGAGAAAGGTTACAATACAGCATTTGCTAAGGCTAAAGCAAATTTCTTGGCCAGTACCCAGGCTGACAGCCAGGGAGGCAGCCAGCTTCTTGGCCTGATGCTTGTCTCAGATATTTATCTTGGATTATCTAGGATGATTATCTCAGTCTCTGTTCCTGCTACTGGTTTCTTCACATGCAAGTCACCTCTTTCTCTGTCCCTCGGAGACAATCAAGTTACTTCCCAGGCAGTAAATCCCAGATGACAGGGTCTAGCTGGCCATGAGGGGAGCGGGAAGGGGAACACAGCTGCTTGCCCATCCCAGGATGCGGTGGCAGGGCTGCAGCAGGTCAGAAGCTGCAGCACACACCTGGGAGTCCAATGCAGGGTGCCTGTGAGCAGCTTGTGGTGTGGGGACAAGCAAGGGGCATGGGGTGGCTCTGAGCCCTCCTGTCCATGTGCACATGCTGGGCAGCTGCTCCGCTCCGTTGGTGCCTTATCACTCCAGCCAGTGTCACCTCCGGACTCCCTATGCCCCCCTGCCTCTTTGCAGCCCTGATGATCTTGCCCTTGGCCAAATCCAGCCCAAGGCTGCGCAGCCAAGGAAGGGGCATTGAGTTTTGCTGCCTGAAGCACTTTGGCTCTTTGACCATAGCTGATGGCAGGGTCTGGGAGGGATCAGTCAGGATTTGGGGGACTGCGATGGACAGTGGGAGGATGTTGAGGTTTTCAAGAGGTAAAGGAGGGAAGGGGGTTTGGGAAGGGTAGGTGAAAGTGTGCAAAGTTTTAGGGAGACAGCAGAAGAGTGGCTGAAATCTCTTCTTCAGCCTATCCCCCTCCCCAGTACTGCCTCCTTTGCTCTCTCCTGGGGCTTAAGGTTGCTTCCTCCTCATACTCTCCAGCAGCAACCACTGCACACAGTGCTTTCTTAATAAGGGACTCCTATTTTATCTCTATGCCCAGCCTCAGCAGGATGCAGCTCAGGTCCAGAGCTGGTACTAAACTAGGACAGTGTGATGCTTGATCCTGAACCTCACTGCTTTGTGGCCTTGTGTTGCTGTGACCTAAGGTGATCGAGAGAAAGTTGAAGGAGTTAAGTACCAGATTGTTTCTGTTTTTAGTGTTTTTCTGTAGCTGTGGGAGGTGTTTCAGTAGCTGTGAGGGATGAACCGATCAGCATGGGAAGATGAACCTGAACTCCCTCCTTCTATCCCAGGAGGTACAGTCCATCTGCACGTGGGACTGTGTTTACAGAAGGAAGCTATCGATTAGATACACTCTCCGAGTTCACATCAGTCCTGGACTGGTGAGTGGTTTAGCACTGAGGAAAGTACATTTTGTCCCCAGATTTTCTATTTCAACAGCTCTCATGTGATATCATTCTGTCTGAGAGAAAAGCACTCCCTTCTCCAAACAGCTCAAGTCTTGCTCTTCTAGTGATGTAATTCCTAGTCCTTCTGTTTTCATGCAAATGCTCGTCTCTCATTGAGATTCCCGCAGTCACTTCTGTGCTGTTCAAGAAGTGGCCGATTTCCTTGTGTCTCTTCAGGGCTGGCTAATTGCGCAGTGACCCAAAAGCACAGAGCACAAGCAGCGCTGGAGGAATTTGGCGTCGAGCACTGCTGTGCCTTGCCTACATCAGGACTGCCTCCTCCAGATGCAGCTTGGCCCCCTGATAAGGAGGCACACACAAATAAGCTTAGGTCTCTTAAAAACTGACCTGCAGCTTGATGGCTTTGCTTCCTCTGAGATTTGCAAATGCTTTTTGATTTCCTTTCAATCCCTCTCCTGTTATTTAGGCTAGTTGCAGATAGCTGCTCTCTGTACTGTTAGGGGAAGAGCTGAGCACCGTGGGGTGGATCCAGGGACTTGTGAAACCCTATTTCTGCCTATTCACAGCTTTCTGTGTTGCTTGTGTAGGCCACATAAGGACTTATGCACCGGTGTTGACTCCTTGGTATGGGAAGGAAACCCAATGCTGGAGGCCTTCAAGAAGAGTAGGTTAGAGACACATCTGTAGGGACAAGTGTCTATGAGCCTGCCTTGGAGCAGGAAGGGCTGGAGGTGGTTGCTCTGACAGTCCCTGCTGTCGGCACACGCTGGCCCTAGGACACACAGAAACCAGCAAGAGGCCATACCGCTTGTGTGCAGCTTGGCAGGGTGTGAGCAGCATTTCTTGCAACCTGCAGCCATTTTGCTATGCAGATCTGTGACTCATAACTGTAAATCAACATCTACCGAAGGGAATACTGATGTGCACTGACAAAACCAGGCTCCCTTGCCCCTTCCGCCTGCTCCTTCCATGCAAGACCTTCACAGCTCCCCAGGATCCCTTCTTCCTCCACTGTCCCACATTAGGATATCTCCCAATCTAGTGTAGCCTGAGATAAAATGAGGGGACTATTTAGTCCTGGAAAGCCCTTTCTTGGGAAGGGAGATGGTCCCTGTGCCAGCATGCTCCAGTCCTTCTTGGGCAGAACTGAAGCCTTTGGATATTTATCTGGAGACCCTGGACATATCCACTGTGCACAGAAGAGTGACTCTGGCACAGATCCAGATGTCCAAGAGTGTCATAGCACAGATACAACAAGTTCTGGATCACGGGCAGAGATGTGGCAACCTTAGATACTAGCACTGTTTGGAGACCTAACACAAACAAGCCAACAGTAGATCTAAAGGATTTGAATCTTCTCTCATTAAATAATTTTTCTTCATTTTTGGAGAAATAACTTCTGGGTTGCATCAGACTGTGTGAAGAAGAGCCCTATGTAACTGTGGGATTGCTGAACCCCAAGGTCAAAGAACTGGGATTTTTCTTCTTTTCACTGTTCCTGAAGACACTGTTCACTATCTTCAACCTTATTTTTGTTGTGTAATGTCACTTTCTGTGACCACTCTGTTTGGCAGGTGTGTCTATCTTGTTGGAGAGACAACATCAGCGTATTTACAAGTTATTTTAAGCTGAAGTCAATTCTCAGTGGACAGGATGAAGTGTGTTTAGTACATTAAATGGGAACACTGGCAACTGGAGCAAGAAAAGGTCCCATTTTAAGAAAATTCAATAGTACTTATAAATTATTTCTAAAGTGCAAGTATCATCCTGTGAGGTGCTGCATGCTGTCAGGAGGATACTGGCAAAGCCAAGAGGACTGGCTTTGAATTTCTAGTTTCCTCTTTGAAGATCTGTGTAATAAAAAAGGTTGCCCATGTTTGAAAATGATGCAAGACTGCTCCATTTTGCAATACTAGGGGTTTGGAGAAAAATGCTAGGGGAATTTGGTTTTGTGATCAATAATAGTCAAGTCACTGAGCTAAATGCCCCTCTCTAGACATAAATCTGGTGTATGTCCATTGGATTTGCTATCCTCTGGGCATTTAAGAGCAACTGAAATCTGAATTTGGCCAAGCAAAATGTTGTTTGGTGGGGGTTTATTTTACTTCTTCCCTTGTATTTCTCCACACCAGCACATTTATGTTGCTATAAGAACGGTTTTGTCTGCAGGCTTTGCGTCCTCTTCCTTGTGAGCAGGTTGTGTTTGTACTTTGGTGCCCACCATTCTAGAGCTCCCCAAGCCCTAGCAGCCTGGGCTTTGCTCTTCTGCAGCCTGATGAGCCCATTACTGCCTGTCTGGGGAAATGCCTAACGCATAAGAAGGAGCCCTGCTTCACGTTTTCAAAGGACTGTGTTTTGGTTAGATCTGCAATTGCCTGAATGTGCCTGTTCAGCTTGCACAGCTCCTCTTTGAGCCAGAGCTTCTGCTTCCTCCAGCGCCTTGGCAGAAAGCCTTGGCAGCAGAGTGGGCACAGCATAACGTTATGGCAAGAGAGGCACTGCCCAGCCTCACAGGCCGCTTGGCTTGCCTTTCCTTTCCTCCCTGTTTCTTTCTTTAGCTGTCCTCTGTGAATTCATTTCAATGCACATGACTTAAATTCCCTCCAGAAAATCGGGGGATCCTGGGAAATCACCAGTACTTTGCCTGAATAACAGCCCTGGTACAAAGGCAGAGGAACGCCTGGGGGAATGGGCTGTTTTCAAAGCGTGCCCTTGGCAGAGCCAGCGAGGGAGACTTTTCGGGAGACCCTCATTCTCCTAGCAATGGCTGGGTGTGACAGCAGGTCTGCCAGCCTGCAGCCTCTCCTGCAGAGGCTAGTCAGTGCTCAGCCCCCTGCCAGAACTGATTATGGCTGCCTGCTGATGGAGGCAACGTGGACGCTTATCCTCCAGGTCATCTGAGGGTGAGCTGCTTTTTTGCCAGAGAGCCCTGAGCAGCTCTTGGGAGTGCAGCTATTCCTGAGCACTGGCTCTGCCGCAGGGGGTGGAAGAGGAAAGCTTGTTAGCTCAGCCGCTGAGTCCCGGGGTGCGTTTGAAGGGCAAGGTGACAGCTCACCATCAGGGCGTAGTACAAAGCAGTGGCTGGGGTCTGGGAGACCCAGCCCTGGTCCTGGACCTGGCCTCTGATCTCCTTGGATGAGGTGCAGCTCCTCTCTATGTTGAAGTGGGATGAGGACACCCATCTACCTGGGAGCCCCAGCAGCCAAGTGAGAGGTGTCCGAGACACCATGGATCTGCTCCCCTACAGCTTCTCTTCTCCATGCATCCCTCTGGCTGAGTGCTTTTGGGACACATCCAATATGGTCATATTTCAGGAGAGGAGCGGATGTTGGGGTGCGCTGATGGATAACTCCATCCCACCAGGGCCCAGGACCTGGCAGGATCTCCTGCCTCCCTGCATTGTCCATCACAGGAGGAGAGTTGGATGTCACAGGCTATCAAGCCCAAAATTTCAAGCTGGGGCAACCAGGTCCCTGCAAAACTGGTGAAAATTAGAAAGTGGAATGGGGTACTGGGAGACGCTTACCCACAACTGGTAGACACAGCAGTGATGTGTGCGCTGTTACAACTCCAGCCCAGCAATCCCATCTTGGCATTATGTGCCCCTCACCTGTCCATCCTGGCAGACAGAGGAGAGAGAAAAGGAGGATGAGAGTGCAGGTCCCAGTGTGGGGCAGAGGGAAGAAGTGGCAGTAGTATGAGTGAAAGGACGAGGAGCTGGATCGTGGTGTGAGCAGGCAGGAGCAGGCACCCCATGGGTGTCCTGGCTAGCAAAGCATGTAAAACCCTGGGATGTAGGTGAGCAGCTCCTTTTTGGCTGTGTACCTCCATATGGGTTGGTTTGGCCTCCATTTGTGCTGGTCATGCAATTTAGATGGAAATATGTAACTAGTTCTCTCCAACTCATGGCTGAGCAGTGTCCCAGGCACCTGAGGACTCACTCCGCAGGGGTGGCAAATGGGACACTGGCCTTCATTTGCAAGGCCCATCCTAGTCATGATTTTGCATTGCCTCACTGAACCTGGCAATGCCCCAGAGCTTGGAGAAAGTAGACTTTTACTCTTCTTCAAGCTTTTCAGCTTTTCCCTGCTTGTGATATTACATACCTTGTCCCTGGGCATCGTCTGGGCACTCTGGGGCAGCGTCCCTTGTTGCAGAGCCCGGTGGCATTTGCTGAAGTGACAAAGGCAGGAAATTTGCATGACATGGAGTAGGAAGAGATGGGGCTACAAGGGCCAGAGGAACAGCTTGAGATTTGGCGCATCTCTGTAACTCCTCCTGAGGCACTGCCAGAGCCTCACACAGCCTTCCCCAAACAGCCAGGCTGGGAGACACAGGGGGCAGGTCCCTGCCTGGGAGGTTGTGTCTGTGCCACTGTAAAACACATTCCAAATACATCGCTGTAAAAATCCCTTCACTTGCAGACCTTGCCTGGGTGTTTCCTGCTATGGGTGCGTTGATCTACAGACCTCCGTGCCCCTGCATGCCCTGATCAAAACCATCGCGTTGCTTCCAGCCCTTGCCAAGCCTCTCCCTGAATCACGCTCATGCCACCTCCCAGCCTCCTCCAAAAGAAAAGAAAGGGAGACACCTGCGCCGGCAGGCAGGCCAAATAAATGGCCCTTGCTCAAATTAATTTGATGAGCTCAATGGGGAATTGTTTAAACGAGAGAAGGGAAGGAATCACCAATGAATAAAGTGTCTTGCTGCTCACGGTGATGGAGCTGACGCAAAAGGATTATTTTTATCCCATGGAGAAAAGGAAGAGAAGAGCCCTGCGAAGCAGAGGAGAAGAGGGTCTGCCTTACAGTCCCGCTGGCTGTGGGAGATGCAGCAACGGCTGCAATCAAAGCAGCTCCAAGATTCTCCTGGAGGGAAGCTGTTACGCTCCAATTCACTGACTGTTTCTGTGAGATAGGATGCCAGACACCAACCGTGTGAGGCTGTCTTAGGGCAAGCATCCCCTGCTCTCCCCTGCTCCCACCAGGGAGCTGCCTGTGATCCCACTGCTCCCAGTGCAGGGTGCCTCTGAGCTCCTCACCCCCCGGGGTCCTGGTCAGTGCAGAGACCTGTCCTGCCTGGGCAGTGTCATGTTTCCCACCTCCAGCCCGTTGGGCTGAAATCCCCTTCTTGTTGTCCCCCAGGCCATGTCCCATGAGTTGTGCTGTTACTGCATGGTGTCCTACGGGTGCAGCTCTCCCACTGCCCTCCCTGGCGCAGAGGGATCCTTCCATGTGCCTGGACACAATGCTCCCATTTCTCTGCAGTGGGACAGCTGACTGTTTCACAGCAGCACAGGAGTGCCAGGTCCCATCCAGGTGATTATCCCTCTAACCCCAGCCCTGATGGCAGAACGCTCCCTCCCCACAATCCTGTATTTGTGCAGGGAATTGTTCCTGCTCACACGCAATACCTTGCATTTGTTCCTGTTAAATCACATACAGGTTTTCCAGGTCACATCTCCGGTCCAGCAAAGTAATTTCAAATTCCAGTCCTGCCTTCCTGGACACCTGCAGCCTTCCCATCTGTCCCAGTGTCCATGCACTAACAGAAATGTTGACTACATCCCCTCCAGACCAAGGAGCTGAGTGCATTGCACACAATTCATCCCTCTGTGCTGCCAGCTCTGGGTACAACTATTCAGCTGTGTCTTACTAGCTTTTATCCCCTTTATATAGATCTTTTGCCTCACTTGAGGATCGGAATATCAAGGTAGGCAATGGCAAAGTCTTCCTAAAGTCGAGATTAATCACTTCTGTGTTTTGCCTGTCCACAAGGTCTGTTATCTTGTTGCAAAAAGAAATCAGATTAGTTCAGCATGACTTCTTTGGTACAAATCCCTGTTAGCTGTGATGCATCTCCTCACAGGCACTTAAAGGTTGTTGGCTTGTTCCACTCATTTTCGAAAAAGTGAGGTTAAACCGAAGGGTCTGTGATTCTCTTTTTTTAGCATAGTTACTGAATTTACCTTTTTCAGCTTTCTGATTCCCATCATCCTCTGATATTCCCCAAGATAAATGCTTCAGATTAAGGCCATTAGGTCGAGCTGATATGAAGACAGCTGCCCTCTCAAGGGGCTGGGGCTGTTGTGGCCAGGATGGTCTAAAAACACCATAAGTAAGCCAAAGCATGCGGGCACAGATAATACCCTTTATTAGGCAAACAAATACACCTGGGAAGAAAAGAGAAGTGCATGTGCCCTAAAGTCTTTTGTCTTTAATTCTCCAGATATATATCAGTTGAGCTAATGAAAGGCATTGCATCTCCCTGCCAGCCTGTGCTGTCTGGGTACATGCTAACCCTTGCTTTGCTCAGCCAGAGCAGACGTCTCCCCACTTGATTGCTGGTATCGCCTGTGATATCCTGAGGATTGAGGATTGCAGGAAAGGGGAAAGGTGCCTTCCCAGGAGTGCAGACGGAGCATGGATGTGAGCCCTGATCGGTCTCTGCTTTCTTATTTGTTTGTCTCCTCTGACTTTCTGATGATTATATTGACTTGCTGTCAAAAGTCAAGTACCCAAACAAGAACGACCAGAAACTGCTTTTGCAAATGCAGCTGTGAGACTGGAGAATGCTCATCCCTCTCCAGGATTAGGCCTTCTACTTTGATCTGCACTGAAGGAACCTGCTAAGCCAGGAAAAGAAACTCAAAGGCTCTCATTTTATCTGGCCTGGTCAACCAAAGGATATCACTGGGAGTGCAGGAAATTAATAATTTAGTGTCTTTCATGTCATTAAAAAAAAAGCGCCAGGCTTGGCAACACAATTAGAGTTTGTAATAGAGCAGAGCAAAAGGCTGATGGATTGGGTTTCAATTACAACTGCTTGTTCAAGAAGCTGTGCTATGAAAACACTGCAGCCCAAATGGCTCCTGCAACCTGGGGGCTGGGAAACTCGGGCTGCAGAAGGAAAAGGGAAGCCCAGCCTGAGAAACCTCTCCTCATCCACTGCCACGAGGCCAAAGGCAGGGCTGTGGAGGTGCCGTCTCACTCAGGTCAGCGTCACAGGGTTTCCCAGTCTAAAGCACCAGCAAAAGAGACAGGTCCGAGTTCTGCCCCCACAATGGGGAGAGCCTGGGGTAGCACAGGCCTGAAGTGCAGTTGTTGAGGATGGAAGTCCTGGGGTGGCTGTAGGGGACAAAGACTTGCAGAGGGATCTGTCATCCCCTCTGCAGCAGGAGGGGAAACTCTAAATCACTTCCCTCTTGCCTGTGTAGGGAAATTTGGTTTGTCATGGTGTTTGTACCCTGCTCATAGCCAGAGGTGTGCTGCCAGGCATGATTTTTCAGAAGCTGGTGCTGTAGGCAAAGTCTTCTGCAATCAGTCAGATCTTCATTTGATTCAAGGTTAGTCTGAGCTTTAACTCAGAAAAGCAACAAGAAAACAGGACACCACCATTGCCTACCTGCAAAAGAAGAAAGAGAGAGGTCTTGGCAGGGAAAGCTCCAGCCCTCGTTCCCTTATCTCTGAAACAGTCATAATGGTAGTAGTCACAGGCTGAGCAGGGTTTCCCAAGAGCAAGGCACTTGGCTTCTCCCCTCCTCTCTATCCCTGCCCCTTACCCAGCTTGGAGTCACTAGCAGAGCTTCATTGGAGAAGGTACAGCCCATGTCCCCATGCTTCACAGTGCTTCACAGTGACAGGTTTTGCTTTCTGCAGGCTGCAGTGAAACCACTGACTTGTCCCTGCTCCTCCCTGCAAGTGAGTAAGCCCCAAGTTAGTAAAAGGCTCGGACAGACTGGGCTGAAAGGTGCTACCAAAATGCCATGCATTATGTGATGTTGTTGAGGGAATTAGAGGAAACTTAAACATTGCAATTGAGTGGTTTCCCCTGCTTCAGAAAGAATTGCTTGTCTATCAACATGAGACCTCCTAAACACCATCACGCTCCCTATGCACTTACTGCTCACTTTGTGGGCTTTCAGCCTTGCTTGGCAAATGCTGTTTGACTCAGACCTCTGAAAAACCTGTTGCAAGATATTATTTATAAACTGAAAGAATGGTTCAATGTGGACTTTCTCTTAAAAATAAAAACCCTCTTTAAAAGAAAAAGCACTCCACAAAACCTTCATGGACTCAGCTAAGGGGAGCTGGGACCAGCAGATCTTTAAAGGTAACCGTAGGCAGGGGTCTCTGCCTGGTGGAGATGAGTCTGGCAAGGTTCAGCAGGGTGTTTTTGTGACCCAGCTCCTGTTGATAGTGCTGTCAGTGTCAGATGTGAGTGTTGCTGCCGAGTAAATAGCGCCGGCAGCAAGACGGTCTCAGAGGCCAACCCAGATGACTCGGTACCATGGTGTTGTTTTAGCAATGCCCATCAGAGCACAGCAAGAAGCAAGGTGGCATAGAGTGAGTATAAATCCCACACAAACTGTCCTCGCAGCACTGGGGCTGCATCCTGGAACTGGAGATGCTGAAAGAGGCTTGAAGGTTGTAAAGGAAAGCATGAACTCCCAGCATGACACTGAAACACCGAGCCAAACATGGAGTCTGGCTGCCTCACTGGGGTAATTCAGAGCAGGAGTGAAACCAGGGCCCCGTGTTTGGGAGCGGCATTAGCAAATTCATTGCCAGCTGCAGTGAAAACATCCAGGGTTGGCACTTCAGTGGAGGTGATTGATTGATAAAAAATGCAAACTAATTCCGGAAAGAGCAAGAGGGTTGATCTAAGTCTGGGAAACATAAGGAGCTTTTTAGGACCTCACAAATAAATTAACTTGATCTTAGCCTAAAAGCACCTGCATGGGAAGGGATTCAAAATGGTAGAATGTTCTTTAAATTAGCAGAAAGAGATATAATGGGATTTGGCAGCTGACCAAAATCAAAAAAGGACTAGTGCACCCATATTTAGCGTGGCTCTAGCTTGTCTGCATCCCTAAAACTCTTTCAGGTCAAAACTCCTTGTCTTTTACTGAAAGATGTGCTTTAGCTCCAAGACAAGTCATTGGTGTGATGAGTTTACTGCCCACGGCTGTGTGAATCATAACGGTTATTTCTGGGCTTAAAATCTATTAAATCTACTTCTGCTTTTGATCTTCTTTAAATGATAAGGGATTGACCGACAGCATTATAGAGAAAGATTCACAGCTTTTATAAAGAGGTAATCACAGCTTGGAACAGGCCAGGTAGCTGTACATGAAGAGATTTACAGACTCTTGAACTCTTCAGTTCTATAGATTCTGGCTTATTTATTAGCTGATGTGTTAAACAATCAAACCATAAGCACTCAGAGACAACAAGGTGTTACAATAACAGCGAGCATGGGTCGACATTAAATCAATGTTATCCTTTTTCTGCCATTGAAGTAAGCTTAATGGGAAAAGATATACTTGCCCCACATGCCTGGGATCATAGAAGCTCCCCTCTTACGTCAAGTTGGAGCTTTCCCACTTGTCAGTATGCACAGGGAAACCGTCCTCACTTTCTGATCCCCATGGTGGCAGCTTTCATGGACACTTAGTCCAGCTTTCTCCCTGGTCCTCTAGCCATCCGCCTCAGGCTCCCTCTCCCCGTGGGTTTTCTCCAGTGCTTCCTGGTTGTCATTTTTCACTGGGAGACCTTCTTCCTCTTTTTACCTTCTAATATCAACATTCAAACCGGTCTGTACAGCTTCCTCTATCTTTGATACCCTGGGAGGAAGGTGCTGGGGAGCTTGTCCCCTCTTACAGCGTGCCAGCGTTCCCCAGGGGCTGGGAATTGCCCCGTTGAGGGCTGGGTTGCTCTGCACCAGTCCCGACACGATGAGCAATATACAGTTAAGAGAACATTTGCTTAGAAATGCTGTCTGCAATAAGAGCACAACAACACAGTAGGGTAGAGCTGCAAAACTCATCCTTCAGTTTAAACTTGGTGGTGAAGAACATCCAGGGATTACAAAGCCATGGATATGTTCAGGCTGGAAGGGATGTTGGGAGATCTCTAGTCCAACCTCCAGCTCAAAGCAGGGTCAGCCCTGAGATCAGACAAGGTTGCTCAAGGCTTAGGCTTATCTTGAAAACCTCCAAGGCTGGAGATCCCACCGCCTCTCTGGAGCCCTGTTCCAGTGGCTGACTGTCACAGTGGAGAAAAACTTTCTTATGTCACATTGAATCCTTCCCTGTTTCAGTTTATGGCTGTTGTGCCTCATTCTCCTGCTGCGCACCCCTGTAAAGAGCCCATCTCTGTCTTCTTGATATCCTCCTCTTGGGTGCTGGCAGGCTCCTGTTAGGTCGCCCAAAACCATCTCTTCCCGAGGCTGAACAAACCCAGCACCCTTAGTGTCTCCTCAGTGCCAATCCTCCAGCCCTCAACAATCTTGGTAGTCTCAGCTGGAGTCAATCTGGTTTATCAACATCTCAGTTCAGCCCTTAAACTACCTTCTGCCTCTCTTTCTGTAGGTGAAACTATCCATTAGCTGAAAATGAAGACTTTTTACAGTCTGTTTTTCATCACCAGGGGCAGAGAACAGAAGCATTGAGCCAGCACAGCACAGCCATCATCTCCTTATCTTATTTCTTTCCTCCCTAGAGAGCTCCTTTCCTTTTTTCCGGTGACTGAGGACGTGGCACCACATAGCACAGGAGGTGAGAGGGGTTCACCCTCTTCACTTCCTCACACTTCCCAAAGCTTCTTTCATTAACACTCACCTAGTGTTTCTTAATTACCACATTCTGTCTTGGACCTGCCTGCCTGTGTTGCAACTTTCTGAAGAAAATCTGCTGAAGCTTTATCTATTGTATGACAGGAAATATTGAATACTTAGGCTTCTTACTAGACTGACAGCTACTTTTAGGCCATAGCATTACACAGGGGTTGAGTGTAGTTCTCACCCTCAGCCTCTGTAGCCATCCTTGGCTTTACCTGTCTCCTCTGGTTGTATACATGCCTTTCTTCAGACTTTTGATGCCAATCCACATGATAAGTGCATGGCTGAGCTAAGCCAGGAGATTGCAAAGGTTACACCCCAAATGGGAAGAGTAACAGGCTGAAAAATCACCCCAAAAGAGCAGTTATCAGTGGGATAACTGGGATGATATCTTGGAGCAGTCTGCAGATTTACTCTGGGGGGTTGGTTGGTGTCCTCACTGGCATTTCAAATTTCCCGTTCATTCCTTGGATGATCTAGCAGAGAGTCCACTCACAAAGTCTTGACTGGGCCTGGTGGCATGCAGGTTCACAAGGACTTTGAAAGACTGCATCAGATCTACATGTGACCTCAAAACATTGGAGAGAGGGGCTGAAATCAAGGAGGTGAATTCAGTGAAGACCTTCACAAAGTACCAAAAACATCTGCCAGGGCTGGTCTCAGCTATGCTTGATCCTGCTTTGGTGCAGAGCCCCAACCAAGTTCCTGTGGTCCAAGGACTCAGAATTATGTTAATGAGCCCAACCTGGTCAGTAATCCCATGCCTGCAACGTGGTGTGATTTCAGCAGGAACAAGGTGAGAGTTTGGCTCATGTTGTGTTTGCCACGATAGCATCCAAGCCCAGACAGTCATATAGGAAACACTGCATTTGTCTATGGTTAAATCAGGGGTTGCTGGAATAATTCAGCTCTGTTACAGGTTCTCTGCTGCTCTCGCTGGATTTCTGGCTCATTTACAGATAGTTGCTGGGGAAGTTAGATTACGAACAATAACCATTCACAATGATCCAGGCTTCTTAAGGATTTTACAGGCTAGGGAGAGGCTGGCACTATTTCCCCAGTTACCTTCTTCTCACCTTCGGAGCAATTGCAGCTCTCACTTCGGGATTTTATGCATCTTTATGGCAAATAGGGTGTAATGAAAGTATAATTACTGGAATTAAATTTAGATTTAATTTTCTGAGCACAAGTGGCCCCTTTCTGTCTTTCTTTTGTTTCCTGCTTGGTTGCCAGCTGTGAAAATATCTCTTTTCAGGATTGTTCTTGATGCCGAGGCACTTGCGCAGTCCCAGGCATGCAGCAGTGCAATGGGCTCATCCCCTGCTGGGCTGCGTTTCACCCAGCTCTCAAGTGATGCTGAGCATTCCCCCGCAGTGAGGGGGAAGAGCAGAGTGCCTGGAGGAACCACCATGTCTTGGCATTTGTGGTGTCTGCATCTCACAGCACTTTGTACACAGGATCCACATGGTTAACTGTTTTGTGGGAGAAGCAGCGGGATATAAGGAGGGGAGGCAACATTATTTCTACAAAGCAATTGTTTCCACCATTCCTCTAGGTCAGCTTAGGCATCTCCTCCATGCTGGTGGAGAAGAACAATTTTGGTTATCATCTTGAGGACTCTGAAAACATCCCCAGCTTCTTGTTCAGCCTTTATTATAGAATCATAGAATCATAGAATTATTAAGGTTGGAAAAGACCTCTAAGATCATCAAGTCCAACCGTCAACCCAACACCACCATGCCCACTACACCATGTCCCTAAGTGCCTCATCTACACGTCTTTGAAATACCTCCAGGGATGGTGTCTCAACCACTTCCCTGGGCAGCCTGTTCCAAGGCCTGACCACTCTTTCAATAAAGAAATTTCTCCTAATGTCCAATCTAAACCTCCCTTGGCACAACTTGAGGCCATTTCCTCTCGTCCTATCGCTTGTTACTTGGGAGAAGAGACCTCCTTTCAGGTAGTTGTAGAGCGCGATGAGGTCTCCCCTCAGCCTCCTCTTCTCCAGACTAAACAGTCCCAGTTCCCTCAGCCGCTCCTCATAAGACTTGTGCTCCAGGCCCTTCACAGACATTACTTCCTCCCAGACCTGCAGCCTGACAACACGTCTGCGTTTCAGGAAGCTCCTCACACCAGGACGATACCAGAAGGATGCACGCATGGGCTCAGATCAGAACAGAAACAAGAGAGCCTGGGAAGAAGTGACCCCTCCTGAGATGATGATCTGACCATGCTGGGGGAATTTGCAGTCAGAACCGGTATCCAGATGTGGAAAGATCTCTGCCATCTCCACCAAGGAGATACCTCCTCCAAGGGCCCTCCAGGACAAATGCTGGCTGTTTGCCTGGCAGCATTGCCCCAGCCATGTCCCTCTGTCCCAGCTCCAGCAACATGAAGAGTGGGGTGCGGATCAGGCCACGTTTGCTGGTGTGTTGAGGCTTTCAACCTCAGTAAAGTGACAGGCTTTGTACCACCTGTTCTCTTAATGTAGCGGATCTGTCCACTTAGTGTTAGGCATGTGCATCCAGTTCACCTCTGCTAACAGGTTCCCTTTAGTCCTTAAATCTGCAATTGATTGCCACATAGTTGCTTCTGCCAGCTTGGGCACTGTCTTGCTGAAGCTGTCAGCTGCTGGTTAACCTTGTTCCGTCTTTGGCACTGGAGGGACTTGCTGAGCGATGGAGAGATTACCTTGGGAAGTGCTTACCTTAAAGACCTTAATGACTTCTACTTTGTTTTCTTCGCAGCCTGCCTTTATTTTGCAATACCCTGTTGCAAAGAAGCTCCATTAGTTTCAGCAGCCAGCTGAGCAGATGGGTTTAACTGGTCTATGGCACTGAAGTAATTACATTTTGGTACAACAGAGACACAGCAGTGAACATGTAAAATTAACTGAGGTGCAGCATCCTGGTCAGTGACTCAGAGCAAAGAGCAGTTTAGGGAGGCCACCCCTGGCCACACTGTGAGTGTGCTGTTGGCAGCATGGACAATCACTAGGAATATATCCCTCTGGCTTCCATAAATGATATTGCATTGGCTTTTCCCATGGCCAGTTACTTCTTCAGATATGTATTAGCATCACAGAGATTGATTACCGCTCACATCTCTCTTCTGCTTCTGTTATAATTAAAACAGCAATACATGCATGAAGCAATTAGATTTTAATAATGCTTTTCTAAACAGGATGTCAAGGAGCTTAGTACAAAGACCTGGGCTGGAGCCAGATCAGCATCGTAAGACTGGATTGTCATTAAAATGACTGCCTTGCGCCTGGACAGCTTACCCGACGACAGACTCTGGATCTGCTTTTTAGTCAGAGTGCACCTCATCTTTGCCTGTAGACAGGACCCAGAAGACCCCATGCTCCTGGGTGGCAGGGCCAGACCGAGACATGGGTAGGGACAGGTCACTAGTGTATATGGAATCTGGGTCTGCTGATGGGACAGGAGCATCCCCAACTCCAGCCCCATCGCCATCCCCATCACTGCGTGCCAGGGAGCCAATGTTCAGGTCTGCCCTGGGTTGCTTTCTGCAGAGCAGTTGTTCATCAGGTCAGGACAGATCTGCTCATTGCTGGCAATGTCTCCCAGAAGGAAGTGAGGTGCTCCACAGGTGCCCGTGCCCATGCCCCTGCCTCTCAGCACGTCGCTGGCTTTCTCCTGCCTTGTTTTGTCCTGTCTGCTTCTGGCAGATATGCAGTCCTTGGGGCTTGCATTTGCAGTCAGGCCTGGATGAATCCTCTTCTTCTTTGTACAGCACTTACTCAGACCCTTATGGTCAGTCCAATGCCATTGGGTCACTGTGAACATGAACAGGGAGTGTGTAACACAACCTCAACATCACTGCGGGCTGCGTGGTCTCAGACAGGAGGTGTTCCAACAGGCAGTGATGAGCGTCCTCCACCAAGCCCATCCTCAGGAGAGGATTGACACCAGCAAAGCTGCTATCCAGGAGCTCCCAGGGCAAAGGGACACTGCGGTGGGGTACAGCTGAGCCTTGTCTGTCTGTGGGGCAGGAAGGGATTTCTCAGCTGCTGTAACAGGGTCAGATCCTGGGGAAGAGCAACAGCTCTAGCTGCAGGATTTCCCATGCTCATCCTGCGTCCAGCTTCTTGCTGACCCCTTTTAAGCCCTGATTTGCATGCTGCAGCGTAACTCAGTCATAGCTGATGCGATTTAGCGTGACGTCCCACATGTAGTCCAGACTAACAGTGTATCTGGTTTCCAAGCCTGGGAGTGTTTGTGCGGCATTTATCATTTGCCTGGCCGTTTCCTGTGCAGCAGGTGGAGAGAAGATGTGCGAGTCATTTAATTTGTGGGAAATGGGACACACGGTCTGAAGTAAACAGGATGCACTTCGGTGAGGACGGAGGCTAAATAGGAGGAGAGGGAAAGGAGATGGGAATAATTGACTGAGGAGGTGAACAGAAAAAGATCTCACTTGCCAGTAGTGCCCTGCTGTAGCAGAGGTGTTGTGCTGGAGAGCATAGGCAAGAGAGGGGTGAGCAGGACACGTGAGCGGATCCTGCTGCATCTTTTAACAGTGCAAAGGCCTCAGCTCCAATTTGGGGTACCAGGCTTGAATGACGTGAGGAGCAGGAGAGCAGCAAGGACAATGTGGCCAGCTGAGAGGCTGGAAGCAGGGAGATGCAGAGAGGTGTGCACCGCTAAAGAAGTCCTGGGCTAGCAGGTCACGGAAGGCAGTGCTCTGAGGTTATAAGACGGCACCAAAAGGCTTAGGGAAAGGGTTTCGGTCGGTATGAGAGGGACACACTGGCAGCCATAACCAAGAGATGGGTTGGCAGCGCTGCCCCTGGGGGTTTTCAAAAGAAATGGCCATGCAGGTGATGGGAGCAGAGCGTGACAATCCACCACTTGGAGCATGTTGTGCTGGGCACCCCAAGGACTGGGTCAAGTGCTGGACAAGCATCTGTCAGAAACAATTTAAAAGTAGCTGTTCCCAACAGGGACCAGGGTGGACTAGTGGACTAATCCCTCCTAGCCCTGCTCTAGATGACACTGTGATTTAAATGAAACCTACACACAAGAATGTGTTGTTGAGATGACACAATTGTTCACGCAGTTGAAATATCTAGTGCTATTTCTGGAGCATCCCTGAGTTCAAGTGAAGTCATGGAGAGCAGGAGAGAGGGAGAAAGCACTGTGGCCTGACATTAAATTGCAGACTGAGCTCTTTCAGTAAGCAGAACAGTATCACTTGTAATACATCTTTCATGCCATTGGCATTTAATGTTATTAAATATGGGGCATCTGTGAGTGAAGGCATTTATTTCCACTTCTGTTTATAGCAAAATTCAGTTTCCAGTGTACTTGTATTTATCCAGAGTGAAGTATATTTACACGCTCTCATGTTAGTAGCAAACAAGAATACATTTCCTATGCAAATATTTTTATGAGCTGTATTAAAAAATTGGCATGACAAAAGTTTTAAAGAAGGTGCCATGTTAAGAGAAAAACAGCAGCTGGACTTTCTTAAGGCAGTTAAAAGGTGATCGCAGAGGATATATATAAGTTAACAGTGGTGGCCAGAGAAAGAGGTATTGGAAAAATTGCAACTTTTAAAAATATACTATTCATACAACTGCAAATGATCTCTCAAGAGATACTATGCTCTATGAGATAACAGCAGTACCAAAGTATTGCAGGAGCTGCATATTCGCATCTGCGTTTGGTTGCTTTTATTAAACTCTAATCCGTAACAGCTTACTGAGCTGTCACGCAAAAATGCTAAAGTAAAGCTGAAGTAAGAAAAAAATAAGAGATGCTGAGTGATAAAGAAATGTTGCTGGGTGGCTGACAGTGCTACCTGCCAGCTGGCATCAAGGGCTGCAGCTTAAGACTGCTGGGATCCCTGTGCACTGCAGGGCATCTCCTTGATTTTGCCCCTTTGGATGGGTTTGATGTACCTGCCGGTGTCTGCCCGAGCCTCTCGCTGCAGATCTGCCAGCCGGAGTAAAGAGGTGCTGCAGATGTGGCTCCTTGTGATAGGCACAAGAGCTAGGGAAGCCTGGGCATCTTTAGGATTGTTTAGGTTGCATTGAGGTTTGGTGCCTGGGTTTCACTGGAATTGCAGCAATATTTGAAGTCAAGCTAGAAGCCAAGGTATCGCCTGTCTAGTGGTTTGTACGGACAATCTCAACTAAAACCCACTTCTCGCTTCCTTCCTCCCCACGGCTTGGGTCTGAGAGATACCACAGCTACAACATCGAGCTCTAATGCCCCCACTAGCCTTTCCATCCAATGCCATTATAACACGTGGCATGTGGGCAGGCTTTGGGTAATGGGGCTTCCTACTGAGTGGTGCTAAGAGCTAATTAAAGTAATCCATCCCACCCAGAAGAGGCCGATGGCACTGCAGAAAGTCTGAACCCAGCAGGGCTGGATCCAGGGTTTGAGGGCAATGGGGGATGCACTGCCCGTCTCCCAGGGAGGTGAAGGAAAGGGCATCCCATCCCTCTGTCCTTATCCCAATGGTGGTTTGCACCACCAGGACCCCCTGGGCTGGAGGCAAAAGCTTTGGGGCTTTTTACTCCTCTCCAGCCCTTTTACGAAGCCTGTGTGGGTCAGGGGAGGGTAATTATCTTGCACATTGAGCATACAATGATTTTTCTCAGTGCTTAGCACTAAATCTGTGAACTGATATGACTGAAAATCTTTGCCATGCACCTTGTGAGGAGTTTATCACCCCACCAAGCTGGTCTGTTCAATGCGGCTGCTGTTGGCTTGATTCAGTGACTGAAGGTAATGATGCCCAAAGGCAAAGCTCTTCTCCATCTCTCACACAAACACACACACACATTGCTCACAGTTAGAATGCGCCCAAATTGTCCACAGGGCTGGCAAAACCCAGTGTGACCTCCTGAAGGAGCAGAAAGCCTGTTGCTGATGCTTCCTAATCACAGCATCTGTGCAGGGCAGAGTTAAGGATATTTGTTCATTTGGCCCGTTTCAGACCATAATGTCTTTGGATAACTGCAAAATTTATCCTTCACTTTAAAGATTTTTTTTTGGTGATATGTGAACTGAGGATGATGACCACATCCCTGTTTTGAACTGATGCGTGTCAGATACCGAAAATGCAGAAGACAACTGTTTTAAATGGTTTTGGTGGGTTTCTGTGGCTGGTACTGGGATAAATTCAGGAGGAGTTCATGAGTCATTGTAATGCCCAGTTTGGAGGACTGTGGGGACCGCCACAGGCCCCATCTGTGCTCAGCTTGGCCTTGCTCACTGAAGTTTTCATGCATGGCTGCTAAATGTGGTCTTCTTATGGCTATATTTAGGTGCCTAAATTAGTGGTGTGTAAGAGACGTTGTTTGTGGCTCTGGAGTTAGCAAGAACAGGAAACGTTCAAGCGTGGCTGGAAGCCAAATTGCTTTGTCGGCTGCCAAAGCAGAAGAGCCCGGTGCTAAGCCTTTCTTAGCCCTTAGGTGAGCCTGGTCTTGCCTGTCCTGCACCCTGCGGTGCCCACCAGCACGCTCCTTATCCTCCCCCGTGCCCAGGGCCAGCGAGACCAGGCTCCGCAGTGCGGTCACTGTGAGACGGGCTATGCAGTTTAGCAGCTTCCCGTGCTCAGCCAGTGTGTGCAGCTGGATCAGGCCAGCTAGCAGGCGCTTTCAGAGGGCACTGTCAATGCTTCATTAAATCCTGTTAGCACAACTTGCCACAACGTGCTTCGGAGGCTCGCTGCTTAGTATTTCCTGAGCTCCTGGCTGAAGGTCAGTAGAGATCGCACCACGGCACCAGTCAGCACGAAAGCAAAAGCCAAACTCCTCCACAGCTTTGCCAGAGGCTGCCGAAACCCATGGGGAAGGGTTTGGCTCCTCCTGTGTGCACGTCTTTTGCTTGGCTAGAGAATACTGCAAGGAGAGTGAGCAAGGGTGTGGGGTCCCAGCCGGTCTCCGGCAGAGCAGACGCGGAGCTGTGATGACGGCTGTCCTCCCTTATGGCCGTGGATGAGGATTTGACCTTGCTATTAGCTCTCTGCTGCTGCAGAGCTCGTCCTTTCCGTCAAACTCTGCCCTCTCCCATGAATGTTTGTAAGCCAGCCAGCCAGCCCTGTGGCGTGCTGCAGGCAGGTACCCGCCATTTAGATATAGGTGACCCCTGCCCACATTCCCTGAGCATCACCCAATTCCCTCTGGTTTATTCCCAGCCATACTCCCAGCCCCTTCCAGGCCTGATCCAGTTTTGTTTGCACCTCCTGCCTGTCAGATATCGCTGACCTTTGCTCTCACGCCTTTACTACCAGGTGTGTGCTGCTGAGCCACAGGCCGGTCCCAGCGCTGTGCCTTTGCTGGTTCCAGTGGCTTCACTGGGGACTGCCAGCAAGCAAGAGTGGGTCACCTGGGGCCACTGTACCTTGGCATGGTCCGATGCAGATGCTAGCAGAGATCTCTGAGTCAAATATGTGAACTGGAGCAAGGAAAGGTGCTTGCCCTGGGCAGCACAGGTTTTAGCTGAAGCTGGAGGGATGAGCATCTTTGGGGCCAGTGATCCTGCATGGTGGCTGATGCCTAAATGACCCAGCCAGCTCCTGGGCTTTTCTGCTGGTTTCATTCCCTGCAAGCAGAACATTTCCTGCGTCATTTATTTCTAAACAGTAGCAAAATAAGCCTAAATCCTTATCTCCAGTCTGTCAGCTAATCCTTCCGCAGGCCAGGAGTGATGCTGTCAAATCAGGCTGTGAGTGTGACTCGAGGCTCTCCGTGGCTGATAAGCACTGTATGTAAATGGACTTCTTGAGAGCCCAAAAGTGGTCCTGGCACAGACATCAGCCCCAGCTCAGCGTTACTGCAGCTTCACCTGCTATATAAGAGCATCAGATTGCAATAGGACCATGACGGAGTAGGTTTTGGAAAGCTTCAGGGCTGCAGGTCATATCACGCATTCTGTTGATGCATGTTTGGTTGGTGGCCCAGGGAGCCAGTGAGGAAAGTTTTGCTGTGTTCATGAAAGAGTTTGGGTTTCCTTGGTCTTCCCAACAGAAATGCTCCAGGCTCTTCTTTGCTTTCATTCACTGAATTTGCTGGGCCTGTCACTGGCATGTTTTGCTAATGGAGGTGTCACCTTGACCTACCCCTGAGCAGGGCAGGAGGAACAAGAAAAAGTCTTCTCCAGAGGCAACATACCTCTGAAGTCCTGGCAGGCTGTGTGACCCTTCCCACTGAGGATAATAAGGATGGCAGTTTTGGGCAGCCCCGTCAGTGGCTTCTTAGAGCTTCTCACCCCCTTCAAAATCAGTCTGTAAAAGCTTAAACTCCTCTTGCATGGGAAGCTGGTGTCCTAGGTCACTGGGTTGCTTTGTAAAGTGGCCAGATCCTGTCCCAGCATGGCTGTGCCCAGAAATCCCATCCTGTCAGGAATGGCAGGGACTGGGACTATCAGTGTCGTGAGGGCAGCAGGGCAGAGCCAGGGACAGGCACAGGGCAGACCTGTGACCCTTTGCCTGGACTCAGCAGGGGGAAGGGTCCTCTCTGCTCCCGGGGAAGTTATGGGGACTTTTCTGTCTATGTTCGTGCCAGCATGGTTGACTTCCTCGTTATTTTAAAACATAAACATGTTTTGCTTTGTTTAATCGAAACCTTACAGCAGATGTTTTATGATTATTCCACCAATGGGAAAAAAAAAAAAAGAATGCTGAAAAGTGCCAGCATCATGGCTTTTATGGGAGAGTTTTATTAACTCGGCGGTTTACTGTTCAGCGAGGGAATAAGATCAGCCAAGACGCAGGGAATCCAGTTTAAATGACTCCTGTACCCTGGATGCAGAGTTCAGTATGTGCCAGTATGGGGAGGGCTGGGGCTTCCGGAGCAATGGATCTGGGGTCTTCAAACAGCCAGTCCTTGTCCTCATCCTTGACCTTGCCCTGCCCTTGCCCCTGGGGCTCCACTTCAGTCATCTTCCACATCCTGCTTCGGTTCCAGTGTCAGTACTCACCTTTGGGGCTGAGAGACCATCAAGGGTCCTACAGCAGTTGTGCCCACGTTGCCAATAGGGCCAGGAGCCCTGTGCCTCAGTTTCCCTGCCTGGAGAGCCAGAGTGGAGCCCAGGCATAAGACAAAGGGAGCGTGAGGGCAATGGGGGACTTGGTCATGAACACAGCAGCATGGGGACATGTAGGGGGTCTCCTCCCCGTCTCACCTCCCAGGAGTCATGCCCCGTCAGCGGGGCAGAGTCCGTCCCCATGCAGAGCTTTTTCTGCCTCTGCCATGAGCTTTCCTGAGCATTTTGCTCTCCTCCTGGGAACTGTTAACAATAAAATCAATGCAAATGCTGCTGTGAGCAGCTCCGGTACCCGTTTGATGAGCTCCTCAGGGACAGCCCTCCCATGTAAGCTCAGCTCTGCAACTGTCAGCTCCATGGCGGGGGATGCTCTGCCCTGGCTCCCTCTCAGCTCCTGATGAGCCCCGTGGATGTGGTGTAAGCAGGGATGTAGGTGGAGGACGGGCTCAGCAGAGCCCCATGAGTGCCCTTTCCACATCTGGCCGTGGCATTCGTTGCGGGGGAGAGCCCATCGGCAGCCACGCGCGGAGGTGATGCTTTCCCATATCACACGCGGTCTCGGAAATGGCAACAGCTCTGCTCCGAGAAGGACCGCTCCTCGGAGGCCTGACGCAGGTGAAGCCCCTGGATTTGTAGGAAGCTGCCATGTGCATCCAAGCAGATGCCGCGGTGCCGTGGTGGTGCCGTCAGTCAGCCTGCAGCAGCCTGGACGGCTCACATGCACAGCCGCCCCGGGAAAAGCAGATGGAGAAATAAAGGGAAACTTTCCGTTCCAGTGCCCCCGAAAGGACATTATAATTTTCTTTCCCTGTGTCATCCTGCTCGCCTGGTTATGTGGCGTTAAATTAGGGCTCTGGTTCGGTTACGGCTCATTACAGGCTTGCGTGTGGCTTTGTTGCAGCTTGCTCAAAAGCACCAAAGGAGCTGAGCCAGTGTGAAAGTTGAGGTTTTAGGGACAGCTTGGCGTTTAGGAGCTGAGCCTTGCCTGTGGCTGGTGACTTCAGCAAGGCTCAGACATGGTCCCCGTGGACCTGACGTTACTACCTGGTGGGCATCAGTCAGGGACCCTCCCTGACCCTACCAGTGGGGAGAACGAAGGGCTTGGGATGGATGTAGGTCAATAGGAGATGGTTTCAGCATCTCCGTTTCCCAGCTGAGCAAAGCAGTTGCCTCTTTAGCCTGTCCCAAGGACCTGTGTATGGTGCTGTGTGTGACACAGGATGCCAAAGGGAGTGTTTTGAATGCCATCAGGCAGCAAAGCAGCATTTCTGCAGAAACAGCTAAGTCCTGAAATACCCCAAGCAGCTGTGTTTATCCCAACGCGCTCACTCCGAGAGATGCTCGGCTGTGACGTGGGCCGTTAGTACAAGCATCACTCCCGGTGCCCGGACTAGAGCCACAAAGGGTGTTGCTCACTTAGCTGCGTTAATACAAACCAGCACCGTCCTGTAATGCAATTGACGGACTCGGTAAATAAAAACAACCCTGGCTCATCCCAGCGCTCGGGTGAGGAGTGGGGCCGTGTTCTCGGGAGCAGAGGGGTTTCCAAATGTCCCTGTTCCCCTCCCCAGGGCTTCTTTCACCCTCTGGTAGCCAAGGAAACCTCTGCTCTGTCAGGGTTGTGCTGGGCTGGGACGAGGGAGCAGCCCGGGGATCCCCTAGGGACTTCTTTCCCAGAGGTCATCGCCTTCAGCGATACTCACGTTTGCTAGAGAAACGTAGCAAGATCCCTGCAGCCCTACGACTTTCTCTTTGTTGTGCCCCGGCGTTTCTTTCCAGCACTGAAGGAAAGGCACATGTTTGTCATCGCTGCACCCGGTGCCATTAGAGGAGCTGCCTCCAAGCCCAGTTGGTGATGTTCCCCCTTGCTGTGTCACTATGTTGGGGACCCGCTGCTACCTCTCCCGAGCCTGCTTGTCAGACTGGGTACCAGCCCTCCCGCTCGCCTGTGCTTAGCATCTGCTTTTTGGGGTGCCCAGAACCACACTGGGCACAGAGGAGCTTCCCAGCCCCGGAGCAAGGACCCCTTCCAAATCCAGAGGCAAGGCGAGAGCCAGCAGGCTGGCAAAGGGGAAGGCTGCGAGCGGAAGACAGCACTGAGCGACGGGATGTGGCGACTGGGTGGGTGCTGTTTTGGAGGAACCCCGTGGGGTAGATGCTTAGCTGCAGGAGGGCTTGGTGGGCTGAATGCAGGTTGGAAAATTCCTCTGCTGCGGCTGTGTGTGACATGATATGTAACTGGAGAGCCCAAATCCAGTTATCACTTTCCCAAAGCCCCCAAGCTCTGATGAGAGCAATGCACTGATGCTGCAACCCACAGCAGGGGGATCACGCTCTGCCCAAAGCGTTGGGTGGCATTGGTACCCTTAGCAGCGACATTGTCTCCCACCAGGCCTGGAAGCTCCTGCTGCTCCCAAGCAAGCGGGGACTGAACCGGACAGGCTTATTTCCCTCGTGCTACGTGATTTCTCCCAAGATGCTGGCAGTTTGCTCTAGCACCTGGGGAGTGAGCCCCTGGGAAGGTTGGGATGAGTGCTGGGGGGGGCTGTGGGAAGGGCTCGTCCTCGCTGCCCACGCTGGGGCATGTGGTGGGGCTGGCACAGCAGCATGCAACGAGGCACAGGGACAGGCCGTGCCATGGGAGGTTTGGGGTGTGCCCAGGAGCAAGAAAGCCTCAGTGACAAGCTAATGACCCACCTGGGTCTCACTTATCCCCCCGGGTTAGGGGCTCTCAGCACCCACCTGCCCTCCTGGGGAAACACACTTGGGTGCAAAAGGGCCAATCCCTTCTCCTATGGGTGCCTCTCCCTGGGAGCACTGGCATGGAATGGGCATGGTAGGACCATTTTGGAGAGGTTTAGACATCTGCATTGCTGTGACTGCCCTGGGAATCATGCATGCCTGGCACCTCCCCGGGGTCTGGGGGGAAAAGCTGGAGGGCTTAGAGGGCAGTCCAGTCCAATGGGGCTGAGAAGGGCTGGGAGGAGAGAGGCAAAAGAGGGTTTGTGTCATTGTGAATCAACAGATCCACTCCCATCCCCACCCAAACCCTTCCTTACTGCCCTTCCCTAGCCCATGGGGGGCTTTTACACATCTCACAGCACCTTGGGCTTGAAATACGGGGACAGGCAGGTTCATCCCCTTGTGGATCAGCCCCTGGCGAGGCTGCGATGCAGCCCAGCGTCCCTCCCTGTGCCAGACCCCTCCCCATCCCTGCGGGCGTCCCTGCTCACAGCTCTGCCCTGCTTGCTCTCTTTGCAGGAGAAGAAAGGCCAGGAGGTTAAGAAGGGTCCTGAGGTGGAAATTGCAAAGCTGGACAAGCTGCTTAACCTGGTGAGAGAGCCAGAGAGCAAGGCAGGGAAGTGAGTGGGGGGGGAACGATGGCTCTGCCAGGGGCCGCCAGCCGAACAAGACCAGCTTTGATCGGTGGCTGCTTGGCATGCAAGCCGTGGGCACTGGGCCGCCTGCTCTTTGCATAGCGGGAACACTTCACCTCCGTGCCTGGACAAATAAACGGAGATGCTGGGAGAGCCACGGCGTGCAGTCATCTCTGGGGTCAGGCAGACCTCCCCGAGCTTGGTCCCCCACAGCCCTCAGCTCTTCCCCACCCTTGGTCAGGCTTGCACCGGGTGAGAGCCCCATGGAGGCAGGTCAGGGCTGGTCCCGCCAGCCCTAGGGAAACCTCAGGGCTGCAGCTCGATGGCAGCTAGTCCCACCGTGAGTGGTGGCCAGAGAGACTGTGCGCCGAGCTGCAGCCCCAGAGCTATTTGTGGGGTCAGCCATGCATGGCCCCCTGGATTTTGGGGTAGCAGCCTAAGCCAGCTGCCTAACCCCAGCTAGTGGCTGGGGACCTGGCCCGGCCTCCCACGGCTGTGGGAGAGGGACGTGCCATCACTGCAAACAGGGTATCACAGCAGCTGCCAGCCACCAGCTTCGGGATGCGCGCAGTTCCCCTTTCCTTGGGGGGGCTCGGCATGGGGCTCATCCGCCTCTGCCCAGCCAGCAGCCGCGGGAACGGCTGGGCGCTGGGGTTTGCAGAGCCTTCCCACTGCTCCGGCGCTTTGCGGCAGAGGGATTAGCTGCTACGTGGCTGCGGTGGCAGCAGGAGCCGCGGTGGCCTCGCCGCATGCTGATGAGCAGTGACGGGCTGTCACCACTGGAGCCTTGCACACAGCTGCCGGGACTGGGGACCAGAGGCATTCATTCCAGCAGGCAGGGGTGGTGGCAAGTCTCCTCCATCCGCTCAGCTGGCCTGCGTCCCCTGCAAGCATCCCTGTAACTTAAGGCCACAGCTTGGAAACTCTCTGGTGCCCCCAGCACTGGGGCTGAGGGGTGCTCCCTGCTGACAGCCGAATGCCCCCAGCCCAGGCAGTCACGCTGCAGGCATGAAATACCCAGCCAGGTTTCTCACCCAGCATTTAAAAGCCACAGATGCATGCAGACATAAGCCCTTCCTTGTCGCCATCACCCAGCAAACCGCCTGCAGTCTTGCAGGGACATTGGCCACCAGCCCTGGGGCAGCCACTCCTCAGCCCTGCGGGATGGGCAGGACACGCCACCTGCCCCAAATTTTCCAGGCGCTGGGCAGAGCTCAGAGACGCCACCTGGGTCCTACAATCGGTTTATTAGTCTAGTAAAAACACCTCTGCAAAGGGATGCATTAGCTACACCTGACACGGGGAGGAACCACAGGCTCTGCCAAGCCTGTGCAGGGACCCTGGCCGGCGTCCCTCCCAGCACAGCCCACCCCTCTGTCCCCTTATTGCAGCGGCTGTGCCAGCGGGGACCTTGGCTATTGCTCAGCTCTAGGATGGGCAGGGCAGAGCCCTCCAAAACCCACAGCACCTGCAGGCAGGGTGGGGGAAGGCAGCTGCCAGCCCTAGGGACAAGCCAGACCACTGGCATCTCTCCCTGCGGATCCACTGTGGTCCACGGGGAGTGATGGGGCTGGAAGACCCTTCAGTGCTGTTTGGCCGGGCACCCTCATCTCTTCCCGTGTCTCCCACATCCCCAGCAAAAAGCCATCCCAGGCTGCTCTCAACGGGGATGGGGATGCCAACGAGGGCACGTCTGCTGCCCGCAGGCATGTCAAACCCCGCCGGCTGGCCTCGGCTGGGAGCGGGCAGGAGGGCAGGCAGGGACACACACCCAGCGAGGAGGGCCGTTTGCCTGGCAGTGTTGGTGCTAATGCTGGAGAGGACTGACAGACCGGGGACAAATGGACAGACCATGCAGACCCTCTCGTGGCTCATTAAACTGGCTGCTGGGGCAGACAGCTGCCAAATACCCTCCTGAGACTGGGGGCACACGGCACCCCAGGGCCACCCCCAAACACACTGGGACCGGTAACACCTCGCTTTGCCGGTGAGGCCTGCTCGGGGACAGGAGCCCGTGCCAGCCCTGCTGTCTTCCCTCTCCGAGCCCCTGACTGGCCCTACTCAGGTCTGCGACGCGGTGGCCACTGGCCCGGGCCACAAGTGCCAGGGAGGAGCCCACAGGCTGTCCCCGAACACAGGGTATGCTCGAGGGCAGGGCTCCTGCTGCGCTCGCTGGCCGCTGGAACAGGAAGGATTGTCCCTGTAGCACATCCCTGGCCGCTGTCTTTCCATCCCCATGGTCACTGTGGGCATCACAGGGACTTCACACACCAAAATCACGCAGGCAAAGGTCTGTGTCACGGCCCCTGCGAGCAGCTCAGCATCCCCTCTGCTCTCATCCTGCCCCATCCAGCGCCCCAGTCCCAGCGCAGGCGTCTACGCTGGTGCGACTCCTTCAGCACAGCCAGGTACCCAAGTCCCCAAGCAGTTCAGGGCTGCAGCAGGTACTTCTCTTCGTTCCTTGCCTCATCTGCATCAGAAGCCGGGCTCTTCTTGGGGCACGAGGGGGTCCTGCAGGCCTTGCAGAGGATGAGGAAGAGGATGAGGATGAGCAACGCAATGACGCAGTTAAAAGAAATTGCCACGACCGCACCCGTGGAGAGAGCAGCCCCCATCGCCACTGTCCCGTGGGAAAAAGCAGGGCCCCCAGCTCGGCCCCACGCTTGGGATGCCAGCGCAGCGATCGAGCGCGCAGCCTCCACCCACCGGCATTGGCAGGGGACAAAGGGGACAGCGGCGGTGCTGGTGGTGGGATGGGGATGGGGCCTGGCGGGCAGCAGGACGGTGTCGCCCCGTCACAGCTTGGCCACTCGCAGCTGTGTCCTGGGCTTCACCACGCCGCTGGGAAGGATCGACTGGAGCTTTTCCTCGGCTTCCCCTCCTCCGGCAGGGCGGTGGGGACTCGGGGACCCCTCTCCTCCCTCCTGCACCTGGAAGGGAGAAAGTCACCGTCACCGCTGGCACAAGGGGTCAGGCTGCCCGAGCCCCTCAGGCAGCGGGTGCCAGCGGGCAGCGGCCCCAGGGCCCAAGGGGCTCCACTGGGGTTTGGAGGCTGCAGCAGCTCCCCGGTCAGCTGTCGTTTGGGGGGCCCTTCCAGTGCCCCACACCTCAGCCATCCCCCCCTGTCCCCTGCGAGGGCCACCAAGTGCGAGACCCATCGCCTCATCCCGGCCCAAAATCCCTCTCCCCGGGGCATCTCCGGGTGACTCCAGGAGGCCTCGGCCCGGCTCTCGCCCCCTCTCCACCCTCCACCCGCTTTTCTGCCGCCTGGACCCCGCTGCGAGGTCCCGCACCCCAAAACGGGGCGAGCGTCCGGGCGGGCAGCAGGCGGGGAGCCGGGGCAGCCCCCTCTTGTGCCTTTTACCCGGGTCGGGCAGAGCCCCCATTTCGGGGGTCCCCGGTGCCTCTCATCCCCCGCCCCGCCGAGGAGCGGGACACCCGCGGAGCGCCCGGCCCGCCGCGGGGCACCGGGCTGCAACAGGTCCCGCCGGATCCGCCCTCCCGTCGCGGGGCCCGGCGTTACCTACCTGCCTCCGCTCCGCCCCGGGAACCGCCGGGACCCCGCCGGCGGGCGGGCGGCGCTGCCGGGGCCGGGGCCCGCTGCGGAGCGGGGTCCCGGCGCGGGGTCCCGGCGCGGAGCGGTGTGCTGGCGCCGGGCCCCGGTGCGGGGTCCCGGTGCGGGGCGGGGCCGCGGTGCTCGGTGCCGGTGCGGACCCCGGGCGCGGTCCCGCCGCGGGCCGCTCGGTGGGTGCCGCAGCCCCGCGCGCTGCCCGCGCCCTCCCGCCAGCACCGGGGGGCGGGTCCCTCTGGGGCCCCGCCCCCGTCATTGGTGGCCGCCCCCCACCGGTCGTGCGCCATTGGGCGAACACTCGGCTCAGGGCCCGCCCCCTCGGCCGTCGCCCACGTGAGCTGCGGGGAGCGCCGCCCGGCAGCGCGCGCTCTGTCGGCCCGGCCCGGCCCGGCCCCCTCCCGCACTGCCCTGCCCGCGCTGCCGGTACTGCCCCGGCTGCCCCCCTGCCCTGCCCGTACTGCCCCAGCTGCCCGGCTGCCCTGTCCCTGCTGCTGGTGCAGCCCTGCCCGTGCTGCCCGTGCTGTTCTTCTGTCCTGCTGTTCAGCTTACCCCCTGTACTGCCCTGCCTGTGCTGCCTGTCCTGCCCGTGCTGCCTTCCCCACGCTACCCCTGCCCCTACCTGTACTGCCCGGCCCGTGTGGCCCAGGCTGCCCCTGCCTGCCCAGCCCAGCGCGGTCCTGCCCAGCTCTGCCCTGCCCGGGGGCCACTGCCTGGCTCTCCCTGCTGCTGCCTGCCCTGCCCTGCTCCTGCACACACGTGTGCACACACTTTTGCACACATACGTGCGTGTGCACGTGCACAGGGCCATGAGGACGCTGAGGATGGAGCAACTGGGCCTGGGCTGGGGTCCCAGCTGGGACACAGGGGCCGCAAGCGAGCAGAGGTGGGCACAGGCACCACCACAATCTGTGGAGGGGGGGACAGGTCATTTAGGGACATTCAGTGTCCCGGGAATCTGGGCAGCAGCAGCCTCATAGGCACAGCTGGCTTCTCCCTGTCCTGTGCGGTGGGGAAACTGAGGCACGGGGCAACGTGTCGCGAGGTGCAGGCATGCCGTGTCCCCGCTGAGCCGTAACTGCCTTGCGGGGACCGGAGCCAGAGATGCTCTGGTGTGGGGTGTCACCCCCAAGGGGGATGCTGCTGGTGAAGGACACAGACGTGGCACGCAGGGGAGGTGGCTGGGGGGCACACACAGGGCTCTCCCCACGGCTGTGCGGGTTCCTGGAGACCCCCAGGGATCAGGCCCCAGCACCTGCAGCTGCTCTGAGAAGCCACAGCCGGGCCATGTATCTGCTTGGTGGCACTGACACACAGCAGTGACACAGGGATCCGCTGCAGGCAGCCCCACACCGCACGTCACACCAGGGGAAAGAGGCACTGGATGAAGAACAGATGGAAGGCAGATCCACCAGAGAGCTGGGGACCTCTCCTGGCTGACCCGATGTGCTGGTTTCAGCTGGGGTAGAGTTAATTTTCTTCATAGTAGCTGGTACAGTGCTGTGTTTTGGATTTAGGATGAGAATAATGTTGATAACACGGGGATGTTTTCGTTACTGCTGAGCAGGGCTTACACAGAGTCAAGGCCTTTTCTGCTCCTCACCCCACCCCACCAGCGAGAAGGCTGGGGGTGCACAAGAAGCTGGGAGGGGACACTGCCGGGACAGCTGACCCCAACTGACCAAAGGGATATTCCATACCATATGACGTCATGCTCAGCATATAAAACTGGGGGAAGAAGAGTGATGGCGTTTGTCTTCCCAAGTAACTGTTACGCGTGATGGAGCCCTGCTTTCCTGGAGATGGCTGAACACCTGCCTGCCGATGGGAAGCAGTGAATGAATTCCTCGTTTTGCTTCGCTTGCACGCGCAGCTTTTGTGTTACCTATTAAACTGTCTTTATCTCAACCCACGAGTTTTCTCACTTTTACTCTTCCGATTCTCTCCCCCATCCCACGGGAGCAGCGAGGGAGCAGCTCTGTGGGGCTCAGTTGCCGGCTGGGGTTAAACTACGACACCCGACGGCTGCCCGGGGGCTCGCGGGTGCGATGGCCGGCTGCTGTCTCTCCGGCCTGGGGAAGGAAAGCTCTGGCGCTGCCGGGTGCCGCAGCACCCAGAAGGGAGAGCCGCCGCAATCAGCCAAGGGTAACTCTTAAACAGCAAAACAAAACAAAAATCACTTTGCAGCTTTGATGAGAAGGCGTTAAATGGTGCCACCGCCACGAGGGAGGATTACACAGGCTGCTTGAGGATCCAGCTCTCCACTAAGGTGTTTTTCACAGTAAACAAACAGACACGTTGCTTGTTGCAATGTCAGAAGCAGCCTGATCAGGCACTCGAGCATCTTTCCTTGGCATTTATCGCTAGTCTGCTAATTAGTCAAGAAAAGCAGTCTTCTCCTTAGATGCAAGGCAGTAGCAGCCGGGAACGGCACAAAGACAAATCAGCGTTAACTCTGCCCCGTCCTCAGGTTTCACCTGCGCTGGCACAACAGAGGCCCGGGCGTTTCCCCGAGCACCTCATTAGCTCCGGGGACAACGCGGGGCAGAGCGTGACGAGACCACTAGGAGAAGGGAAGGGGAGGAGGACGAGGCGTGTAAACCCAGCACTGTCCCGGCTCGCACCAGGCGCTCAGCCGGTGAGAAAGCCCACAGTGATGCAAAGCAAGCACCCGAGTGCCGTGCAAGTGGGTGAAGTCGTCTGCGAAGGCGTTGGGTCGCACGGGTAACACACCATCTCCCTCCCCTGATGTAGCAAAATCCCTTCCCTAAATACTGGTTTTGTTTCCCGTTGACTTGACAAAGCAGAGCGTCAGGTCCAGCTGGAGCTCGCCACCACAGGCAGCGACCCAGGAAGAGCGGGCAGGACAGGCAGCGCCGAGAACACGGCGTGAGCAGGGGTTGTTCTGGCAGGAGCTCAGTCTGTCACAGGCAACAGCCCTTTCTTCCTGCCTGGCGTTACCCACAGCAACTGCTGTAGGAGGGAAGCTATCGCGCAAGAAAAGATGCTCTGTCCTGTGCCTCACTCAGCGGAGTTTGGGCTGAGTGTTTCTGAGACCGTAGTTCTTGTCAGTTTAAAAGAACAAAAAAAAAAAAAAGCAAAAAGCTTCCCAGGAAAAAAAACCACCTTGACCTTTCTTGGATATTAAAGGTGAACAGCGATGCAGGAAGAAACCCCCCCTTGCATCAGGGTCCATTTACAGTCGTGAGAGGGAAAAACTCAGGGCAGCAGGTCTCCCCTTCCTCAAGGAGAGCTGAAAGAGCAACGTTTCAGCCGGCAGCCGCAGCCCCACCAGCAACGCTTACAGGGTGACCTCCAGTGGGATGAGGAAGACATGACAAATTCCACCTTACATGAAGAGGAAACTTTATTTTAAATCCATCTCTGTGCGTTATAAAGGAGCAGAAAGGGAAAGAACGGGGTCCTTTGGAGCTTACCGTACCACCACCCCAGGGCACTCGCGCGGCTACAGGATTTCAGGCTGGTTACAACGTGAGTTGACTCCTGCCACTTTGGCAGAGAGGTCTAACTGTCAGCTCCACCGAGGTGAAAGGAGGACAGAAAAGGGTGCAACGCGCACACAATCGCAGATGGAGTTACATCCCCTGAAGCCCTACATTCAAACTGCCCGACGGGCTCAGCAGATGGACTTTCAGGCACGGAAGAAGTGGCCGACCCAGCCCCGTGCCCCGCTGCCTGCTCAGATGAGCTCCAGTGATGCAGGCGGCAGCTGGGGAAATCCACGTCAGGTCCCATCTCCCCTCTGTACCACAGCAAGAGCCACCTCCACCTGCCAGACGCGCTGGCGCCTGGCACGCACGCCCGCTGCCGGGGCTGCTGCACCGCCCCGAGCAGCTGAAGCCCCGCTCGGTGAGCAGCCGTTCGCCGGGGCTCACTGACAAGACGCCAATGATCCTTGCTCAAGCAGAGACGAGTCCCGTCTTCCCCGAACTGCACGTGAAGGAGTACAGCCTGGCAGCCTTTGACAAGGGAACTTGTCAAAACACAGTTTCAGACAGCTACAATCACATCCATTTTGAAACAGTTAACTTCTCCTGCCCTCCCCTAACAACTCTGCAAGCCCCCCGTGTTCAGCAGCAGCTTTCCAGCTACAGCAGCTGGCTTGTTTCCGTAACTCCCCCAAACTACACCCAAACACGGCGTCGGTGTCTCAGGACTTGGCGCAGGACTCCCCAGGCCCTCCTCCAGCGGACCGAGGGTGCTTTCCCGTGCTGCCAGTTCCCCTGCCTCCACCCTGCTTCCTCTTCATTTGGCCCTGTGACTCCGCTTTAAGTGTCTCGATCCAGAAGGCGTCGAAAGACCCCGGAGCCTGGTATCCCGGCTCCTGAGGATCGAGGGCATCTTTGCTGAGTAGGACACATATGGCAGGAATGTTTCTCTTCACTGTCAAGGCATCGAGGCCCGCCTCAGGCACAATGGGTTCCCAGATCTCTTCGATCTGTTTGAAGAGCACTTTGGTGATCTGGTGCAGCTCTTTGAGCCTTCGTTTCATGATCTCCACACAGGTGATGGTCTTGCTGACAGCCTTGCCTGAGCCAGTGAAGAGGATCTGCCTCACCGAGTCCAGCTCCATCTTGCCGATGGCATAGCCCATCAGATTTCTGATTTTGCTCCCGTCCTTCACTTTCATTTCAATAATATCAGGGGGCAGGTCAGTGAAAGGAAGAGGACAAGGTTTCTCCACAATTTTGGTTTTCTTATAGTTCTCCATTCTGCAGTGCTGAAAAGAAAAATGGATCCATTAATACAAATTCCCACTATAATTGCTGCGCAAAGAAACTCTCACCACAATTAGCTACAACCTTTCCGCTGAGGGGCATTCCAAGCTATCAAGTTGGGATCCTGAAAAGGCATATCCAAAAGACCAGCAAGAATGCCCTACTCAGACTGAGGAGTCACTTGTACCCAGACTTCCTCAGCACTACCTACAGCATGAGCACTGCAACAGGGCAGCCTGGGCCCCGACAGGCACGCGTCAAAAGGAACAGCGTTGGTGCTGTGGGCCTAAGCAGGATGAAGTAGAAAATACAGGCTGTATCTCAGGGAAAAACAGAGAACAAATGGGTGAGCTGAAGTTATTGGGAACGGTGGCATACTGACTAGAGCTGCACACCGTGAGCTGCACCAGAATGTGCACACAATGAACCAGGCACAGCTCACCTTCAGCAGCTCGGGTATGCGACAGACACAGGCTTGTGGGGCTTGGAGCCCCACGACTGGCCAGGCTAGGTGAAAGGCCAGGGAATAAAAACTGGATAAAACAGTGCAGGTCGCAGGGGAGATGGCAAGCCAGGGGTTGCAGGCAGGAGACGTGGCCAGCAAGAAGCAGGGCAACAGAAAGGCACATGATGAACAAAAAAAGGGTTCTCCGAGGGAAAGTGAAAGACAGATGGGTCCAGTCTCATAGCTCCCCCCTCTGCCAAGGCAGCCTCCCTCTACTGGCATCCTTACTGAGGCCTGCCTAATCTGTGTAGGGCACCCCTCTCCCCACCACAGAAAGCCCAAGGTGCCCAAGCATGCAGCGCTAAGGCTTTGTTATCTGTAGGCTCGTGAGCCCTGTTTCGCCCAGAGCCAGCACCTTGTACCCCATCCCCTATGGAGACAGGACAGGTCAATGCCCCCTCTCTGTACCGAGGACGCACATGCTTTCCACGAGGCCCTCGCCCCCAGCACGGCAGCAGCCCGCCATCGGTGCCTGGGGGCCCGGCACGCACCCCGCTCTGCTGGGGAAGAGCAGCGCCAGGCCCCGCGGTAACGAGGGGACAGCGCTGCTACGGGGGATGGGGATGCGGGCTGCCAGAGGATGGCAGGGAAGGTCGAGCTCGTTGCGCTACGGGTTAGGAAAGCCAAGCCGCTGCTAGGGGGCTGCCACCGGGGCGGGTGAGGGGGTTCGGCGAAGCCACTGCTATTGGGATGGGGGGGGCAGACGAGGCTGGTGTCACAGGGCCCTGGGAAAAGCCAGCCCGCTGCGACAGGGAACGCACGGCGGGGGGAGGCCAAGCGCCGGCTACGGGATGAAGGAGGGAAGCTAGGTGGCTCCCACAGGGGTCTGAGGGGAGGCCAGGCCGCTGCTGTGAGGGATGAGGCGGGCGGGGGGAGCAATAGGCCCCACTGTGAGGGCCTGTGGGGAGGCCAGGTGCCCCTATGGGGTCCCGGGAGGAGGCCGGGCTGCGCTATACGTGCCTGTGGGGCGGCCGGGCCTCGCTATAGCGGGGGTGGGGGAACGGCTCTCACCTGCCGCCGCCTCAGCGCGCCCCTCGCTACAAGATGGCGGCCGGCGCCACAGCCGCGCGCAGGCGCAGGGCGGGCGGAAGGAGGGAGGCGGTGCGCCCCGCCCCCGCCACGCGTCACTGCTCCGGGGCGGAGCGGTGGGCGGGGCCCCGCGCGGCTATGACGTCACAGCGGCGAGCCCGCCGGGTGGGCCCCGCGCCGGGGGCGAGGGCGGCCGCCGGCCCTGCCTGCCCCGGGCCAGGTAAGTCCCCTGCCGGTCCGCCCGGGGCTGGGGAGCTGGAGGAGGCGGGAGGCGGTGCGGCAGCTCCGCCGGAGAGTACCCGTCACCCCCCAGCTTCCCCCTGCAGCGGGCGCCGCGGGCCGCTCCCTGTGCCGCCGCGCAAGGACGCGTGTCAGCGGTTCTTCTCATGGCGTCGCTGAAGCAGCCTCAGAGCACTCCCCGTTACCCGCCCAGGAGCAACGTCAAGTGGCAGCCCAGCCCCAGGGCCAGCAGAGCCTCCCGGGCACCCGCCGCTGCGTGCCCAGGGGCGAGCTCGCTGACCGGCGAGGGTACAGAGATTGCCAGGCTCCTCCGGGCTTCCCTGCTGGGCTCTGCCCCATCCCTGCAGGGCTCCCAGCTCACGCACGGCTGGTCAGCGTCTGGCCAGGCAGGAGGGTTTGGGACCCTCCCAAAAGCATGACCTCAAACTCAGGAACGCCTTTGTGCCGGGAGAAACCCCAGGCCACGGCCAGACCAGGCAAGGCGCAGCTCACGCCCCTCTCTGCAGGGGAAGGGGCCGGCCGCGGGCTCTGGCTTGCGGGTGAGCAGAGGTAGGATGAAGGCAAGAGCCGCTGCCTCCTCCCAGCGCAGGGATGGGAGAACGGCCCGGGGGAAAAGCCCCGTCAGGCCAGATTCCCCTGGGCTCACGTGAACGGGAAGAAACGGCAGGCAGAGTACGTGCCACAGCCCGGGGAAGGCTGTGGGGCTGGAGGGGATTTACCTGCCCTCGGCCCAAGGCTGAAGCCAGCAGCAGCCTCCTGTAGCAGAGGCCTCCAGGGTTCACTGCCTGGGGGAAGCCACGTAGGGAGGGACAGTCTGTGCCACGGCTGCACCCGGGGCAGGAAAAGACAACCCAGTTAGCATTTCAGGACTTTACTACGGTCCACATAGAGCAGAAAGGGATTTTTAAATATGTTACAAACCAAAACGTATTTCAGGGAAGTGCAAGATTGCAAACAGTGGCATATTAAGGAGTAGTGTGGCTTTGATTTGGGGCCAATGCAGTGCAGCTGTGGAGCCAGGGTGCCACCCGAGAGCCTGCAATGTCACTCGCAGCACACTCATGCTGAGTTGGAAGATGCCGAGACTACAGAGTGCAAGCTGTGCTGCAGCCTCTCCTGCGCGACCCAAGACCAGCAGGGTCCCCGGGGTTCCCCACGCTCCCGGCTCTGCCATCACTCTGCCGCAGGTTTCGCTTCCTTGGCCGTTTCCAGCCGCGTCAGTATTTCATTCCACTGGACAAACTGCTTGGAGAGAAGCAGGGTCTGGATGTGACTCTTAAGGAAAGAGATGTGGAAACTGCAGGGAAGAAAGCAAGGTCAGAGCGCCCTGACAGCCCAACAGCACCGTTAGAATCCCGATTCCTTGGGAGAGGAAGAGGCCCGGGGCACCAGGCTGTGGGAAGCCTGCACAGACTCAAACCATCCAGGCGCTGAGCCACTGCACAGCACCGAATACTGACAGAAGTCCAGGAGGTGCTTCTGAATACTGCGTAGCACTGCATTTCAAGGGGCTTTTTGCAGAAAAGAGCAGAGCTTCCCTACCTGCTGTGGTTTTGGGATGTGTCTCAGCACTGGGATCCTCTGCGGCCAGGATTAGCCACTGTCTGGCTCAGGCAGGTCGCAGGGACCAGTTGTCACCTGATAAGAGATGCCAACATCCAGCTGGCCAGCACGAGCTCTGCATCAGCGCACGGGCTGCGCTGCTTCTTCGTGCCGAGCCGTGCTGTGAGTGGATCCAGCACAGAGGCTCTGGCTCGCAGTTCTTGCCCTCAGCTCTGCTCCTGAGAGGAGTATGACGGGGACACAGGCGTCACCACGACAGAAAAGGCACTGGCCGTTAAACCCAGGGCTGGGGGTCGCCTCTTTCCAACAATATCTGGTGGGGCGAGGCAGCCCAGGAGACAGGCGGGCAATGCAGCTGTGTCAGGCCCAAGGCTCAAAGGATACCATTTTGTTGTAGTCTTCGAGGAGCATCTTGACACTGTTGGTGAGATCTTGACGCTGTTCCTGCAAAGAGGGGAGCCACAGTGAGTGAGCAATAAATCAGTTGAAGGACATCTGTCACCCCAGTCCCTGACAGCACAGGGGGAAACTCATCCGAGGCCAGTACTGAGATTAGAGCTCAGAGCCTGGCTGTGGCCACTCATGGCAGCTGTAAGTGTTTCAACAGTCAGGAGAAAGGTTACAAACACCCAAGCTCATGAAGCACCAAAGCCCCTGGGCTTGCACTACTGCCTCCCTCTCCTCAGCATCCATGCTTTGCTTGCTCCAGAACGGAAACTCGCAGCAAAATGCAGAAAGGGGGCATTACGCGCTGCCCAGGCTACTCATCACCAGCTCCAGGAGCGCTCAAAGGGGGAAGGAAAGGTCGAAGAGACAAGGTGGCAGTATCAACAGCCTTCCAGAGGCCGGGATACTGAAAGAGTGCAACACTTTACTTCACTGTGCCAGTGAGAGGGGGAATGCCAGCTGGTTAAACCCACTGTCGCTTATTAAATCAAATACCTCTGTTTCGAACAGGCTTATGGTAGGCAAAGTGCTCTTCCAATTCAGACTCAATTGTCAGAAATCCTGGCTGCTTTCTACCCCCCCTCCCCTCCTCAAGTGCTTACACTTCTTCAAAAGTGCAGCACGAATATCCTGGACAAGATGCAAAAATAAATCTGCTATAAATGAGCAATTCAAGCAACTGCAAACACAGGACTGTCAGTACAGCCACTAACAAACGGTTCCTTCTCCCTGCTAGTCAAGACTATTCACACTACCTGCTGCTGTATGTGGATTTGAGAGAGTCGCTGTAGTTTGGCTGCATGGTCAGGAACCGCTGAAAACACAGAAGAGAAATTCATTTTGTTTGTTTTACATCAAGTGGAATCAGTTACCAAAATAAAGACCATTCCTTCTTCATGAGCACATCACAGCAGAACTCCACTCGCTGAATGCAAGCGCCACACACCTCAAACACACTTTTTATACCATACAAAACCCCTAGCTACCCTGTACGTTAAACATCAAGTGTATTTGCTTCTGGATGGCATGAGTTAGGGGATGCCTGCAGTGAGAACTACATCAGAGTAAGCTACTTGGATGAACGTTAGGGCAAGCAATTAAAAAGGCATCTCCACCTACACCAAGAACAGGTCTGTTCCGGGCATAAAACAGCTCGTAGGCAGAAGTGGCTCCGCAGCCTGGTGACCGTACACAGGGCTCAGCCACCGGTCTCCACCCTCTCTGCCAAGCTGCTGTCACTAACCTGTTTCCTGACCTACTCTATCACCTCCTTGACCTTGCATGGGATGTTAGAGCAGCATGAGGGAGGAGCAGACATACTTTGTTTGTACCTACTTTACTCACACCAAGTTGTGTGCTTAGCTGTCCTCACGTCTGAGGCTCAAGAAAAAAAAAAACAAACAGGATAGGCAACAGCTTGGGGGTGGCACTTGCAGCTCAAACTTGCAGAAGAACATGCATACCTTGGATACTGGCACTGTCCAAGATGGGCTGGAGGTTCTTCACCTGCTCCAGAAGGGCTGCTCGGGAAGGAATAAGCTGCTCCTCTGATTCGGGAGGGACAAAAAGCAACATCAGTAAATACAAGACACTGCTCTGGCTTTTCACAAATACTGGTGAGGTAACTTTTCCAGCTGATGTAGCTATACAGAAAGGGCTTGTTTATGATTGTATTTAGACTTTTGTATTGCTCACCCCTGGATTCTGGTTCACGCTAACTTAAGGCAGGAAAATCTCCACCAAGTTTCATTCGCAGACTATACCAAAACAAGGCTGAACTAAACTCCTTGGAGCCAAAGGGGACAAGAGTAGGAAGTGTTTAAAATACATCCAGAGGTCTTTCATTTTTGTCACAGCCTAGAGAGTATTGAAAGTGGGGCAAGGAAAACTGTTCTAGCTCCAGTTTTTCTTTTCAACCTTTTATAAATTCAGAGTTAAGCTGATCAATACCAAAAAGATCAGCACCAACACAACTGCATGGAATTGCACAAGGCAGCACTAAGGGTGACAGACATTCTTGTACAAACCATCTCTCCGATAGCTCCAACGAGAGTGCCTTGCCAGATCTTTACAACTAAAGAAAAGGAATCCATCCCAATCCAGCTTAGGTAAAAGACGACTTTTGCAGTGCTAAAAAAACCCCTGTCTCCTCTCATTTCCTACCATACCTGCCAAGATGAACTGCAGCTTCATGGCGTCTGGAACAGCCATCCTATCAATGTACTGAGGGTCAAGGTATTTTATTACATCTTCAACTAGAGTGAAAAATAGGTTTGGAGACAAAAAGTGGGAGAGACGTTATTGCCTTTACAAGTGCAATTTTCCCCCATGCTACATATCAGGTTACTTTGTGAACACTTCCCACTTAGGGTCATTTTTTTTCAGATTCATGAATGTCTGTAGCGCTTGAAAATATGTGACTTTGGAGCACTGTGACCAAGAACTGATAAATAATGGCTTCGTTACAGACACCCGCAACATTTGTTTTTTATTTGGATAATGGTATTAAAGGTGAGTGAAATCTGCTTCTCCCTGCCCTTGAAACAAAACCAGCCAATAGCCCTCCATCCTGGTCCTTAAAATCATCTACAAATACACACTTTACATTTTTATACTGAACGGCCGCTGCAGCCTTGGACCACAATGACCCTGCCTACGCAGACTGCTCCTGTGATGTGAGACAGCAAAACTTGGCCAAGAGGCAGCTTTGCAGGACAAAACACCACTCTGGTGTCCACTCCTGATATCCCCCAGTTCGGAGGCGGCTCCCTGGATCCGTCCACCAGTGGCTGCATGTGATCCTTATTGCTCCCACCACACACACAGGAAAGAGCTGCTCTCGTGTGCCTGAGAGGTCCAAGCGTGCAGGAAGTCATTTCAGGAGCTCGTGCGTGTCAGGAGCTCAACAATCCTCAAGGGCTGCATTACAGGCAGAGCAAATCACTGCACTGAGAGGAGTATGACAGGGATACAGGTGTCACCACGACAGAAAGGGCACTGGCCATTAAACTGCCTGTCATGCAGGCAGACATCAAGCAAACAACAAGTTGCGGTGGCCCGTTTTGCACCCCCAACAGCTGAGTGGGAGAATTGCGAGCAGAGAGACACCCCACCCAGTTACTTACTTCTACGCCAAGTATGCAAAACAAGAGGCCAAAATCAAAGGGGGTCACACGGGGAGGGCGGAAGGGATTTTTGTTTAAAGGAGTGAAACGCCACACAGGGGTTTTGAGCTTCGCCCCGGCCCTCCCCTCCCCGAGGCCGCTCACTTTTCTTAAACAGGATTTTGATCCTCTCCCTCTTGCCGGCGATATTGCTCAGCGCCACCTGCACCTTCACCAGCTCGTCCGCCACCTGCAGAGGCACAGAGGAAGGGGACGGGCCTGTCAGATCCTGCTGGGCCGAGGTGCCCCAGACCCCGCAGGGCCTGGGCCTGGGCCTGGGCCTGGGCCTGGCCCCGGGGGGAGGCGAGGCCGGGCCGGGTCCCTGGGGGTGCAGAGCTATCTCCCGGTCGCCGCGGAACCCCCCGACACCTTGCGCGGCCCGCAGGCCCCGTCACCGCCGCCGACGCGCCGCTCCAGCTCCTCCAACCGCCACTGCAGCCGCTGCAGCTCCGCCGCCCCTGCCGCCATCTTGCCGCCGGCCGGAAGGAGTCGCGCGCCGCTTCCGCCCCGCCCCTCCCCGTTGCCATGGCGGCGCGTTGCCAGGGGCCGCCGTTGCCGTGGAGACGGAGGTCGCCGGGCGGGGAAGGGGTGATGGAGGCGGGAGGGCGGGAAGGGGGGAGGCGGCTCCCGGGGAGGGGGGCGGGAGGTGCGAAGCCCCTCTCAGAGGCAAGGAGGGGAGGCCGCAGCCGGTCGATGGTGATTTGCACTGCACAGGGAGGCGTGCAGGCCTCCCGCCGCCCAGGCGGTCGATCGGTGCTTCATTCCGGCGTGGTCCTCCAGGAAAGAGGCGCTCGGATGTATTAAAAGAAATAGATATAGCGATCTAAGGGCCTTTGAAATCCAGGAGGCTGCCGCGGGCTTTTCCCCAGGCCTCAGCCTGCCCACGTTCACCTTTCTCCTATCGACCACCGCAGGTGACGCTCACTAAAAAGTGAGACGTTAATGAATGCAGCAGCCAACCCCAGCCCCACCGCTGCCTGCAGCTGGCACTCGCAATTACACAGATACGTCAAGGGGACAAGATGAATTCATGGTAGCAGCATCCACCACCGGGAAAATTTCAAAGACTTTCCAAACTGCAGAGGGAGAAGTTCAGGAGTCTCCAAAGCACCTTGCGATGTTCGCTGCACCCCAGGGCTCAGCCTGCCACTGCCCCATCATGCCCACGTAGCCTCAGCAGTGCCAGAGCTGCCCCAGGCTGGAGGGCAGTCCCTGTCCCTCTCGGGCTGCGAGCATGGGGCTGGGTGTTGCTTTGCCATGCCCCAGGCACCAGGGAACCCTGCTGAGGGTCTCAGACTAGGCTTTTAGGCCAAAACCATCTCTAATACTGAGTACTTCTTTAGCATGGCTGGCAATGCGGGCTACATGGCTTTGGGACTCTCCCAGTGCCCCTTGCCAAGAGCAATACCCACTGTGCCCTGAAAAATCATCAGCCTTCTAGATGTGTTCCTGCAGGGAGTTGTACAGGGCTGTACAGGGCTACCCAGGGCCCCAGAAACCCCTATGGCCCCCCAAATCTCCCTGGAAGATCTGTGCAGAGCCCTTGGGCAGGAGCAGCAGGCTGAGGCCCTGTGTGCTCTGCCTTTTTTCCCAGAGATCGATAGCTGGGCTGTGGAAGAGGCATCTTCAGAGGGGAAGAGCTGCGCTTTGTTCCACAAAGGCGACAATTAGAAATGGCTTCATTAGTAGAAGTGGCCAGGGGCTGCAGCAGGGGCTGGGGGCTGTGCACACAGTGCTGCTCTGTGTTTAGAGAGTACTGGGTCTACTGTGGCTTGTGCCCAGTGTGATGGGCAATGCCCACGAATACACAAATCCCCGTGCTAGAGGGTCACAGATAATCCAAGGTGAGAAATTCAGGCAGCCCTGGGACTCAGCCCCTTGGCTCCTTGCCTCGGGAGCACAGGTAGTTTTTTCCTCGATCCCTTTAGTGGCGAGGCGGAACACCGAAAGGAACAGGAAAACTCATCGGATCAACACGTGGCTCAGGGGCTGGTGCCATCAACAGAATTTTGGCTTCTTTGACCACGGGGAGGTTTACATGGCACCGGGCCTGCTGGCGACGGACGGAGTTCAGCTGTCTCGCAGGGGGAAAAGGATTCTCGCGTGTGAGTTGGCCGGGCTCATCGAGAGGGCTTTAAACTAGATTTGAAGGGGGACGGGGATAAAACCAGGCTCTCTAGAGAAGAGCCTAGGGTCCGCACGCCATTGTCGGGGGAGAAATCGGCAGCCCAGCTCAAGTGCATCTATACCAATGCACGCAGCATGGGCGGCAAACAGGAGGAGCTGGAAGCCATTGTGCAGCGGGGTAGCTATGACTTAGTCGCCATCACGGAAACATGGTGGGATGAGTCGCACGATTGGAGTGCTGCAATGGACGGCTATAAGCTCTTCAGAAGGGACAGGCGAGGAAGGAGAGGCGGTGGAGTAGCCCTGTATGTTAGGGAATGCTTCGACTGTCTAGAGCTCGATGATAGTGATGACGAGGTCGAGTGCTTGTGGGTAAGGATGAGGGGGAAGGCCAACAAGGCAGATATCCTGCTGGGGGTCTGTTATAGACCACCTGGCCAGGAAGAGGAGGCAGACGAAATATTCTACCAGAGGCTGGCAGAAGTCTCCCAGTCGCTAGCCCTTGTTCTTGTGGGGGACTTCAACTTTCCGGATGTCTGCTGGAAATACCACACGGCAGAGAGGAAACAGTCGAGGAGGTTCCTGGAGTGTGTGGAGGATAACTTCCTGACGCAGCTGGTAAGCGAGCCCACCAGGGGAGATGCCTCGCTTGACCTGCTGTTCACGAACAGAGAAGGGCTGGTGGGAGATGTGGTGGTCGGAGGTCGGCTTGGGCTTAGCGACCATGAAATGGTAGAATTCTCGATACTTGGTGAAGTAAAGAGGGGGGCCAGCAAAACCGCTACCATGGACTTCCGGAGGGCGGACTTTGGCCTGCTCAGGACACTGGTCGAGAGGGTCCCTTGGGAGACGGTCCTGAAGGGCAAAGGGGTCCAGGAAGGCTGGACGTTCTTCAAGAAGGAAGTCTTAAAGGCGCAGGAGCGGGCTGTCCCCATGTGCCGCAAGAAGTGCGGGCGGGGAAGGCGACCGGCCTGGCTGAACGGGGAGCTCTGGCTGGGACTCAGGGAAAAAAGGAGAGTTTATCACTTGTGGAGGAAGGGTCAGGCAACTCAGGAAGAGTACAGGGATCGCGTTAGGTCGTGCAGAGAGGAAATTAGAAAGGCAAAAGCCCAGCTAGAACTCCACCTGGCCACTGTCGTGAGAGACAACAAAAAATGCTTTTATAAGTATGTTAATGACAAAAGGAGAGCCAAGGAGAATCTCCATCCTCTATTGGATGCGGGGGGGAACGTTGCCACCAAGGATGAGGAAAAGGCTGAGGTACTCAACGCCTTCTTTGCCTCAGTCTTTAGTAGTCAGAATGGTTATCCTCAGGGTACTCAGCCCCCTGAGCTGGAAGACAGGGACGACAAGCAGGATAAACCCCCCATAATTCAAGAGGATGAAGTTCATGACCTGCTATGCCACCTGGATGTTCACAAGTCTATGGGGCCGGATGGGATCCACCCGAGGGTTCTGAGGGAGCTGGCGGAGGAGCTTGCCGAGCCGCTCTCCATCATTTACCAGCAGTCCTGGTTAACTGGGGAAGTCCCGGACGACTGGAGGCTCGCCAATGTGACTCCCATCTACAAGAAGGGCCGGAAGGAGGATCCGGGGAACTACAGGCCGGTCAGCCTGACCTCGGTGCCGGGGAAGATCATGGAGCGGTTGGTTTTGAGGGCGCTCACGAGCCATGTCCGGGACAACCAGGGGATCAGGCCCAGCCAGCACGGGTTCATGGAAGGCAGGTCCTGCTTGACCAACCTGATCTCCTTCTATGACCAGGTGACCCGCCTAGTGGATGAGGGAAAGGCAGTGGATGTGGTCTACTTGGACTTCAGTAAGGCCTTTGACACTGTCTCCCACAGCATTCTCCTAGAGAAGCTGGCGGCTCACGGCCTAGACAGGTACACTCTTCGCTGGGTAAAAAACTGGCTGGACGGCCGAGCCCAGAGAGTTGTGGTGAACGGAGTTAAATCCAGTTGGCGGCCGGTCACGAGCGGTGTTCCCCAGGGCTCAGTTTTGGGGCCGGTCCTGTTCAATATCTTCATCAATGATCTGGACGAGGGGATCGAGTGCTCCCTCAGTCAGTTTGCAGAGGACACCAAGCTGGGCGGGAGTGTTGATCTGCTGGAGGGTAGGAAGGCTCTGCAGAGGGACCTGGACAGGCTGGATCGATGGGCCGAGGCCAACTGTATGAGATTCAACAAAGCCAAGTGCCGGGTCCTGCACTTCGGCCACAACAACCCCAGGCAACGCTACAGGCTTGGGGAAGAGTGGCTGGAAAGCTGCCCAGAGGAAAAGGACCTGGGGGTACTGGTTGACAGCCGGCTGAACATGAGCCGGCAGTGTGCTCAGGTGGCCAAGAAGGCCAATGGCATCCTGGCCTGTATCAGAAATAGTGTGGCCAGCAGGAATAGGGAGGTGATCGTGCCCCTGTACTCGGCACTGGTGAGGCCGCACCTCGAATCCTGTGTTCAGTTTTGGGCCCCTCACTACAAGAAGGACATGGAGGTGCTGGAGCGCGTCCAGAGGAGGGCAACGAAGCTGGTGAAGGGCCTGGAGCACAAGTCTTATGAGGAGCGGCTGAGGGAACTGGGACTGTTTAGCCTGGAGAAGAGGAGGCTGAGGGGAGACCTCATCGCGCTCTACAACTACCTGAAAGGAGGGTGTAGCGAGGTGGGTGTTGGTCTCTTCTCCCAAGTAACTAGCGATAGGACAAGAGGAAATGGCCTCAAGTTGTGCCAAGGGAGGTTTAGATTGAACATTAGGAAAAATTTCTTTACTGAAAGAGTGGTCAGGCCTTGGAACAGGCTGCCCAGGGAAGTGGTGGAGTCACCATCCCTGGAGGTATTTAAAAGACGTGTAGATGAGGCCCTTAGGGACATGGTGTAGTGGGCATGGTGGTGTTGGGTTGACGGTTGGACACGATGATCTTAGAGGTCTTTTCCAACCTGTATGATTCTATGATTCTATGATTCTAACATCCACCCTTTAAAGTCCCATCCAGCCCGTGAGCCTTGGAGCTGGGCTGAAGCCACAGCACTGGCTGCCCACAGCCCAGCACAGTGCATGGTGAATCTGCCTCTCCTGCTCCTTGGGGCTGAGAGGAGGCCTCTGACACCGTCCCCATCCCTGGAGCCTGCAGTGCCACACTGATGCCACGGCCACCTGCCCCCAACCCGGCACTGAGGCTGGATCCAGTGCTTCCCTTGCTAGGCTGGATCGTCCCTGCATCCTCTGTCTCCTCTCTCCTGCTCAATTACAGTCCCTGCGGGATGCGGGAAGCGGGCATCGATCAGGGCTGGTTACTCAGGTGACAGCAGCTGTGTCCCCAGGCCCTCCAGGGAGCACGGCATCACACATCACCCCCTGAGATGCGTAACGAGTGGGGACGCGGGCTCACGTGTGCCCTGCCGGCTCCCCGGGGCCCTGGCGCTCGATGAGCTGTGGCCAGTGCAGCCCAGCAGTGACAGGGGACACGAGACCTCAATTAAGCCTGTATCGATTCCGCTTGGCGGGCTGTGCCAGTGGCTGCAGGAGTTCTGTGCCAGGGCTTAGCTGTCACCCCCGTACAGCCCTGGCACCCCTACCCCAGGGCAAACACCCTGGGGCGCACACAGGGACACTACAAACACACACACACAGAGGGAAAGCCCACTGCAGCCCGGTGCACGCACGCTCCCACACACACACACACCCCCCCTCCCCACTCCCACGCTCACACACCCCTCACCCTCATACCCACCTACAGGGCCCCTCTGCCGACCCGGCCCGGGGTCTACACGGGTCTCGCGTCCCCCCTATGTCCCCAACGTGTCTCCCCCGTGTCCCCGCCGTGTCCCCCCACGTGTCCCCGCCCGAGGTCGGGGCCCGGGGCGGGCAGGGCCGCTGCAGCACCCTGGACAGCGCCCGCGCCGCCCGGTCGGGCCCGGGCTGGGGGGTGTCCCCGGGGGGCCGGGGGTGTCCCCAGGGGCGACCTTTGAAACAGGAGGTTCTGTCCCCTTGGGTGCCAGGGACCCAGCTTCATGGGTGTCGGGGGCGGGCCTGTCCTCATGGCTGCCGCTGGCGGGAGGGTCTGTCCCCACGGGAGCCCACTGTGCCTCTTCGTATGTGTGGGTGGCTGCAGGTGCGTGCAAGGGCATGTGCATGTGCGAGCATGGGCGATCGCACACATGTGCGAGGGTGACTGTGTGTGAGTGTGCATGCATTAGTGTCTGCCACTGAGTTTCTGTGAGGGAGCACCAGCAATCTATGCATATGTGTGATGACTTAGCTGCCTGCACGTCTCCATGCTTTTGCATGTGCACCCATGTACACACCCATGAGCACCCATGTGTGTGCCTGTGTCTCCCTTCCAGCTCCAGCTGGGTCACCCGTGCCCTCTGTAGGTGCTGTCCAGGTGTCAGGCTGGCCCAACTGTTTGCATCTTGCTTGGTGCAACCTCACAGCCACATGGTGTGGCCTTAGCAGCCCCACTGCTGTGCTCCTTGCTTGGCACAGGCAGCCTATAGGCAGCCTATCAGGCACTATAGCTGCTACCCCAGGGTGTCACAGGCTGTGGGGGTGTCCTGCACCCTCAAACTGTCCCCAGCGTGGGCACTGGAGCTTGGCGGGTGGCACCATGTCATGCATACCACCCTCAACACCGGTTTGGTTCAGCAGTTCATTTCCTTTAATAGATACACAGAGTGGCGCGGCCGCGGTGGGAGTGCCGGGGGGAGCCCGGCGGTACCGAGCCCCGGCCCCCTGCGCTGAGGTAGAGGTGAGCGTTGCCCCATGCTCACCTGCTTTGGCACCCAGGGGTGCGAGTGGGTGGGGGAGGCGCCCACCCGGTCCCAACGAGGTAGTTTGGAGTGCCCGGTGTGGTGCCCTCCATCTCCCTGCCCCCCAGCTGGGGACCCTGGTGTCCGGGCTGTCTTTGGTAGTGGGGGGCATTGCTGGGCCTCCCTGCCCTGCCCCCACCAACAACCTCCTCCCAGTGCACAAGCCCCACCCCGAATATTAAGCTCCACCCCAGCCCCACCCCCATATGCTCCACCCCCGCCTAACAATCCATCACATCTTATCCCCACCACTCCTACCAGTTTCCCCAGTATCTGCCCCTCAGGGTGACCTGAGTTGAGGACCTGGGGGGCTGAGGTGCCACCACCCTGGGGTGGCCAGGGACACACAGGACCCTGGGGGTGTCTCAGGGTGGTGGCAGCGTGCCCAAGCAGCGTGAGAGGGCTGTGTCAGGGGGTCTGCAGTGGGTAGGGGGTGCAGTATATAGGGGATGCGGTGTATAGCGGTTGCAGTTTATAGGGCCTGCAGTGTATAGGGACTGCGGTGTTTGCACTGAGGATGTGCACAGGTGATGTAATGTGTGCACTAGGTGTGTGTATAGGGGATGCAGTGTGTAGGGGATGCAGCGTATGCATCGAGAGTGTGTATAAGGAACACCGTGTGCATAGAGATGTTTATATGTGAGACAGCATGTCAGAGATGCAGTGTGTGCATTGAGTGTGGCAATGTGAAGGATGCAGTGTGCGCATTGAGATGTGTATAGGGGCCGCAGTGCGTGCACTGAGGTGGGTATAGGGACAACAGCACGTGCATCGAGGTATGTATAGGGGCTGCAGTGTGTAGGGGATGCAGCATGCGGGGCCCGGGGGTGCCCCAGGCAGCGGGGCAGGCAGGAGCTGTACGGGTTGGGTCACCTGGGGGCAGCACCTGGGAAGGACGGTGCCTGTGTCAGAGGGCACGTGCGGGGAAGGGGTCCCACACACAGGGGTAAGGGACAAAAGGGACCCCGTGGGTGCCCACAGCCTTGCATGGACACAGCTCAGTATTGCAGCAAGAGGCACCTTCGGGTCCCCCATCCCACCTTGGTGGCCCAGCTGGGTCCCACAGCTCAGCCCCCCAGGCCCTGGGGACCCCCAGCTGCTTTCAGGGTGGGGGAGCATCTCCCCTACGGCGAGGTGCTGGTGGGAGTGTGGCTGTGCGAGGGGGCTGGGAGCAGTGGGTTCGGGATGGGCATGGGGTTCGGCCGGTTCTGGATGTTCCCTCCACCGGCTGCCGGAGGGGCCGGGGGCCGGCGGGCAAACAGGACGCCTGGGGAGCAAGAGCAAGGGGGTTAGGGCAAGCCCAGGGTTGGGGGCTCTGCTCGGCTGACCCGCAGTACCCTGGCCGGGGAGTGTAGGACCAGCACCCCTGGGGGCTCCAGCCCCCCCAATCACCCTCGGTGCCTCCCGTGGCCCAGCCACCCTCACCCGCATGGGGCAGCCCCCGAGGTGGCCTGGGACCATTTGGCTGGCAGCCCCGTGTGCTGATTAGCCCTGACCTTTTCAGCTCATTAAATATTTAAGTCCTGAAGGAAAAGCCATCGATTTTAATCAGGGGTGTCTCAGTGGGGCAGGCAGGGAGCTGGGGGGGCATGGGGTGAACTGCTTAGCCAGGCAGGTGCACATCAGCACCCCAAAGAAGCCTCTGCTCCAGCAAAGCACCCCAACATCTTCCCCTGCACCCAACACCATGCTCTGCAACCAGCTATCCCCTGCACCCAGCCAGAGATCCTCTGGGCACACCAGCATCGGGATGACCCCAAATCCAAACCCTACTTGCAGGACCTCATGGTGGGGGACGACCCCAGGTGCGTTTTCACACTTCTCAGCCCAAGTCCGTCCATCCATCCATCCATCCCCCACTTTGGCCCTTCATTGCTAGCCTCTGCTGAGGGCCAATTTCCATTCTCGCTGACCCCCTCCTTCTCCTGCTCCCTCTCCCCAGGCCCTGCCACTTCATTACGATGGATTTTATAGTAAAGACATCAGATTGAAGGAAGGACTTGCTGGCCAGGCAGTGGCTATAAGTTATTGGATTTCCCGGACGCAATTACACGGGCCAAGCGGCCCTTCTATTTACCTGTGTAGACAACTCCATTTATTTCTATTGACATGTTGATACTGCTAATGCCGTTGGTGGACAGGTTCAATGCGGTCTCCTGTCTGTCATCTGGGGAAAGGAAATACCAATATGAGCATTAAGAGAAACAGAAAGAAGAACCTGCCCAAGAGAGAGGAGCGGGGCCCCGGCCTCTCTAGGCATCCACGCTCCTCTCCAGCTGCTGCTGCTCCCTCCTGGGGTGCCAGGGGACGGGGTGACCCGAGCTGAAGTGTTGCATCTCGCTACCTCGGTTGGAGATCTTGACGTTCATGGGGAACTGGGAGGCCACGGCCAGGAGGTTGTGCTGCAGCGCATGTTGCACCAGCCGCTGCTGCTCCTCCGCCGTCAGGGCCACCTTCTTCTCCGGGGGCTCGCCCGTCTCCAGCTTCTCCCGCAGCTGCTCCAGCACCACTGCCTGCGAGGCGGCTGCTGCTTGGGCCGCTGTGAGATGGTGGCTGGCCAGTCCCACTGGGATAGCGATGCGCCCCGGCACTGCTGCCGCCAGCACGCCGTCCTCTGCAATGACCGAGAGACCTCAGCAGGTCCCCCCATCGCCACCCAATCTCACCATCCCCAGCCGGTGCCACCTCCGCCCCACTAGCATGGGGCAAGATGGGCCACCACCCCCAGCATCTGGGTTTGGTCCTTCTCCAAAGCCAGGAGAAATAAACCTTTCTCAGTCCCAGAGAGGGCCTAAAAGAACAAAATTGTTCCTATTTTCCCCAAGCAAAAAGGGCAAGAGCAGACAGGGAACATCCCTGCTGCTGGAATAGAGTTCATCCCTGGGGAGAGATGCACGCCACGGGGCAGATGTGGTTCTTACCCACCTTTCTTAACAGCATGCATTTGGCCGAGCTGGCCGCAGCTGTGCGTGGAGATGCTAAGAGCTGGCAGAGGCATTTTGGGGGAGCCCAGCAAGGTTGGGGTGCCGGCCGGCGAGTAGTTGAAGAGCGCTGTGCCGAAAGTCTGCCTCCGTCCCTCCCGACGGTTGCTGTCAATGGCAGCTTGGAGCTCCCCAGGAGAGCTGAGTGCCCGCTTCTCACATTCGTAGGGGTACAGGTACTTCATGTATCTGCATGAGGAGAGAGCCAAGATGAGACCCAGCACCATGCACCCCTCAGTCAGCCCTGTGCTGAGCGGGAACCGGGGTGGGGATGGCATCTGCGAAGGCGTAGAGCCCTCCATCCCGCTTTGGGGCACCCCATGCCACACTCCGGTGGGGGCTCTGGGACATCCAAGCCAGTGGGTGCCCCAGGGTGGGTGCCCCCCACCCGCCACCACCGCCGGGTGCTCACTGCGTGCGGAGGGTGAAGGCAGCGCTGGTGATGGAGGTAGGTAGGTTGAGGCCCTTGGTGATCTCCCGCCAGATCTTCTTGTTGATGACTTCGACCAGGCCACCCTTGTCCGTCACCAGTCGGTACAGTGTGTACAGGTCCAGCACTTGCTTGGCCATGATGGGGATGCGGTTCACGGGCGTCCCTTCCAGCCGCACACGGGAAAGAGAAAAGGGTGAGGGGTGAATCCACGGGGACCTTCACTCCCTGGGGACACGGTCCCCACCTTGTCCCCACTGCCACTGCAGGTACCAGCTGCCCCCTGAGGGGAGACGTGTCTCTCCGTGCCTGGGCTCAGGGGGTGCAGGCAAGACCATGTCCATGAACAGGGCAGACCCTGGCATGCTGGTGCAGGGTCCCCATCGATGCAGCTGTTGGTGGGGCTGGGTATGTTCTTAGCTGGGATGTGGGGGCACAGTAGAATCATAGAATCATTAAGGTTGGAAAAGACCTCCAAGATCATCGAGTCCAACTGTCAACCCAACACCACCACGCCCACTAAACCATGTCCCTAAGCACCTCATCTACACGTCTTTTAAATACCGCCAGGGATGGTGACTCTACCACTTCCCTGGGCAGCCTGTTCCAATGTTTAACCACTCTCTGAGTAAAAAAATTTTTCCTAATATCCAATCTAAACCTCCCCTGGCACAACTTGAGGCCATTTCCTCTTGAGGTAACTTGAGGCAAACTGCCTCCTCCAGAGCCCCTTAGAGAGGTTGTCCCCCCACAACTCTTAGAGCTCCCTATAGAGCATCTCCCCCGCAAATCTCTCAGAGAAGGACTCTCTCTGTAACCCCCTTTCAGAGCCCCATAAAGAGAGACCCTATCTAAACTTTATAAAGGGACTCCCCCCATAACTTTTCTGGAGGGACTCATCCTATAATCTCCCTATAGAGTGGTTTTTTCTCTTAAAAATCCCCCTCTGAGCCTCATAGAGAGGGACTCCCCCAAGAGTCCCCAGAGAGACTCCCCACCCCACAGATCCCCCCCAGCAGCCCTCCGACTGCTCAAAGGCTTTCAGTACCCCCCCTCAAAAGACCTGATCCCAAATCCACTTCAAGTGCCCTCAGTAGAGACCCTAACCCCCTGTCTCCCAGCATCACTGAGGCCATGGGGTGAGGGGACATGGGGTCACCAGGGCTCTGTGAGCCCAGCATGGACCAGCATGGTCCCCATAGTCACCCGGTCTTTTTACACCCTCTCCCAGCACCCCCAAGTATCCCCACAGCCTTGCTCTGCCCCACGGTGCCTCAGGGCAGATGTCCAAGCAGCGGCTGGGGGCTGCAGCAGGGCAAGGAGGGACGAGCATCCCATTCCATCCCGTCCTGTCCCATCCCATCCCATATTTATTCCTCCTGCGGGGCGGCGGGGCACGGGTGGTATCGGAAAGCCATCCATTTGGCTGGGGGAGGCTGTCACAGCCGCGCTTCGCCCCTCAAACAAAGCCGTCACTCACCGCCATCCTCCAGCATCCCTAATTTATGGCCCCGATATTGGCTCGGCTTCTTCACATAAGCCTGAAAAATGAGCTCTTTTTATTCCTTTACTGAGTTCATTTAACTTTTTTTTTTGTGTCTGTGTTGTTCGCCCGGTTGGGAAGGGGGAGAGGAGTTTATCCTCCTGGGAAAAAGGCAGAGATATTGACTCGATATCTGCTGGTGGTCCCTCACCAGCCCTGCCCAGGGGGTGCCGACACCAGCCCCATCACCTCAGGGGGGGCCCGATTTCAGGGCTCCCCATTACCCCAACATGCCAATGAGTTTGCAGGGTCTCAGCTCCCAACTGACGGCCCACGGACTTCTTTTCTCTTCCCCCCCCCCAGCCATGATGGCTAATGAAAGCAGCTCGCCATCAATCTCAGGGGTGTGCGGGGCGGGTGGCTGGTGCCCGTCCCGCTGACAAAGGGACCTGTCTGTATCCCCGCAGAGTGATGGCCCCAGCCCCGGCCAGGGCAAGCAGCACAAAAGCCTGGGGAGGTGATGCAGCCATTGTGGTGCTGCAATTAGCTCCTTGATTGATTAATGGCCCCGTGTTATCGGCAGGGCCCTTGGCTTGGCGGGGGGATAGGGGGGCTCTGTGGACCCCCAGTGAGCAAAAGCAGAAATAGTCCCCCTGTGTCCCAACCCACCACTTTTGGGACTGCCACGGGGATGAGGTGCCCCACTGCCTGTATCCCATGTCTGCATCTCATCCCTGCTCCCCCAGATCCCTTCCAGCAATCACCCCCACGTGCCACTGGGGCTGGGTGAGCTGCCCCGTGCCATGGGGTCCCCAATGTCCCCCCCAGTGGGGCTGTCCCCAGCCCATATTTCAGCCCCGCTAATTTTCCACCCCACCGACAAATGCCCTAACAGACAGCAGGGGGGATGCAGCCCCTTTCATTAGGGCTCACCCTGCAGGCATCAATCCCCCCTGGCCCGCTGCCACCTCAGGGGCACAGCCTGGGGGTCGCAGCCCCCTGCCCGTGCACCCACGCTGGCTCATGGGTGCTGCTTCTCAGCCAGCTCCCGATGACCCCTGGCACGCTGTCCCTGCCCTGCAGCCCCCCTGCCCCCTTTCTCTTTGCTACCCGGCTCCAAAACCCCTGACTCCTCCAACAGGCGCATGCACACCTGCACCTGCACACTCGCACCCGCACACCTGCACCCGCACACCTGCCTGCCCCCCCCCGGAGGGATGCCACCCGCACGGGGAGGCGTGGGACAGAGGGGACGGGAGCAGGACGGCCAGACACGGCGGGATGAAGAGCAGAGATGACAGAGAAGCATCGGGCTCCCTCCCTCCTCCCCGCACCACCAGGCGCTTGCTTAATTAGCGCCGGCCCCAATGGCGAGGGAGTTAATTAGCTCTGGAGAGAGAGATAATGAAGCCGTGGAACAGCCCATGAATCTTGCGGCTGATGGATGCTGGGGGGCCAAGGCAGCACTGATGCTCCCACTTGCTCTCCACAGCCCTGCACCAGGGCCAGGGGGACCGGGGGTACCCTTGGGGTAGTATCCAGCCCCCCCAATCCCCGTCTCCAGCTGGGCTCTGGCATGAGCTCCACGTTCGTGCGAGCCCCCTGCAGCACAGCCCTGAGTGAAATGAGTTTGTGGGGTCTCAGCCCAACCCACTGCTGCCCCGTGGATGGGTGGGCACCCTCACCACCTTTCCCATGGGCACGACTTGGGGGTGACTGCCCCCTTCTGCCCACCCTCGCCCTGCACACAGCCAGCCCCGCTGCTCCCGCACCCCCCTCCCAGCCTTCCCCCGTTAATTAGCTCGGCATTAACCTCTGCCTGGGGTTTACTGGCTATTGAGCGGCGTGTTCATTAATCCACACACCGGCAAAAGGCTCTAATTAATACGGCCGGCCACACGCCCGCGCTCGGCAACTTTTAATTGTCACGGGCCCGGCCAGGGAGGGCGAAGGTTAAAGCATTTATTGAGTCCCCAGGAGCCGGCTCGGGCCCCCCATGCCGATAGCAAAGATTTCCGATGTGGCTGGGCTGGCTGGTGAGCCCTTAACCCCTGGGCGCCCGGCACTGCCCCGATGGCTGACCCCACTCCTGCGGCATCGTGGGCATCGCTAAGAGGTGCCAGTAATGGGCATCCTCACCCGGCACTGCTAACGGGGACTGGTAACCGGCACCGCTAACGCTAAGGCCATCCCCACCTGCTAAAAGGCCTGCTAATGGGCATCATTAACGGGTGTTGCTAACGGTTGTCACCAAGGAATATGCTAATGGGCATCCCCACCAGGCATTGCTACTGGGCTTCCCTGCTGGGCATCACTGCTGGGCATGGCTAATGGGCATCGATAACGGGCATCGGCAATTGGCATCGCCACCAGCCCCAGCTCAGGGGATGTGGGGGTGGACCCAGGGGAACCCCTCTGGCCAGCAGACACCCCTGGGGGGGTCCGCCTGGGGCAATGGGAGCAAATCTGCTCAGTGTGAGTTCATGCATGTGCGTGTAGGAGATGGTGGGGGGAGGCCCCTCAAGACCTGCCTGGGGGGCTTGTAGAGACCCGCAGCAGCTCGGTGCCTGAGCAGGCTGTGCTGTGAGCCCCCACAGGCAGCCGGGGCAGGGGTGCCAGCGGCACCCACCCCAGCCACCCATCTTTACCTCTCTTCTGCATGAAACTGAAGAGGTCATCCAGGAACTCCTTGCGTTTTGGGTCCTCGTCCAGTTCGTAGAGCTGGGGGGGGGAGAGAAAGGGGTCAGCACCACCGGCACAGGCAGAGGAGGTCAATGCCAGGATCAGGGCCTCTGCCTGTGACAGAACCCGGCATCGCCCCCGGCCCCACTTGCCCCCTCTGCCAGCAACAAGAGGGTCTCCCTGCCCCATGTACAGGACCCCTCGGTGCACCCTCTGTGCCAGCAGCGCTGGGCTCTCCCCGTGCCTGGGGGCTGGCGCTGGCTCCCCAGGCACCACTAACTGTTTTACAGCCTTGTTGCAGAGACGCTGTATTGGTGCCTCAGTTTCTCTGCCCATCTCCTCGCTAGGCAGAGGGACGACAGCGAATCCCGGGCCCCCACGCAGGTCCCTGGGACCGGGATGCTCAGCCCTGCTCTGGCCCAGCAGCCTCCCAGCACTGCCCAGTGCCGGTGTTCACCAGGTCCCAGCACGGGATCAGCATCCTCATCCGCAGGGACAGAGAGTGGAGATGCTGGTCCCTTCTAGGGGCAGGGCGGGCTGGCAGGGCCACAGCACTGGATGCCGGTGAAGGAGCTGTGAGGGCTGCGGTTGCCCCACTTGGCCGGGGTGACAGGGCTATTAATGACCTGATAAGCATGGCGTGAGCCGCGTCACTGCGAGACAGGGCCTGATCGATGGCCGGGGACAGCGTGAGGTGCCTCTGCAAAGGGACACACTGTCAAATCCTCCTCCCCTGGCTGGGCATGGTGACCCCAAAGCCATCTCCCCTGGCTGGGCATGGGGACCCCAAATCCATCCTCCTCAGCTGCACACGTGAGGGTGTGAGCACAGCAGCGACACATCCCTGCAAGGCACAAAGACGGGGTGCACGCATGCAGAGCCAGATGTGCGTGCACGGTGCAAGCGCATGGGCACGAAACCACAAGTGCAGCGCCGTGTGTGCACCGACACTGGTGCTTGTGTGTCCCGGTAAGTTTGTGGGCGCACCGACGTGTGTGCAAGCTGGTGAGTATGCACATGGTTGCACAGAGGCACACATACGGCTGTACGGATACTTATGTGTATCAGATGGATGCAGCTCCGGACACAGGACACGCGGACACAACCCCCCAGGCTGAGCTGACAGACGGCACGGGGGAGGCGAGTGCAGCCCCTACACCAGGGACACGAAGCACCGGCTCTGTGCGAAAGCCAGGGCTCGCTTGATTCCAGCACAGCGCCTGGGTGACCATGACAAATTGGAGCCCACCAGATCGATGGCCCAGCAGTAAAAGTCAGAGCACATGAAGGAAAAATTAGCACCAATCGAAGGCGCTATAGACACCAATTCCTCCCAGCGAGCCCGGTAAGAATTTAAAGCCATTGAAAAGAAACAAAACTCAGCAGTCCAGAATGGATTTCCAAAACATATACAAAGAAATGCAAGCTAGAAAACAAAGTCAGGCACAAAATAGACTCGTTTAAAAAACAATTGTGCTGGGAAAGGCCGTTAAAAACCAATAGAAAGGGAGCACCCCCCCTCCACACAGCACATCATTCACCAGGCAGATAAAGGGAGCTGGGCTGCGGGGATGTGTCAGGCTCCGGGGACACAGGGATGTGGGCATGGGGGGATGCAGAGATGTGATGGGGACACATGAATGCAGGGATATGGGGATGCAGGGACACGAGAAAGTGGGGATGTGGGGATGCAGAGACTTGGGGGACATGGAGACGTGGGGATGCAGGGATGGGGGGACATGGGGACACACAGGGAGGTGGGGATGCAGGGATACTCCTACAGACACCCCACGGTTCCCATCGCTGGACAGCCACATCTAACACAGTCCCTCATCTAACATGGGTGCCAGATGCCTGTCCCTTGTCTAACAGATGGGTGCTAACTGCCTGTCCCTAACCTAGTCTATGGGTGCTACTGCCAGTCTCCCACCACACCTATGGGTGCTGACTGCCTAGCTCCGAGCCACTCCATGGTGCTCCCTGCCTTCTGGGTGCCACTTACTCATCCCCTCCTTGCAGCAGGGTGCTCTCGGGGTGCCCTGACCCTGGGTGCCAGCACTCTGTCCCTCCCCTCCACTGTGGTGCTCCGCTCTGTACCCCCTCCCCATCTCCTGCCCTTTCCTAGGAGCTCCTCAAGACATCAATTATGGTAACTAGGTCAGGCTCGCAGCAGAGCTCCAGGGGTCTGCTTTGATTTCTGCCCCGGGAAGGCTGTGTGAGCCAGGCTTTGCCTGCATTTCCCTGCCTGTCCCTGCCTGCAGCAGGGCTCTGACCCCCCCTGCTCCACCCGCTGCGAGCTCCTGGCTTGTCAAAGCAGGAGCAAACCCCCCAAAACCGGCAACTGCTGCCCATCCCACAGCAGGGCAAAGCCACCACCTTCCCAGGGGGTCAATCCAGCGGGTGGGCTCCTGCACCCACGCCTCCCCGGGTGCCACTCGTGTTTCTCCTCCCACCAAGGCAGGCAGGATACCACCCGGCGTGTGCTGCCACTGCCTCCAGCCCCTGGAACAGGTGTGACCTCCAAGTGCCGGGACCTATTTTTCCACCATTTATTAACCTCCGACCTTTTATCTGTGGGGCACTGAGATGCAAAAACACATTACATCAAACGGGGAGCAAAGGTCGGCTTTTAAGCGGAGACAAGAGCAGAGCTGAGCAACAGGGGACCCACCGACAGGGTCCTCGGGTGTGCCGGGGATGCACCAGGCATCCCGTGAGATTTGGGGATGCTCAGGCTGGAAAGGAGGTGGTTTTGGGGGACTCTTGCTGATGGGGGTGGTCTGGGTCCCAGCCAAGGCTGGCTATAGGACCTAGGCATCACAGCTCCACAGGAGTGGCACAGGGGTGGCATGGGTTGTGGCACGGGTGGTGGCATGGGTGGTGGTCTGCCACAGCCTCCAGGCAAGGAGGGACCCCCAGATAGCCCCAGCCCTGAGGAAGGAGCCAACTCCATCCCTTACCCAGGGCTGCTGGCCCTGCCACTCACCCTCCTCCTCCTCCTGCAGGTTGGGCACCGCAGTCCCTTCCCGCCTCGCTTGGGATGGACCATCTAAGCAGCAGATCACAACTCCTCAGGGTCACACACAATCCCTGTGGGGACACACACACACCTCGCGTGGGTGTACACAACCCCCCACAGGCTGACACAACACCACACGGGCGTGCACTAGCCCACACAAGCGTACACAACCCTACCCAGGCACGCACAACCCTGTATGGGCTCGCACAATCCCACGAATGTGCACAACCCCTCATGAGCACGCACAACTCCACAGAAGCATGTGCACAACCCTGTACATGCACGCATGTCGTCCCCAGAGGCACACACAAGCTTGCGTGGGCACGTACAACCCTGCACAAGCATGCACAACCCTGCATTGGTGTGCACAACCCTGTATGAGCACACAGAACATCATGTGAGTGTGCAGAACCCTGCACATGCACACACAACTCGCACAGGCACAAATCCCTACACAGGCACATACAATTGTGTCCAGATGTGCACAGCCTCCCACGGGCACACACAACCCCAGGTGGGCAGGCACAACCTCAGGTGAGCATGCACAGCCTTTCATGGGTGCACACAACTCTGCGCGAGCATGCACAACCCCACACATGCATCAAAGTCTTGCATGGGCACGCACCCCAGATGTGCATGCACAACCCCAGACGGACATGCACAACCCTGTATGTGCACGCACAACTCCAGATAGGCACACACTACCCCAGACAGGCACTCACAACCCCAGACAGGCATGCACAACCCCATACATGCATGTACAACCTCATATGTGCATGCACAACCCCATACGGACAAGCACAACCCCAGATAGGCATGCACAATCCCAATCCCAGACTGAAACACACAACCCCAGATGGGCACGTACAACCCCACACGGGTATGCACAGCCCCAGATGGGCACGCACAATCCCAGTTGGGCACACACAACCCCAGTTGGGCATGCACAGCCCCATACGGGCATGCACAGCCCCATACGGGCATGCACAGCCCCAGATGGGCATGCACAACCCTGGGCATGCACAACCCCTGACAGGCACACCCCCCCGGATGGACACACACCACCCCAAAGCATCCCCGCACCGTGCACCTCGGAGCAGTCAGGCAGGCCTGGCCCGGGGGCAGTTGTGCAATGCAAGCAGCAGCTCCTGCTTGCGGTGACCTATGAGCAAGGACCCTTTTAATCGTGTTTGTATTGATATAATTAGTAACTCATTTAACGCCATCGATGTAACTATATTCCTCTATAAACAGAAGTATTAAACTGTCAAGCCTGGGGATCAATATCCCACCGGTGCGCAGCGCAGGTCTGCTCTTCTGACCTCGGGGACCCCATCCATGGTGCTTAGTCACCCCAAAAGCTGCCACCCCAGCACTGCTCCACCTCCATCCCGCACCGCTGCTCAGGTGCTGGTGCAGGGCCAGAGCAAGGTGTCCTCGTCCCCACCCCACCCTGGGTGCAGCTCCAGGGACCCCGCTCCCTCCCGTCATCCCATTGCCATGGCGACGTTTTTATTCCTTAAGGGATGGGGATAACAGGGCTTGTCGGGCAGGTTAAAGGTCAGCAGGTCGAACATGGTTTATTAAAGGGACACGAATAGACCTTGTGCCTCCCCCTCCTCCTCACCGTCATTAAATAACATCGTTAGCACCTCTCACTCACCCGGGAGACGCCTCTCCCAGAGCCAGGGGGGCTTGTAGGGCTGGAGCTGGGGTCGCCGGCACCCCATAGCCCAGCTGATCCCCTAGACAGAGGAAGGATGCCGTGAGGTGCTAAGCCACCCTGCAGGCATCTCCAGGCTGCCCTGCCCCGGTGAGCCACCCCCATGGCCCCCCCCCCAGCCCTGCTGCCAAGGGAAGTGATCGCAGCGGGAGCCCCCGCAGCCACCTCCTGCTGGCAGCAAGGGCTCAGATCAGCAAGCAGGATTTAATCCACTTAATACAAGCAATATCGATCCTGGACCCTGCCTGGCTCCCCCCTGCCTCGCGTCCCCCCTCTGCAACCCCGAGCCACTTAATATGCACCGCATTGATTAGCCGCACTGCTAATTTTTCCATCTAGCCACTGTTCACGCAGGGAGCTCAGGCGATGCTCATCTCCGCACACCCCCTTAGCCCCCCGGGGTGCAGCTACACGCCATGGGTGGCCAACCGCTGACGGGCTATTTTGGAGTCCTTCCACCTCTCCAGACCATCACTGTTGCCTCTGAGGTGGGGGTCCCTGGCTCCTTCTCCGGGAAATGGTGCATGGCCAGGCCCTCAGACACCGGGGTGTCCCCCCCCGTGTCCTGATGGGATGGGGGGATGGGAAAGCCGTCAGTGCCTCAGTTTACCCCTCAGGCTTGCAACCACAGGGACTGGCTATTCCCAGTGGTGCACAGCCCCATGCACCCCAGATTGCAGGGACCCCAAGAATGGCCATAGCCAGAGCCCCCCCATTACTCCCCCCACCATGGGGCACACAGAAGGGAGCTGAGAGCTCGCAGGCCCACCCCCCCATCCCTGGAGCTGGGGGGCAGCTTGCTCCCCGCTGGGCACAAACCACCCCCTGACCTTGCGAGCCACCACTTGCCTCCACTGCCAGCCGTTAATAAGTTAATGGTTATGGGATGGCTTTGCCTGGACGCTGGCTGCATTTGAAGGCGCTGCTGGCTCTTGAGGGGGGGCTGCTCCCCTGACCCTACAGCCTCAATGGGTGCCGGGGTGCTCGCTTACCCCAACATCCCCACCCTCAGCGGTTACCCCACTGGTGTGGCTGGACACCCCCGTCCGGAGCCCTTTCCCAGTGCTGTGGCTCCCCCCCAAAGCCTTTCATCATGCTTAATATTTAACGGCGCTTTATAGAGCAGCAGGTTTAATCAGCGCTGATAATGCGTCAGATCCAGCAGGTCATTAAAACCCCCCTCCCTGCCGCGGCGGGCGCCGCCGCTCCTGGGAGAGCTGCCTGCTGCAAACATTAACCGGGCTTCGCGCAAGGTGAGGGACTGCTGGCGGCGCTGGCCTTGGGAGGGCAGCCCCCCACCCGCAGCCCAGTCCTGGGGTGAAGCGGGGGGGGTTCACAGGGTCCCCAGCCTCCTCCTCAACTCGTTTTGCAGGAGGGGAAACTGAGGCACAGGGTGCCAGCGTGGCTCGCCCAAGGGTTGGAGGCATGTGTCCGGAGGAAACGTACTGCGTGGTGCCACCACTGGCACCGTCTGCAGCCCCATCCTGCTGTCCTGCTGTCCTATGTCTGTCTGTCTGGGGGCTCTGGCGCAGGGGTGGGGGGGTCCTGGCTCCTGGCAAGCGCGCGTCCCCCACGCTCGGCCCCTTGTTACTTGTTCATGGCTGAACAGGCAGGGAGTCAATGAGGGGATTTGTTCGGGTTAACCTCCCTGACCCGCCGGCGCTTGCCATGCCGCCGCCTCCCCCTCCATCCTTGCTTTCCTCTCCATCCCTGCCTCCCCCTCGACCCCTCCCTCCCAGGATGACCGGAGCTGGGGGACCCTCCTCCAGCGTCAGCACCACCCCAGGTGTCCCCCGAGGGACACTCATGCGCACACCCGCTATATGTGCATAGGTGTGCACACGGCACGTGTGCTTGCACATGTTGGGGTCTGTACACGTACACACCCGCTATAGGGCTGGGTGATTATGGGGGTGCACACCTGGGGGGGGCTGTGCACGTGCCTGGGATGCATGTTGGATGCTTGGTCACCCCCCCGTGCACCTCCAGCCCCATCCCCTTCCTCTGGCTTCTTTGAAGGGATGATGGGGGAGGAAGGGCTGGTGGCACCCCCTCGTGCTGGAGACCCCAGCCCCCGCCTCCACCGCCGGAAGAGCCACCCAAGCAGAAAGGGCGTCTGGGGCTGGTGCTCACTCCCACCTCACCACCGGACATGGGACGTGGATGCTGGATCCGAGTCGGAGCAACCCTGAGTTGCAGCCTACAGCAGGGGAACGTGGCCCTGCCAACGTGGGCATCCCCGCTGGGTGCCCTGTGCCCCAGGGGACAGGTCACCACAGCCCCCATGTACAGTGCCCAGAACGCTTGCCCTGTGCATGCTCACACACCCAGCACACCCCCACCCGCACACTCACACAGCCTCCGTCTTGCTCTGCACATGCACACATCATGTGCATGCTCTCCTTGCACACACTCACCTCCACACATGCTCTCCTTGGGCATGCTATGCACGCCCTATGCACGCTCACACAGCCCCTATACATGCTCTCTTTCTGCACACACAGCCCCCCGTGCATGCTCATACATCCCCTATACACTATTCTTGTGCACACACACTCCCTTTGCACATTCATCCATCCTCTTTACACACTCTCCCTGTGCATACCCACACACCCCGTGCACACTCACACACCTCCTATACCCACTCTCCTTTTGCACACCCATTTTGTGCACACTCACACATCCCCTATACACTCTCCCTGAGCACACATACACACCTGCTGTGCGTGCTCACACACCACCTATGCATTCCGCCTGTGCACATACACACATATCCTGTGCACACTCACGCAACCCCTATACACACTTTCCTTGCACACCCACACACACCGTGTGCATGCTCATGCATTCCCTATACACTCTATCTCTGGTGCACATCCACGCACCTCCTATACACACTGTCCCCTGTGCACATTGACTCCCAAGCACACCTAAACTCACTCCCACACCCCCATGCAGCTGCAAACCTCCATGGGCACCCTGGTGGGACCAGATCCCACCTCCCTGGGGCCATATCCCCCCTCCCCACCGCAGCCCTGCCCAGCCTGCTGCCTGCACAGGGGATTTACCTCCATTATTAACCCAATTAGAGGATTAGAGGAGGCCCAGGTCAGCAAGGGGGTGCATCCCCCCAAACTCCCCACTCACATCCGATTCTGGGGCTGCAGCCAGAGAGGGAGCTGGGGGCAGCCACAGGGTGGGGGCTCCTGCCAGCGCTCCTCTCCCACCCGCAGAGCCTTTATTCTCACACCCTTGATTAGTTTTTACACCTCCTCTTTGGAGCCCCTGAGCCCTCGGGACCCCCTCGTTGGGAGACGGTGTCGCGGCAGCCGCCGAGGCTCTCAGCATCCCTCAGACTGCAGCGGGGCTGGGAAGGGCCCTGGGGGCAGCAGAGGTTGACACCCACCAGGACTCAGGTGCTCAGCACCGTGGGTTAGGGGTGGTTGTGGAGGGGGGCTCGGCCCCCAAACCCTGCCCCAAACACCCATGGGTCCATATGGCTCCATACGTGGGGACACTCGTCCATGCATGCGCAGGAGTGCCCATAGATGCTGGGATACTACACATGTCCCTATACATACTCATGGGTGTGTTCAGACATGCGTGGGCACACCATATGCATGTCAGCACACACACGGTGCCATATACACGCACACACATATGGGTCCGTACACACTTGGCCACATATATACACATCTGGGGACTCATATAGGTCCATAGACATATACCAGCAGTCACACAGGTTCATATATACTTGGGCACTTATATGGAACCATATATACACATAGGGTCTTATAGGGATCCCTACACATGTGGGCACTCATATGGGTCCACACACACGCATCAGCGCTCACACAGGTTCAGACACACAGTGGCATATCCCTACACTTATACGGACATTTATTTGTATCCTTACATTCATGTTGGTCCATATGGACACACACGCCCAGAGCACCTCTCTATGCACTCCCAGCCATACCCCAGCAGGCCCCCGCTCCCACCCTGTGTCCCTGCACTCGTGCTGGGCTGCCGGAGCTGCCGCTGCTGCCAGGGGTTAGCACGCTGACCCTTGCTGCTGCCGCCACCTCCCCGCTGCAGGTGGTCCCGGGGCAGAGCTCTGCCTGCAGGTTTGCTGGCGAGAAGCCTCCAGGCAGCTGCGGACAGGAGCAAACACCATATCCATCCCCCTCCCGCCTCTGCGGTGTAACCAGAGACCCTCTAATTTAGCCCCGGGAGCCCTGCGGTTGTTGCTCCTGCACCTGGGTTGAAGATGCGCTGGAGGCGGGGGGGGAGGCTGGGGCAGAGAGACCACCTTCTTCTCCCCTGGGTCCCCCTCCCGAGCCACGTCCATTCTCTGGCAGGCAGGGACAACCCCGCAGGAGAAAGCAATAGAGATGGAGACAGGAGGGCGTGCACCACAGGCCCTGCCACCCCATTTTAGGATGACCCGGAGGCATGGGGTGGAGGTCTGTGGCACAAGGACAGCTACAGCCAACTCAGAGCACTTTCCTCCAGGCATTGAGATGCGAGCACATGCATTCACAACTGGTGAGCCGCCCCTAAATGCAAAATGCACGTAAAGGGCAGGTGGGTGCAAGAGGCGACTGCCAGCATCAGGGACAGATGGGGCAGGAGCAGCACCATGGCGAGAGGAGGAACAGCCACACCAGGGTTGGCTAAGGGTGATGGCAAACAGCTGCTGGTAAAGCCAGCCATCCCCAAATTAACCGCTGAGGCTACCAGACGGGATCCCAAGAGTCCCCAAAGGGCTGGCTGGGGCTCACCCCCCCAGCTGCTCCCGGGCAGGGAGGAAGGACCTCCGGGGGGTCCTGATAGCCCCAACTGCAACCAGATGGGTCTGAACGTGCTGGTGGGGGCCCTGGCAGGGAGGGCATCCTCCTGCCTGCTCCGCTGCTGGAGAGCTGGGCACAAAACCCACACGTTTGAGTCCCTCTTGCTCAGAGCCTTCCCACGGTGCCACCTCCGGGAAGATCCCGGGAATGGAGAGGGAAGCCCTAGGTCCTGGCACTGCTCTTCAGTTACTTGGGGGTGCCTGTCCCCACGTGTGTGCATGGCTCCCCAGACGGGGAAAGATGAATTCATGGGGCTGAGCTGGCACCAGAAATGCCAGGCTCTTCCCGGCGCCTTCCAAGTGATGCAGCACTGCAGCATTGCAACTTGGTGGCATCCCCATCCCCAGGGAAGGGGGGGTTCATGGGTAGCGCACTGTCAGACTCTGCTTAATCCCCCCCCGCCCCAGGGCTGGGGCTCCCTTGCAGTGCTGGGCGCGGGAGATCTCCCAGACCTTTGCCCAGGTCTCTATCCATGTGTCCTTATCAAGTGTACATAGACCGGCGCCGGGGGCTGATGCAAGAGGTAGGGGTGAGGGGGTCTCACAACTCCATAACATCAGAGTGGTCCTCCCAGATCAGAGCAAAGGTCCCGCCAGCCCCCCCAAACTGGTGCCTCAGGAAGTGTATAAAACCAGGGCAAACACATGGGATATTTCCCCAAAATGCTCCCCTGGGCAAAGCAGCATTTGTCTATTAACCCTCAACGGGTTTCTCCACCATGACCTCATCCTCTGCGCCCATTTTTAGCACCACTGCATTGCATGGAAAACCCCCCGTAGCTGGTTCTACACTCACCTCCCACCCCATCCCCATCAGGGCCCCCTCCTTGCTGTGGAGAGCCTGGGCAGCGGCTCCCTATCCACCATCCACAAACCAGCCTGGATTAACTGTCCCCTCCGCCCAGGAGGATGACAGCAAGGACAGACCCTGAGACCCATCCCAGGTAATGGCAGTGGTGCTGTGCTGGGATGGGGCAGCTCCAGGTAGGGGGTCCTGGTGGGAAACAGAGCCCCAGCCACCCCAGGGTCTCTCCCTGGCTCCAGGACCCCCATGCTCACACTGCCAGTGGCCAGGCAGCTTGCGAGCAGGCACACGCCGCCCTCTGTGCCCCACAGCATCACAGCCCAGCCCCTGGGAAAGCTCCGAAAGCCGGAGCACGGCCACCCTCCCTGCTCAGTCCCTGCTGAGAGCAGAGAACCTGTTCCCCAGGCTGGGTGAGGCACAGCCCTGCAGCCTGGGGAGGGACCGGGGGGGGGGACATGTCTCTCCCAGGCAGGGGTATGTCCCCTCCCAGGCAGGGGCATATCCCCTCCCAGATTATCACAGGGGAAGGACAGGAGTGACAGCCACCCTGCAGACCCCAAGGCAAGCCGGCACCGCAGCCTGCGCCAAACTGCCACCCCATACAGGGCAGCACCACGCAAAGTCAGGGCAGGGCTGGTCCCGGTAACTCCTTTCCCCTCTCCCTATCCCATCCCGTATAAGCCACCCAGAGGCAATTGATCCCCTTGTCCCTGTGCACCCAGGGGGCACTGAACATAAGTGTTCCCACTATCCCCTGGGCTGGCTGGGACATGCCACCAGGTGGAAAACCCATGTGTGGGTCTCTGGAGCATGGATCCATTGCCTTCCCAATGAGGGTCGGAGAAAAAGAGAGCAAACAAGCAAGGAGCCAGCTCTCACCCCAGGAAGCAGTGGCAGGATTTTTCCCCCTCCACCGACCTCCCCTATCCATCTCCCTGGTATTCCCACCGCGCTGCCGGCTTTGCTCCTGCCCTACACAGGGAGCGTGTGGAGCGTGTGGCTGAAGGACGAGAAATGCCGGGGATGCTTTCTCTGCGTAAAGCCTCCCCAGGCCCGGGAGGGAGGAGCTGCTTCCCACCTCCCGGCTGACCCCGGGAACCGGACAGTCAGCCTTTTTCTACGCAGCAGGGTGTAACGTAACACTTCCCGGACGAGATATTTGGCCTATGTAACGCACCCACCCTGACCCTCCCCAAGTTGCTTTCGAGGCAATGTCCAGTGCTGGCAGCCTGCCCGGGCACAGCCGCGGGGCAGACGCTGCCTGCGCCCTGCCTGCACCCATACCTGCTGCCTCGGAGTCGGGTGCCCAGAGGGCACTCCGAATAACACCGCGCTGTGCAATCTCGAAACAGAAAAGGCAGCAGCATGGTCCCATGGCACCCAAAAGTCAGGTCCCTGCTGCTGTCCCTGTCCCCTCCTGCCAGTGCCACTGTGGCTGAGCCGGTACGTCCCCTCATCCCACTGTCCCAAGCAGCGCCACCCTAAAAAGCCACACACCAGCTGCATGGGGACATCTCTGCCGCCTCCTCCCTGTCACCCACTCTGCCACCAGTGTCACCCCTCTCTCCCCCCATGAAGCGAAGCACACGGGGAGCGCAAACCTGCTGCTGTGCAATCCACACTCAGACCCACGCTCACACCTGTGCACAGAGCAGCACCCACTGCATGCGAACCAGGGCTTGCACAACCCAGCAGGGACAGGATCCACACATGGGAGCACATTATTAAATACATAGAGGCCTTTCTTCCACCCTATATACGAGTCCCAGGAGCCCTGTCCCTGTGCCAGATCTCCGTGGCACAGGGGTCTCTCCTATGCCCAGGGGGAGTGAGGTGACAGGGTCAACGCCCTGCTCCCTCCAGCCAATGCACAGAATCAATGAGCGGCATCGACCAGTCGTAATATGCCTTGGCCCTCACACAGACACAGCGGAGTTCGGCTCCGCAGCCCGCCAGCTCCATGGGGTGACCACCCACGGGAGCCCTCGCCCTTGTCCATCTCCGCAAAAACCTCCACAGACAGGGGTCACCCCATTTTGCCCATCATGGAAAGCACCAGGGATGGAGCCTGCATGGGTCAGGGTGGGCACAGGAAGGTGACTGGGCACCCCATCACACTGCGGGGCCTGGAGACAGGCATAGAGAACATGGGGGAGGCGGGGGACATGAGGCAGGGGTTGGTGGCAGGGAGATGGGGAGCACATGAGGATGCCTCTTGGGATGGGACTGGGCTCAGAGACAGGGGCAGTAAGGAGCATTCAGGGGGTACCCATTTGGGGCAGGATGGGGCACTGGTTCAGGGTTGTTGGGTTGCACTGACTGTGCTTGCCTGGGATGCAGTTTGAAGGCAGTGGAGGGGGATGGGGGGTTCCCATTTAGGGTGGCATGGCGATAATGTCTGGGGATAATGGGGGTACTGGGAAAGTCAACTTGGGGTGGGACTGGAATGGAACTTGGGGCTGTGGTGTTGCTCATTTAGGGTGGGATGCAGACAGTATTTGGGGGCAGCGGGGGGCATAAGCGGCATCCATTCAGGGAGGGCTGAACCCCGAGTTCGGAGGCCATGGGGGGGACACCAGGGATGCCCACCTCGAGCAGCCAGTGCTGGTGCTGGTGCACGGGGCGGCAGATGCCTCCTACCTGCTTGAACTGCTCCTCGTAGGTCCACTCGTGGTGCGGGGGGGGCGGCGGGTCGCGGGGCTCCCCTTCTTCCTCCTCCTCCTCCTCCTCCTCCTCCTCCTCTTCCTCTTCCTCCTCCTCCCCCGCGGCGGCGGGCGGCGGGCGCGGGCCGGGGGCCGGGCGGCGGCGGGGAGCGGCGGGTGGCGGCCCGGGGCCGGGGCCGGGTTCGACCGGGGGCCGTCGGGGAGCGCCGTCGGGGCCGCGGGCTAGGCGGGCTGCCTGCTGCCGCTGCAGGCTCTCCATCACCGCCGCCAAGCGCAGCCCCCCCGCCGCCCCCGGCCCCCGCGGCGGGGCGGCCGGCTGCGGGCACAGGGCACGGCCTCAGCGCCGCCGCCGCCGCCGGAGGAGGAGGAGGAGGAGGAGGAGGGAGGGGAGGAAGCACCCCCACCACCACCCGCTTTCCCTCCCGCTCCCGGGGGCCCTGCCCAAAAGTTGGCCGCGGAGCCGCCGCCGCACCGGGCGCGGCACCCGCTGCCGGAGGGGCTGCCTCCCCCGCCGGGACCACCCGGCACCCTGCCCTACTGAGGATCGGGCCCTCGGGGACCTAATCCCCGCTCCTCTGAGGGACGCCCTCCCCGCCACCGGGGACAGGTCCGACTCGGGACCACCGTCGCTGTCTTGCGGGGAGCTCCCCTCCTCGGTCCGCTGGGGACCCCTGTCCTGCTGGGACTCCCTGCCCCGTTTCCACCGGCCACCGCGTCTCACCGGGGACCCCCTCCCCGGTCCCACCGGAGACCTCCGCCCCGACGGTCCCACCGGGGACCGTCTCCTACCGAGCACCCCTCGCCCCGGCCCCGCCGGGGACCCCGTCCCTGTCCCGCCAGAGATCCCCCCTCGGTCCCACCGGGCGCCCTCTCCTCCCGGGACCCCCCTCCCGCTCCCACCGGGGACCCCCATCCCGCTCCCTGTCCTATTCTGTCCCACCGGGGGTGCCCCCACCCTGCTCCCACCGTGCACCCCCGCGCTACCGGGGCCCCTCCGCTCCGTCCCGTCGCGGTGCGGCCGCGCCGGCCCTCACCAGGGCGGGTTTGGCCGCCAGGCTGGGGTTTTCCACCATGCCGCCGGCTCCGAGTGCCGCCCGGGGCTCGCCCCGCCGTCCCGGGGGGCACGGCCGGCTGCTCCGCCCGGTCCCGGCCCGCCGCTCACATGGCGCCGCGCCCGCCGATATTTCTTTTATTCCGCAGCAGATGAGGGTGGGTGGGATTTTTCCCTCTTTTCTTTCTTTCTCTCTTTCTTCCCTTTTTTTTTTCCTTTTTTTTTTTTTTTTTTTTTTTTTGCAACAAGTGGCAGGCAGGCAGCAACACCCCTCCCTGCTCCCATTTGCTAGCGTACGTCAAGGGAGTCATCCGGGGAGGGCCGGGCTTGCGGCAGCCCCGGGGGATCGCCCCGGGACCGGCCCGCCGAGAGCCGGCCCGGGGCCGCCCTGCGCGGGGCCGCGGGAGGGGATGGGGCCGGGGGCGCAGGGGGCTGGGCGGGCCGCAGTGCGTGTGTGTGTGGGTGCAGGCGTGCATGCATGGGGGTGCTGGGAGAGGGGAGTGCATAGGGGTGTGTGCGGGGGGTCCAGGTATGCATACGTGTATGTGTGGGGAGAGGGAAGTGCATAGGAGGGGTGTGCACCCATGCAAGTGGGTGCTGCACCATTGCACATGTATGCAGAAGGTCTGTGTATGTATAGATAACCTCTGTGTGCTGGGAGAAGGTAATGCATTGTGTGAGTGTGTGCGTTTGTGCAGTCGGTCTCTGCTTGTGTGCGTACATGTGCGCGCAGTGGGCGAGCTGAGCGTGCACCGCATGTGTGTGTGCAGAGCATCTGGGCATGCATACATCTGTGCACACTGGGAAAGGCGAGCACATTGCATGTGTGTGTGCAGGGAGCCTGTGCACGCTCTGTGTGTGTGTGTGCACCCTGCGTTTAAGGTGTGCGTACACCCGGGGGGAGTGGAGGACGTGCATACATTGCACAGAGCTGTTTGCATGCACATGCATATGTGCAGCCGTGTGCATTGTCAGAGGGGCTGAGGGTGTGCAGTGTGTGCATGCATGTCTGTCTACGCTGTTGGGGACAACAATAAGTGCTTACATGTGTACACCGGCAGTTGTGTACACCGGCAGTTGGGTGCGTGCATTTTGTGTGCTCACCTGTAGGTGTGTGCGATCTGTGTTGGGAGAGTTGGGGGTGTGCGCTGTGTGCACAGGCAGGTGTGTGCACGTGCGTGTGTTTGAGGGAGGTGGGCGTATGTACCCGCACTGTCAATCCCTGTGTGGGCGCAAAGGGACGTTTTGGGTGAGCTCCAAGTACTGAGCCCTGACCTCCATCTGCAAGAGCTGGGGGGTCACCACAGCACGCCCCAAGCTGGGGCCTAAGACAGGCCCACAGGCTGGGGCCACCAAGGGTTCCCCCTGAGGGCTGCTGTGTGTGCCCAGACCGTGGTCGAAGGGCTCAGACTGCAACGTGGCCTGAACCCCCCATGCAGCTCCCAGAGCCCCGGCCCCTGCCTGGCATGGGCAGGATGAGACCAAGCATCTCCACTGTCACTGGAGGGACTCAGTGCTGCTGGTTTGCTCTGTGTCCTCGATTAGAGCAGGGTAAACTGAGGCACCACAGTACCACGGAACATCTCCAGATACCAGATGGGGCATAAGCCGGGGTGAACATACAGCACCCTGACCTGCTGCTGCATCCCACAGCACCTCACTGCCCCGGATGGCGAAGTAGCATCCCCACGCTGTCCCCACATTCCCACTCCGGCTGCCTGCCTGCCAGTTTTTTCCTGACCCCTTTTTTCTTCAGAGGCAGCTTTGGCAGGAGGCAAAGGAGGCATCTGCTCTTCCCTGCGGCGGACGGGCTTGCACGGGTCCGTGGGGGACGAGCAGCAGCAGCATCCCGCAACACCGGCACGCGAGAGACAGTGGCTTTGGCCCCATCCCACAGCCAGGGCAGCTTGTCACTGAGACCTCATCCTGCTGCACTTGGAGTTGGTGGCATTGGGTGACAGGAACTCTGGGTGCCAAAGTCTGCTGGCTCTGTCCCCTCTGAGGCCACCTGTGTGCTGCAGTGGCCAGGGGCAGCTGCCTTTAACAGCCTGGCACAAGCTGAGTCCTCCCCTTTCCTCGGAGCGTCTTGCGGAAACAGCCGCTGGCCATGGCTGCGGCAGGAGCTGGCTTCGCTCTCAGGCTCCGCAGCCTGGGCTGAGCCTCTGCCCCCTTTGCCTCATCCCTTTGCCGGGAAAACCTGCCGCTTCTGGGCTCTCCGGCTTCACCACAAGGATCTCTGGAGAAATTGTCCCTCGCTCTTCCACATGCTGGTGACCCCCGGGGATCCTTAAGCTCCTGACAGCCCAGCGGCACTCGGCACTGTGCAGCATCCTGGCCGGAGACGCTCTCCTGGAAAAATGAGCCCTTTCCCCAGGAGAGCAGGGCAGCTCCCGACCCCGCAGGGCCCCCGGGCGTTGTTTATCTTTGCACAGGAGATAAAGCAGCTGTTGGCCGTCCCATTTTGGGGCTGGACAGCTGTAGCTTGCCCTGGCCCATCCCATCCCACCGCAGCAGGGGTAGGGACCTCCCAGTGCTTGCCAGCCCCCCTGAGCATCAGTTTATCGGTGGCTGGCTGACAATCCTGCTGAGTTGCCCCGGGAAGATATGACCCGGCCCCATTTCAGAGCGACCCACAGGGCCAGCCACCTCCCAGGACCTGTTCCACAGGTCCCCATCACACAGGGCTCCAGCCTCCTCTCCCAGTGCCACTGTGTTGCACCCCAGGGTGCTTGCACGCTCTGTACTGGACTGTGCCCCATCCCCTGCACACCGGGGTGAGGAGGGAGCTAGGGCTGAAGGCTGGGCTGGGTGGGATGAATCAGATGTGGTGATGGTGATGGGACTTCCCCACGGCCAGCAGGAATCCAGGTGTTTGGGGAAGCTCCCCTCCTCCAGGGCAGAGAGGTTGGGCTGTTCAGGTCAATGTGGCACTCAGGAGTGGGGGACGTGGCCAGGCTGGCTAGTGGCAGCACTGAGGTCTGCATGGGATGCAGTGTGTCCCATCGCCCTGGGAATGACCATCAAGGGACCCGGCCCAGCTGGACCAGCACGGCTCAGTTCCTCCCCAAAACCTCCCTGGTGATAGTAGCAGCTCTGGGACTCTGCACATGTGTCACAAAGTGTGTCCGTGCTCAAGCTCTCTCCAGGGCAGCAAGCAGGGCTATGCCCCCTCCACCCTCTTGCTCGGCCTTTTTGTACCACTGGGGTCTGGTGATGCTCCTAAGCTGGAGAGAAAAAGAAATCCCCCAGACAAACGGCTATTGACGGCTGCAGTGGGGGTGGCACAGATAGATACTAGAGGTATAGACGGGCATGGCAGACAGCGGAGCAGATTGAGAGATACTCGGAGCAGAGAGATACCGCAGGAGGAATCGGGAGATAGATTCTGCGGGCTGATCAATAACCACTGCATGCGGAGGGACAGCAAGATAGATCGAGCTGCAGGGGGAAGGTGTTTGGTGGGCAGTGATGTGCATTTGTCCTGGCGACGGCTCCGGGGAACTGCTGCTCACAGTTGCTTCAACTGGGGCTGGGACAGAGCCGGACCCACGGTGCAGGTGCCCGTGGTTGTCTCCTTGCCTGTCTCTGGCAACTCCACAGGGATTTGGTGTCCTTTGAGGTGCCCTGGGGTCCCACCTGGCCTCTGGGTACCAAAGCATTGCGTATCTCCTGTGTGTCCTGGTCACATCCTCCAGCCCCGAGGGATGTCCCTGTCCCCTGTGGGCATGTCAGAGGATGCTGGGCGCCTGCGCGTGGGCAGCTGACAGGGAGAGGGGCAGTTTGAGTGCAAGTCCTGGCCTTGGCACAGGGGCTGTGCTGGAGCTGTGCTGGGTGACTGCGGATGTGTTCCCACCCCATGCCTCAGTTTCTCCATGTGAACCAAATGATGGCAATCCACAGGGAGTTGGGTCCATCCATCACGGACACGGGCATGGATAAGGAATGGGAAAGAAGGCGAAGAGGCAGCAAGAGCCTCCGGGACGTGCCATGTCCAGGACCCATCCCTCATCTGCTGGTCACTGGTGACACTTATCTGCTCCCTGCTCCGTAACACCCAGCTGCAAACACCCGCCCCAAAGGGAAAGGCTGCTTTTTGGGAGCCTTGCATGCCTGGCACCGTCCCTGCTCAGCACTGGGATGGGGACAACCCCTTCTGCCACAGCAAAGCAGCCAGGGCTCCCGGGTTCCAGCCCAGCTCCATCCCGGTGGCACTTGCCCAAGATACCCTGTGCTGCCCGGTTTCTCTGCCAGGCACATCCCAGCGTGGCTGGAGATGGTGAGGAAGGTACCCCTGAGCAGCCCTTAGCCTGCGGCCAGGCTGGGGAGGGATCCCCCGCCCGCAATGGAGTTATTGACACGGGCGCTACGGAAAACACTGCCGAGATTGTTCACACTAATGTTATTTAGCAGCAATATTTCCGTAATAAAAGAAATCAATGGGCAAGAGAAAAGACCTGTCCAGAGCTTTGATTTTCTCATTTTAATGGCATACTTATTTACTCCCACCAGCGTGCCCATTGGATTTTCATTACGCGGCCTTCGCTGTAAGTGGAGCAGTATTGATACGAGCTGCTGAGTTAGCGCCTTCCTGCACGGGCCGGCGTGGGATTGCTCGTGTTCCTCAACAGGGCCCCACTAAGTCCCAGGGAATGGGCACGGCACGGGGCCAGGGTGGCCTTGCAGCCCATGGGAACACACAAGCGCACACAAACAGCCTGCCCACATACCTGTGCACATACATGTTCTGCCCAAGGGCACACAGGCATGCACACACATCTACCTGGTTGTCCTGCCGGTCTGTACACACACGTGTGCACACACTCGTCTCACCTGCACAGGCACACACACATGCACGTGACTCTTCTGCCTACACACATGCGTATACACAAATGTCCTACCATAGGTGCCACTCACACGTGTGCAATTGCTCTGACCACATGGACAAATGCCCAATTGTTCTACCTACATACACACATGTGCACACACGTGTGCAACCCCCACCTCTTCTGCCTACACCCACCTGCAAACTGTTCTACCTATACGCATGCACACACCTACGCATGCCTAACTGCCCTGCCAAGACACACACACACAAAACCATCCTGCTTGCACCTATACACACACGCATGCGACCTGTCTGCCAGCACGTGCACACACGCACATGCACACACAGAGCCTACACACCCTGTGTTTCCCTCCTGTGCCATTCTCACACCAGAGGGTGTGTGCGTGCAGGTCTGTGTAAACTTCTCAAGACCACCAACTCACTGCATCTGGGCCCGTCTACTCCCAGGGCCACATGCCCAGCATCAGCACCGTTCCCCAAAAGGATGGAGCCCCCCGGACTCTTGGGTCCCCCATGGAAGCAGGGTCCTGGCACCAGCCCAGGCTTTTGGTCCCCAGCGACTGCAGCAGAGAGAGGAGTAACAGCACCATCTCCTGCCGGTCTCCGGGAGCTGAGACAGGCCTGATCCTGCCCAGCACTGCATTCACCTGGCTCCCAGGACCTGGGCGGGATGATGTCGGCTGCCCAGGGACACCCAGCTGTCCCCAGCTGCCAGCAGGACCCCTGCTGAGCCTGGAGCCAGAGGGATCCAGCACCATTCCCCATGGCAGAGGCTCAGCACACTTCAGAGACTCTCCCTGGGACCCGAGCCAGTGGGATGAACAATTTTATTACTGGTATCTCTTTTCAGACGGCAAATTAAGAAGTAGCCCGTGTGCAGGGCTGCCAGTCGGCAGGTCGGGGACAGTCCACGGAGCAGGAGGAGCGACATGCTACAGGCCTGGTGACCAGGGACACACGCGTTAGTTTGGCAGCAGCGTGGAGGTGAAAGCCCTCCACCAAGCAGCGAGCCCGCACGGGTCCAGCCGCAGGGCTGCAAGCAGGGTCCGCAGCCAGGCTCGGTCAGGGGACCGCAGCAGTCCCTCAGCGGCCAGGACCCCGCGCTGGGAGCTGAGCGGAGTGGCTGTCCCCAGGGGGTCTCACAGCCAGGGGATGCATTTCGGGGGGCGAGATCCCATCCTGAGCTAGTACAGAGGTTCAGGCACCCACAGACACTAGGTAGGTGCATAGCCCGGAGGCCACACAGAACGGGCTCTTGATTAAGGCGACAGACGGTGGCTCTCCCCCTTGGGAGGGACTGCAGGGAGAGGGACCATGGGGAAAGGGACCCTCTTTCAGCCCCAGCCATCTCCTGGGGCAGGTAACAGACAGGGGACCAAGAGGGACCTCCAGCACAGAGGCTGGGCATCCTCTCACTGCTGGGGTGTCCCAGCGCAGATCCTGCCCTGTGCCAGGGTGACACTGTGTGCTGCCAACAGCGGGGACGGAGCCACGGGAGATGCTGCCAGCTGGACACAGCGCCCTGCGCTGCCCGCAGCCCCGTCAGCCTGCCAGGGAGATGGGGAACCTCTTGGCCAACCTTTACAGCAGGTGCTCTGGCCCAGTTCACCCCATGCATCCTGCCCCGAGGGCGGCATCCTCCTCCTGACATCTTAGGAGCTGCAGAAATTTTGCGGAGCCTGGGGACAGCCAGCTGCAGCCCCTCTCCTGCTGCACGCCAAGGACACACAGGGGTGTTTGTACCCTGCCAAAGGCCACTCAA